>NC_138385.1:92293474-92321702 GCF_054177405.1 Leptonychotes weddellii | reverse complement strand
GCTTTTCTGTTCAGAGAGTTGCTGCTATTCTTTTCCTCGATCTCCTGTTGAGTTCGTAGGTGTTCAGAATGGTTTGATCCCTATCCAGCTGAATTCCTGGGACCAGACGAAATCCAGGTCTCCTACTCCTCCAACATCTTGCTCCTCCCTCCGCCTGGAAGAAAATGTTTTTAAACAGGCTTATGCTGCAGATTCCTTTTTGCTCATTCTAGTCACTGTCTTTATGTCTGTTTTCTATTGAGATGGAGGACAAATCCCTAAACAAGATTTGGTAGTTACTACCAGCTCACTGGTCCCATGAAGTATTTCTGATGAACTCTTGTGTAATGCAATATGTGAAGTGGCTTGCCCCTGATTCTGAAAAGTCATATCATATTTGTATTAAAATGTGTTGTAACTCGGCAATTATTTTGAAAAAAAAAATGATATGGACTACCTACATTGATGCAAGTCAAAAAGGAACAATGAGGTTAGGTTTAAAACTTAATTTTACTGCAAAATGTTTTTTTAAGCTCATTACTCCCCTTATTTAAATCTTTACTGCCTCTTCCCCTAAAGCTCTTCCCCCAGATCCTTGATAAATTCAGTTCATATATCTCTTCCTACCATAAACAGTCTGGTTTTGTGTCCTGGTGCAACCAGATGCCAATCCAAAAGTTATTAAGCTCTTAAAAATTTCATTTGTCTGATAAATTTGACTTGTTTAACTCCATATTTATTAAATACCCCCCACAGTTTCTTCTACTTTTTCATACCAATTCTTACGGTCCCTTAGACTAGTAGGGGAAAAGAACATAATGGACCCTGTGGTAGATTTTATGATAATGCAATCAAAATATTTTCTGCCCCTCTCTTCCCAGGTCCCCTAGTTGACACTGAAAATGACATATGTGGCTCACATTATATTCCCATTACACAGCTCTGGCTAACTTAATCATGGCATGGCAGAAACAAAGAACTATACACCCAATTACTTGTGCTCCCCTTTGCATAGTACAGGTTTCCCCTTCCATCCAAGCTTCCTATGAAAACTTTCCTAAGCCAAAATAGCGTACAGCCAAGAGTATCCCATTTTCTGAAAGTTTGCATTAGGCCACTTCACTTTTATGAAAGACCTACCTCAGTGTGGTAACAACTTTTTTCTTGAAAGTGAAAATTATTTTCTGATTTCTTTCAGTTAGCAAAAACAGGTATGAATGTAGGTCTTTCATAAAAGTAAAGCAGTATATCGGGCGCCTGGGTGGCTCAGTCGGTTAAGCGACTTCCTTCGGCTCAGGTCATGATCCTGCAGTCCCGGGATCGAGTCCGCATCGGGCTCCCTGCTCAGTGGGGAGCCTGCTTCTCCCTCTGACCCTCCCCCCTCTCATGTACTCTCTCTCTCTCAAATAAATAAATAAAATCTTTAAAAAAAAAAAAAAAGTAAAGCAGTATAACCAGAATTTTTGGAAAGTGAGGGGTTAGCAATATCTCTGTTAAGAAGCAAACCAGCCAGGGGCTACACTTCCCAGCATCACTTACATTTATCTATCTATCTATCTATCTATCTATCTATCTATCTATCTATCTATGTGGGGCCATGTGAGTAGTTCTTGCCAATGAAATATGAGTGGAAATGGTATGCATCCCTTAGAGGACAAGTTGGTTGGTAAGAGGTATGTCTTCTCCATACTCCTTCCCTATTCTGTGGGCTTCATGCAGAAAAATATGATAAAGTTGGAAGATGAAGGAGCTACAAGATGGAAGGAGCCTGGTCCCAGAATTACAGCTTAGAGGAGAGTTACAATAAGGCACATCTGTTTTGGACTTCACATGAGGGGAAAAAAAGTTTTGTTGTATCTGAGACATTTGGCATCTTCGGGGGGTAATTGTTATAGAAGCTGGCATTACTTTAACATATTTTAACATACATGATCATCATCTTCCCTTTGGCCAGTGATTATCTTCGGGGTCAGTATAAGACTTAGTACTGGTCAAAAAGAAGTAGATATCTGCTGGGAGCTTCTTCCTGGTATAAGAAGGGAGCAGTACAAGGAGCAGCCTGCTACTAACATCTTGATGCATTTGACCGTAATGACATGAAGATGGGATGCCACCCACAGCAACCTTCTTAAAGCCAAGACACTCAGAGAAATGCTACCCCAGAATCCTGTCATTGAGCTGCCTTTGGAGCTTATTATATATGTGATTAATAAATACCCTTAAAATTGAAGCCACTTGCTGCTGTGTGCAGTGGAACCATCCACACTGGTATACTTATCCCCAGTTAAAACAACAACATTCATTTAACAAAGATTTATTGTGGGGCAACTCTGCGACAGGTGGTGTTCTAGGTGCTAAGGAATCCAAAAGCAAACACAAAAACCAGGATCCTTGAGAGTGTCATCCCATGTTAGAATGTGGGTCTAGCAGAAAGATATGCAGATCAGAGGCCATGGATTTTAATTCATTATTTCCTTAGTAACAACTGTGTTTATTCACTCACAAATATTTATTGAATTCCTGTGTTAGGTGGTAGGAATATTAGGCAGTTAGACAGCCCTGATGTCAAGAAGCTTACAATGAAGGAAATAGACATTAAAGAATCACACAAATAAATGTCTCATCCCAAACTGTAATAATACACAAATATGTAACAGCAGACCTGACCTCATTACCCATCACAACTACAAATAATAATTGGGAAACTTGCAAATATAGCTAGGAGATGTGTCGATTGGCAAGAGCCTCAAAGGGTTGAGTCTGTGTGATTTCCCTAAGCAGGAACTTTGAGGTGTAGTAGGCCAAGGCAAGCACAGCCTTAAAAGCAAACCTTGGATTTGGAGCCCAGCTGTGTACTTCCTGACGTATGTGGCCTTGCCTGAGCAACTCCACCTGTCTTGGTCCTCATGGTAAAGTGAGCATGACAACAACAGTGCTTGGTTTAGAGAGAGAGTGCATGGAAAGCCCTTAGTACAATGCCTAGCTGGCTCGGGTCTGGTTCTCCAGGAACAGAGTCTGAGACCGGGTGACGTGCAGGAGGCGCATGGGAAGTGCACAGAGGAGTGGAGGAAGTAGGAGGGAGAAAACTTGGGCTGCAATGCAGCCTCAACAAAGGCCTCAGGTGAACACACAGGGAGCAGCTCTGAAGCTGAGACAGACTTTCTGAATTGCCCCACCTTGAGGCAAGGGTTTTCGTACACCAAATTATCCATTGGATACAGGCTACCCAGGTGAGGGGGTTTGACCTTGGTGAGGCAGCCTCCCTTAGTCAAGGCAATTCTTAGGAACTCCACCAACAAGCCTCACCAACTGTACTTCCAGCATCTGGAAGGAGACATCTGGAAGGACAAATACCTCAGTCTTAAAGAGGAGGCCCACCCAGGTGGTACATCATGACATCCGCTACATCAGCATTTAATGTAAACCATTAAAGCCCTTATAGCAGCTGCTCAAAATTTCCCAAACCTGCTGAGGACTTACGGCTTCCTCATCGTCAAAGTATAACTTCCTAAAGGTTACAAGCAGAACTGTGATGCAAATATACATGAGAATAGGTAAAAAATGTGCTGAATTCGTTAAGGAGCAGGATGACAAAACTGGATCGGGGGAGGATATGGGGATTGCTTGGTGGGCACATGGATGTAGGTATACACACAGCACCACAGGACATATGTTTAGTGGCGAAACAAATGCTGGGATGAGATCACAAAGTTAAATACAAAACTGTTCAGTGCCCTGCAGGAACAAAGAGACATAACCTTTAGAGTTAGCTTTTCTGTAAGACAAAAGTCATCTGCAACTTTCTGTCTACAAGTAAATAACTCGAGCCCGGGTCCTAGTCCAAGCACATGGTCTGTCATACAAAGCTACATCCCGAGACTCAGCGGTCCTTGGGCTGCTCAGGTGTTAGCAGGTCTTTGAAAGGGCATACAGTTATCTTTTGGCCTTATTTCCATGTTCTGGATCATTTCTTACCATCAGTGAACACTGAACACCCCATACCAGCTGTCACTGCACAGGAGTGACCCCTGAGAACCCTTCCGAAGGTCAGGTCCCCTGAGCAAATGAAATTTATTCTTTCCTTCCGGTGGTACCAGTAAGATTCTGTTTGTTCTAAAACAACCTTTGCATCCCACCCTGGGGACCACATTCATTCCAACAAGCTCTCCATACGTCTACTGTGCGTGACCTAGCCCCTTCTTAGCTATCACTTCTTTGTTGACAATTTTCTGGTCGTTTCAAAGATGAGCATACACAAGCTGTTAGGAAAATGTGATTAAAAGACAAGTACAGTCAACAGAGGGCTGTTGGTTCTAATTTGAAGAAATTATTTTACACAAAGGTTCAATTCCTTGGAACTCTATTCCTTGTGTTTTGCATTTCCTGAGATAAGGGGACATGGGGAAACCCTGCCTTAATACTATCTTAGAAGTCCAGAAGGCTAGTCACTTTAGACTTTTTTCCCTAACATCAATCATCCCTCAGAGCCAATTGGAAGGATCAAACTTTGGCATTTCCTAACTGCTTCATAGAAGCTTCTCTCTTATTTACTGCACAGCTGAAGGGAGGGGTGGGGAGTGAAGTCTCTAGGTGTCACATCTGAAGCCTACCGGCTCCCTCTGCCTTTTGCAAGGTGACTCTCAGGCTCTGGGCTGCAGCAAGGGTGATTTCTTTCCACCGTGTGTGGAGTGCCCACTGTCTTGGACCCCGACCTGGATCTTAGGGTCAAAAAAGAAAAATATTTCCCTCCTGGTTAACATGGGCCATCTGTCCCGAAAACAAGAACAAGTAGAGCCATTCCACACCCACTAGATCTGATGGTCACTGTTAAAGGCATGTATGTCTTCAAGGGTTCAGAATTTTCAAAGCATTTTGTTTCACCCACTCCATGTTTCTCTTCAACTTAGAAGGCCCACACTGGGCATCTGAGTCCGTGTCAGGCATTTGATCCAGTATTTATGCACAGAGAATGTGGAACAACACAAAACAGCCTACATAAATCAGGTTACATAAACACCACATTAATCTGGCCTGTTAGGACAGGAAGATGGGGAAGTGATTGGTTCAGGGAATACTATTTCAAATCCCATGTTCTTGCTTCTAGGTACAGTGGGAACATGAACTAATAATACAACCAAGCTCTGCTGCTTTGAGTGAATGGATGGATAAGACACGCTTACAAAAGCACACTCGAATGAAAATTAGATAGTGGTGATGGTTGCACAACTTTGTGAATGAATCAAAGATGGAGTTGTACAAAAGGGGGATACTTTTTATAGTATGTGAATGATATCTCAGTAGTTGTTTTTTTTTTTTTAAGCACACTCAGAACTAGGATTCCCCATGTGGGTCCTGGCCCTTCTCAGCTGTAAACACCTGCTCTAGCAAAAGAGCTTCAGCTGCTCTCAGGGGCAGAAGAACCTGTCAACTCCCCTGGAGGTACCAAAGCAGGGGCCTGGAGTCAACCCCAGCTCTGTCAATTTCTAGCTCTGTGTCCTCAAGGAAGTAACCCTCTCCTACCTACCTCATAACTTGGAGAAGTCTTAGGACCACCTCACGTACAGCAGGAACTGAGAATGTATTGCTCTTCAGGTACATTCCTGCAGAAGCAACTTAAAACCATGGCAAGTAGAGGCCACTGCTTCTCACCTCTTGAGATCACGGCGGGGCATCTGTTCAAGATCTTTAGAGGCTCGTCCCAAGCCTTATGCCTAAATTTTCCCCTGAATTAAACCTTGAACCAAACCTGGTACCCAACCTTGGACCCTGATCCTGTCTTTATAATTTACTCATTGACTTCTGGGCCCTTATTCACATCCCACCAGAGATATTAAACTCAGTTGACCCTCAGGAGACATTAAACCAAGTGCTCTCTTTCCACAGGAAGAAATAATCCATCCCTGCGCCATCATACATTATATTCTTATGTCTCTTGGGTATGTCACTGATGTCTATTTTCGATTCCAAAATCTATTTATCAGACTATGCTGTTTTAGTTATGGAAGTTTTATCATAATATTTAGCTATTTGTTCAGGGAAATTCTCCCTTTTTAAAAGCTCATTTTTTAAAGCTTCTTAGCTTTGTGTTTACTTTCTTACATGTACTGTATAATTATATTTACAAGTTGCAAAAAAAGAAATTCCATTAACTGGGACTTGATTTAATTTATAAATACTGCACAAATGTGAGGGCTACCTACTATTAGTCTACTTCACACACACAGTTTTCCCACGGGGCACATGACATGTCTTTCCATTCACATCTAATGTCCCCCAATCAAGTTTTAGATATAGCTTGTTATTTCCAGGAATTTTCTGGGTTTTCTTTGCATCAATTTCCTATTAATTGTTAATGTGTAAGGAAACTACTTATTTTTCTTTAGTAGTTGGCTCCTGTGAAAATATTTTAAGAGTTTTTCACTTCTCTTTGGGTCTGCCCCACCCCCAAACACTATCTGTAAAGGCTTCTCTTTTCCATTTCTAAGCATTCTCACTCTACTTTCTCACATAATTGTGTTTCTTGAACAATACTGAAGAGTGGGGATGGAGGTCACTCTGTGTTGTGCCCCAAAGTAATGGGTAATGTGCCCCAATGCACCTCTAGAAACAAAATAGTTCTTTACATTTGCTTTCCAAATTTAGTTTACAAAGCATTTGACTAGTAGAAAACCTGTACATACTAAGAAAAATTTAGAATGTTCATAAAATAAAAATTGCTCTTAGGAGTGACTGGCCACCACCACGACCTGTGGCCAGGGCTCAAGATGACAGAAGCTACTTGTAATGCCACTGTCAAAGACCAGCATAGGGAAAGAGAATGTCCACTCCTGTGCACTCAACAGAGGTTTTGTCAGCAGAGCTGAGGTGGGCTGCATTGACTGGATCCCTGGCTTTAGAGACGGCAGCCCAGAAAGTTATCATGAGGGTTCCAACATTCCCATTCCGGTTCTGCCCTCCTGGCTCTTGGTCTTGGCTGGTACTGTCTCCCAGGCTATATAGACAAGCCGTGAATCAGATACAAAAAAAAAAAAAAAAAAAGCTGGTCTGGGTTTTAGCTTACTGGAAAGTAAGGGTCACCATATCCATTATAATTCTGTTTAAATGCCAGATTGCTATGTGGAATGTTTTTGTGGATTACACTAAGGTTAACCACATCTTAGCTAGCTAGAATTGCCTACATCAGTGTTATGAAAGTACAGCAACTTTACTGTACCTAGAAGTTCATCATGTCCTGGGGACAGCTCATCACTTAAGCTTATTTCCACAGTTGGCTGCACTTGGAACTGACAACAGAGAAATTTTAATGAGTTTGACAAGGAAAGGACACCAACACAGGATTTTTGGTTTTTCCCCACATAGGTTTTTAAAAATGTGATTTGGTTTCAGAACATTTCTTCACTGAGCCTACAGAAACAAACAAAACACTAGCAAGCCATCAGACTCTTCAATGAAAATGTATTTCACGTTAAACACAACATACACATCATGCAAATGAGGCATCACCATGGTCACAATGGTGCTGTGAGGTACAACAGATCACAACAAAACAGACATTTAGCAAAATAAAGCTGTAAGAAAGATGGTGAGGCATTTTTTGAAAGTCAGACCATGCTATCATTTTCTGTGTGCTTGTCATAAAAGGGATTTTCCCGATATGCATCAAGATCAATGGCACTGCATTACTGGAGGCATGTATTTTATTTAATATATACACATACACAAACATACACAGTTTCCATAACTAATAAAGTCTTAAACTGTAGCTGGTTTTAAAAGCACATGAACAAGATTACTATTGAGACTTCTTTTTATCTCCTGGTTGCAAACCTCAGTCAAAATTATGGATCTTTCCAAACGCTTTATCGTACAAGTCAAAAAAAAGTTTCAAAGAAGGTCATTTTAATTTGAAAGTCACATTTCACCACAAGAAATAAAATTAAGAAAACACATTATTATATGTGTCTTGAAAATGTGCATGAAACACGTGGAGTATACATTCTAGTGTCATTTGTCCCCCGCTCAGATCTTTTTATGTTGAAGTCAAAGTGATATATTGGGTCCAGTTCAGGGCCCCCTTGTTCCAGAGCACTATCATTTTCACTTGTGCCTGGCTTCATCAGAGTTGAGCAAACACAGGAGCAAACAAACAAGGGCCCCAAGATCCAAGAGAAAAGCAATAGCAACAACATGAAAACCAACCACCTGTGCATGAGACACACAATTCATTCAAACTTCCTTCGGTCCAAAAGCCACTCAATGGCTTGGAGATTTTTTAAGGTGCAACAATGACAAGATCCTTGCTAGACTGAGGTGCCCACGTCTATAAGAAAATGCATAAGTGAACAGAAATCATTCCGCAGTGCTTGTTTCCATAATCAACCAGACTTATTCTGTTAGGTCCCCAAGGAGTAATGTGGGGCAACACATTTTACAGGTGGCTAAGCTTAATATATTTTAAAAAAGCTTCTTGATAGTAACTTCCAACAAAGAAACCCCAGAGAAGGGGGAAAACCCTCTGGAATTTCTTCTAAACACAAACAAGGAGATAAGCAGCTCAAGTTCAGTATATATGTTTAAGTAGAGTCTGGGTTAATGTCTAGAATATTTATAGGAAAAGACATCTACATGTTTATGTACTCCAACTTTGGGAATAAGAACAGTTATAAGGTGAATTTCCAACACAGAATCACCTGGGCTATTCAGAGGATCACTATGATAATAAAGTAGTACAGGAAGTGCTTTATCAGCAGCTGAAGCTCATAAATAGAACTGTAACATGAAACTTTGCTAAAGCCCAACAAGGCCAATGTTTCAAGGTTTCTATCAAGAGTGGCCAGTGTTTGACATACTAACTAGGAATATACAGTTACATTTTGATCTAATAATTTGGAATCCAGGGATTTAGGACAACAGAAGCTTCTTCAGAGGACCAGCAGCTTGGATTTGACTACCAGCAGCTTCATGGGTTCTCCAAACACCACCTGTGTCAATTCAAAAACAAAACCACGTGAAATCAATGAAGAGACCACATTGTACCTATTCTCTCTCACTAAAATGATCACACCCTCTGGGACTTTCTACCTTCTTGGTAATTATATTTTCCTTGGCTCATAAAGTATGTTTCAACTGAGGTGCTACAGCATTTTGGGTAGGACTATTCTATTAAGTGGCCAAATTCTCTTTGGGTGGGACTGTCCTAAAACCTGCAGGATGCTTAATGTCCCGAACTCTGCTTTCTAAATGGCAGTGCTGCCCCCCAGCCATTAGGACAACAAAAACCCCCCAACACATTTTAAGATTTCAGAAGACAACTTATTTAAGAAGCCAAATGCAGTCAAAACAAACAACTAACAAAACACATGCTTATATATGTTTATTTCTATCCCATTCTTTTTAAAGTTTTTAATTCAGTTAACATACAGTGTACTGTTAGTTTCAGGTGTACAATATAGTGATTCAACACTTCCTTATATCACCCTGTGCTCATCAGCACGAGGGCCCTCTTTCATCCCCATCACCTGTCTCACCCATCCCCCCCACCCACCTCCCTTCTGGTAACCATCAGTTTGTTCTCTAGAGTTCAGAGTCTGTTTCGATAGCATGAAGGACATTAGGAGAAGGAAGGGAAAAATGAAGGAGGGGGGAACCGGAGGGGGAGACGAACCATGAGAGACTATGGACTCTGAGAAACAAACTGAGGGTTCTAGAGGGGAGGAGGGTGGAGGGATGGGTTAGCCTGGTGATGGGTATTGAGGGCACGTACTGAAGGGAGCACTGGGTGTTATACACAAACAATGAATCATAGAACACTGCATCAAAAACTAATGATGTAATGTATGGTGATTAACATAACATAATAAAAAATAGAGTCTGTTTCTTGGTTTGCCTCTTTTTTTTCCCCCTTTTGCTCATTTGTTATGTTTCTCAAATTCCACATATGAATGAAATCATATGGTATTTGTCTTTCTCTTGCTGGCTTATTTCACTTAGCATAATACTCTCTAGGGACATGGTTTATTCCAAAAATTACCTGCCATGTGTGAAAGGGCCACAACTTCTTTCCCAAGAGTCAAGAGAAGAGATGCACTATCTACAGCCGAAAGCTGAGCACAGGAAGATGTACACAAAATACAGTGACCTTGGTCGTGTGGCCTCCCCAACCTGTTTCCTCATTTGATTTTACTTAAGTAATTTCTGCACCCAACATGGGGCTCAAACTCCCTGAGATCAAGAGTCTTATGCTCCGGGTGCCTGGGTGGCTCAGTTGGTTAAGCGACTGCCTTCGGCTCAGGTCATGATCCTGGAGTCCCTGGATCGAGTCCCGCATCGGGCTCCCTGCTCGGCAGGGAGTCTGCTTCTCCCTCTGACCCTCCCCCCTCTCATGTGCTCTCTCATTCTCTCTCTCTCAAATAAATAAATCTTTAAAAAAATAAAAAAAGAGTCTCATGCTCCTCCGACTGACCCAGGCAGGTGCCCCAAAATACTTTAATATTCTTTTTAGTAGGCTCTCTGCCCAACATGGGGCTTGAACTCACAACCCCATGATCAAGAGCTGCATGCTCTACTCACTGAGCCAGCCAGGAACCCCATGTTTCCTCATTTGAGAAACAGAAAGGTTGGACTATATCATATCAGGCATTGAAGTTGTGTTATAGGAGTGGAGCATAAGAGACATTTAACTCTAGGAAACAAACTGAGGGTTGCTGGAAGGGAGGTGGGTGGGGGACTGGGGTAACTGGGGGATGGGCATTAAGGAGGGCACGTGATGTAATGAGCACTGGGTGTTATATGCAAATGATGAATTACTGAACTCCACCTCTGAAACTAATGATATATATGTTAATTAGTTGAATTTAAATAAAATAAAATTTTTAAAAAAGAAAGTGAGAGTGTGCTGAGAATATAAAAATGTTTTGAAGAGGGGCGCCTGGGTGGCTCAGTCATTAAGCGTCTGCCTCCCTGCTCAACGGGAAGCCTGCTTCTCCCTCTCCCACTCCCCCTGCTTGTGTTCCTGCTGTCGCTCTCTCTCTCTCTGTCAAATAAATAAACAAAATCTTTTAAAAAAATGTTTTGAAGAGTCTAAAGTGGGAGGACAATTGGAATTAAGTTATGAAAGGATTTGATGATAGATTCTAATTATGTTTTCATCATCAAAAACAAATAAGGCCCAAACTGAAGTAAATCCAATGTGAGGTATGTATAACTAAGTCACACAAATGCAGAGTGTTTATAACCCATTTTGGCAATAAAAAAGGCCAAAGGCGGGGAACAAAAGCTTTGGGACACAAACTTCAGTTCTCCATTCCTCCACTCCCTCAGGTGTGATCCAAGAATAAATGTTTGCTTTAAAAGATGGGTCAATAGAACAGCAAATCATTTGGCCCAATGCTCATCACTGTATATAAATGACTGTAGATAGAACGTGGAATGTCACTGAGTAAAACTAGGGGAGACATTCATTTTATTAATACCACCTTGTGGGGCGCCTGGGTGGCTCAGTCGGTTAAGCATCTGTCTTTGGCTAAGGTCATGATCCCAGGGTCCTGGGATCGAGTCCCATGTCAGGCTCTCTGCTCGGCAGGAGGCCTGCTTCTTTCCTGCCTGCTGCTTCCCCTGCTTGTGCTTGCTCTCTCCCTCTCTCCCCTTCTCTCTGTCAAATAAATAAAAAATCTAAAACAAAACAAAACAAAACCCACCTTGCACCACTATTACAGCATTCTCTCTTTGCCTCTAAAAATGGTGCTACTGCAGACAGATGGCTGGTCAAACTTTAAGCAGTGCTTCTCAACACACACACCCATCCACAAACCCCAAACAGCAGGGGCGGGCACGGTGGAGTGTGGCAGTGAAGGCTCTCATACAAAGGATTTACTTGAAATCCATCTCGATTACCGTGTATGTGTTGCAGGTTTTCCCCCCATCTGAAAGAACCTTCCTATGAAACCTTCTGTAATGGCATAAGGTGAAGAAGCAATTACCACTAACTTACATGAAAAAATTTTTGAGCATTTCCAGGCTCAAAAATAACCTCTTAGGCTTTTCTGACACTTTAGGACACATCTTGCCAATGGATGTGCCAAATAAATGGAGATAAAGCACAGATGCTCACAGACAGTGCAAAGCTATGGCAGCTGAATTGAGTGCAGTTCTCAGGAAGGAGCTTGGCAGAGCTACTCTCACTACTCTCAAGCTTCTGTAACAGCTGGCTCCAAGACGAACACTGAATACTATTTTCACATTTTGTCTTTTGTTTTTGTAAGAGTGAAACCCTCTTTGGATTACTTTCAGTTAATATAAACAGATACTAATGTAGGTCTGTTGTAAACTACATTTGGCCTAGTGCAGAACTTTTGAAAAACGTGTGACACCCGTATTCATGTTCACGTTTGTACTTTTCAAATAAAACTGACCATCCAAGAGACTGAGTGATGTTTATCCCACCTTCACAAACCCCAGTTGGAGAGGTATAAATTTAGACTATAATCAAAAGACTGTACTATACCTTTCGTTAAAGAGATGTATTTGTCAACAGAAGGTGTTCAGAGTATTTTCTTGGCCAGGACTGTTAAATCCTTCAATCAGGTTTTTGTTACAATCATCCAGGCTGAGATTTTCACTGGATCGCTTAGGGTACATGGGGGGGCCGGTGAAATCTAAGAGATCTTGAAGTGCTCGGGCATTACCAGTTCCATTTTGGTCCAGAGACACCCCAGGAATCATTTCACTTACTGGTGAAAATTCTGGGATGGAGATAAGCTCTTCCTTTGAAACAGGACTGGAATGTGGGGAGGGGAAGAGAAGGAGAGAGGTAGAGAGAGAGAAAGAGGCAAAAATTAATTCTATTTGCAATATTTGGTTATATTACTCTTCTAGAGAAGATGCATTTAAAGCCAGAGCTGGTGTGAAACATTCTACACAAAATACAAGTTAGTTCAACTCTGAGACACTGATAGACACAAGGCCCCCATGGAGGAGAACAAGGGAAGTGGACTGAGCAGGGCTGTGAAGGCCAAGTTCACACTGTCCACAGGAAGAAAGAAAATAAAAACCAAAGGCACCAGCAGTGCAGAGAAGCCAACCACTTCCAAAACCTTCAAAATGGGAAACCCAAATAGAAAGCAAATGCTAGAAGTTAAAACTGAGCTGAGGAAGGGCCCTAGTCAGCACTGGGGCTCCTGGTGCCACTTTTCTTTTGCAGTGCCACTTTGGACGAGCTGCTTTTTCTCCCCTGGCTTCAGTTTCTTCTGCTGTACAATGGGGTGAATACTCATTTCTCCCTGCCAGGGCTCCTCTGAGCGTGATGTGATCATACCTAGGAAGTCTGTGTAGAGCCACCTGCAGTAAGTGTTCAGTTTAGATGGGAGCCATTTTTTTTTTTTTTTTAAAGATTTTACTTATTTATTTGACAGAGAGAGACACGGAGAGAGAGGGAACACAAGCAGGGGGAGCGGGAGAGGGAGAAGCAGGCTCCCGCAGAGTAGGGAGCCCGACGCGAGGCTCGATCCCAGGACCCTGGGATCATGGCCTGAGCCGAAGGCAGACGCTTAACGACAGAGCCACCCAGGCGCCCCAGGGAGCCATTGTTAATAAGGACCCCACCATCCAGCCAGTCACCTGCAGAGCAAATCTCTCCCATGTTCCCTCTCTAAAGTGAGGCCCCACTCCACCCTGACTTATCCAACTCCTGCCCAGCAGGCCTGGCTCTCTCTCTCTTCAACCTAGAGATGGAAGAAGGAGTTTCACAGCTGTGTCAACCACAGGCCTAGCTCAGATGAGTGGTGGGCTGGCATGTGAGGTCCCATCACTCGGAGTCTTTCTTAACAGCCAGAGTAGGGCTGTTGCCAGGTTTGACTGTTCTTTTCTTCCTTGATAAGATCTGAGAGAAGAATCTACAAAAACCAGCTGAACTGAAGAAACTCAGAAAATCCATCTCCCTCATACTCAGCCTAGTTAAGGGGCAGTAGAAGACCTAACACCACTTCTGGTGGCTGGAGCCTGGGAAAACTGCCCCATCAGCAGAAACACCCACCCCATCTCCACCTTACCTTGCCTCCTTTCCCTGGGTTTAAACAGCTGGTCAGAGCATGAGGAGAAAATTCCACAAGCTTGGACACAACCTCCAGGAGTCATCTCTCTCTAAATGCAGAGGGGGCCACAGGAGAACTCGGAGCACATACAAAGCCCCTTCGCTTTCTTAAACCCGGGCGGGTGCTGTCTTATCCCCTACCCCACTCCCAGAGATATAAAGAATAAGCAGAGGTAGGCTCAACATGGGGTGGGGGCATAGATGTTGCCTTAATGTTTAAGATGCCTCAGCTGTTTTACCCTGGGGGCTGAGGAGACCGACGATGGAGGCAAGGGCTGTCTGTAGAATTTGCTCTACTGGTGACGGGGTGCTGAACCCTGGGTTTTTACATATCTGGCTCAAGGCCAGGATGCACAAGCTGGGATATTTACAATCACTGTGCCCTAGGAAATACCCTCCTCCCCAGACGAAGCTGAGAATTCACAGCCAAGGAGAGAAGGGTAAGCTCTGGCCAGCTGGAGCTCTGACAGAACTTTTGCAAAACACTGTCACTGCCTCCGGACTCAGACTGCTGCCCCCACTCAACTGCCCTGCCCAAGGCTCTCTCTTTCCAGTGTTTCTGCCCCAACCACATGCTGAGTTCTCCTTTTGATTGGGATTAATTTGCCAGGTGATATCATCTACAAACACACTAGTTTAAGAATTCCTTAAGATTTTAGCACCTGAGAGCAAATTAGATTCCTTATCAAGTCCCCAATGACAAGTTTATTTAACATAAGACACTGGATACAGTGAGTCCTGTTGGTGTTCCACTCAGATCCCCTTTGGCTATAGGTGCAGCCGTCTTCCAGCTGCAGAGAGAGCAGGCTGCTAATAGCTCATAGCTGCCACCCTTTCTCTGAACAACTGCCTTTGGCTGACAGGAGCCCTATGCCCACAGTAGTTAGACCTGCCTCCCCCACCTTGGGTGACCACACTCAATGACTGATGGATACAGTGGCACAAAGGCTGCCTCCCTTAATCTGACCACTCTCTGGTAGAAATTCATCCTCCAGAGCTCCCATAGGATCAGCTGAAATAATCCTTGCTTAGTGACTTCCCCTGCCCCATCCTGCTTCCCATCCTCCACTTGCTCCAGAGAACTCTTTCCCTATAAATCCCATGCCTTAGAATACCTATCCCAGGCTCTACTTCTTTTTTTAATATTTATTTATTTGAGAGAGAGAGAGCACATGCACACGGCGCACGCACATACACACACACGCACGTATGCATGCACAAGTCGGGGAGAGGCAGAGGGCGAGAATCTTCAAGCAGACTCCCTGCTGAGCACAGAGTCAGACATGGGGCTCAATTCCATGACCCATGAGATCATGAACTGAGCCGAAACCAAGAGTTGGACGCTCAACCCACTGAGCCACCCAGGCACCCCTCCCAGGCTCTACTTCTAAGGAACCGACCTAAGACACTAATAAACCACTGATAGCTTTCCAATGCCAATGGAACCTACTTTAGTTGATTCAGGTGTATAAAAGATGAAAAAAATCAATGAAGAGGCAGTGGAGGTGTTTGGAGAAGAGATGAGGCTCATATGCAAAATAAATGAACTTACCTCACATCCATAGACTGAACCTCTTCAGTTGAATCATCCAGACTGTTTGATTTCCCATCAAGGGTGTCCAGATGAACAAGTCCCCCAATTGGTTTAAGCCCATTAGAGAAAATGTCTCGAGGAAAAGCTTCTGGGGCAGTACGCCCCATACCATTAACTTCCTGGCAAGTGTTTAATCCATTTATTTCTGATTGAGAAGACAAAATCATTCTGTTAACCATAAAATATCCAGAACAATGAAATAACAGAGGAAATATATATTGAGGCAATTAATTTAATCCTCTGCTTTACCAACAGTGCAACATCTTTTGCAAAAAACAAAAAACAAAAAAACCCCCACAAAACCCATGTCATCGCCTTCACACAGGGAAAAGAAGACTGATGACATCATCAGTGTCTGTGCAGGGCTCCTGACCCACTCAGGAGGCTTGGGGTCTTATACTGTGCAGGTCCCCAGGCTCTGTATAGCGTTTTCTTGAGCCCCAAGGCAAAGGAGAGATGTAGAGTGCCTCTGAGATGGACACGCCCTTCTGACTTTGGTTGCCATGATATATTCACATCTAAGGAGTTTTAAATATACTCGAGAGAGAAGAGCTGGACTGCCTGGAAGTCTGGAAGATAGGAGAAACCACTGTAGAATAGCAGAGTCAGTTCTGAATTGAACCTGACCAGCTGTCTCCCTGGAAAGTAGCATGGGCCAGGAGGTGGCCAGCTTTCTGTGCTGGGACTATTAGAGTACCACTTTCTGAATGGAGCTGACAGACATGTGGTAGAGATGGGAGACTCCACCAGAAGGGAAACCACATAGTCCCCTTCTAGCAGTAATGCTCTTAAGACCCACGGGTGTTTGTCCCCTGCAGGAAGTGTTATGAGCCTGTACCTGCTGAAAGGAAGAACCCGAGAACCAGTTCTCACACTCACCTATTTTGTTCAGG
This sequence comes from Leptonychotes weddellii, assembly GCF_054177405.1. NCBI lineage: Eukaryota > Metazoa > Chordata > Mammalia > Carnivora > Phocidae > Leptonychotes > Leptonychotes weddellii. Next base: position 92,305,150 of record NC_138385.1, on the reverse strand, counting down.
ACAGCTGGTTTTGTCTCTTTTTCTACACACACAGCAGACTGAAGCTCCACCTTTGGGTCTTCTTTCTGAAAACAAACACAGGGAAAGATGACTTTACACAGAAAGACAAGTGCTTCTGAAAAGCATCAAAGGATATTTGGAACTGTGCTGAGCCATCTGCCTGTTCCATGGTAATTCTTGGAATCTTTTGAGTTTATTACAAATCAGCTGTGTTTCCCTTATTAATATGTCACCATTTTCTGTTTTTTTTTTTTTAAAGATTTTCTTTATTTATTTGACAGAGAGAGACACGGAGAGAGAGGGAACACAAGCAGGGGGAGCGGGAGAGGGAGAAGCAGGCTTCCCTGGAGCAGGGAGCCCCATGCGGGGCTCGATCCCAGGACCCTGGGACCGTGACCCGAGCTGAAGGCAGCCGCTTAACGACTGAGCCACCCAGGCACCCCACCATTTTCTGTTTTATTCAGGGACTACTGTGCCTCTCTCTGCATCCCTACCCCTACTTCTCGGAGGAAATTTTTCATTATCACCCTGTCTCTGAAACTCCTCTTAGACTTCTCTTCCCTTCCAGGTATGTACAGCCTCCTTAATCTAGTCAGGAACAAAGTAGGAAGAATTCAGTTTTTCTGGCTGTTCCTCTCCAAGACCTACAATTCCACTGAATATACTGTGCCATTCTTTTCTCCTCAGTCCATAAACTGCTAAAATGACACTCTGAACACCTACCTTCACTTCTAGAGACACATCACTCTTCCTTGTTCTCTTCATGATTTCATCAATTCTCTGGAAACCAAAAAGAATCAGGTAAGAGGACTATAATACCAAATACATATAAAAGCAGCTGGGTCTATATGCAAATTCATATGTCAGAAAACTTATAAAAGAGAAGCATTAGCAGAGGATAATGGGTACAGAAAGGTTTTCCATTGGTTTTGCAGATATACACCTCTGCCCTATGAACAAGGTCAAATGCTTGAGAAGTGAACTAGTATCTAGAATCAACAGTTTAGATCCCATCTTTTTCCTTCCTCTCTGTAGGTTACCTAAAAATCAACAAATCACCACTTGCCATTCTAGAGGACCACCCTAGAGGAAGTGAAGCTGAGGTGCAGGTCAGGAGGGGAGGCCAGAGATTGGTCTCCTAGCTCTCAGGCCTAAAGTAGTACAAAGCCTGGGCTGGATCTAGGACACCTCGGGAATGGAACTTTATCATCAGCCTCCTTAAACCCAACTTTATCCCTAATCACGTTAAATGTAAATGGACGAAACACTCCAATGAAAAGACAAAGACTGTGAAATTGGATTAAAATAACAAGCCCTAACTATATGCTGTTTACAAGACACATACTTCTATGGACACACATAGGTTCAAACTAAAAGGATGGAAAAATATTTACCATGTAGACACTAACCATAAAAAGTCTGACAAAGTGGACTTTAAGACAATTATTACTGGAGATAAACATATATTAGTGATAAAGGGGTCAATTCAACATGAAAATTTAATAATCTGAAATATGTATTCACCTAACAGCAGAGCTTCAAAAACATATAAAACAAAAGAAATGGATAAATCCATAATCACAAATAGAGCTTTTAACACTCTTCTCTCAGTTACTAATAGAACAAGATGACAGAAAACCAATGGAGATACAGAAGATTTGAACAGCACTACCAACAAACTTGACCTAATTAGATAATTTTAAGATCACTCTACCCAAAAACTACAGAACAGAACTAGATTCATTTCCTGTTCTTGCCTCACCTTAACTCCTCCTGATCCTTAGCTCTTACCTTCTTCCTCTCCAGTCGCTCCTGCTCAATCTGCAGCATGATCTGTTCTCTTTCTAGACGCATCTGTTTAGCTGCCTCCTGGGCCTTTGCTTCTGCCGCTTCCTTCTGACAGAGACAGGAAAACCAAGGCACAGACTTTACTAAGCTGAGAAAACAGTGTAGTGGGATTCCTTGGGATATGCACATGTCCTTCCACTTTATCATCTACCTCAAAGTGGATGTTGTTTCAATATTCAGTGTGGATTTACACAGCCTGCTCTATGACACAGCAGACATGGCCAGGCCTCACCCATATACCCTCAGTCCACCATGCAAATTACCTGCAGATCGTTCCCATACTGCCTGCCAAAATCTTTCTGTGTCTGAGGGCAGTTTCTAGCCATGTGCATCTGGCCAAGAGTTTCAGAAACTTTTGTTTTTTTCTTTTCAAGATTTTATGTATTTATTAGAGAGAGCATGCATGCACAAATGGTGGGGTGGGGGGGGCAAAGGGGGAGGGAGACAAAAAGGTAAAGAATCCCAAGCAGACTCCACATTGAGCATGGAGCCTGATGTGGGGCTTGATCCCATGAGCACAAGACCACAACTGGAGCCGGAATCAAGAGTTGGATGCCCAAACAAATGAGCCACCCAGGCACCCCAGGAGTTTCAGAAACTTAATTCCCCAAGTAATGACCTACAACCATGATAGGCAGGAGTTCACAGATAAATAATCCAGTTTCCTCACCCCTCAGAGGGACAATTCTAAGGCATACTGCACAGTCTCTTAGAGAATCCAAAGGGACTAACTCCCAGTGGTCCACTTATATGGGATTTCCTCTCACTTCCCTACCAGCTTCCTGGGATCTTATCCCAAATAAACTATCGGCACCCAAATTCTCATCCTAGGGTCTACATGTTGGGGAATGTGAACTGACATACTGCAAACACTATAAACTTCACTTTTATTGCCCAAAGTAACTCATACTTAATAACCAGCCCAGTTAAAGAAAAAACTTCAAGTAAATATTATGAGTCATTCAAATTTAATTCATTTTACCTAATATTAACTAAAGCCCATAAAGAGAGTCCATATGAAGACTCATACAGTACCTGCTTTTCAATCATGACTTTTTCTTGCTTTTCTTTTTCTTGTTTTTCCTTTTCTTGCTTTTCTTTTTCTTGTTTTTCCTTTTCTTGCTCTTCTTTTAATAACAGCTCCTCCTTGGCCTTTCTCTTAGCCTCCTCTTCTGCCTTTCTTTTTTCTTCCTCTTCCTGCCGCTTCTTTTCCTCTTCCTGCTTACGGGCTTCCTCTTCTAGGCGAAGTCTTTCCTCCTCTGCCTTTCTTTTCAATTCCTCTCTCTCCAGCCTTTTGAGAACATAACTGTTATTAGGAGATGATGACATTCTCAAAAGGCAAAGTGCCAAAGAACTGTGTGTTGACAGGGAGCGTAAGGTACAACACAGTCACAGATATGTGCACTTGAATTAGTATCCAGTCAAGAAAATGACTCATCCTTCCCAGAAAGCCACTTCAGTCTATACATTTACCAAGATTCTGTTAAGACAAAGAGTAATGATGTACTGACTTGTGAACATACCGTAATGAAGACACAAATGTTCCCTAGTCAACCTACAAATGACCACAGACCCATCATTCTTACTTAATGACAATTCTTTTAAAAACTAAGTGAAATAAATATTTAAAACTAATTGGAGCTGAAAAAAACCCCCCACAAGTGTCTCGATGGCTACAACGGTGCCAGTCAGCAATTTAAGAGCAGAGACTATGAGCTCAAAAAGTTCACTTTGGGTTCCAATTGCTACGTGACTTCTGAAGCAGCAAGTGGAAGAAAATGCTCAACAGAACCCTTATATTTAATATAGAAATTAAAACATCTATTTCTCATTTGTTTTACCAATCTTTAAAAAGCTCTTTTAGCTTTGGGTGCCTGGGTGGCTCAGTCAGTTAAGCATCCGACTTGTGATTTCAGCCCAGGTCATGATCTCAGGATCGTGAGATTGAGCCCCACACTAAGCGGGGAGTCTGCTCGCAATTCTCTCTCTCACCCTCTCCCTCCGCCCCTCTCCCCATTCATGCTCTCTAAAATAAGTAAATAAATCTTTAAAAAAAAATGAAGTGTTAAAAAATCTCTTTTATCTTTTATTCTTTGCTATATGAAAATTAAATGACATTTAGAAATTTTTCACCCACAGATGAATGGTTGATAATAGAATGATAAAGAGCTCTAAGCAGTGAGGGAAAACCCTATAAAGTCTAACTGCTTGTTTTTACATTTCTAACATTCTTCCCGTTCACAAGTGTGTCACTTTCCTAATCCATAAAAAAATATAAGTAATCATACTCATCTTATAGTATGTTACTGAACAGCAACGTGACATACGGGCAAGACTGCACCTGAGGCACCTGGGTGGCTCAGTTCATGATCCCAGGGTCCTGGGATCGAGCCCTGCGTCAGGCTCCCTCCCTGCTCTGCGGAAAATCTGCTTCTCCCTCTGCCCCTCCCCAGGCTCATGGTCTCTCTCTCTCAAATAAATAAATAAATTGTTAAAAAAAAAAAAAAAAGATTCTCTCTCTCCCTCCCCCTCTGCCCCAGATCAGGACTTAAAAAGAGTATCCTCCTATCTTGCAGGAACTGTGGAGGCGATTAGCCTATGTATCACCAAAGAAATATTTTAAAAGATAAAGAAATACTGAAAGACATTAGCCTAATACTAATAGTGCACAATATATTCTACATCAGCAAAAGTTGTAGTGCCTAAAAGCAGTGCTGGAACAACTAAAATTATTAACAAACATTCTGGACAACTCTGGACAAGAGCATTACAGGGCCTAATCAGAAAGAAACTCCAGTTCTTAGATTCCTCAATGAAAGACCAAGTATGTCTAACACAAGAGTATCAAAATGGGTGTGTCAATAACAAAACTTATCCAAAGATTAATTCAGAGCACTGTTTTAGTTCTTATCCCTCATTTGATGAGACGGTTTGACTGTCCCCAAGAAGTTAATACACAAACGGTACACTGTATATGAATTAATGCACAAGCTACTTCATCTTTATCTTCATCTTCAGGATCTGAAAAGCCATTCTGTTTCTTCTGTTTTACCATGAGGACTTCAGAGGTGCCCAATGCATGCATGCGCACGCACGTGTGCACACACACACACACACACAGAGTAAGTGACACATCCTCTTGGCCCCTAAGTCTCCCTAATCCTCACCATCATGTATAACACACATTCCTCCCCACAGGCGCATTAGCCCTTGCTTGTCCCTCCTGTTACAGACAAAATACCCTCCATTAACCACAGTGTGCTTCTCCCAAAGTAGGTGAAAACTAGGTTCTTATGTGAAGCTGAGTCCCTCAATATCCTCTGCAAGGACAAACATTCTTTCTCTACCTGCTTAAGAAACCAGAGAACATGGATTTCGTCATTTCTCCAATGTCCTGCTGCTGCAGGCTGCCCCACCCCCTTGCCCTTGCCATCTTCACCAAGTTCCCTCTGGAGTTCACAAGACATGTGCAGTTCTATCACTCCTCTGTCTTAATTCCTGTCATCTACTCCAAACCTATCCCTCTTCCTTACCAGGTAGAAAGTACCAAAAAACTATGCACCATGGTCATCATTCAGGATTTAGCATATGCATCCCTTATCCCTGTCAATAGCCACAGGTGAGGGTCTTTGTGTAATGACCCCCATCTCTCATCCTCCAGCTCATGGCCCCTCTTGAACTTGCATCACATCCCTGACACATGCTTAGCCTTGAACTACTAAATCTGTGAACAAGGTGTGGGTTTCACGATTCTCTCTCCCTTGTGTGTTTAAAAGTTTTCATTAAAAAAAAAAAAAAAAAAGCTTAATCTTCAACATCCTGAACTTGCACTTCTTTGATCTGTTCTCACCCCATCCTTCAGCACCTTCTCTCCTAACCTGCTCTGGACATGGTGAATTTGAGATGCATATGGGACACACTCAGATGAAAGCATAAGGCAGCTGGGATATGGCCTCTAGGTTCTAGACCAGTGCTATCCAAGGGAACTTTCTGTGATGAGGGAAATGTTCTAGAGATTTGTGCTATCCAATATGGTAGCTGCTAGCCATGTAGCTATTGACCACTAGAAATGCAGGAACTGAATTTTACTTAATTTTAGTGCATTTGCATTTTGGTAGCTGCATGGGAATAGAGGCTATGGTAGTGGACAGCACAGCCCTAGCAAGAGACCGGGCCACAGGCACAGAGTCAGAGGTCACCAGTGTGCATGTGTTATTTACTGCCTCCCTTGTACCAGGAAGTACTGAAGGTTTTCAAAACAAGAAATTAGCTTCAGAAACAGATGGTAAATGAGGCAAAGGGAAAATGAGGATAGAAGGGGAGATGGGAGCAGAGTTGCTTTAGCACATCAAATGCTCAACATGAAACCGTTGTGTGAAATGTGGGCCCCAAATCTTTTGAAGCCAGAGGAAAATTGCCGAACAGGAGGGAGCACCACTGCTCACGGAGGGCTTGTCAGGTGAAGCTGGCCAAGGACTGAGGGTTGAGTCCAGGCAACATGTGAGGGGATACTGGGTGGACAGAAGAGACCAAGAAGGAGAGGCCAAAGAAGCAAGGGCAAGCCTGACAAGGTCAAAGTCAACAAAGAAATGGATCAGGAGTCTGGCAATTAGGAGGAATGTGAGTGTGAAGTATGAATATGAGCTGAAGAAATAAAGACAGCAAGTACAATCAATCCTTTTAGGGGCTGGGCTGTGTGGGAAGTGTAAGAGAGAGGGTGATTGTTAGAAGGTAAAGAACTTCACCTTCCTAAGCATATAGCCACAATCATGTTACCTACCTGCTTAGAACCTGTAATCACCAAGGCCTGTCATCTGAGGTCCTGTGATTCATCTTTACCTCCTGTGACCTCTCTTCACACATCCTATGGCCCCCTCAAACCAGCCCAAACACACCACTCAACAAAAAGATGTGTCACTGTTGACCAGAAGGCTGGAGGTGGGAAAATCATCAGAAAAGTACAGAATTTGAAGAAGTGATAATTAAGACCTACTGCCCAGCCTTAATAAATAAATAAATAAATCAGCAAACCTGTAATTAGAGACCACAAAGGACTTGCCAAGGTCACTTAAGGATCAAGGCTATTCTATTATTTATCACTCGAAATTCAGTACCAGTCTTTTTTTTTTTTTTATAATTATTTATTTATTTTTATTTGACAGAGAGAGACACAGCGAGAGAGGGAGCACAAGCGGGGGAGTGGGAGAGGGAGAAGCAGGCTTCCCGCTGAGCAGGGAGCCTGATGTGGGGCTCGATCCCAGGACCCTGAGATCATGACCTGAGCCGAAGGCAGACGCTTAACCGACTGAGCCACCCAGGCACCCCGAAATTCAGTACCAGTCTTGAAGTGCTGCAGCATGGCTTGCTTTCTGTCAAGCTAATTCTCTCAACATATTGGGCTGCACCGTGTGATTACCCTAAAAGTTTCCTTATCAATTTAATGATAAAATCTACCTTGTCCTTCAACGTGTTCTGAATACAAAGATCAGAAAAGGCAGAACTGTCTGTACTTTGACCAAAGTGCCCTGGTACTAACAACACAATGATTCTCACACTTTGGTGAGCTATTGAAACAGGGTAAGGCCTAGGACTGTGTATTTTCACTGCACTCCCCGGATGGTTCCGACACCTCTCTCCCATATTTAAGGACCACTACTATGATGTCCTCTGTTGTGCTCCAGGAATGGAGTCCCTCTACCTTGTTGCTTGTGGACAATGACATCAGCTTCCACCCCACTTAGGGGCCTTTGGGCAACCTTCCTCCCTCTCACCTGGGGGTGCAAGTTAGGATAATTTAAGGAAAAAACATGATTTGGGAAGCAGAATCAAGATCTCTACCTCTGGAACCTCCTATCTTCAGGGAGAATCTCATTCCATGAACAAAGCTAAAAAAACTCCCTTGATAGCTCTATGAGGCCTCGCTGGTCCTAGAGTCTAAGGGGAGAATGGGAAGCCATTGGTAACATTTAGATCCAGGAGCTATGAGTTTCCAGGTAGTCTTAAAAGGGCAATGTTCCATTGTTGTTAATTATATCTAGTAGAAGACGCAGTCTCCTGAACACCTGCCATGCAGACCTGTACTTCTGCCCAGTTTTTATCAATAGTCAAACCCTAGAAAGAAAGGTGAGTTGCTCTTTCTACCACAGCCTTTTACACGAGATGGCACTGAAACGTTGAGCAGCCCCATACCTGTCCTGTTCTTCCTTCTCCAGCCGTTCCTGCTCCTCCTGCTCCTTCTGTAGCCGGGCCTGTCGTCTCTTTTCAGCCAGGATCTTCGCAGCCTCTCCTGCATCAGTGGTGCCTGCTGTAGGCTTCCCTGAGGCTGCATCAGGGGAAAAGATCATGGGAAATGAAATACTGATTGCAATCACAAGGGTAGCTGCCACTTGGAAACAAAAAAGTCCAACTTAGTGGGTGATGGGAAATGTTACTGGGATGAGCACAATTAGCCACTGAGCAGAGAAGTTGCAATGGGACAGCTGTGACCCTGTGACCATATTTCCCAGTGGAGGGTAGTGGAAAGGTGGGGAGGAGAGACGGGGTGGATAGCATGATCCACAGGAGCCACCACCGCAGTGCCCATCTGGGTGAACTCACTGCATCTAGCGGAAAAGCTTGAAGGACTAAAGGAAGACCTTCTCTGTGGGAAGTGCTGATGCTGGCTGGAAGCAGCTCAACACCCCCATAAGCTTCCAAAGCCATGACCAGTGTCAGTCCCTCCTCCAGGAGACATAGGAGACCAAGGAGAAGGATTCAGGGGCAACGCGCAAGCCTGAGAAAACAGCGTAAGGGAATAAAGTTGTCCCAGGGAAAAATCTCCTTCCCTCTCTCCCTCCCACCCCCACACATGAGATTCCAACATGGATCCGGGCAGAGAGAGAACCAGCTTGTAAATCCAAGTCCTGGGGCAGCATCGACAAGAAGGGCTTACCTCCGCTGCTCTCGGCCTTCCCTCCTGTGGCCACATGCTTCTCAGTGACATGCTTGTCCACCACATGTTTCTCTGGGGCTTCCTCTCCACACAGGCCAGCTGCCTGCTGAGCCAGGGCACCTTCCCTTTCCTTATTGCTCTTCTCTTTCTCTGCTTTCCTCTTGGGCGTTTCCTGGCTGGGAAAGGTGGGAAAGCGGTACTTCACAGGAGATCCTGGGTATGGCGGCTTCGTATTCTTTGGAGACTGTGGATACGCTTTTGAAGTTGCTCTGGAAAGCCAAAAACGTGCCAGAAGATGATTACTGAGCCTGACCCCAGAACCTTCTCTGGGTTCCTAACAGGCTTGGTTCCAAAAATCCATCCAAAAGGATGAACAATTTCATCCTTCAAGAGGAACAAGTGGAACGCTTAGCACACACTCAAAAGTCCTTGAAGTACTATCACCCTAATAGCAATATAGGCATCTATAAGATATCCCTGGTGGAAGGGACAAGATTTTAGGAAGCCCAGCCATGTCCCAACTTCACTGAAGTTTGACTGACAACGTAAGGATAAAGTGTTAGACACTGTCCTACCTCTTTTCAAATGAATACCAGTGTTGGATCTGGCTTCAGCATATGGCAATGGATGAGCTAGCTCTTTTTTTTTTTTTATTGTGGCAAAATACACATAAGACTTACCATCTTAGCCATTCTTTCTTAAGATTTTACTTATTTATTTTAGAAAGACAGAGACAGACACAGAAAGGGCAAGGGGGCGTGAGGGGGGGAGGGGCAGCGGGAGAGGGAGAGAATCTCAAGCAGACTCTGTTCTGAGCATGGAGCCTGACATGGGGCTTGTTCCCATGACCCTGAGATCATGACCTGAGCCGAAACCACGAGTTGGGCCATTAAATGACTGAGCCACCCAGGTGCCCTTTAGCCATTAAGTGTACAGTTCAGTGGCATTAAGTACATTCACAATGTGGTGCAACTATTACCACCATCCATCTCCACAACTCTGTACCTATTAAACATTAACTCCCTATTCCTGCCTCCCTCAGCCCTTGGCAACCACCCTTCTTTTTTCTCTCTGTAGGAATCTGACTACTCCAGGTACCTCACAGAAGTGAAATCATACAGTATATGTCCTTTTGTTTCTGGCTTATTTCACCCAACATAATGCCTTCAAGGTCCTTGGTTCCTTTTTTTTTAATTCACCTTTACTGAAGTATGATTGATATCCAGTTCCTTTTTATATGCCAAGGAGCAAATTCATCCAAGAGGTGGGGAGAAGAGGTGCCCTTTTTTTGAGGTTCTTAAGGTTTAAAAGAATCTCTCCTGCTACTGGAAAGATGTGAAAGCTGAGAACAAGCCTACTGTCACTCAGGGAAATACTGCTTTGTTAAAATGCAGGAGCCTGTCTTATGTTGAAAAAAGGTCCATTATAAGTACACTGGTCTAGGCTTGGCTCCTGGTGCGTGCTAGGTGTTGAGGATACAGGTAACAACCTAGCTTCAGGAGCTGATTTTACCCAGAAGGTTGCACAGGGAGGAAACATTTGCAGAGTTCCTTTAGGAAGAAGTAATCTGTACATAAATTACAAATTGTCACTCTCAGTCCTGTAGCAGATTGAACCATATGGAACTGCCAATGTTGAACTGTTTTTGATCTATGAAAACAGCGAGAAAAAAAAATAGCAACTCAACATAATATTAAAGGCCAATTTATCACCACAGGCTTAAGAGTTACCTAATCAGAGGAGGGGGGAAAGATGGCAGAGGAGTAGGGGACCCTATTTCAACTGGTCCCGGAATTGAGCTGGATATCCACCAGACCACTCTGAGCACCCACAAAACCAGCCTGAGATGTAAGAAGATCTGGATCTCTACAAACAGAATATCGTAGGCGGTTGGTTTTGAGGTACGAAGCGGGGAGCCATGATTCTGCGGGCAGATATCAGAGGATAAACGACAGCGGGAGGGAGCCTGGCCATGGGGATCCTACACCACCGGTGAGCGACAGCCTCGTGCGCTCCGGACAGGCACAGACTCGCAGACGGGTAGCGGCGGGGAAAGGACTCTAGGGCAGCCCCCCCACCCCCGGGCGGAAACCCGGAGTGGCGGGGTTGCGCCTGCGAACTGCAGTCCCCGGACGGAAACCCGGAGCGGCGGGGTCATGCCGGCTAACTGCAGCCCCCTGGACGGAAACCCAGAGCGGCGGCAGAGCGGCGGGGTTGCGCGCGCGAACTGGGAGCGGCTGGCGGTTTTAGAAGCACAAAGGGCAGAGACGTGCCCCAACCTGGAGGCAGGACGGGGAGCGCTGCGAAGGGGCGCACAACCCAGGCCGCTACAGTTTACAGCAGCACGGACAGAAACGGAGACAGTGTGGCCTGGAGAGCTCACTGAAGAACAGACTAAGGTCTCTCTGCTCTGAGGCAGAGGGTTTGAAACAGTCTCTTCGGCTCTGACTCGCGGACGAGACGCGGAAAGCCGCCAGGGAAAGCCACCAGAGAACAAAAGCCCCAAAAACTGATTCCTGCTGAGCCCATCCCCCGCCACAGGGGCGCAGGGCAACTCCACCCCAACAGGGTTGCCTGAGTAACAGCAGGGCAGGCCCCTCCCGCAGAAGACAAGCTGAGAAAACAAGAGGCCAGCAACCCTAAGGTCCCAAGAAAACAGGTGCATCTTGCTTGGGTTCTGGTCAATAATTCGGACTCTATACACTCCCTCAAACACCCATCAACAGAATGACTAGGAGGAGGAGCCCCTAAAATAGAAAAGACTCAGATTATGACTTATGCTGCAGATTTACAAATGGATGCAGATATAACCAAGATGTTGGAGATGGAATTCAGGCTAGCAATTGTGAAGACAATGGCTAGAATGGAGAAATCAATGAATGGAAACATAGAGTCTC
>NC_138385.1:92265079-92292974 GCF_054177405.1 Leptonychotes weddellii | reverse complement strand
TAGCCCGGTGATGGGTATTAAGGAGGGCACGTACTGTATGGAGCACTGGGTGTTATACGAAAACAATGGATCGTGGATCACCACATCAAAAACCAATGATGTATTGTATGGTGACTAACATAATAAAATTGAAAAAAAAAAAAAAGAGTTACCTAATCAGGTTCTGATGGTAAGGAAAAACATGATCAAATCAACATTATACTTGGTCTTGAAATGGAAACTAATCGTCAAGTGGTATGTGGATTAGGTAAAATGCAGGCCAGTTTTCCAGTGATGCTCTCATGCTAAAAGGCCAGCTACACATGCCCAGGAAACCACCTTCTTTTAGTCAAAGCCAGACTGAGGGCCACATAATGGTGTCATACTCGACCCAATGAATACAACTTGAACCTGATTTGAATTTTTAAAATTCAGCTGTTTCAGTATCCACTGTTTTACTGATTTACTGATAATCAGTCCAGGTCTCACTTCCATGGTAGGCTGTCTGCCTTTATGAACAGTCTGCTCCCAAGCTGGACAGCTCTGGCCCCAGAAAGAATAGTTTCATACTGGCCACACCAACTTCCCTGTGTCATCATCCTGTAGGCTTGGGGCCACACAGAACCCCTGTGACAACTTGTCCACATGGATGGTGCCTCCTCCCTGCAGACTGCTCTCACTCTGCCTTTGGGCTCAGCTGACTCAGGCCCACGATTCCTAAGGGACTTCTCAGCAACCAGGTGTTTCTTTCCAGTTGCACCATTTAATCCTGGTTTTCTAATTTTGTTCCTAGACTCTTACAAAAAAAGAAAAAAGAAGAAGAAAAAAGAAAAAGAAAAGAAAGTCATGCACAGAATCCTGCCCTCTCCATATACGTATCCATATGTACCAGGGTTTTTCAACCCTGCTGTTATTGACAGTTGGGGCTGGACCATTCTTTGTTGTAGGGCTGTCCGTGCATGTAGGATGTTTAGCAGCATCCCTGGCCTCAACTTACCAGATGCCAATAGCTATTGTCACCCTCAACTCCAGGTTGTAACAACCAAAAATGTCTCCAGACATTGTCAAATATCCCCTCAGGGACAAGGTCACCTCCAGGTGAGAAGCACCTGAGTGATACATACATACAGCTACCCCCCACACATTCTATCTGTATAAAGCTGATAAGAGTAGAGCTATTCTGGTTGGAGAGGCGGTGTCCTAATCCCCACAGTCACCCCAAGTCACAACTATGGGCTTCCTGAGAGGTAAGTAGTAGTGGCTTATGTGTTTTGACAGAGAGTCACAGCTGGATCCCTCACGGCTGGTGAGACTGAGCAAAGGTGGACACATGCAGCCCAGTCCAACCACATTCACTCTGGGACTTGCCTATAGCAAGCATGCACTCTGAGCTTCTCGGAGCAGTGCCTGAAGAGGTGGGCTCTACCCAAGGGGGCCTGCAGTGTGCTGGTGCCCCTGCCAGTGAATGAGGAGATGGATGAGAAGCTCTTCTGCAGACACAGCTCCCACCATGAGGGTTCCCAGGGATGGAATGGGGGGAGCGAGTAAGAAGCCTGAACTGGCTGCAGGCCCAATCCATTCTATAGTCCCCTTAGCAGCCAGAACACCTGCATGTGGATCCTGATACACCCCAGGGTCTGGTTTAAATGGCTCACTATCAGAAGGGAATGGAATGTGATGAAGTCACACCCTCAGTCAGTATGCCTGGAACCTGTAGATGGAGATGCATGGCAGTACTACAATCCCAGGGAGAAAAGGCCGGAATGGCCTGGATGGGGGAGGTCTGACAGCCTCAGGTCAGCTTAGCCCTGAGCAGTCTTGCTTCAACAGAAAAGTCATGCAATGGTTCTGTTCACACCACAGACTGTGAGGTTCTATTCTAAGTAAATATGCAGAATTAGAACACACACACATAAACACACATACACACAAACCCAACCTTTAAATTAGAGAAGTGTAGGCATTACAGATTATTTTTTAAACAGCAAGTAACCAAAACACAGAATACAATCTTAAAAATTTCCTATTTATCCCCATTTATGTAGTTTCCTGCTCATCCTGTCTTGCTACTTTTCTATATGGATTTAGGACTTTTTTAGGTTCTTGCAAGAGATGCTGAGCATAGGCATCCTGAACCAGGTGATATTGGTCTGGCAGGCTCCAAGCTCTCTGGCCAGCCCTGCTCACTACTGCAAACCAAATGAAGTCTGGCAAAGTTACTATTATTTTTTTTTTTTTAAAGATTTTATTTATTTATCTGACAGAGAGACACAGCGAGAGAGGGAACACAAGCAGGGGGAGTGGGAGAGAGAGAGAAGCAGGCTTCCCGCAGAGCAGGGAGCCCGATGCGGGGCTCGATCCCAGGACCCTGGGATCATGACCTGAGCCGAAGGCAGACGCCCAACAACTGAGCCACCCAGGCGCCCCATTATTTTTTTTTTTTTACAAATTCCTAGAAATAGGTATCTTTAGCTGTTGAAAGAAATTAAGTATTAATTGATTGGGGAACTTACCATGCTTTCACAGAAAAGTACTTTCTCATCTACTCAAAAAGTATCTATTTGACTGCCACAATAACCTAGTGAGGTAGGTGGGAAATTACTATTACTCATATCTGAGATAAGAAAACCATAAAGTCCTAAGCATTTAAAGGACCTTTCCCAAGAGATGTTACCAGTGAGACAGCCAGGGCTGGCCCCCAAGTCATTTGATTCTTCATCTTGTTTTATAGGCTTCCCATTTTAATTTTTTAAAAGTTCAATACCTCTGGGGCGCCTGGGTGGCTCAATTAAGTGTCTCCCTTCAGCTCAGTTTGTGATCCTGGGGTCCTGGGATCGAGTCCCACATCGAGCTCCCTGCTCAGCAGGGAGTCTGCTTCTCCCTCTCCCTCTGTCATTCCCCTTGCTTGTGCACTCTCTCAAATAAATAAATAAAATCTTTAAAAAAAATAAATCCAGCCACTTTCTTTTAAAAAAAAAAAAAGTTCAATACCTCCAGTGATTAAAGAGCTAACAAAGGGGATTCACAAATTTTGCTGGGGTGGTAGAGACAGGTCTTCCTGGTGCACAAGGTAGGATTATATAATATTCTGAGGTTCCATGACTGGTAGGAAATATGAGCAAACCCCTCTGTAAGTAGAGCAGCAAACATAAGTGTTGAGAGAGGGCTGTTACACTTCTGGATGTGAGGTTACTGCAAAGCAGAACCCCAAAGGACTTTTTTCCTCCACATCTTGGAATCTAATTCTAGTTTCTCTAAAGCCACTTGACTCCAGCCATAGTGAACAGAGCCCACCCACATGATGGGAGGGGTCTCTGGCCTCCTCATCAGCACAGCTCGGCCAACATTCTGAAAAGTCAATGTTTATGGTCAGAGTTTATTACTTTCCAGGGAGGAAAAGAGCAATTCTATACCAAAGAAACTTGTGGATACCACCTTAAGCCAGTGATCAAAGTTACCATCACCAGTAATGGAACAACCTGACATCATGGCCTCCTGATATGATGTACTGAGAAGGAACCAACATGCCTTCTGAGGGATTCTTGCCCCAAGTGCACAACCTGAGTCTAATCATGAGGAAACAGTAGACTGACCCAAATTGAAGGACACGCCTCAAAATATCTGGCCTGGGGGCACCTGGGTGGCTCAGTCGTTAAGCGTATGCCTTCGGCTCAGGTCATGATCCCAGGGTCCTGGGATCGAGCCCCTCGTCGGGCTCCCTGCTCGGCGGGAAGTCTGCTTCTCCCTCTCCCACTCCCCCTGCTTGTGTTCCCTCTCTCGCTGTGTCTCTCTCTGTCAAATAAATAAAATCTTAAAAAAAAATATCTGGCCTGTACTCTTTAAAAATGTCAAAGGGTCCTGGGATTGAGTCCTGCATCGGGCTCCTTGCTCAGCGGGGAGCCTGCTTCTCCCTCTGCCTGCTGCTCCCCCTGCTTGTGCTTGCTCACTCTCTCTCTCTCTCTGACAGATAAATAAATAAAATCTTTAAAAATCTCAAGGTCATGAAGAAGAAAGGCTGAAGAACTGTTCAAAGTTCAAGGAGACCAAGAAGACAAAACAACTAAATGCAATGTGGGAGCCAGGGTTGGATCCTGGACGCAGGGAAAAAAATGCTATGAAGAATCTCGCTGAGACAGTTAGTAAAAGCTGCATATAGACTGTAAATTAAGTAACAATAACATGTCAAAATTAAATTTTGTGATCTTCCACAATTGTACTGTGGTTACACAAAAGTAACGTCTTCATTCCTGGGGGTAAAGAGTCATGATGTCTTCAACTTACGCTCAAACGGTTCTGGGAAAAAATCTGTGTGTGTGTGTGTGTGTGTGTCTATAGAGTGAATGAAAGTGAGTGGGGGGGGCGCCTGGGTGGCTCAGTCGTTAAGCATCTGCCTTCGGCTCAGGTCATGATCTCGAGGTCCTGGGATCGAGCCCCGTGTTGGGCTCTCTGCTCAGCGGAGAGCCTGCTTCTCCCTCTCCCACTCCCCCTGCTTGTGTTCCCTCTCTCACTGTGTCTCTCTCTGTCAAATAAATAAAATCTTAAAAAAAAAAAAAAGAAAGAAAGTGAGTGGGGGGATGGCAATGATGAAGCAAATATGGTTAAACATTAATAGGATGAAAGGCATATAGGAGTTCTTTGGTATAGTTTTGCAATTCTTCTGCAGGGCTGAAAGGGCTTAAAAATAAAAAGACTTTTGGGGTGCCTGGGTGACTCAGTTGGTTAAGGGTCTGCCTTAGGCTCAGACCATGATCCCAGGATCCTGGGATCAAGTCCTGCGTCAGGCTCTCAGCTCAGTGTGGAGTCTGCTTGTCCCTCTCCCTCTCCCTCTCCCCCCTGCTTGTGCTTGCACTCTCTTAAATAAATAAAATCTATTAAAAAATAAAAATAAAAAGGCTTTTAAAATTGGTCTAAACTAAAAAAAATGGTCTAAACTCAAATTATCCTCTAGTAAAACTGAAAAAATACAGGGCTATAGACTGGGGGAATGTATAAGTATGGCTATGAAGAGGGAGCATAACTTAACATTTTCAATTATCCTTTTCAAGAAAATGTTCAAATAAGAATGTAAAAGCCTATCTGAGAACAATGGTGGTGGCAAAAACAACAGGCAGATTGTCAATACAGAGGCCCTGATCCACAGTAGATGCTCATCCGTAGGCAGGGGTAACCACACCATATATGCACCAGGGAAATGTATGCAATGATGCTCAGTAATGATTGATTAAATGTCCTCAACCATTGAAGGAATCAGCTGGCTCCAGGAACCTTCCATGAGCCCATGATTCTGAGTGGGAGGTACTTATTTTGGGCCACGCTGACAACCTGGTCTTAATTTTTTCCCTTATGTGGACAAACAAAATCTGTTTTGTTTCTCAAAATGCATGATAAAGTAGAGTTAACCTAGGCTCCTGACACAAAACTGATCTCAGGTATAAGCTATCTCTCAAAGTGATTATGTTTGGCAGACTGTATTTTCCAAAGATGATCACAAAAATATCTCCTCTGACCCCACATGATCTTTTGACTTCCTTTCTCCATCCCACTGAATCTCGGATGGCCTGACTGCTTTGACCAATAAAACACAGCAGAGAAGGAACGCTGTGACAATTCATGGCACAGTACTTAACTAGCCTGGCAGCTTCCATGTTCTGGGAGATACTTGCTCTTGGGAACACTCCCTCTTAGAACTCAGTGCCATGTTGTGAGATGCCGAAGTGATATGGAGAGGCTATGTGTAGGCATTCTATTCTGGTTCCCAGCCCCCACTGAGCTCCAGCCAATAGCCAGCATTAACTGCCAGCCAGGTGAATGGGCTATCTCAGACTTCCAGCTCAGTCAAGACAGGTAACTGCAGCCCCAGGTGACACTGAACCTATGGTGGAAGACCCCAAGTGAGAACCACCAGGTGAACCCAAGTCAAACCTCAGAAAAACCACACAAAAGACCCCAAGAGAGACCCTCCTGGTAAGCCCAAGTCATAGAGCTGTGAAAACTAGTAACAAATTGTTATTTTGTGCTACTAAATTTTGGGGGATGGGTTATTACAGCAGCAAGAGGTAACTGAAACATTCCCCATCATAATGACCAAAGTGACTTAGAATATATTTCTAAAAACCTGAAACCATTAGAGAACATTTCACACTGAAGAATTAGGAGTACAGGCAGCACTAACACTCAGAGGCAGGGACAGGTTGGACAAACGCACATGACCACACTTGATTTCCTCTCTCTAGGTTACAAGAAGAAAGCTATGCTCCATCCACATCTTTGAGAGTGTTGCTGAAGCTAGTTTTCTAAAACCCATACAAGTACCCAACAATGCAAACAATAGAAATAAACTTGAACACTTAAAAGAGCAATGACATTAATATGCACAGCCACGGAACACTGACTTAATTTATCTGAGATTCAGGAGGAGAACAATGCGCTGCAAGAGCCATTTATCACATGACGTGTCTGAGTTTCTGGATGGGGGTTCAAAAGGACTGACTAAACCACCGTTCAAAGCCACATTGCTCCCAGTATGCTTTAAAGATCACACACACTTAGTCTGCACAGAGGGAAGGTTGAAAATTCCACTCTGGTTGGGAGTTTGTATGTGACACCATTTTAAAAATCAAGGGTTTCTTTTTTTTTCTTCAATATTGAACATAAAAAAATTTATAAAATAGGGAAAGTATGAAGAATGACATAACAAATACCCACACACCTAACAACCAGTTCCAAAGAAAGACATTAGAAATATTCTGGAATCTCCCATGTACCCCTCCCTCACCCCTTCCCCCACTTCCCACTCAGAGGCCATCATTACTTTGCATTTTATATTTGCCATTTTCTTACCTTTTCTAATCATTTTTACCACATTTATATTCTTAAAAACATGCTGGTTTTACACATCTGGGAACTCAATATAAATGTCACTGTTGATATTCTTTTACAACTTCCTTTTGCTGCTCACTCTATGTTCCTGAGATCCACCCACTGGTTGTGGGCAGCGGCAGTCCATTCTTTTTCACTGCTGTAGAGTTTGGCTGAATTTTCAGAACTTATTTACAGTCTACCTGACTTACCACATTTCTCAGACCTGGTTCATACCCATTGTGGTTCAGCCATTAATTTTCACCTGGGGAGAAATTATCTTTCTTTTTGAATGTCTTAAAATCAAGAAATGTGGGCGCCTGGGTGGCTCAGTTGGTTAAGCGACTGCCTTCGGCTCAGGTCATGATCCTGGAGTCCCGGGATCGAGTCCCACATCGGGCTCCTTGCTCAGCGGGGAGTCTGCTTCTCCCTCTGACCCTCCTCCCTCTCATGCTCTCTCTCTCATTCTCTCTCTCAAATAAATAAATAAAATCTTTAAAAAAAAAATCAAGAAATGTTTGCTTCTCCTTAGACCTCTCAAATTGGTGATTCTGATTTAGAGGTACTGGAGCAAACTCCTGTCCCCAGGGCACTTTTCTTTTTTTTTTTTTAAGATTTAATTTATTTATTTGACAGAGAGATAGAGAACACAAGTAGGCAGAGCGGCAAGCAGAGGGAGAGGGAGAAGCAGGCTTCCTGCCGAGCAGAGAGCCCGATGCTCCATCCCAGGACCCTGGGACCATGACCTGAGCCGAAGGCAGACGCCTAACTACTGAGCCACCCAGGCACCCCCCCAGCCCAGGGCCCTTCTTAAGGAGAATGATTCTGGTAGTTTTGACAATACACACGAAGTCCAGCTGTGTTAGAGTTTACTATTTTTCCTGCCTGCACGAGGGATGGCATGCATAGGGCTCTGAAAAGAAAGGTCATTCCATTAATTTTTCTTTGCTGAAGTAGCAGGAATATACTGTAGTACCATAGAAGCCAGTATCACTCAACCTTCAAACATTTCCCAGGAGAAATACATGGTCCAGAAAAGAGAACATTTAAGGAACTGATTAGTAGGAGAAAAAAACCAACGAATGGCTCAGAAGGAAAGAGGAGGCAAAGGGCCTGCCCTTGGGCAGGAATGGTCCTAGCATTGCCCATACCCACCAGCCAATCCCCTCCCGCCCTCTAGGCTCTACTTTCCTTCTAGTTTTTGTCACATGGACACACACTAAGCACCTACTGTGCAACAATAAATCCAATCAGTCCCCACCCTCCCTGCAATCTAGCAGATGATACAGTGCAAGAAGCCACAGATCAACATGGCCTGCTTCCTCCCTCACTCCATACAGGGCTCTGTTCAAATGTCACCTCCCCAGAGAAGCCTTCCCTGACCACCATATCTGGCTACTACTCCCCTCCACCACTCTCTGGCATCTGACCCAGTTTTATTTTTCTTCATAGAACTTCTCACCACCTGATGTTATATTTGTCATTCACTGTCAGGTAAGCTTCCCATGGGCTGAGAACACTGGGCAAAGAGGAGGCACTGAGCATGCCCATGAGGCTCTGTGAGCACAGAGAGGGGGGTGAATTCAGTTTTGGCTGGTTCTGTAGAGGATGACAGTTGAGCTGAGTTCTGAGGGATGAGCAGTTTAAGTTGGACAACTCTCTCTGCACTAGGCCTGCAACTGTCCTCATCTGCATTCCCATCTCTCTCTCCCCTCACTTGGGGTCTGTTCAAATGGAAACTGTTCTCACTCATTTGGGGATTCTCTGAAGCATTCGGGACACAGGGACTTGCATTCATTCATTCCACAAATATTTATAAAGCACCTGTGAGGTACCCATTACTCTTCTATATAGAGGGGAAATTTAAAAGATTTCTCTCAATTGAACTGCATTAAAAATTCCAGGATTTTGGGGCATCTGGGTAAGGCTCAGTCGGTTGAGCATCTGACTCTTGATTTCGGCTCAGGTCATGATCTCAGGGTTGTGAGACTGAACCCCACGTTGGGTTCTGCACTCAGTGCACAGTCTGCTTGAGATTCTCTCTCCCTCCTGCTCTGCCCCCCTCCCCCGCTCGCTCTCTCTCTCTCTAAATAAAATCTTCAAAAAAAGGTCTGGGATTTTGTTTAAGTCTCTTTGGTCAGAATGAGCTTTTTATAAAATTTAGATGATGTGTCCTTTAAAATATAAAATAGCTCCATATATATATACAATGGAATATGATTCAGCCATAAAAAGAGAATAGAATCTTGCCATGTGCAACACATGGATAGAACTTGAGGACGTTCATTGTGCTAAGTGAAATAAATCAGATGACAAGTACTTAAAGATCTCACTTACATATGGAATCTAAAAAATAAACAAAACCAAGCTCACAGATCCAGAGAACAGACTGGTGGTGGCCAGAAGGGGGGGCGGGTAGAGGAATGGATGAAATGGGTGAAGGGGTTCAAATGGTACTAACATCTGGTTATAAAATAAGTAACCCATGGAATGTAATGTACAGCAGGGTGACTCCAGTTAATAATACAGTACTATAGTGCATATTTGAAAGTTGCTAAGAGAATAAATTTTAAAAACCCTCACAAGAAAAAAAAGAAAATGTTGCACCTATGTACGGTGATGGATGGTAACTAGACTTATTATGGTCATCATTTTGTAATGTATACAAATACTGAACCATTCATTCTGTCCACCTGAAACAAATACAATGTAATCTGTCAACTGTATCTCAATTTAAAAAATATAAAATAGTTCCTGAAACACACCATCAAGATTTTCAATGTCAAAGAAATAGCACAGAGCCCACTGTGAGCCTGCTTCCAAAAACCGAATTCTCATCTCTACAGAGGGCAACAACCCCCTTAGTTTACCTTAGTGAAATTTACAATGATGGTGATGAAACTTGCCAGCTACTCTCCATGCAGGGACCATGAGTCAGTATCTATGAAAGAAAGGGGTGTAATCTGGAAAAACCCCAATATGAATAGGCTCTTCTGTTACTGTCCCACCCTAACACTGGAGTAGTAACGTGAATGGAAGGCTCAGAAATAAGACAGACAAATAGAGACCTTACAGCCCACCTAATGGATTCAGATTTTGCAAAAGAGCAATACTATAACCAAAGACAGGCAATACAAGCACAGAAAGAATGCAATGGACTTAAAAACAAAACAAAAACTTGATGCTGTTAATTCAGCAATATGTTATGTAAGGATTTTCCTTATAGAAGACAGATATATCAATAACAGGTATTAGTAATCTATAAAAACTGTATGTTCTCTGAACAACATAATAGAGAAAAAGTTTCTGTTAGAAAGCAACAAATTAGAAATAAGAGCTGATGTCACTGAAATATTTTTTTACTCTGAAATATTTTTAACAAAGGCCCAAGTGTTCGTTGAATCTGTGTTTTATCCTATGTTCTCTGAATCAAACTGATGCACTAAACAAGTCTTACATGATTCTCTACAGAGTTTTCTATTTTCCAAATTAAAATCATATTTCTCTTTCTCTCTCAGTACTACAGAAGACGATTCCACTCTGCTAGACTGAGTTATTTACCGAGTCATTCTTGTTATAAGCAAAATATTTTAATGACATACGAGAGTGGTCACACAGGGTGAATTTGCTTTTCAGTGACATGGTTTCATTGGCGAGTTCACCCAATGCTTCACAAAAAAAATAATGGCTTCATTTAAAAACAACAACATACTGCTGATGGTGACTGACAACTTATTATTTCCTCTCTGTTGAAGAGACAGATGAGGGAGGGAGTGAGTGAGTGCCCAAGTACATGAACTTGAGCACACAAGCACAATGCAATCACTTCACTCCAGATGCAGGTGAGGGAGAATGCCAGAAAAGCAGAATGGAACCGAGGGACCAAAAGAGAAAATGTTGAATGGATCATCTCCGGAAATCAGAATCTCATACTTAGCAGGCAACAAACCTCTGAAGAGCCCACCATTTATGCAAAAGATACACAGAGAGTAAACGAGGTAACTCGAAGTCCAGGATTCCTCCTGCTCACCTCTTCAGGTTGGCCATGACTCATGTGGCAGCAGGAAGCACACACTGCAGTGTACAGAGCCCCACCAAATTGCTTTCACTGTCCAACTGTGACAAAGCGAAAACATGCTTACTTGGATGTCACTGGAGAAGAAGACCTCTTAGCAATGCTTCCTGGAAACTCGCATCTTCTCAGAGGAGACCCAAGGCCCACACTGGGAACAGAAGTTGTTGTTCGCGGGCCCCGCTTCATCTTCTCTGACTGGAGGGGACACAGAAGAGGTCAGCCATGGCCCATCACTGGCAATACTTCTACAATTTCTTAAAAAAAAAACAAAACCCAGATGCAAGTGATGCACAGCTTTCTTCCAGAAGGGTCCATATGAAGCTATAGTGCTTCCCATAATGGGAACCTTTGCAGGAAAGCACCATGAGGTCATCAATTTGGTGGCCAATATTGAGGTCATCCAATTAAAAAAAAAAAAAACTTCACCCTCAAAATGCAAAGATTTCCTACTCTTTGTTATCTTGCAAAAAGCTAACAACAGAACAGAATATTATGAATGTTATGAACAGAATATTATGATTCTGGACATATAGAAACTAGATCACTCATCATCAGGGAAATGCAAATCAAAACCTCCATGAGCTATCAGCTCACACCTGTCAGAATGGCTAAAATCAAAAACACAAGAAACAACAAATGTCAGCAAGGATGTGAAGAAAAAGGAACCCTCATGCACTGTTGGTGGGAATGCAAGCAGGTGCCACCACTGTGGAGAACAGCATGGAGGTTCCCCCAAAAGTTAAAAAATAGAACTACCCTGGGGCGCCTGGGTGGCTCAGATGGTTAAGCATCTGCCTTCGGCTCAGGTCATGATCCCAGGGTCCTGGGATCAAGCCCCGCATAGGGCTCTCTGCTCAGCAGGAAGCCTGCTTTCCCTCTCCCACTCCCCCTGCTTGTGTTCCCTCTCTCACTGTCTCTCTCTCTCTGTCAAATAAATAAATAAAATCTTAAAAAAAAAAAAAATAGAACTACCCTATGATCCAGCAATTGCACTACTGGGTATTTACCCAAAGTATACGAAAACACTAATTCGAAGGGATATATGCACCCCTCTGTTTATTGCAGATTATTTATACCAGCCAAATTATGGAAGCAGCCAAAATGTCCACTGATAAATGAATGAATAAAGAGTATGTGAATATTAGCCATAAAAAGAATGAAATCTTGCCATATGCAACAATGTGGACAGATCTAGAGAGTATTATGCTAAGTGAAATAAGTCAGAGAAAGACAAATACTGTATGATTTCATTCATAAATGGAATTTAAGAAACAAAACTGAAGAAAGAAAGAGATAAACAAAAAAACAGACTCTCAAATACAGAGAACAAACTGGTGGTTGCTGGAGAGGGGAGGAGATGGGTCAAAGAAGTGAAGGGGAGTAAGAGTACATTTATCATGATGAGCACTGAGTAATGTATAGAATTGTTGAATCACTATATTGTATACCTGAAAGTAATGTAACACTGTAAACCTGTACTGGAATTAAAAAGAAAATTAAAAAAGAAAAAAAAACTGGGAAGAGTAGAAAAATACATAATCACCCAAAAAAACTACAGGTGGGTATAAATGTGGTTAATACCCAAGACAGTGAGCTGTGGACTCTAACAGTGTACCTGGTGTAACGGGAACTACAGCCCCATAGGGACCACCTGTCCCTGTACATCATCCCCACGGCCTCCCTCGGCAAGAGGCAGGAAGCATGGCCTCTGTGCCTGGCACACGGTGAGGGCTCCACAAGGGTGGTTCCCTTCTCTCCCTATTGCACTTTTCCACAACAAACCCTCCTTTGCCCCCACCCCATACACACACATACAGTAACTGACCCTACAGTAAAACCCAAGGTCTGACACATTCACTTCTCATGTAAGAACCTCAGGGCCACAATGGATTTTAAAAGTACATACAGTGTTATAAAATAAGTGTCCAATAGTACAGTAATGTGGCAGTCTTAAAACAAGTCCACACGTCATTTGATGCTCCTCCCTTCGAGTGTGGGTTGGTATTAGTGACTTATTTTTAAGGAACAACATATGGCAGAATGATGGTGTGTAACATATAAGATTAGAGCATAAAAGGTGCTGCAGCTTTTCCCTTGCACGCCTGCACCCGCACCCCTCCCCTGGATCTCTCACTCTGGAGGAAGCCAGCTGCCATGTCATTTGGACATTCAAGCAGCTCTATGGAGAGGTCCACACAATAAGGAACTGAGGCCAGCAGCCATGTGAGCGAGCCATTCTGGAAGAGCCCCAGCCACGCTTTCATAGGACTATAGCTCTGGCCATTATCCTGACCACACCCTCATGACAGACCCTGAACCAGAACTACCCAGCTAAGCCATCCTCAATTTCCGACCCAAAGAACCAGTGTGGTAATAAACATTGTTTTAAGCAGCTAAGGTTTGGGGTGATTTATTACATAGCAAGTGATAACTAACAAAAGTAGCATGGTATGTATAATTTCTAAATAAATACACATAATTGGGAGTACCCATTCAACATGTGTTTTACTGATGGTGTCAGTATGATGTCAAAAATGTTTAAAGGCCACTGTTATGGATTGAAGGCTGACCTAGAACCTTAGTTCTAGTTGCCTGTAGAGGCGAGACTGGCATCCTTAAAAGCAAAAAGACAACACTCAGAACATTCCTTTTGACTCCTGTCCCCTGGAGGGCAGTCTGTAACAAGGACAAGGTCTTTAGGAATTTGCTCCAAGGCACTTAGATTTAGGAACACGCAAAAAGTTAAATGATTTTCAAAGGATGAGTGAATTTTGAAACCACATCCACCAGTTGAGCAGTCTCTGGAGACTGATGGAAACAGAGACCCCCGGTTAAGCACAGGGAGTAATCATACTGTCAAATAAACCTGTCCCAAGGGGTGAGAGAGTGGGTTTAAACCTACCGGAGAGGCCTCCGCTCCTGCAGGGGCTCCTTTCCCAGAATCTCCTACACCAGATGTAGATGGAGTCTTCTTCCTCTCAGCACTCCGAGTGGGAGAAGACTTGTAAGAAGATTTAAGAGGACCAGCAGGAGCTACACGAGGACAGGCATGGGATACTAGAAGGTTACAATATCACAGCCAAAGAGACAGGGAGCACAGAAGGAAAAAGTAGGGAGAGGAGGGAATTGGGAAGAACACATTTTCTGTTAAAACATAACATGGGCAATCCACATTCTCTAAATACCACCATACTTTTTCTAGTATATGCAGAATAGACACTATCTTGAAAGATTTCCATACTCCATGCTCAAGAGTCCAGTTCATTTCATGAGTTCAAAGTCTGGGCTTTGGAACCAGACAGAACTAGCACTGTCACCAAATAACTGGATCACCTTGGGCAGATTACTTAACCTCTCTAAATGTCAATTTCCTTGTGCAGGAAAGAGTTAACATAGCAGCCCTGAAAACTGTCCTTAGAAAGGCCTGCTTTACAAGGCTGGTCCTTGGTCAGCACCTGAGAACTTAGAGAAGGGTTCTTGCTATTTTTTTTTTAAAGATTTTATTTATTTATTCATGAGAGACAGAGAGAGAGAGAGAGAGAGAAGCAGGCTCCCAAGGAGCAGGGAGCCCGATGTAGGACTCGATCCCAGGACCCTGGGATCATGACCTGAGCCGAAGGCAGATGCTTAACCGTCTGAGCCACCCAGGCGCCCCGGGTTCTTGCTATTTTTTTTTTTTTTAAGATTTTTTTTATTTATTTATTTGACACAGAGAGAGAGTTAGCGAGAGCAGGAACACAAGCAGGGATTGCTATTAACTGACGAGTACCTCACTGTGCCTAAGCTATATGTAAAACAACATGACTTAGTCGCTTTCCTTCTGAGAGTCTGGAATTCGGGTATGTAACTGGCCAAGGGTGCCTACGTGACCAGCCCTCAATAAAACCCCGACCACCAAGTCTCTAACGAGCTTTCCTGGTTGGCAACATTTCACATGTGTTATCACAGCTCGTTGCTGGGGGAATTTAGCACATCCTGTGTGACTCCACTGGGAGAGGACTCTTGGAAACTCGCACCTGGTGTCCTCTGGACTTCGCCTGCGTGCCAATTCCCTCTGCTGATGTGCTGTGCAGCTTCTACTATAACACATCACAGCTGTGAGTGCCACCATATGCTGAGTCTCCTGAGTGCTCCTGGCAAATCAACAAACCTGGGGCTGGTCTTGGGGACCCCTGATACAATTGGTGACAGAAGCAGGAACTGCAAGAATGACCCTGATTCACAGACAAATGGTAAAAGCAGTGTTTGAAGAAGAAAGGCTAGGGGCACCTGGGTGGCTCAGTCGTTAAGCGTCTGCCTTCAGCTCAGGTCATGATCCCAGGGTCCTGGGATTGAACCCCGAATCAGGCTCCCTGCTCAGCGCGAAGACTGTTTCTCCCTCTCCCACTCTCCCTGCTTGTGCTCCTGCTCTTGCTATCTCTCTCTCTGTCAAATAAATAAATAAAATCTTAAAAAAAAAAAAGAAAAACGAAAAAGAAAGCCTAAAGGCATGGAGGATGATGACCTTCTGGTGCCTGGTGGCTATGGAGTCGGCCACTGTATCAAACAGCAACCCAGCTGCTGTCTGTTGCAAGAGGTAAAATACCTATGGTATTTGAAGATAGCCCATCCAACTCCAAGAGTTGGCTTGCTGGATCCTCTGGCTGGTTTTGGCCATGCTGGCTAAAGTGAGGGGAGAAGTACAACCCAGGTAATGTCTTTGGTTTTGGTTTTCTCCTCCAAGTGGGAGTGGGACACAACCTCCTTGTTTTTTGCCATCAGTGATTTGATAGGAATTTAAAACTCTAAGTACTAGAACCAGAACAAACCTCCATACCTGGTGATTTTTGCTATGACTTTTGCATAATGGAGCCTCTGGAAAAAGGGAGACATGAAAAGAGAGGCAATCTCCAGACAGAGATAGGTTTGGAGTTTTAAAAATCAACCTTGATCTATTACAGATACAGAACACCCCTCCATGGGGCCCTATCCCGTGAAAGTATCACGGATACTGGTTGCACCGTCTGGGTCACAGACAAATGCTCACAGGAAGGAGCTCGTTCCCCGATGGGACCACCTGACATGGAACTGCTGGTCAGCTCTTAATTTCTGATGCAGAGCCTAATTACATGCCTAACCTGTGATTCCTGACACAGCTGTGAGCTAGGACAGGGTACTTACAGGGAGTATGACCCCTTCACCCTCCCCTGATGATCAGACTCAACACCTGCTGACAAGATGTCTGGTATTTGACTTGCTGGGTTGGGTGCAGTTTGTAACAATGGACTAGGAGCCTAACTCTACTTCCCTTACCTTTCTCCTGCTACACACACCTCAGGAAGGCAATGCACCTGTCCCCAGAGAGGGACTGCTTTTTCCCTAGGCTGTTCACTAGATAAATGAATGGGACTACAAGAGATGGCAGTTGATGCAAACCTATCCTGAAATATTTTTGAAAATTCAGGATTTTGTTCTGAACATGGTATGTCTTTCTGGTTAAGTTAAAATTTTTTTTTGTAAAAAAGGCTCTTGTCCTTCTTGCATTCAGCCTTTCCTTATGAAGGATCATTTTAAAAGTAGAGGATGGTTGAGAAAATGTTAAGTCTTGATTACTGAATGGGGTACCGTGATAACAATGAAAAAAAACACAACAAAATCTAGCACCTGTAGTGGTGCCGGGGATGGGAAGGACATTCAGGATCTTTGTTTTCCAGAACTGTTCCTGGGAACTCTGCCCTTTTCCTGAAGAAAAACTGTGCTGCCTGTGCCAGCTGCTGTGAGCACTTCAGATCCCCTTGGACTGCTGAGCCCAGGTGGCTGATGACAATGGGACTGGGAGCGGCAGGGCAGGCCAGTTCCTGCACAGTCCCTAAAGACCACCTCTATATGCCGCCCGCACTCAGCAGGTAATGAACTCATGTTGTTGACGGAACTGTGTGGAAAATGACCACCTCAAGTAGTCCCTCTGAAAGCAAGGACTGACCTGAATTCCTCGGGCCAGACTGAGAACCCTGGGGTGGGAGAAACCATGGGGGGAAAGCCACAGTGGGGGCCCTGTTAGCCTGTACTGCCTGACCAATGTATGTCCTGCTTGGGGTGCGTGGAACACCGTAAGCGGTTTCCAGGGGACATGTGTGTCCTCAGGGATTATACTCCCTAGGTGTGTGTTCTGACTATTGTGACACTGCCTCCACCCTGGAAGGCTTGAGGACGGCTTCATCTTACTGACCAGGTTGTGCTGGGCCTGAACTGATGCCTTGGGCCAGGTTAAAAAAAAAAGTGGGGGGGGGGGCGGCGCCTGGGTGGCTCAGTTGGTTAAGCATCTGCCTTCGACTCAGGTTGTGATCTCAGGGTCCTGGGATCGAGCCCCGCATCGGGCTCCCTGCTCAGCGGGAAGCCTGCTTCTCCCTCTCCTGCTCATGTTCTCTCTGTCAAATAAATAAATAAAATCTTAAAAAAAAAAAAAAAGATTCATACAGAAAATCAAGGAGGAAGCCACCTGGCTTTCTAAGACAGACCTTTATGCTAACCATCTGTGTTTTAACTGGCTAAGTCCAGAACCCCTAAAGGGTATAAGTGAGGTCAATGTTGTAGGTTGGCCTCACCCTGCTGTGTGGAATCCTACTGATGGTAATTCTGCTGTAAAGCTGCCTTTGCCAAAGACCAAGGGGATGGACTGTGCAGAAAAGAAAAAAGAAGGGGTGCCTAGGTGGCTCAGTCATTAAGCGTCTGCCTTCCGCTCAGGTCATGATCTCAGGGTCCTGGGATCCAGCCCCGTATCGGGCTCCCTGCTCAGTGGGGAGTCTGCTTCTCCCTCTCCCTCTGCCTCTCCCCCTGCTCATGCTTGCTCTCGCTCTCTCCCCCAAATAAATAAATAAAATCCTTAAAAAGAAAAGAACAACATAGAAGGTCTGACTGCTGTCCTTGGAAAGGCCAGCTTACAAGGTTGGCCCTGGCATCAGGGAACTTGTTTTCCGGGAGAGCTCCCACCATTAACTGATAAGAGTGGCTCACTGTGCCTAAGCTGTTTGTATAAACAACATGATTTATGCTCAACACCTGCTTTCTTTCTGAGAGTCTGGAATTTGGGTATGTATCTGGCAGGGGGTACCTATGTGACCAGCCTCCAATAAAAACTCTGGGCACCGAGTCTCTAATAAGCTTCCTTGGTAGGTAACACTTCATACATGTCACAACTCATTGCTGAGGGAATGTGCTCTGTATGGCTCCACTGGAGAGAGGACTCTGGAAGCTTGTTCCTGCTCTTCCCCAGACTTCATCCCATGGCCTTTTCCCTTTGCCGATTTTGCTCTGTAGACTTTCACTATAATAAATCATAGTTAAGAGTCCTCCTAGAGAATCAGTGATCCTGCAAATGGTCTTGGGGACTTCCTGACACATTCCTTGTTTTCAAAGGGGGATACTTCCTACCTCCCAGGAACTTTTTGGTTAAGAGCTAATTCATGTACCATAAAATTTACCCTTTAAAAACTGTACAATTTAGTGGTTTTCAGTATATTCACGTTTGTACAATCATAACTACAGTCTAATTCCAGAAAATGTTCAATACTCCCAAAACAAACCCTGTAACCAATTAAGCATTCATTCCCTTTCCGCACTCCTCCAGTCCCTAGCAACCACAAATTTACTGTCTTTCTGAATTTGCCCTATTCTGGACAAGTCATATAAATGGACTCATGTAACTTGTGGCATTTTGTGTCTGGCTTCTTTCACTGAGCCTAATGTTTTCAAGGTTCATGGTGCAGCATATATCAGTAATCCATTCTTCTTCATAGCTGAGTAATATTCCACTTTATGGATATATATTTTGTTTATCCACTCATCTGCTGATGGACATTTGGGTTGTTTCCACTTTGTGTGGCTAATGATGCTAAGAACTACTCAGGGACAAGCTTTTGTGTGTTTTCAATTTTCTGGGCCCTATACATAAGAGTGCAATTGCTGGGTCACATGGTAACTCTATGTTTAACCTTTTGAGGAACTTGCCAGGTGGTTTTCCAAAGTGAGTACATCATTTTATATCCCTACCAGCAATGTATGAACGTTACAATTTCTCCACATCCTTGCCAACACTTACTATTTTCCCTGTTTTCTTTGAATTTTAGCCATTCTAGTAAGTGTGAAGTGGTATTTCATTGTGGTTTTCATATACATTTCCCTAATGACTAATGATGTTGAGCATCTTGTCATGTGCTTATTGGCCATCTGTATATTTCTTTGTGGAAATACCACAACTACTCAAACTAGTATGCTGTCTCTAAAAACTAGTCAGAAGTAGGTAGAGGATTATATGTCATCTAAGTGAACACACTCTCTTGGGAACTAAGACCAGACCTGCTTTAATGTGGACACAGTGTTGCTAATCTGCAAACAGAGAATGTCAGCCCTCATTAATCTTGCCATGACAATTTAATCTGATTTAGTCAAGAAAAAGCTTTGATAGTGACGCCCATAGTTTCTCAGACTTCAGTGTGCAGGTCTGCTGGGGCCTGAGAGTGTGTCTTCCTAACAAGTTCCCAGGTGATACCAATATTGATGGTCCACGGGCCACCCTGTGAGCAGCAAGGCTCTAGATATTTGTTGAGCTCTTACTCTGCCAATCATTGTCCTATCTCATTTAATCCTCAGGACAATTTAAAGTATTTCAATTTTAGATAAGGAAACTGAGGCTTTAGGGGCACCTGGGTGGCTCTGTCAGTTAAGTGTCCAACTCTTGATTTTGGCTCAGGCCATTATCTCAGAGTCATGAGATCAAACCCCGAGTTGGGTTCTCCACTCAGCAGGGAGTTTGCTCGAGATTCTCTCTCTCCCTCTCCCCACAAGTGCGTGCTTGCACTTGTGCTCACTCGCTCGCTCTCAAATAAATAAATTAATCTTAAAAAAAAGGAATCTGAGGCTTAGAGAGGTTAATTAATTTACCCAAAGTGGTAAGAACTAGTAAGTGGTAAATCTGGTTATGGGACTCCAGAGACTGTGGTTTACAGGCTACTTTGCCAAATCATCTCTTTAAGAAAGTCTACTAACCTCCACAGCTCATGAAATAGATTCTTTTTCCTAATCCACATGCCCTCAATCAAAAATAAGTTACTCACCTCTGTGACACTGAAAAGAAAAAAAAAACATAGTAACAACAAAACACTGGTGGGTAGAAAATGTTATTAACCACTGAAGACATTTCACGAAGTAAGCAAATGGGAAACAAAATAGAAAAATTCAGGAAAAACTCATAGGTCGACCAATACTACTTTGGGCATTTTCCTCAGTGTCACCAGCTTGGCCTCTTTTACCTGAGTCATTGGCCTGCTCAGAGAGTATGAGTGCACTTCTGCTTCTGGCTAAAGAAGCCTGTGTAGGTGTCAACAGTCGCATAACAAGAAAGGTTTCCATGGGACTAAGGTGTGTGCGATGAGCTGGGGGATGGAATCAAATGAAAATTTTAAAAAGCAAAATAAAATGTTTAAAACAACACAGTGTATGATGCAAATTAGCTTTTGGGTGGCAGAATGAATGTGGAAAATAAAAATACTCTAGCAAAGGATGGCTTTGGAGTTTGTCATAGTAAAATAAAACAAACGATGTGTCATTTGGAGTTTGGGAGAGTTTGTTAATTCTTTTGGGGTGCCAGAATTCATTCAATATGCTATTACAGTATCACAATATTACCTGTATCCCTTGAAGAGAATTAGCCCATCTCCCAAGATGTAATATGGACTCAAGAAACCATTTACTCACCAAGTAGATCTAACATTGAAAAAAGATTACTCCTATGAAACACTTTAGGGTCCTCTGTTAAAAAACATTTCATTATACACTGATTTTGTTAATGTATAAATATGCATCTGTTCATACTTTTTCCATGTACATAAGGGCAAAAATTAAATAAGAACCACAAAAACAAAAATAGCCAACTAATTATCGGCTTTAATGGAAGTAGCAGTAATCATAATCTAAAACACAGTGACTGAAATGTCATTTTGATGGCTTTGGAATATATTATATGGTAATGGATTAACTTTTCCATTACTCTGAATTTCTTGGGTACCCATTAGCCAGTAAATTGTTTGGGAATTAAAATTTTTCAATTTATAATCCACAAGCAGATAATTCAGTTGTCAACAATATGTAATAACATCCTGGTATCTTTACATAGTAATCAATGCAAATATGAATTTAACCTCAATTTGTAACCATGTGAATTAATGAAAACATATGGAATACACTCACTATGGAAAAGCCATATAGAATTAAAAGCAAGGAGATGTTTTCTCATTCAGCTCTCAATTAATTCAAGGTTTCCAGCGTTCAGTTCAACCACGAACTGCATCAGAGATCAGCAACACTGACACTTATGGGGTCTCTGACACACACGATAGGCCTCTGTGCTGGAGGTGCAAGGTCAATGCCACTGAAAAACAACCAGAAAGGCACACTGGCCTCTTCAAAGTCACAAACACTCTCCTGCTTGCCCCTTGGTAATGCCTGACCTGTTAAATAGTCCACTGGCAGCTGACACTTCTCCAGTGTTAAAATACGCATTTAATGCATGGAGTTTCCCTCACTTCCTTAACCTACATTCTCTGAAAGGTACAAATTCATACTTTTAGTAACTTATCTGAGCCTCTATTAGAACACGAGCAGTTTTAAATCTATTCAGTTTCTGGAACCGGCACATGTCCTATACATATCATCCTCCACCTCAAAGTGAGTGCCGAAACAGGCCACCCGTCCTTTTCCCCTTTTAAAGACTTCATATTAGCTCTGAACTTCTGTTTTCAAAACAGAAAGGGCAGGCCTACAAACCTCAGACAATAACAGAGTCCAATTTTTTTTTTCATACAACTAAGTTTTCCACCTATCTCTGCATGATCAGTTCTGCTGTTTCTGGCTAATCAAGTAGATCACATCAATAACCAGTTACTTTTTTAACAGTCATATCTGCCCACTGGTCAATTAATTCTAGGGCAGGATAACTCCTACATGTACTGTGGAAAATGGAATAATCTCTTTCAGACTGAAAGAATATCATTAATTCCTGTAGCTATTCAACAACAAACTGGCTCTAAAGAGTGATGCCACTTTCCAAAGTCCCATTAAGTGAGGCCCTGGGGCTCCCACATTCACACCACAAGGCTGAATGCAAATAATGGAGGCATTTGCAGAAGGCTCAAGAGGAGCTCTCACAAAGACTGATGTTAAGACGCTCACACTAGAAAGAAGAAAACCAGAGACCAGGTCTACACATTCACTTGCCTCGGTCTGGGGAATAGGATATTGCCACGGTGGATGAAGACAGGCGCTTACTCATGGGAGGCTCCGTCTGCTTTGGCAAATTCATGGTTGATGTTGAAAGTTTGTCACATGCTGCAGAGAAACGCATTAAAGACATTGGTATTCACACCATTGTAGACTGAGAAACACATATCCCAAAGTGTTCTTCCTGTCCTCATCCACACGCCTCCTAAACTGCTGTGGCATAGCACATGGCTTCCATCATCCTGCTATGTATGCACTAAGCCTATCTGGAAATGCCCAGGCCACGGCAGCCATCAGTCTGAAGCAAGATCTTCTCTTCAATTTCAAATATTCAACCTCACTCAACTATTCAACTAAAGCCATGCTAATCCCACCGGCAAATCATTTCCTGTGTCCAGGGACTTAATTTTAAGCATATTCAGACTACACAAAAACAAAACCAATCTGGACCCAGAGACAAATCACCACTGGAAAAATATTCTATGGTCTGAGACTGTGTGAACTGAAAGCAGACGTTTTCTGAAGGTTATCTACAGGCTCAGGGTGGAGAAAGGAGTAATATGGAATGCAAGTAGCTATATTTAAAACAGAACACAGTTGATTTCTTTCTCCTCTCAAGAGATGGGATCACAATAGCCCTTTTTCTAATGCTGTGACTATTTATGGTTAGGATTTTAACATGTGGTCCTACATTTGGTATTCTTAATTTCCAGCCATTATTTTAGACTGGTTTCTGAATTAAACCATTACAGCAAATGAAGAGGTGCTGTTAATGCCCTGTCAAGCCATATCAAAGCCTGAAGCAAAAAGAAGGATGTGCACCCTTGGCTTTAAAGGAAGCAAACTCATCACTAATTAGGTTTAAAACTATTCCTCTCATCTTGTTTCCAAATGAGAAATTTGCTGTGTTTTACAATATGTCCTGACCAAGTGAAAATCTTAAGTAAATTTTAATTCTCTTAAGCTGAAGTGAAATTATAATAAATTCTATTTTGGTATAAATAAAATATTTAAATTTAAAATGATGGGAGTTTTAACATATCTACTCAATTTTTCAGCATTTTTCAACTACTTTTTTTTTTAAAGATTTTATTTATTTATTTATTTGTCAGAGAGAGAAAGGGAGAGACAGAGCACAGGCAGGGGGAGCGGCAGGAGAGGGAGAAGCAGGCTCCCCTCCAAGCAGGGAGCCTGATGCGGGACTCGATCCCAGAACCCTGGGATCATGACCTGAGCCAAAGGCAGACGCCCAACGACTGAGCCACCCAGGTGCCCCATTTTTCAACTACTTTGATGAAAAAAAGTTAACCAGTAGGGCGCCTGGGTGGCTCAGTCGGTTAAGCGTCTGCCTTCGGCAGGGGTCATGATCCCAGGGTCCTGGGATCGAGTCCCGCATCGGGCTCCCTGCTCTGTGGGGAGCCTGCTTCTCCCTCTCCTCCCCACTTGTGCTCTCTATCTCACTATCTCTCTCTCAAATAAATAAAAAAAATCTAAAAAAAAATTAAAAAAAAAAGTTAACCAGTAGAAATTATGTAAAACTATGTGTAAAGGGGTACACATTCCACCCTTTTGCCTCATGCTCCAATATGGCTGGCTCAGTATGGTACTTGTCTTCAGAAATTTGATATTTTGTTCATCATGGATTGTTCTGTATTAATTTTGATTCAAATATTATTTAATCTTGATAAGGTGTTCCCTTAAACTGTATGCCCAAGTCAAGTACTGTGGTTGCCTCACCCTGGCCCCAAGCCTTGGGTGTGATTCCCAAGGGGTAATTATCAACTCTACCTACTGCCCCTCTCTTTTAGGAGCAGACTAGCGCCACACTACAGTTAATCTGACCCATGGAGCAAATTCTCTGCTACTCAGCAACACCAATAAGGAATTTTCTTTGTCAAAGGAATGCTGGGAACCAAAGATATCTATTCCTACTGCTGTAATTTGACCTGTACTTCTGGTAAATACTGCATCCCTTTTACATCTTGTTTTTTCTCTGCCAGCCAAAGATAGATTGAATTTCTAAAGTATTAACTGGGAGAAAAGTTTTACTAATTCCGTTCTTGTCCTAGAACCTAAGAATTTCCCAGGCTTGAATCCAAAAACAAAGAACCTATTAGACGAAATCAAGAACAAAGCAAACTCATCTCCTTGCTTGGATTCCCAGTGTTAGCACTGATAAACTCCCTACCACTCCGTCTCAAACACCTCTTCCAGGAATCCATCACATTAACACCCAGAACTCTTTGTAAGAGTACAGATTTTGGTAATCAGAAGTGACTCAAACACCCTACTACATAATGCCTAAAACCAATAATTAATGGGAGTGTTAAAGATCTAAATGCACAAAAGTCAAACACTGACAAGATTTTCAAGGCAGAAGTTAGTGAGCTAAAGATGAAATGTCTCCAGGGCACTAGGGTGTAAGGCATGCACAGCTCCATGACGACAGAGGAACAAAGAAATATGGGCACGTCATTCACATTTCTAGAAAAATAGTTCTAAGGGGTCAGTCTACGAAATCAACTGTAAAGCGCTTGAGACAGACACAGTGATGGAGGGGAATGATCAGAACAGTCATCACAAAACGCCATGGCACGGTGAAGCTCAGATATACCGTTGGTGGACTCGGCAGCGGTGGCAGTGGTCCCTGGGTCCGGAGGGAGGGTGCTGGCTGCTAAACCTAGAGGAGGGGGTGGGGTATTTTCTGATTCACCTACACAGCAAAAAATCAGAGCAAAGAGAGGTAAAAGAAAAAAGTCCCAATTTCTGGTTGACTTTAGTTTCTAATTAGGAAATTAGAAAAAGTAACTGAAATGGGTTATTGACTTCCCAAAAAGAAATAAAGTATATTCACTGACAAAAGGTTAAAAGCACAGCACAGCAAAGTCAAACAACTGTACTACAAACAGAACCCATCTGTTCTCAGAAAGAGCTGTGTAATAGAATGACAAGATCACAGAAAAGACATTGAAGAGAGAGAAAGCCACCCAGAGACTAGTGAGAGTTCACACATTAATCACTTGAAAATTTAAAGATGAGTATGATCTGGAAAATGAAATAAATAAGTCACCTTGAAAGAAAATTGAAAGAGCAACAAAAATGAATAATGAGGAGGGAAAAGCCCCAGCCCCTTTTGGAGGTTAGGTAACCGCTGCTCAGCCTTTCCGGGCCATGGTACAGCAGTGACTTAGTCTACTGCTATTTGACCTTCCCTGAAATCAGATTACCACTAGGCTTGCCAGGTGCATCAGGTTAACCAGGCTCTGCATTCATTTTCTTCGCTTTTCTTTTGCTTTCCCTTAAAGCCCAGTTACTGTATCAACTGCTGTTTGCTAGCAAAAGGAACGCACAGACTCCCTTCATGAGAAATGCATACATAGGAAGCTTGGCATCACATCTGAAAAAGGTACCTGCAGATGACTACAAAGCATGCCCCGGATCCAACGGGCACCAGCCTGTGCCCATGATCTGCTGCCTGCCCCATGATCGCCCACTGGGGCCCTGCAATGCAGGGACAGCCCTATACTCACCATCACGACCACCAGGCCCGGTGGCCAGCGAAGCTCCCCACGAGCACTTCTTCTTTAGCTCCAGTTGCTGCGTGCGCTCCAGGGACCGGCGCATCATTGCCTCCAGCCGCTCCTGTCCAGTTCACGCAAGGGAGAACAACATAACCACCCAGCCCCACCGTGCTGCTGTGCTCCAGTGCTCAGGGTGAGTCACCAAATGGGGCTGTCGGTGCTCAGCATCCAAAACCCAGGCACACGTGCTCTCCACCACACTAGCGAGATCTTAGTGGGTGGAGAGTAAACAATGCAGCTTGCGCTGGCTCCGAGCCCCAGGGGGCAGGCTGCTGCCTGCCGCAGCCAGGCCTTGATTAGTTTAAGAATAATGCCAGACAAGCATTAACTCTTTCAGGCCTGTCTCAAGTACCATTTTGCCTCATTGAATAGAACTGGAATTGTGCTCTGGAACCAAGGGCATTCTCTCTAGTAGAAAAGCATAAAGCATTCTGATTTGAGAAAATTTAAATTAAAATATAATTTAAATTTTTATAGCCCTAAGCATAACTTTTTGGGGTAATACATGGCTTTGAGATCTATTTTACCAAGCCTCATTTTCATCTTAGAACTTCTTAAAGGGAAATCAATTGTTTTCTACCTTGTAACATTTTCCTGCTACATAGTATTCTGGGGATAATGCTGCATATTTCAAATTTTAAAAGAGACAACAGCAGAGAACCTCCTGGCCGTAAAATAAAGCATCTATACATTCTCAAGAGTTAGATGGGGGGTAGGGGAAGAGGAACTAAACAGTTTTTAGCCAGAAGAAAAAACAACAACAACCAGGCTTCTCCCTTACCAGAGTATTTATTAAAAGCACTCTCCTGTGTTAACCAAAGTGTTATTTTCATAAAGTTGGGTCTGAATGTTGGCAAATATTTCCTTGGCACTGGAGTGAAGCTCTTTTAATTTTCCATTCCCCGCCACCCCAATGACATTGCAAATACCAAATCCTCTCCCTGCCTCTACTGGACAAGGCCTGAAGCAAGGTAAACAGGTACATGCTGATGCCCTTCTGCCTTCATAAAACCCAACCCTGAGGTGCTCTAGGAGATGGGGTCATCCTAGCCCAACTCCAAAACAAAAAGATAACTATTTTCTCATGGCTTGAATAAAAAGTAAGCAAAATTAATTTAGGGCAGCACCAACTGTGTAACCATGACTGAAGAATCAGGGAAAGGCTCCTTTATTTTACTTACTAGAAACACAGAAAGGTCACTTAGGAGGTATCTTCATCTATCCCTTTTGTCTATACTAGAGGGATGGGATGAGTATCTCGGCTTCCTCTGCATAATTTTTCTCTGAACAGCACTTTGCTAAGAGATGGCCTCTCCAGGGAACTCTGAGTAGAAAGGGGACTTTTTTTTCCTCCTGTAAATCTCAGATTTTTATTTGCACTAGTTTCTGGCTGAGACTCTACAATCATGAGTGTGCATTTCCTAGCAAAGTCCTGTCCTCATGACCCTGGCCCATTAAATTCTGACAGCCAACCCCCGGGGCCTACCCAAGAAAAGTTGGCGGTTTGGAGGGACTAGAACTTTTTGACTATTCGATACTTGAAGTACAGTCGCTTGAGACTGGGGCTGAAAGGTATTTAATTATATGGATTTAACATAAAGTATTTAACCAATGATGTAATTTAAGTGTTGAAACCTTTTACCTCAGAGTGAATTTAGTATTGAGTAGGTTATAGGAGATTTCCTATATGCCAAAAGGACCTCACAAGACAGTCCTTCATTTATTAGGAGACCAATGACAAAACTTGCCAGCCAAACTTACCATTGAGCAGCTATATAGGGGTATAATTATAAGGGAATGCTCACCCAAATCCAGACCTACCACTGGACTGTTCAGTTACCCTAAAAAAAAGCCAAAAACAAAAACAAAACTTCTACCATCTACCTCCAACCCACTGAGCTGCTTCAATTCCACTGTTAGAGATACATTCCTCTGAATCATAAGCAGACTTATGAAAATGAAGCTATTCCTGAGAGAGGACACAATCACTCTGTGTCACCTGCTTTTGCAGAGATGATGAAAAATAGGCGGTAACCAAGCTCTACAGTAAGGAGACTTATGGAACCCAAAATCATCAGAATGGGGTGATTCAAACATGTCAAAAACAAAACTGGTCCAGGGGCACCTGGGTGGCTCAGTCGGTTAAGCG
>NC_138385.1:92241596-92264979 GCF_054177405.1 Leptonychotes weddellii | reverse complement strand
GAGGGAGGCGGGAAGGGAATTTTTCTGTTACTTCATTTGATCGAATGGGGATGAGGGCACCTGGGTGGCTCAGTTGGTTAAATGACTCCCGGTTTCAGCTTCAGTTCAGGTCATGATCTCAGGGTAGTGGGACTGAGCCCTTTATCGGGCTCTGTGCTCAGTGTTAAGTGTAGTGTCTGCTTGAGATTCTTTCTCTTTCCCTCTTTAATAAAATCTTTAATAAAATGGGGATGACATTACCTGTATCATCAGAGCACTCAAGTCTATGACACAATGACTAGCATAGTAAGTCCTTAACCAATATTAACTGAATCCAAATTGGTAAAGGAAAATTATTAACAGGACAGTTTAAAGCAGTGATTCTCAAACTTGAGTGAATTTGCATCAGAATCCCCTGGAGGGCTTGTTAAAACACCAATTGCTGGCCCCACATGCAGAGTTTCTGATTCTACAGGTCTGGGGTGGTACCTGCTAAGAATTTGCATTTCTGACAAGTTCCCAGGCTACGTGGATGCTGCTGGTCCTGGAACTCACTGTGAGAACCACTGGTTAGAGGAAAGGGTGAGCATGAGAGAGCATGCGAGAAAGTTCAATCACACCAGAAGAACAGTATTAATAAATGTTAGAGCTGCATACTGCATACCAAAATTCCTGCCAAATTCTCGTTCTCCTGAGTATCATCAGATGATCAATAGAGGATGGGAAAAGGGCAAGGCAGATTCTTGTCCTTAGAAGGTCCTCTATTGGGTACAGCTTAGTGGAAGGAATGAGGGGACCTCACCCTTGGCCCCTTTAGCTCTGGCCCTAGATCTGCCTGGATGAACTCAGAGGAGAAGAACCAAGACCAAGATGACTCACGGAGCTGGCCAAGGAGTATAAAAGGCCTCCAGCAGGGCACAGCCTAGGCACTGTTGATGACCCAGACAGCCATCTCTGGCAGGAATGGAGAGCTGGCTGTGCCTTTTCCACTGCCCTTACTACATGTGTTCTTGGGAAAACAGTGTGGGAACAAGCCCCCAAGGGGTTCTCAGTCGGGCTCGGCAGAAGGTCTTTCTCTTTACAAACAGATGTCTACATCTGGCCAGGAGGCCACATTGTCACCACGACCCCATGCCAGCCAATGCCCTCTGAGACCAGCTAGCTCTCAGTTTAGTGAAGTTTTTGTTTAGGTGAGTTTAGAAATTTCTCCTTTTTACACTCAGCCTGGTGGGTTTTGTTAGGTATCAAGCAATAAGATTTTGAGAAGTATGAGATGAAGCTACTCTTTGACAGAGGCCTTTCCTGGTTATCTGTTTAGCATGAGGAATGTGGAGTTGGCTTCACCAAATTCCATTTCTCAGGGCCTCTAGTCAGGAAACTATACCACTCCAAGGGGAGAATGGATGAGTGCATTGTGTTGGCAATCCTAACCAAAGCATGTGACAAGGGTTTACTCTAAAAGCTTGAATCTTGGGAGCTGTGTGGCGTGCAAGGATTAGAAGAACCCACCTTGAGGAGAAAGCAGCCTTCAGTGAGAGAATGAGCTCAAGGTCAGTATCTCAAGTGGACTGGATATCCCCTTCCCCAGGACAGGCCTGACCAGCCTCCAGCCCTCCCAGTCCTCAAGACCTCTAGAAGCCAGGCTGTTTGTGGTGCCCACTTCTGTACTGGTAGACAGGAAGCCTCCTGGTCGAGTCTGGGGCTCACCCACACAGATGTGAGGAGTTACCAAAAGCAACATCATGGCAACTCTAAGGACATGGAACCAGGACAGGGCTAGGAGGGAGGTGTGGAGTCAACAGGTCTTTTATGAGCTCCTAGTATCAGCCCCAGAGAGGTAGGCCTTGGAGCGCAACCCAAACAATTTCCAATAAGCTACAGAAGCAAAATTGGCTACAGTGGAATGAACCATTCCTGCAGAGGCTTCTCTCTGGTTGACAGAGACAGAACATGGCAAGAAGAATGAGAAAAGATTGGAGAATCTATGCAGCCATGTGCCAAGCAGTCAGTAGCCCTGTCAAAGATTTCCAGGGAAACATGAGGGCAAATGCAAGGTTTTCCTTTGGAAAGGGGCCCCCGCACTATAGACCTATCCATCCTCTCCAAAGTTCACCCACAAGAATGCCAAACAGGTCTCAGCACTAGCAGACTGCTGACACTGACGTGGTTAACAGGCTGGCAGGTGTGTGGAAAGTCCCTAACCTCCACCTGGGACTCTGGGGGCCCTGAAGGTGGGAGTGGTGGCAGAGGAAGGCTGCTGTTTCCTCGTGTTGCCTCACAACCACAGGAGGCCCAGACTCTCAGCCCTGCTGTGTTGTGTCTGGGGAGA
This sequence comes from Leptonychotes weddellii, assembly GCF_054177405.1. Lineage (NCBI taxonomy): Eukaryota > Metazoa > Chordata > Mammalia > Carnivora > Phocidae > Leptonychotes > Leptonychotes weddellii. The sequence continues at coordinate 92,262,671 of NC_138385.1, read as the reverse complement.
AGAAGGAAGCAAGCTCAGCTTGTATCTGTAGGGACAAAGGTCAGGCAGTATGCCCCATACCCCATTATCATCCATGTTAGGGGTGAAAGGAAGCACACAAAGCAAACAGAAAATTATGTTGAAGTGCAACCATTTAAGATTCAACCGAAGTCACTGAAGGGAATCTAACATTTCTGAACACTACTCTGTGCAAGGTGCTTTGCTGGAACTTTTACAGAAGTCACTTCCTTTAATTCCTGTGACCACCTCTGCTTTGGGCTGAAGAGACTGAGTTAGAGGGTTATGAGGAGCTAGGTGACTTATTCCTGGCTACCAACAGCCCAGTAGTAGAGCTGGGATTTGCACAGGGAGCAGATGAATCCATGCAGTTGTCAGGCCCACAGCCAGCAATGGTGAATTGGAGCTAAGACCCTGGCAATGACTCTCATTTGCCAAGAGGAACAAAGCAATCACCATTTGAACGAGTGCTTTGTGGACAAAGATGGGTCTAATTGTGTTTGTGTGTGTATGTACACATGTACACATTTTCACGTTTTTTTCATTTAAAAAAGAGGAAGGGGTAAAAGATGTATAGTCATAAACTATACAGAGATTTAAAAAAGATACCAAATCTATACAAATGTCTCTGAATCCTATAGAGCCGGTGATTAATAAACCTCTATATTATTTATACTAAATGATGAGTCATTATACCTTATGAATAAAAAATGATCATCACCTGATACAAGGCTTTGATTACATCCTTAAAATATACTTAAGAAAATCTATACCCCAAATATGCTTTCTAAATATATTTTCAAAGTTTAGTAATAAAGGACTCTACAGTGGTAACAACATTCTGTTTCTTTTTTAAAAGGTAATGTAGAGAAAGGATGATTAAAGCAAGAGATTGCATTAAAATTTAAATATACTAGCATGTTTGTATTTGAAGGCAGACTGCTGTGAACCTGGGACCTTACCTCCTCCTCCCGGAGCTTCTGCTTCCTCTTCTCTTCCACAGCTGCCCTCTTCTGGTCCTCCCGCTGTCGCTGCTCTTCCAGTTTCCGCCATCGCTCCTCAATTTGCTTTTCATACTGGAGCTTCGCTCTTTTCTGTTTTTCCAAGATCTGCTGCTCCCGGGCAGCTGAGGGAAGGAAAGCAGAAGGGAGGTGTCATTATGAGAGCACACCACGCGGTTTGGATTAACCAAAATGCAGAAGCAAGAGTGAGACCAAAGAAGAGCCCACTGGGATTCTAGGCTACAGTGATTGAGATGAAAGGTTCTGGCATCTCTGCCACTAGATGGGTGACTCTGGGCATGCTAACCACATCATCTCTCTGCCTTGATTTCCTCTTCTGTGAAGTGGGGACCATCGTGTCTGCAAACTCACAGCGTGGTGAAGATTAGATGAGACCAAGCATGGGAAGTACATGGTAACAGCCCCTGCACACGGCAGCCACAACTCCTGCTGCTACCACCAAGTCAGAGCTGTCATGGTGGCTAAGACACACACTAGATCGAGAAATGACTTCTAAGTCATTTATTTAAATAAAGAGCATTTTTCCTAAAAAAAAAAAAAAAATGTGGAAGACACTGAGCTAGACAAGGGTGCAAACTCATGATATTCCCCTCAAGACATTTTCTAAGGACTATCTACCTGGTGGTGTCAGGGAAGGGTTCCCTGGGGAAAACAATATGTGACCAACTGGCAGGAGCCAATCAAGAAGAACCTGAAAGCTCACTTGTGTCAATTCAGTGGGGAAACCACTAGTTACCTACCCCACAGTACCCTGTGGGGAACACATCGTACTTATCTGTCTATAGTTTGCAAGAGCGAAGAGAGCCTTTCTCAACTGGGTTTCCCATCCTAACACAGAAAATATCTTAAATGCTAATTTTCTCAGTTCTAGATGCCCGGGAAAGAGCCTGAGTGATTGCACATAGTGGATGCCTGAGGAGGTGGGGGCACTGACTGTTTCTTGTTCTTCACCATCTTACCCACAGTCTCTAACAGAGTATCTAGAACATAGCAGAGGTTCAATGTTTGCTAAGTGAGTAAATGAACTGTTCTGAGAATTAAATAACAATTTTGAACATGCCAGCCAAAGTGTCGATTTGCTTCCCAGTGCTTCATGTTCATCTAGCAATTGTCCCAGCTCTCTCCCCATTCAGTCATCAATTTCTAAGGGTGTTCAGAAAAGGCACCACCACATCTCTATTCCCTTGGACCTAAACAGCCAAAGGGCACAACTTACCAAGACATTTTTCTCTTTCTTCTCGTCTTTCTTTAGCTAGTCTTTGTCTCTCATCAGATCTTAAAAATCCATCCATACCTATAAAAAACAAAACATGTTAAAATAATTCTTCCCTCTTTCCTTACCTGCTGAGTGTCAGGGGCCACTGGTCCCGCACCCTGGGTCTGGCCACACACATACATCATCCATCGCCATCACTTTATCCATGGAGGCCCAATACACCATTCCCCACCACACACACACACACACACACACACACACACACACACGGCCAGGCCCTGAGAGCTGAGGGGTGGCAGCCACAGCTTCCACATTCACCCACCAAGCTGTGCTGTAGTGGCCCCAATGCCAATCCTGGAGAACCACGCCCTTTCCCTCTGTCCCCAGGACTGGACCTGGAGAGGGTCAGAAAATGCCAGGGAGGCCTGGCAGGGTGCAAAAAAGCCCACCAGGCCTCCCCAAGCCTGGCTCCCAGGGGAGAGAAAAAGCACAAAAGTGGACACAATTATTACACAGATAGTCAACATTCTACTTTCTGAAGGGAGCCAAGTGCTGAGGGACATGTACAAGCTCCTTGGGTAAGCACTGAGAAATACAACACTCAAGTTTGATTCTGGTTCTGCTAAATTTGCTCCAATGTCAATCTTAGTATTTTAGAATCAAAAAGAAGAAATATAACATATTCCTGTTTGTCATTTAAATATCTACAACAAACAAAATGGAACAGATGGCAGTTTCCTCCATAAATGTCCAGGAAACACCCCAGGAGCTCTGCATCTCCACCCACCCTCTACAGGACCATAAAGCGCTTTCTGAATGAAAGATCAAATGAGCTTCATGGTAATTTTAGGATTAGAAATAATTTACTGCACTCAGTCACAATCAATCATTCATGAGCATTACTTACATAACGTTCAAGCACATCTTGGAGAAATCAGCTTCTGTGTTACTACAACCAGACTCACTGTCATGGTGCCCAGGCCCTCCTTTCTGGTAGTGTCACATGTTGACATCATTGTGTGCCTTGCTGCCACAGTTACCTGCACCCCTTTTGGGGAGGTTCCTGTGACTGTCCAAGAGAGAGACCAGAGACGTGGACTCGGTATATGCAGCAGGAATGCAGATAAGGATGGATGTGATAAACACTGGATTGTCACAACTCCCCATGGGCATCTGATTTTGCATCTTGGATTACATATCAGGGATATTAAAGCTCAAGACTGAAGTACTAGAAAATCAACCTGGACTACAAATGCCATTACCCATGTTTGTTTTTAGTTAACTCTTAACTATGATACTACCAACAACATAAACATCATCAAGAATTTGAAGGCCCACTTCTTAGCTCATCATTGCTGGCTCCCCACAGTCTGACCTGAAACTCTCTTCCCAACTTGACATCAGCACTGCCCCTTTCTTCTACACACCTTCCAGCTCAAGATACCCCTTCTCCCACACCCCAACACCTATTTAAATCCCACCCACCTTCAAGACCCCACAGTTCCCCAGAACCTATAATGCTCTGTGCTCCCACACAGTTAGCAGAAGTCTAATTTCATTCTGCTTGGCTGCAGAATTCTCCTCTGATTCAGTCTCCCTGGGAGGAGGGAGAGGCTATTGAGGCAAGGGTGGCTTATGTATGTCTGGGTCACCCCAGCTCGGGGCACTGCCCCCCAACAGTGCCCCTAAAGTGAACACACAATGCTCAAAAGCAGGCATGTAGTCGGTGGAAGGGAGACAAAACCAGGTTTTTCTTTTCTCTAAACACTTTCAGGCTCTAGTGTCTACCTCAAGAGTTTGACTAATTAGAATTTCTTCTGTGTGAAAAGTTACAAAAAGAAGCTTAGCACCCCTGAACGGATGTTTGCTTGTGTCAGCACCCATATCAACCTGTCCATCCCAGCAGGACCTGAACCTTACTCCGTATTGCCCATGCCACCCTTCAGATGTTAATGGGCCAGCCCTCTATCTGAGGTACAGCCTGAGAACCACTGAAAGTGTTCTTCAAACAGAAGAAAAAATCTGAGGGAAAAGGGCCAACCACATTTGGAACTGGCCACATTACTCAGAGGCTTTACAAACACAAGTTGCTCTGTTCCAGGGATATGCATTATTTTGGGCTGCCCCCTTGTGGGCACTTGTAAGAGTCACAACTACAAATCATTTCCTTTCCAGAAAATCTTCATTATCATGCTCATAGTCACCACGTGCTTCATCATAACAGGAGGTCACCCAGTTACTATGGATCTAATGCACTTCTTGGATTTACTTGACTCAGTCACCTTATGATGCAGGGACTATTTTGATCCTCATAGGTGCAGAAAGGGAGGCACATAGAGGTTAATTAACTTGTCTGACGTCACACCATCAGAAAGTGGAGAAGCCAGATTCTACCCCAAGAACGTAACTCCAGGACCCACACTCTTAATTACCGCTCTCCTGCAAAGGAAGAAATGTAACAGCTTGATCTTAGTGCCTATGAACGAAAAGTTGTGACCCAGTATCACACACAAGGAACAAATCCCATCCTTGTCCCAGGAATAAGCCTGCAAAGATGGGGAGAGGTCTAAGTTTAACTCATTAGAGAGGGATCAAGTAAGCACTACTATGAGCCACGCACTTGCTGGCTGGCCACAGATATGGCCACTGCCCAGACAGAGTAAATATTTGCTTCCTCTTCAAACTGATGGTTTGGAAATGTTTTAGAGAGGCTGATGCTGGGTGGGAAAGGGTGTTAGCCAAAGAATGTTGGGAACAACCATGAAAAGCAGTTCTGCTTTGGCCTCACTAAGGAGGGTGAAGCAACTCAAACAGTCTAACATGGGTAACTTGGAGTCTCTGTACTGTCACACACAGCCACAAGCCACGTGCGGCTACTTCAATTTAAGAAAATCAAAATTAAGGGGCGCCTGGGTGGCTCAGATGGTTAAGCGTCTGCCTTCGGCTCGGGTCATGATCCCGGGGTCCTGGGATCGAGCCCCGCATCGGGCTCCCTGCTTGGCGGGGAGCCTGCTTCTCCCTCTCCCTCTACTGTTCCCCCTGCTTGTGCTCCCTCACTCTCTCTATCAAATAAATAAATAAAATCTTTAAAAAAAAAAAAGAAAATCAAAATTAAATGCAATTAGGGGTGCCTGGCTGGCTCAGTCGGAAGAGCATGCGACTCTTGATTGCATGGGTTGTGAGTTTGAGTCTCACACTGGGTGTAGAGATTACTAAAATAAATAAATAAACTTAAAAAAATTAAATGCAATTAAAAGTTCAGTTCCTCAGCACACTGGCCACATTTCAGACACTCACCAGCCACATGAGGCTGGTGGCTACCATACTGGACAGCACTGAAAGAGAAAGAGAAGTCTGGCAGCTCCCTCTTGTGACTCTCTTCCTTAACACTCAGCTGCTCTGGGATGCATGTGGATAAGGAAGATCTCAGAGTTCAATCAGGGTTGAGTTTTGCTAGGTGAGTAAGGCTGAGGTAGGGCCTCATTCCTCCACACAGCGTCAGCCTCTCCTGATTACAAGAATTGTTAAGCAATTGTTTCTAGAACATCTGTTTGAAGAGAAGCCAAGTAATTAACTCATATCTCCAACTTCCATCTTGTGACTTTCCATGATCCTCTAGGAGCCCCTGCTGAGAAGCACAGGGCTTATCCCAGGGGAGAGCACAAACCAGACCACCCCTATTTGTTAGGGGCCATGGACTTAACCAGTTATTACCACTAGTACAACACAGCCAGAGGAATGGAGGTAGACCATGATTAACACAGCCAGGGTAAATAATACATGAACATTAACAATACTAAGAGACTTCCTCTAAAGACCCAGTATACTTAAGGGTTAATGCTCAATTTGGTTCCTAAAGGTAGCCTTCTTTCTGTATGGCCTGAAATCCTAAAGTATTTAGTTTTCCTACCCAATCAATCATCCTTTGTCCATTATACCTCATACTTTATGCGTATCCTTGTCTTTTATTAAACCAGAGACCCAATGTTATCTTTGAACCCCATGAGAAGAGATGGAGAATAGATCCGTGCTTGTCAGGGGGAAGGGAAGTGGGTGGCTATAAAAGGGCAGCATGGATCCTTGTGGTAATGGAAATGTCCTCTATCTTGACTGTACCAGTGTCACTACTCTGGTTGGGACAGTGTACTGTAGTGCTGCAAGCTGGTACTGTTGGGGGAAACCAGGTAAAGGGTACATGGGATCTCTCTGTAGTATCACTTATAACTGCATGTGAATCTACAATGACCTCAAAATAGGAAGTTTAATTTTAAAAAAATATGGTTCAGGGGTGAAGCCCTGGAGGAGAACCAAATACATAGAGGGAGCAGAGGACACCTTCCTGGAGGTGTCCCACCCAGGAGAAGGACAAGCCGTACACATGTCAGAGCCAAGCCTGCCCCATTCCTGATGCAGTAATGCTTCCCAGGACAATAGCATTCAGGTAACGTGCACCACCGAAACGGAGGACTTTTCCTGGGCAATTCATCCCATGGAAATGAGAATGAAACAGGGATACTGAGTGGCTAAACAACTATTTTATGTTAACAAAGCAGCATAAAATTTCATACTTCACTGATGTGCTCTTGCTTGGAGTAACTTTCCGTTACCCTTGGGCTGTAGCAACACATTTTTAAAAACTAATTTTAAAATGAATTTTATTAGCCTGAGCACTCTCCCACTAGAATATTAATGAGCTGGTATCAGTCAATTATTCATGGTACTGGTAATAACCATTATGAAAATACAAAGTTTTTAGGGGAAGCCAGCTGTGTTCAACTTTTAAAAATTAATTGTATTAAATAAATTTTAAAGTAACTTTCCCAATCACACTCATATCACTGCAACTGAGTCAGTGTCCAGAAAAAAGAAAGGGAAAAGAAATGAAGAGCTTATCAAATAAGAAGTTCAGTGCCAGCCAGCGCCCCTCTGTGGACTGGCAGGCATGGACACATTTCACCTCCATGGTGACTCATTTGTGCTGTCATCTGTCTAAGTGCATCAAGACCAGTGGTTCTCAACTATGGCTACACAATGGAATCACCTTGGGAGCTTTTAAAATGACAGATGCGTGCATCTCCCTCCCAGAGGCTGACCTAACATCTCAGGTGTAAATGGGGTGGCAGTGCTTTAAAAGCTCCCACATGATTCTAACATGCAGCAAGACTTAGAAATGTCTGGCCCATTACTCCTCCCACTGGAGCATGCATCAGAACCATCTGGAGGGCTTGTGAACTCTTACTGCTGGATGGCACCCCCAGAGCTCGTAACAGAGTGGGTCTGAGGTGAGCCAGAGAATCTGCCTTTCTAACAAGTTCCCAGGTGAGGCTGATGCTGTTGGTCCAGAGCCCACATCTTGAGAACCACTGTTCTAGATTGTGCTGACTCTATAGTACATGGCCCTGCCTGTGGCTCCTCTGTGGATGTCCAGAACCCAGAAGAATGTGGGGCTCACAAAGTGGGATGGAAGGAATGCAAAGAGATGATCGACCACCTGCACCCACCCTCTCCTCCCCACACACAGCATTTCCCTTTGCCACGGTTGTTACTGCTCCACGTGCTATGGTCTGGGCCTGTTCATTTGCCCCATTGCCCTCTAAGCTCTTATCTGTGAATCTCCAGCACTTTGCACATGGTACTTAAATACTTACTGAATGAATAGGCCATGAATATTATGTCCCACTGACCGAAACTTCCCCATTTGTAGAACATTTAAACCTTTTTATCAGTAATATCTATATAAACAAGTAACATCTTGAAGCATCTTTGTACCTGTTATACTGCTGGAGTTGGGACAAGGAGTACAAAGGTAAAGAAAGGAAAGCAGCTTTTCCCACTGCTCCCCATGCTCCCCCACAAGGCTAAAATGAATCCTTCCTCTAAATTCCATCAGTGGTCCGCCTCTCTCAGTCCTTTTCCTTCTTTAATTCGAATTGGGATCCCTCTCTCATTCATGGTCCTCAAGCACAGGAAGCTCTACCTTCCAACCGTCCCCCTTTCCAGTCCATCTGTCAGGATATAAGCTTATTTTTTCTTTCTTTTTTTTTTTTTTAGATTTTATTGTTAAGTACTCTCTACACCCAATGTGGGGCTTGAACTTAAAACCCCGAGATCAAGAGTTGCATGTTCTACCGACTGAGCTAGCCAGGCAACCCAATATAAGCTTCTTAAGGGAAAGGCCCATGTCCCATTTCTTCCCATAGCCCCTAGGGCCTAGCATAGTATTCTGTACATATTAAGCACTTAATAAATGCTCTCTGAGTTCACAAGCACCTACTGTGTGCCAGGCCTGGAGGGGATATTAAGACACACATTTCCTATGATCCTATGACAGCATCAGGACAAGGACATCATTCCTGTGGCCTCTGTATGACCAGACCCACTTATTTGAGAAACGTCAATTTCCCATACTTAAAAGGGATATGGAATGCTAGCTCTGGGAACTCACCCTCTTATAATACATCCCCACGCTATGAGAAGGCCAAGTTAAACAACGGGTCTCAGGGAAGGCTCCAACCAGCAGAGCCAAAAGCTACCACCAACCGCAGCCTCTGAGTTTGCCGTCTCAGCCCTTCAGCTGCCCCTCAGTACAGACATCAAGTGAGAACCACCCAGTCAACCCCAGGCAACACACAGAACCCTGACAAAGAAGACAACATTATAAACTGCTCAGTCTTGGTGTAGTTTTTTTCACAGCAGTATAACCAGAAAACCAGTCCACCGATCAACCAAAAGCAAACAAGCAACCGTTTCTGATCGCTCAGTGTATGGGACCCAGATTATGCACCACCCTAGACTCCTCAGCCTCATGGGCTCACCAACCCAGGACCTCAGCCACCTGTCATGCTTCTCAGGCAGAATTTAGTGATGGCTCATGTAGTTCCCTCACTCAACATGCCCTGGAAGCAGCTCCTGCCACTGACTCCGACAGAAGAGCCCCCATACACGGCATCAGCTGAAAAGGAACAACAATAGCACCTTGACATTGACTAGGCCAATCCTGCGGAGGCCAGGAAACATGACCCAGAAGACAAAGCAGTTAAGGCCCTGTGGCATGCACTCTGACTGAGACAGGAAGGCAACAATGGATGAATTGTTTGCCCTTGTTTCTACCAGCGACTGCTCTGAGTCACTGGGATTCATAACCTCCCTGGACATGGCCTGTGGATCCAAGCATCACAAGCTGTGTTCGGCTGCAAGGCCTTGGTCAGCTTGATGACACATCACCTTTTATTTCCTTTCCTTCCTTCCCTAGATCACATACCTTTCCCCTCACTCTTAGTTCCCAGGGAGCAGACCCCTCAATAAAGTGCTGGTAAGTATAAAAGAGGAGGAGAAACTGTACATGAATGTTCATATCAGCATTATTCATAATAGCCACAAAGTGTAAACAACCCAAATGTCCATCAACTATCGAATGGATAAATAAAACATGGTATGGAAAAAATAAAATAAAATAAAAAAATAAAACATGGTATGTCCATATAATGAAATATTATTCAGTTATAAAAAAAGGAATGAAGGGAACGATGGGCTGTTAATGGGTACAGGATTTCTTTTAGGGGTGATGGAAATAAATGTTCCAGTGTAATGATGGTTGTACAACATTGTGAATGTACTAAAACCCACCAAAGTTTACACTTCAAAATGGTAACTGTTATGTGAATTATATTGCAATAATACAATTTTGCAGAAAGAAAATAAAACCATCTTATGGAGGGCTCCACAACGAGATCTAAAATCTACAACCGGGGCACCTGGGTGGCTCAGTTGGTTAAGCAACTGCCTTGGGCTCAGGTCATGATTCCAGGGTCCTGGGATTGAGCCCCGCATCGGGCTCTCCACTCAGCAGGGAGGCTGCTTCTCTCTCTCCCTCTGCCCCTCCCACCGCTCGTGTTCTTTCTCTCAAAATAAATAAATAAAATCTTTAAAAAAAAAAAATAAAATCCAGAGCCTAATTAATCTCATCTGTGGCCTTCATCCAAGTCTCCCAAGTTACCGCTTTTACTTTTTCCTCTCAAACATCCAAATGATATATCTGGTTCCAATAAAGCATTTTCCATACAATGAGAATAAATGTAGTTCATCTGACTACATAAAAATCATACATATGTATATATATATATATATATATATATATACACACACACACACACCTTTGTGAAGTATCTGCCACACAATCTCAAGATCTTTGTTATATTTTATAAAACTGGGGAGCAAAAATGAATGTTTGTAATTGAAAGAAAATGAAATATATCTGCTATTTGTTCAAAAAGGGAGAGGGTAGAAAAAATACCAATAAATGGTAAATGTGTTATGATCAACAGTTATGATTACATGAAGTGATGTATACGAAAAACTTTCCATTATGATAAATGCTCATTAAATATTAGTGGCTATTATTTTTAGGGGGGGTTATATTTTGAGATTAAAGAAATGGAGACTCAAAAAGTCAAGTGACACACCCAATGTCATATTAAGTGGGAAGATTCTCATTACCTCTCTGACCCTCAATCCACTGTGATTTTTTCCTAGACTCTGCTGTAGGATCAGATTCAGATCACTGAAGGGCAGGAAGGTGAAAGTTCCAGGAAGGGATAATGGTGTATGCAAAAATATGCTAGAAAATAATAGTTAAATCCTCAAATCTCATTGAACTTCAATCCTACCCGTCTAAACTGAAAATCAGTTGACAGAATCTAGAACCTTTTTCATCTTTGCATGAGGGTACTGTTTTTGTCCAGAAAGCATGACATATCCCTGCCTTATATTTTTCAATTAAAATCTCAAAAACAATTACAATCCCATAGGGTCACTAAACTTTCTATTTAAATTTCTTTCAATGTGGAACTAAATCTCAATTCTCAGTAGGTCCTGTCAGCATCCATCCATACTTTAGGATGACTGCTTTAATGCAGTGGACTGTAATGAAAACCAACAGCACTAAGAGTTGAAGAAGATTCTTGTCTGGCAACCTGATTTTTCTCCAAAATGGAATTCATATCCATTAAAGGCATTCTGAGAATAAAAAATCAACCCTTACACTGTTAAAATCAGGGCTTAATCATACCACTGTACAATGCACAAAAAAATCCCCATAAAGTAAATTTAATAATGTATGATCGGCAATTTCGAGATCCCAAATCATGGAATTTCGGGTGAAAGAGCTCTCAAGGGCCCAATTCAAACCTCTACTTGCTGTGAGTGAACGAGCGAGCAAGTGGCAGAGATGGGGGGGTTTGGTCCCTTTCCTCCACCAGAAAAAGAACTATCTTTATCCTCTTCGCTTCCTTCATCTGCCCATCGGATATGCTGGATGAATTCTTGGGCTTTTGTTATACAAATGGAGAATGTAGGTAAAAAGGGTTTCAGGACTGTAAGAAGTGAATTAGCTTTGATTAACAGACACTGTAAAGGGAAGCAAACCTTTTGTATGAGGGAACAAAAGAAAAAAGGAAGTAAGAGGTGGACATGGGAGTCAGAAGCCATGTTAAGGCTGCCTCTGGGTACAATTCTGCCTGGGAGCTGAACACAGGAAAGGTTTCAAGAAACTCCTGGAAGGTATGGTATGTATGTGTGTAATACTGGGAGCCAGAGGAATAGGCAAAGAGCTGCAGGTTGGAATTTAATCCTCTGACACTTTGCTAATCTCCTGTAAAGATCTGAATTGCTTTTAATCTCTTTTGGTTACTGAGTTCTATTTCTTTGGTTAACACATGAGCTTCTGATATTTATTTGGGATATTTATTTTAGAAACAAATACCTAGGGAGGAGATAACCTCAGGAGAATCAAGGGTTATAGAGACCCTTTGGTGGCCATTAATTCCATTTTCTGTCTCTGATAAGAGCAGAACTGGGTGGCTTCAACTGCAATTTGTGTCTTAGAAAGATACCACTTCTCCCCATACCTTAATAACTTGCCGGAGAATTTTGGGGCAAACACTAATCCAGTGATTCTCAAGCTTTAGCACACATCAGAAGAATCCCCTAGAAGGCTTGTGAAAAACAAATTGCTGGGCCCCACCTCCAGAGCTTCTGATTCCGTAGGGCTGGCCGGGCCTGGGAATCTGCAGTTCTAACAAGTTCCCAGGTGATGCTAATGCTACTGGTTTGGGGACCTCACTTTAAGAACCACACTGATCCAATCCATTTCTCAAATGCTACAATCTTCTGAACTGGTTTAAATTCTATTTTCAAGGGTGAGAAAAAGTCACTATTACCACCCAGATCACTACTTTCAACATATCTCTTTTTCAAGGATGATGTCATAATTTATACTTTTGAAGGAAGCAGGGCTGGAACTAGCTTTTATGTTCAACAGCAACTGACTTACTAGGATGAAGGTATAAACATTCAGGTATCAAAATAAATTTTTAAAAATGCATACAGATACTAAAACATCCTTGAAAAGAAAGAAGTGGAGAAATAGGGAATGACATAAGAATGTACACAAATCTATGCTGTTGTTACGTTTTTATAAAATATGCTCACTAAATTCCTATAGGTTTCCTTTAAAATAGCTAAATGAATTACATTTTCCAGAAAAATGCAGACGTGATAAGAGTATTCCCTAAATGATTCTTTTTTTTAAAAGATTTTATTTATGAGAGAGAGAGAGAGAGAGAGCATGAGCAGGGTGGGGGATGAGCAGAGGGAGAAGGAGAAGCAAACACCCCGCTGAGCAGGGAGCCCAACATAGGACTCAATCCCAGGACCCCGACTTCATGATCTGAGCTGAAGGTAGAGGCTTAACCAACTGAGCCACCCAGGTGCCCCTCTTAAATGATTTTCTTAAACAAGAATTGCATAACAGAGAGAATGAACAGTTGTTTTTTTTTTTTAAGTGTAGAACTGGGTGAAGTTCAAACAAACATAAAGAGCAAAGCACTTTGACATTAAGGTTGAATGATGACAATGAATCTCCTCCTCATCCTGGAACCTGGCACATAATCATCACCAGTATGCCACAAAATTCTCTGCAGAAGGTTACTGGAAGAAGGCAGAAGGGTGAAGTCCTGTAGCAAGTGCTTTCAGATCCCTCTTCTAAACAATGGCGATAATAGTAGTCCCTATCTTACTCACAATGAGGGTTAAAGGGAAGATCACAGGCACTGCTTCACTGTGCCCTGCACATAGTGGGAGCTCAACAAATTGAACTATTCCTTGTTAGCCATTCCAGCCAGCCTGTTCCTGTTCAGTGCTCTTCTTTTTCCACTACTGAAGTCTTCTGAAAACCAATCCTGCTATCTTTCCTAATGGGGCAATTAGATAGAGTGCGTGCATGCAATAGCACCAGGCTAAAACCAGGGCAAGCTTTCTTCTTCCATAAAAATTATATTATATAGATATAGATAGATGATTTCTCATCTTCTGCCAAGAGTATTAGTTACCAATCATCATTTGTATCTACACACGTAGACACATGCCCCTTCTGGTAAATAAGTAGAAATGAGATCCTGTCTTTAACAGCGTTAAGTAATTTCTTACCAGAAAAAGAATACATAGATGACATTTCAGAAACATTGTGAAGGCTGTATGATGCTGACGCTATTCTTCACTACTTCAACAGTAAATTTCCTAATTATACTCACATACACATAATCAGTTGTCCCAAGAATACCACCCCAGCAACTCCAGTAAGCTCCCCAGAATCAAGTGAAAATGTGTCACATTATAAAATGCAACTGTGCCCAGTTTCGTGAACTGTACACATATTCATGAGCCAGACTGTTTTTTTCTAAAGGTACCATTTATTAAGCACCTATTTCCTGCCAGGCATTATACTCTCCAAGTGTTATTTAATGCTCACAATAATCCTAGGAGGTGGAAGGTACCTTTATTTCACAGATGAAGAAACAGACTCAAAGTTAAGAAATCTGTCCAGGGCGCCTGGGTGGCTCAGTTGGTTAAGCGACTGCCTTCGGCTCAGGTCATGATCCTGGAGTCCCGGGATCGAGTCCCACATCGGGCTCCCTGCTCAGCGGGGGGTCTGCTTCTCCCTCTGACCCTCTTCCCTCTGTTGCTGTCTCTCATTCTCTCTCTCTCAAATAAATAAATAAAATCTTAAAAAAAAAAAAAAAAAGAAATCTGTCCAAAGTCACAGGTGCTATGTAGCAAAGCCTGGATTTGAGGCCAGTCTGGCTGACTCCCAAGCTGACAGGCACCAACTCAGGACTGACGAAAAGGAAGGCCACCTAAAGGAAAGAATACTGCCCTAGGAATCTAGATGTCCAGAAACTGGGAGCTATTCTTACTGGGATGCACAAAGGAGCATAAGAAAATGGGCTCACTCAAATCCCTGCTCAGCACACACTGACAGTGTGACTACTAAGGAAGCTTCTAAGCCTTAGTTTTCTCATCTGTTAAACAGGGATAATAGTAGTACCTGTGTTGCAGAGTAATGTGAAGTCTGAAGTAGAATATATGTAAAGCTCTTAGCACATATTAAAAGCACATAATAAATATTAGCTAATGATATCACCATCATCATCATTATTGGTTTAGATGTGGTCCTTAAATAAGAATGTAAATACAAGTGCTTAGGACATATTAAGCTCTCAGATTGCATTCATATTCGTCAGTATCAATCATTATTATCACCCTTACCACCACCACAATGGCTACTACTACCATAGTCTAGAACTAGCCCCTGATCCCCCCTCCTCATCTTTAAACCCTGCTTTCAAATCAGCGATGTCTTCAGCTCGCACCAGGCCTCCAATGGCCGACCCACTGGGCACCTCAGGAACTCTTGCCCCTGCCCGCCAAGGCCCTGACTGTTGGAGGACTACTATGCTCATGAGGGGGGCTTGGGTGAAGGCAATGTACACACCTGTCAAAAAAAAAATCACCTGATGGTACACTTCAAATGTATGCATTTTGTGTATGATACCTATTTGGTTTTTTTTTTTAAGATTTTATTTATTTATTTGATAGAGACACAGTGAGAGAGGGAACACAAGCAGGGGAAGCAGGAGAGGGAGAAGCAGGCTTCCCGCCGAGCAGGGAGCCCGATGCAGGGCTCGATCCCAGGACCCTGGGATCATGACCTGAGCCGAAGGCAGACGCTTAACGACTGAGCCACCTAGGCACCCCTGTGTGATACCTATTTGTAACACTACAACAACTATGATAACAAACTGAAAAGGCAAAATTTAGTGCTGGGTGACCTGCCATATGTCGTTAGTGCCCCCAGGCTGCCATGACTAACCCTGAATATCCCAGGCAACCACATTCTCACTGTGACCCTGTGAAGAAGTGTGCGGACTCAGACTCTTAAGGGCAGCATGGGAGACAAGAGGTACGTACGCCTCACCAGGGCCAGTGTGGAAACGGAAGTCACTTGCAAAGGCCCAGGGAGGGTGACTCAAGCTGCAGGGCTCTTCAAAAATGCCTCATGTTTCAGGAGATAAGGAGGTCTAACAAGCCAGCTCCTTGGTTCTGAACCCTGCCTTGAAAATCATCCTCTTTCAGGTTCATTATTAAACTTTACCTGTTTCCACACACACCAGATCCCAGCTACCAATGTCCAAATGGCTTGGCTCTTTTCTACAGCCACCAGGAAAACTGTCTCTGTTGATCACTTCCCTATTCATGTGTAAAGCCTGGCCCCGGGGGCTTCTTCTTGGTTCCATCCATGCGGCCTGCCCAAAAGTACCCCAGTCAAAGGACCTTGAGTAAAATCTCTTCATATCTCGGAGCTTCCAGCTGCTCTTCTAAAAGCAGGAACATCACTACCTACTTCAAGGTTATGTGGGCTCTTGTGAAAACACCTGGCAGCAGGAGTAGTCACAGTTGGCCCCATTCCCCTGGTGATATATGAGAACACAGACTAAACAAGTTGTGGCAGACGCTCACTAGGCCCAAGCCTGGGCCATGTAATCATAACCTCCACATTTCAGTCTTCCCAAGAGCCCCACAAAATTCCCCCAGGAAACCCCCACAACTTCCTAAGAAGTCACAGTTTCCATTCTAAGACTTGTTCTGCCTTGCTGATAATTCACTTAGAAAGTGAGAGGAACAAATTCAAAGGTGCCTAAAAGAAGACAACAAACAGCTAAAAAATTCAACTTGATTAATTATGGAGCACTGTGATGCACAAACTTATCTCCCACCCTGGCTCTTGATCTGGGAGGCAGGAGTTACCTGGATTCCTGTGTTTCCACAATAAACTTAATATAAATATATATCATTTCAAAAGGACCCAATATGCTCAGCATACTCTAGTCACAACATGATTTGCTAGTTAAATGAAACCTACATAATTTTCCCTCTACCATCCTGAGTTCTTGGCTGGGACCCCCTGTAATACAAAGAGAAGTTTAAAAACCATCTTCAGGGCGCCTGGGTGGCTCAGTTGGTTAGGCGACTGCCTTCGGCTCAGGTCATGATCCTGGAGTCCCTGGATCAAGTCCCGCATCGGGCTCCCTGCTCGGCAGGGAGTCTGCTTCTCCCTCTGACCCTCCTCCCTCTCATGTGCTTGCTCTCTCTCATTCTCTCTCTCTCAAATAAATAAATTTAAAAAATCTTTAAAAAAAATTAAAAAAAAAAAAAATAAAAACCATCTTCAGCTAGAGACAAAAGAAAGATGTTGTTGGGGGGATGCAATTCATGGAAGGTGAGAGGAGGAAATATTAAACAAAAGTTGCCCTGCTGTGCAACTGTGTCTCTCAGGTGAAAAAGTTTGCGCTGGTAATAGCTCTCTTCCTGGTATAGGCCCCCTTTCTACTGCAAAAAATTTTTTAGATTTATTTATTTTAGAGGGGGGAGGGCAGAGGGAGAAAATCTTCAAGCAGACTCCCTGCTGATACAGGGCTCTATCCCACAACTCATGAGATCATGACCTGAGCCAAAACCAAGAGTCAGTTGCTCAACCAACTGAGCCACCCAGGCGCCCCCTACTACAAAAAATATTTTTTTAATAAACATAGACTTCCCTTACAGAATAATCCTTATGTAAAAGAGGCATATTTTGGGTGGCATATTCTGCCACCCTTCAATAGCTAAGCACAAGGCTCATCAAGCAACTGGGTTGGTTCCATGCTGAAATCCACCTTCCCGGCCTTCTGTGCCATGTGGTGACCAGACAATCACCTCTCGTCCATATCCATGCCCACTCCCCCATGTGTGTCTCTAGTCATCAAAGAATTGTTTGCAGTCATAAGAATTTGGACTCCACCCATCCTGTCAAGCGTGATCACAAAAAAACCAGAGAAATGGGAGCTGGCACCAGAAAAGGGAGTGAACACGGAAAGCAGAGCAAATATAGAGATTTCTACCATGGACAGGGCACACAAGGCCAGGTGTCTGAAGTCGGTCTCAAGGTCCTTTACAGGTGGGGAGGCTCTGACACATGGGGCTTTGGTTTGAGTATCCAGAGGCTCACTTGATGCAGGTATCCAAGCAAGGGGTAAGCCTCTGATTTGCAGACCAAATGACCCTTGAATAGCCCTCCCATCCCCAGAAAGTATGGAGAAGGCAGCTGGGTACAGTGTCTGGAAACAAGAGCTCAGGAGCCAGATGGGCCTGGTTCCAAACCCACTGAGATCAAGGAGCATCAATGGAGAGGGAGAGGGAGGAGGAGAGGGGGAAGGGGAAAGAGGGAGGGAGAGAAGAAGAGGTGGGGAGGCTTTGAGTGAGTGAATAAGTGTGTGTGTGCACACATGTGTGTACTGCTCAGATAAATGTTGGGCATCGATATTTCTAAGCCTAAATCACCCAGGACTGTCCTTCAGGGGTGTGGCAGGGGCAGATTTTGGGGTTGCACACCAGGACAAGTGGTTGTTTACAGTGAGGGTTCATGTGTGAAAATGCAAGCCCCCAACTCACCATCATCCTGAGATAAGATTCAGAAAGGCCTTGAACATCTGTTAAAAGGGCTAAATACAGGGGAAAAGGATGATTCTTACTTGCTTTGTCAGCAACAAAGTATAAGAGATTTACAAACATCTCTTTGAAACTGTGGACAAAATCCAGCAGGTAATAGCTAGTAAAGAGACAATAACTGTGACGTTCCATTATTAGTACTGTCATTTGATGTTCTCTTCAGGGTGGTGTGTATGTTTGATGACCATGAAAGTGAAAGATGTGTCAAGGATCCCAGAGCATCACTGGAGGCCCTTCTGGCCAATCTTCATGCCACTCCCAACCTAGCTGCTCAGTAAGTCCCAGAGTCCCCATGGTGGGAAGAGCTCATGCCCTTGAGCATGAGCTAGGCAGGCCAGAGGGCTCCTTGTCCTGAGCCCCTTATTTTGTCCTTGTTTCATCAGTGTTTCCACACAATGACATGCTCATAGGTACTTAAGATCCCTCCATCCTCACATTACAGAGTTGGCAGGAGCCTTCAGACACTCTCCCTGTGGACAGCCCCTTGTTCCTAGGCTGCCTGCTCCCCCTCTGCTGTCTCACTGGGCACTAGACCTGAACTTCGACCACAGCTGTATATTTCAACCATTCAAAGTGAACCCTCCCTGCTCCAAGCCCCTCTATTCCCAGTTTCAGTTCATGGTAGTGCAACCCCACATCAGAGAAGTCCCCAGTTACACCAGCACTTTGAGGGACCGCTGACAGGGCTTCGGAAACCCAATCCAAGTCATCAGTGTGGTTGTCAGACCTGCAGTTCGAAGAAGGTTCCTGAATTTTAAAACAAAATACAAAGGGGAAATAAAGAGGCTAGGGAAAAGACTGTGTATTACAAAACCTTTGTATTACAAACAATTTAGAGACATATTAAGAATTTTCGAAGTCAGGGAGCTTGGGTGGTGCAGTCAATTAAGTGTCTGACTCTTGGTTTTGGTTCAGGTCATGATCTCAGAGTCGTGAGACTGAGCCCCACAACGGGCTCTGTGCTCAGTGTGAAGTCTGCTTGTGACTCTCTCTCCTTCTCCCTCTGCCCTACTCTCCCCTTCAAATGAATAAATCTTCAAAAAAAAAAAAAAAAAAGATTTTTCAAAGTTATAACCCCCTGTTCCTTTATTCCCTAAAAAGCACACCCAGGGGCGCCTAGGTGGCTCAGTCGGTTAAGCATCTGCCCTCGGCTCAGGTCATGATCCCAGGGTCCTGGGATCGAGCCCCACATTGGGCTCCAGCCCCACACTGGGCTCCCTGCTCAGCGGGGAGCCTGCTTCTCCCTCTCCCTGCTGCTCCCCCGCTTGTGCTCTCTGACAAATAAATCTTTAAAAGTAAGTAAGTAAGTAAATAAATAAATAAATTAATTCAATAAATAAGCAAGGAAACAAATAAGGTTTCCTTAAAAAAAATAAAAAATAAAAAATAAAAAGCACACCCAACAGGGTTGCTCCACCCCCATCCCAATATACAAGCCTGGCATCTGACATTCACAGCAGCCACAGTAGAATTCTTAAACAAGGACAGTTTTCAAGGACATTTTGAGACCTTGAGGCAGAAACAGCTTCCTGGCTCAAATAGACTGTTCTTAAACCACAGGAGCAGAACAAAATGTGTGCCCTCACTCAGCGTCATTCCGAGCAATCTGATTTGTCTTTTTAAACAGCAGATATCTCCAGCTTGTTGATTAAATTTACCCTACACCTCATCCCCCTCCAACTGCCCCCCAGTACCTCTTTGGAAAAACAAAAGGTACACGAATCTTAAAGTTCTACTTATTGCTGCCAGTGGTCAAAAGCTTATTTTGTTTTTTGTTTTTAAGATTTTATTTATTTATTTATTTGACAAAGAGAGGGACAGTGAGAGAGAGAACACAAGCAGGGGGAGTGGGAGAGGGAGAAGCAGGCTTCCCGCTGAGCAAGGAGCCTGATGCGGGATTCAATCCCAGGACACTGAGATCATGACCTGAGCCGAAGGCAGACAGACGCTTAACAACTGAGCCACCCAGGCGCCCCAAAAGCTTATTTTGAAAACAGCCACATGCAGAAGAATGAAACTGGAGCATTTCCTTACACCACACACAAAAATAGACTCAAAATGGATGAAAGACCTAAATTTGAGACAGGAGTCCATCAAAATCCTAGAGGAGAACACAGGCAGCAACCTCTTCAACTTCAGCAGCAGCAACTTCTTCCTAGAAACATTGCCAAAGGCAAGAGAAGCAAGGGCAAAAATCAACTATTGGGACTTCATCAAGATAAAAAGCTTTTGCACAGCAAAGGAAACAGTCAACAAAACCAAAAGACAACCTACAGAATGGGAGAAGATATTTGCAAATGACATATCAGATAAAGGGCTAGTATCCAAAATCTATAAAGAACTTATCAAACTCAACACCCAAAGAACAAATAATCCAATCAAGAAATGGGCAGAAGACATGAACAGACATTTTTCCAAAGAAGACATCCAAATGGCCAACAGACACATGAAAAGGTGCTCAACATCGCTCGGCATCAGGGAAATCCAAATCAAAACATCAATGAGATACCATCTCACACCAGTTAGAATGGCTAAAATTAACAAGTCAGGAAACGACAGATGTTGTCCGGGATGTGGAGAAAGGGGAACCCTCCTACACTGTTGGGAATGCAAGCTGGTGCAGCCACTCTGGAAAACAGTATGGAGGTTCCTCAAAAAGTTGAAAATAGAGCTACCGTACGACCCAGCAATTGCACTACTGGGTATTTACCCCAAAGATACAAATGTAGGGATCCAAAGGGGTACGTGCACCCCAGTGTTTATAGCAGCAATGTCCACAATAGCCAAACTATGGAAAGAGCCAAAATGTCCATCAACAGATGAATGGATAAAGAAGATGTGGTGTGTGTGTGTATACACACACACACACACACACACACACACACAAATGGAATATTACACAGCCATCAAAAAAAAAAAACCACCGAAATCTTGCCATTTGCAACGACGTGGATGGAA
>NC_138385.1:92191156-92241096 GCF_054177405.1 Leptonychotes weddellii | reverse complement strand
TAGCCTGGTGATGGGTATTAAGGAGGGCACGTACTGAAGGGAGCACTGGGTGTTATACACAAACAATGAATCATGGAACACTACATCAAAAACTAATGATGCAATATATGGTGATTAACATAACATAATAAAATAAAATTAAAAAATAAATAAATCTTAAAAAAGAAAACAGATAACAGATGTGATAGTGACAAGAGAAAAAGTAAAATGTAAATCTTGGTATTTGTTTCTGGGCAAGATTTTTTTTTTTAATTTTTATTTATTTATTTGACAGAGAGAGACACAGCGAGAGAGGGAACAGAAGCAGGGGGAGTGGGAGAGGGAGAAGCAGGCTTCCCACGGAGCAGGGAGCCTGATGAGGGGCTGGATCGAGGATCCTGGGAGCAAGACCTGAGCGGAAGGCAGACGCTTGCAACGACTGAGCCACCCAGGCGCCCCATGGGTAAGATTTTTGTAAAGTAAAACAAGGCCTTCAGAGAAGTGAAGTCGCAAGGCATATGGACATGTAAAGGCTTCTCTTTGGCTGTTTCACAGAAAAAGCCCCTGCCATTCAAAACAACACATAAGAAACACCCTTTTGTGCACTACAGTTATATCGAAGCACAGCTGCCTTGCCTATGGTGGCTGTCACTGTTTCTTTCCTTGTTTTTCACTGCAGGAAGATAAAAACTGATGATGTACGTATTTTAAAGATTTTATTTATTTATTTGACAGAGACACAGCGAGAGAGGGAACACAAGCAGGGGGAATGGGAGAGGGAGAAGCAGGCTTCCTGCCGAGCAGGGAGCCCGATTCGGGGCTCGATCCCATGACCCTGGGATCATGACCTGAGCCGAAGGCAGATGCTTAACCAACTGAGCCACCCAGGTGCCCCTGTACGTATTTTTAAAATCGTGCATGTTGCCTTTCATCTGCAAAAACTGCGAACAGAGAACACCACCACACTGTTGCTATTTAAGCGTGCTAACCCATCAGAGCAATCCAGTTTTGGATTCACCACATTATTTTAAATAAGCCAAAGTGTCACACTTAAAGGTCACTACACACATTTCTATTAAAGCTGACTCAAAACCAACGCATAAATGACCACTGCTTTTAAAAACAGCATGCTACACAAACCTTATCCTCTAATACAGAGGTTCTCAACCAGAGGTAATTGTGCCCCCAAGCGACAGTTGGCCATGTCTGAAGACATTTGGGGTTGTCACAACTAGGGTGGAGGGGGATGCTACTGGCATCTAGTGGGTTGAGGCCAGGGATGCTAACATCTCACAGTGGACACAGGCCGCTCCCCTCCCCCCCCACACACACACATAACGAATCTTCCAACCCTAAAAGTCAGTAGTGCTAAGGTTGAGAAATCCTGCTCTAGTAAGCTGTGCTACATGTGACAAGGACAAAGTCTTCCTTTCCACACTGTAGACACCTTGTTTCGCGCTACAACAATACAGAGCAGTAAGAACAAAGCTAGAAAATGATAAATACAGAATAAACACTATTGTCGTTTGGGCAGCTTTGTTAAAAGCTGTAGCAATCTGTAGTAGTTTTAAAAATTCTTCTTCAAAAATAGAGAATCAATAAAATTCTTATTGGTGTTTGACAGCATCAATAGGCACAACTTGTTTCCTTAGGCAGGACTGTGACTAAATGCATTAGTAGTACTGTTAAGGGTTTTATAACATCCTTTATGGAACAAACTGCCCCAATGCCACTTTCCTGGATGACAGTGCAGTGAAACCATGGTGCGAATCTGCAACAGAGGCAAAGATAATGAATGCATTGCCCTGGGGACCTGGAGTGAGAAAGCTTACTTGGCCAGGTCACCCCCTCAACAGGCCACTCCAGGGAAGGCATACATATTCCCTCTGCCTTTATGTGGCCTTCACAGGCCCTACTGGGCAAAGGAATTCCCTCCTAAGACCATTAGTACAAATTATATCCTTTATTACAATCCCTGCTGATGGAAACAGTTCATTCATGTCTTGCAACAATTATCCTGGGGGCACCAGGGAAGAGGGTGAGAAGAAAGATGGATGGGAGCAGCTTGGGTCCCTGTAAAATCCAACAGCATTTAAAAATTGGATTTACTTGGGCACCTGGGTGGCTCAGTTGTTAAGCGTCTGCCTTCAGCTCAGGTCATGATCCTGGGGTCCTGGGATCGAGCCCCGCATTGGGCTCCCTGCTTGGTGGGAAGCCTGCTTCTCCCTCTCCCACTCCCCCTGCTTGTGTTCCCTCTCTTGCTGTCTCTGTCAAATAAATGAATAAAACCTTTAAAAATGGATTTACTTGATTTGATCAGCACTAACAGGAAGTTTTACGTTTTTGATCAGAGTTATTAAAAAATATAGCATTTCCCTGGGGGTACTTTTTTTTTTTTTTACCACAAAGAATCAGTAAAATGTAGGTTGCCTCATGACTGCAGTCACTGTGTTCCTTTTTATAGTAACGGGAAGGATGTCTGTGTTCCCAAGGCAACCTGAGGTTTCACTCATCAATACAGCACTGGGTTTTTTCATCAAGCATAGTATCAATCTTCTTCAGTTTCAAAATTGGAGTTCTCTGCTCAGGACAGGGCATGACGGTCCTACACATACCATAGCTAAGATGGTCACCAAATGTCAGAAACAAAGATAAAGAGCAGGTATCGGGGTAAAACACTTTCTGAAGTTTTTCTCCAGGTGATCATTCAAGCTGATAATGAACGATTTGGTTCAATTTGATCTAAGGACTTTATGCAAAGAGATGTCCATGAAGAACATAAAAGCTACAGGCAATTCAAATACGGGGGGGGGGAGCTCTGAGGTGTGGCTTGGTTCTCCTCACAGCTCTCTCCCTACTTTCCTTTGCCCTGTCCCTCACACTGCCGAGGCCCACCCTGCACCCCATCCTGTCCTCCCAGCCCACCCAGGTGGGTCCAGGACCTGGCCCACAGAAACCCTGTCCTCCTATGTCAGCGCCACAGTGAATGAATAATCCAGATGAGAGTTTGTGAGGATTTAAACTGGAATGGAATGGAAAGGAAAGGATAAATTCTAGCACAGAGAGGTAGATGCTACACAAATAGGCAACTGAGTGGAGGTGGAAAGGAGAGAACCAAAGGCAAGCTGAGGTTCTGGGCCTAGGCAGCCTGGAGAAGAGTGGCTGACACCATTTACAAAAATAAGGAGAACTTGGGGGGAAGGTGATGAGCAATGAGTTAAGTCTGGTTGTTAAGGAATTTGGGGAGCCTAGAAAATAGCTAAATGGGAGATTTTGCCAATAGCTAGTTTAGAGAATAAAGATAATAACAACAATGATGATAATGATAACCAATATTGATCATGGCAGGCCCAGTCCTAAATGCTTGACATGTCTACATTCACTTAATTTTCCCAACAAATCTATGAGGTAAGTACTAATATTGTCTCCATTTTCCAGGTGGGAAAACTGAGAGGTTAAACACTTGCCTGAGGCCACACAACTGGTAAACAGCAGAAGCTACATACAAACTCAGGCGTTCTGACTCTAGAACTACAGACTGGCAGGCGGCAGGGTGGGAAGAGTTGCCTAGAAAGACAAGGCCTTGCCTTAAAGTCATTGCTTACAAAGGAAAATGTATTACACACTGACAACAAAAATCTACAGTATGTACTCAACCCTGGGCTTCTAAATCATTTAAGGACTGGACTTTTAGAACCTGTCATGGACAATAAAACTTCAAAAATCAAGCCCTCTATATTTTTGGAAATTGTATTATTTCAGACACATGTGACTGGCTACTGCTGAACAAAACAGCTGAAATCATTTCACCTCTTTGCAAACTGTTGGTCTAACTCACAACCAAACAACTAAACTAGATTCAAAAATATGTAGACATATCAACTCAAGGGTTTTAGATGGTCAAGATTCTTTCAACTTATAGATTCAGCAACTAATTTCTACATGTTTAAGTTCTTGTAAATATATGATGCATTGTTGGTGACAGAAATATACTACAAATAACTTTCTGTGTAAAAGTAGTTCTGTGCTTGGAAGTCATGTCACAGGGCCTTTGGCCCAGTTCAGAACCACTTTTCACCGAATCTGAGCACTGCTGTTATAGAGCTAGTCCAACTCCAGTGTAGGACTCTTTGCAAACTGTAGGTAGCTACCAGTATTTTAAATAAATAGTGTAGGATTGATTGTAAAAAGGCAGAAGGGAAAGTTTTGGGATGATGGAAGCATTCTAGAATTTGGCTGTGGAGTTAGCTGCACAGCTATATAAATTCAAACTGTTCACTGAGAACGGGTGAACTTTATAGTTCAACAGGAAGGAATAGGAAGGGAAGGAGGGAGGAATATGGTAGAAGAGAGGAAAGAAAAGGGAATAGAAAAGAAAGCAGAAATAAAGGAAGGGTAGTCACTGTTTTGTAAAAATCTGTTTCAGCTACATCGATAGGCACATTGTACTATGTGTTTCTAATTGTGGAGTTATTCATGATCCAAAAAGCTAGAAAGCTCTGTTTCAGGGGAATTACATCTAGGAGAGTGCTGTGCAACCGTGATGGGAATCAGCTGGGGATCTCATTATAATGAGTGCAAGTTCTAGTCACTAAGTCTGGGGAGAGGTGAGAATCTGCATTCTGAACAAGCTCCTGGATACCGCACTTTAAGCAGCAAGGAGCTGGGGTACAAACTGAAGCTGAGCTGGCAGGAATACAGAGACTTAAGATTGTCATTATTGGAAGGATCTTTAGAAAACTCTAGTACAGTGTTTCCCAAGTGGACATGATCATGAGAACCTTCTAGGAGTACTTACTAAAAATATAGATTCCTATAATCAAGATAGTATGATATTGGTATAAAAACAGACGCAAAGAACAAGAGGACACAATGAAGAGTCCAGAAATGTAGCCACACATATATGAGCAGCTGAATATTCAACAAAGGCATCAAGGTAATGCAATGAGGAAAGAATGGTCTTTTCAAAAAATGGTGTTGGAACAAGTGGCTATCCATATGCAAAAAAACATGAACTTCAATCCGTACTTTGCATCATGTACAAAAACTAACTCAAAACAGACCTATAAAACTTCTAGAAGAAAACCTAAGAGAACATCTTCATGACCTTGGAGTAGGCAAGGATTTCTTAGAACACAAGAAGCTGAAACTATAAAAGAAAAAATTGAAAAAAAAATTGATAAATCTCACTTCAACAAAATTTAAATCTTCTGCTCTTCAAAAAGACATCATTAAGAAAATGAAAAGGCGGGGCACCTGGGTGGCCCAGTTGGTTAAGCAACTGCCTTCGGCTCAGGTCATGATCCTAGGGTCCTGGGATCGAGCCCCACATCAGGCTCCCTGCTCCTTGGGGAGCCTGCTTCTCCCTCTCCCTCTGCTTGTCACTCCCCCTGCTTGTACACTCTTTCTCTGTCAAATAAATAAATAGAATCTTTAAAAAAAAAAAAGAAAGAAAGAAAATGAAAAGGCAGGGCGCCTGGGTGGCTCAGTTGGTTATGCGACTGCCTTCGGCTCAGGTCATGATCCTGGAGTCCCGGGATCGAGTTCCGCATCGGACTCCCTGCTCAGCGGGGAGTCTGCTTCTTCCTCTGATCCTCCCCCTCTCATGCCCTCTGTCTCCCATTCTCTCTCTCAGATAAATAAAAAATCTTTAAAAATAAAAATAAATAAAAATAAAAATAAAAAAAAGAAAATGAAAAGGCAAACCAGACAAGTAGAAAATATTCACAATACTGATCTCTGATAAAGAACTTGCATCCAGAATATAATAAAAAGTTATAAAAGAGGGGCGCCTGAGTGGCTCAGTCGTTAAGCGTCTGCCTTCGGCTCAGGTCATGATCCCGGGGTCCAGGGATCAAGTTCCACATCGGGCTCCCTGCTCCGCGGAAAGCCTGCTCTCCCTCTCCCACTCCCGCTGCTTGTGTTCCTGCTCTCGCTATCTCTGTCAAATAAATAAATAAGTAAATAAAATCTTTTAAAAAAAAGTTATAGAACACTTGAACCTAACATAAAAAAACTACTGACCAATCTTACCTGTGAATAAAGATGTAAAATTCTGAAATACAAGCAAATAAAAAATTCTTTCAGCTAAATAAACACTCATTAAAAAAAGGGCAAAATATGTGAACAGACACTTCACATGCCAAGAAGCATCTGAAAAGATGCTTAGTATCTTTAATCATCAAGAAAATGGAAAGTATGGGGCGCCTGGGTGGCTCAGTCGTTAAGCGTCTGCCTTCGGCTCAGGTCATGACCCCAGGGTCCTGGGATCGAGCCCCGCATCGGGCTCCCTGCTCAGCGGGAGGCCTGCTTCTCCCTTTCCCACTCCTCCTGCTTGTGTTCCCTCTCTCGCTGTGTCTCTCTCTGTCAAATAAATAAATAAAATCTTTAAAAAAAAAGAAAATGGAAAGTAAAACCACAATGAGATTCCATTATACAACCACTACAAAGAGAAAAATTTTTTTAAATCCCATAAAAATCTGACCATACTGAGTGCTGGAAAGGATGCAAAGCAACTAGATCTCTCCTGAACTGCAGGTGAGAATGTAAACTGGCACAACCACTTGGGAAAAGAGTTTGGCCGTTCCTTTCCCAGTTAAAGCATACATTTATCATGACCCAGCAACCCCACTCTGAGGGATCTGCCCCAGAGAAATGCAAATGTATGTCCACAAAGCGGTTTTGCACGTGAATGCTCATAGTATCTATTTTTTTTAAATGTTTTATTTATTTATTCATGAAAGTCAGAGAGAGAGAGAGAGGCAGAGGCAGAGGGAGAAGCAGGCTCCCCGCCTAGCAGGGAGCCCGATGCGGGACTCGATCCCAGAACCCTGGGATCATGACCTGAGCCGAAGGCAGACGCTCAACCATCTGAGCCACCCAGGCGCCCCGCTCACAGTATCTATTGCCCAAAACTGGAAACAATCCAACTATCAGCAAGAGAATGGTTAAAACGGCAATGCAGCAGAAACACTGTCGTATATTCTTAGTACTCCTCAGCAACAAAATGCTTACATACACACACACACACACACCACATATGAATCTCAAGCACATGCCAGATGAAAGAAGCCAAAGAGAAAAGGGTACATTCTGTAAGATTCCATTTATAGGAAATGTTAAAAATGGCAAAGCTGATCTATGGTAACAGAAAGCAGATCAATAATTGCCTAGGGCTGGGGGTGGGGAGTGTCTGCAAGGTGTTTGGACCGACTGGTCTGTATTTTGATTGTGGGAGTGATTTCTGGAATGTATACATTTGTCAGAGCACATCTATTGGTACATTTAAGATGGGTGCATTTTCAGGGCGCCTGGGTGGCTTAGTTGGTTGAGTGTCCGACTCTTGATTTCGGCTCAGGTTGTGATCTCAGTCAGGGTCGTGGCATCAAGCCCGGCGTTGGGATCCACGCTCGGTGTGGAGGCTACTTGAGATTCTTTCTCCCTCCCCCTGTGCTCTTCCCCCTGCTTGCTCTCTCTCGCTCTCTCTCAAATAAATACTTAAAAAAAATAAAATGGGTGCATTTTTTGTATGTAAATTATATATACAAAAGTATGCCTGTACATACACACACACACACACACACCATAAAGTTAATTTAAAATGTACAAATTCCCAAACTTCTCAGACCTGGTGAAATGGCATCTCCCAAGAGGAGGCAGAGAATCTGAATTTCCAACAAGCAGACCAGATAGTTCTTAGGATGAGACAAGCTAGAGTAATACTATTTTAGTCCACTTCAAAGGAGCAGAAAAGGGAGGCCTAATGAGATGAAGTGGCTTTATGAAGGTCCCAAATAAACAGCAAGTGCCCCTGTTCACAGAAATGAGTACATATCATTATTTTACTCAACAGCAAAATGTAGAGGGAACAGGGCAGCACAGGAGGTGAGATCAAGGCAGTGTCCATGACATGCCTGTTTTGCCCAAGCAGCATTTAGCGGGCCTTAATAAAAAGCAGTAAATAGATTATTTCCATTTAAGACAATGAGAGCCCGGTTCACATTAATAAATCATTTAAATATCATTCTGTCTACATCTGAACCTGCTTCTCAGATGCATCCCTGGGTCTGAGAGCTTAGAACCATTTCCCAGGGGACTCTGCCCTCCTGGCACACTGAGCTCTTGTCCCTTCTCTGAAGAAGCCAGGGTCTCTCTTACCTCTAGGCCTCTGCACAAGCTGCAGCCCCTGCCTGAACACCCCAATCTGTACCCCAACACATATACTTTGAATACTCTTGGATAAGCAGCTACTTCCTCCCGGAAACATTCCCTGCTCTACTTTGGTATCCCAGAAGGGAGCATTCTATGTGTACCGACAGTCCCTATCTGTCCTCATCACTGCAGTTGTGATACTTGAGTTCCACCATGTCTTTTTATCTTGTCTCCCACTGTTTTCTCTGCACTCAGCCCAGAGTCCAGCCCTGAGTAGGCCCTCAGCAAGTATTTGCTGTCTGAACACCTCAGATATCTGTGAGACTTTTTAAGTCTGGTGTCTCCTCCATCACCCTCTACTTACTGGAGAATTCTTTTCCACAGGGGAAACAAATATCTATACGTGTCACATTCAAAGGACTTCTAGAGCTCCACTGGGAATGGCAGGATATGGGGGCTTAAGCTGGGCTCAGACAGGGGCTTGCAGACCCAGACACTGACACCCCCAAACCCAGGCAGGTTTGACTGGGGCCCCCTGGGAAAAGCATCATCAAACCAATTGAGCCAATAGATCCACGTCACAGCCACTGGGGTAACTTGGCTGCCAGTGTTGACAAACCTGGTCCTCATCTTTACACAGAGAACTGATGGGTGAATGGCAGCTCTTTTCTTATCGACCCTGACAGCATCAATTTTAGGAAAGCTACAATGGCTTAAACAAGGCCCTGAAACTTGATTTTGCATCAGAATCACCTGGAAGGGTTGTAAAAGTACAACTGAGCTGGAAAGCACAAAATTCTGATTCAGAAGGGCTGGGAAAGAACCCATGAATTTCCATTTCTGACAGGCGCCCAGGTGACAATCATGATGCCGAGCTCTGAATCACACTTGGAGAAGCCCAGGACAAAGGCATTTGTGATCTCATTCATCAAGAGGCATTTAGAAAAAGAGTCTTGGGGTTCCTTCAATGGTTGGAAGATGAAGGACTCAAGATCTGTTTGTTTTTCTACTCAGCCATCCTTCAGTGTATCTCCCCCTCATGACCACGAGATGGCTGCCACAGTTCCAGTATCATATTCTCAC
The DNA here is from genome assembly GCF_054177405.1 of Leptonychotes weddellii. Lineage (NCBI taxonomy): Eukaryota > Metazoa > Chordata > Mammalia > Carnivora > Phocidae > Leptonychotes > Leptonychotes weddellii. The sequence continues at coordinate 92,231,883 of NC_138385.1, read as the reverse complement.
AGGAGACCAGGTGAAGTGCAATGAAGAGGGTAGGAGCCAAAACAGGAAGGAAGGGGCTCTCTCCTCATGCTCATTTCTCTTTGATCCCAGAAAGACCTCTAGTTGTCTTCCCCTTAAGTCTTCTTGGCAGGTATTAGGTCACATGGCTATAAGGGAGACCAGGAGAGTGAATACATGGCAAAGGAGAATGCAACCACCAAGAATGACTTAGGCTTGAAGTGACTCAGAGCATGGCCCCACTGCTGTCTACCCCAATACCTGAGCTCTGTAAGAAGGGAAGGATGGTTGTGAGGTAGGCAGTCAGTAGCCTGCCCCACCATTCATGCTCCTGTGTGGATGCCCCACTGCCAGCCAGTAAGAGGGTGTCCCTAAGCAAGGCCTTCACCAGCATGCTGCTAAAAAGCAATGTGGCTCCATGCAGTAGCTGTTTAACAAATCAGCAGTTCTTTGAGTCTCCTTTCTCCCTGTAAAAGGTTAGTTCTGCCTTTGCCCAGGGTGGAGGGGAGAACTAAACAAGAGAATAAATTTGTCCACTTTTTATCTTTACAGACTGAGCTCTGGAAAGCTAAGGACTGTGTTGACTCTATCATGTATCACAGGTTGGCACATGTCAGGCACTCAATAAACATTTTCGTAATGGACGAAGCTTCATTTAAGTACCTGTCCTGAGACTCTGTCAAAGCTGTTAATAGAAATGTCTTCTGGACATTTTCATGCTAAAGGAGATGCTGCTGAAATAGAAGCTAGAAAGAAATGAGGACTAACAGAGATGACAAGCAGAAAAGACTAGCTGCTGTGGAAAAAGAGCAAAGCCTGTTACAGGGTTGTGATTCAGCCAGGCTCATGTTTAGACAGGACGTTCAAGAGACACTGCCATGGAAGAGTGGGGGTGCAGGTCAGCACCCTCACCCATACTACATGCTACAGGGGTGACAACCAGCCTGCGTCTCTCCTGCTGACCTTGACTGCCTGGCAGTGGCTCCCTGGAGCATCGTGTTGGAAGCATGTTGAGGCCGCTTCCAGGTGATGAATTGAGTCTAGCATGGGATGGATGGGATAAAGGAGTGTCAGTGTGTGTCACACACTTTTTGCTCCCCCTGGATAAAATAACTGTTTTGTTTGTTTAAGTAGGTTCCACATGGACCTTGAACTCACAACCCAGAGGCCAAGACCTGAGCTGAGATTAAGCTGGATGCTCAACAGACTGAGCCAGCCAGGCGCCCCCTGAGGGATGTTTAATTGACCAAAAGAAACTGATTGGTCTGGTCTCTGTGCTCATTTGAAGGTGCCACAAAGCAAACTCACCATTCTTTTCCAAGCCTAGAAAGACTACTCAACAAGTCTAACCCCTGAAAGGCAGCATGCTATGTGCTTTAAATGTATTTTTTCTAATCTTTTTTTTTTTTTAAAGATTTTATTTATTCATTTGAGAGACAATGAGATAGAGAGAGAGCATGAGAGGGGGGAAGGTCAGAGGGAGAAGCAGACTCCCTGCCAAGCAGGGAGCCCGATGCGGAACTCGATCCCGGGACTCCAGGATCATGACCTGAGCCGAAGGCAGTCGCCCAACCAACTGAGCCACCCAGGCGCCCTGTATTTTTTCTAATCTTTAATACAACTGCAGGAAGTAATACCATTTTACTGATGGGAAAGTGAAGTCCTAAAAGATTTTTTTCCCAAGACAACACTGAGTTAAGGGGCTGAGGCTCTATCTAAAGATGCCTTTGGGAGACACTCTAATGCCCAGCCCCTGGCCCTATCCTCCTGTAGGTCAGAAGGCTTAGCCTGCACCAGACTGCAGCTGACTCTGACCATCTACAACCAGGTCAAACATGGTTCTCTCATGCTAAAACTGATACATGACTTCTACCATTAGAATGCTCACCATTTTGTTTTAAGAAATAAAAACCCCAAAGTTCCTCCCCAAACAGAAGTTTATTCTATTTCTCTCAACCAAAGTAGACTCTGGAACACAAGAAAAGGCAGGACAGATCTTGTTCTAAGACTACACTGTGCTTCTCTCTCACGTGGCTCAGAAAATTCCACAGAAACAGCCTGCTGGTACTTGTTCTGACAGCAGCAATATGGAGATGGAATAGAATAAGAGACATGTATACAGAGCATGCCTGGGAATGAACACTACTGATGTCTTTTTTTTTTTTTTAAAGATTTTATTTATTTATTTGACAGAGAAAGACACAGCGAGAGAGGGAACACAAACGGGGAGTGGGAGAGGGAGAAGCAGACTCCCTGCCGAGCAGGGAGCCCGATGCGGGACTCGATCCCAGGACTCCAGGATCATGACCTGAGCCGAAGGCAGTCGCTTAACCAACTGAGCCACCCAGGCGCCCTACTGATGTCTTTTTAAGACAAAAAAAATTAGGATATTCATTAAGTAGGATCATGACTACCCTTTTTTGTTAAGTTTGTTTTGAAAAACATGGTTTGCCTTGATTATGGCTACCAGTGGCCAACAGTAAATGATAAAATGTTTTAATGTGCCCACAAGAAACGACAATATCTAGGAGAATGCAACCACCAAGAATGACTTAGGCTTGAAGTGACTCAGAGCATGGCCCCACTGCTGTCTACCCCAATACCTGAGCTCTGTAGGAAGGGAAGGATGGTTGTGAGGTAGGCAGTCAGTAGCCTGCCCCACCATTCATGCAGGGGATGAATGGAAAAACCTAACCTCAGCCAAATCTTTCCTGTGTTGATGTTTATAATCAACACTGTGTTTTATGAAAATTATTTAATAAAATTTATAGTTCTAAGGAGACAAGTAAAATGTGGATGCCACCTAGCCTCTGCTTCCCCAGCATTAACCATCAAGCTCCAGGCACAACTATAACACCAAGAGGGCTTGAATTCCATTCATGAGACCCTGGTTTATTTCTTATAGAACCTAACCTGGCACCTTGTATACAGCAGACACATAATAAATACAGCCCCTTAATACCAGCTAACATTTATTCATCTCTTACTCTTAGCCAGGCACTGTATTAAGTGCTTTGCTTGTATTATCCTATTTAAATCTCACAACAACCTCATGCAGTCAGATTTATTATTCTCCCCTTCAGAGAGGAAGAGAGGAGTCTTCCAAAAAGGTGAAGTGACTTGCTCAAGGTCACCTAGCTAAGAAAAGCAGAACCAGGATTTAATCCCAGGGCATCTGACTACAAAAGTGAGAAAAACACTGTACTAAATGAATAAACTATTTATGCTCAAGTGCACCAATCTTTTCTCATTGCCAGTAATAGTGACTGGCATGGTACAGACAGATATTTGCAGATTCTGAAGCTCTTCTACCATTAATGACTACTAAATATTGTTCCTGTTAGAGAAGAAGTTACTGAATTTACACATCTGGAAATTGTGTATTTGATTTCTGTCCTGGAACTTACATGGGATCAGGGATCAATCCCAGGGCAGCTTCTGGCCCAGTGGCTCTCACTGGCTTAGCTCTCAAGGTCCTGGCAGCCCACCCAGTGAAAAGAAAGCCGGCTTCAAAGTATAGAATAAAGGCAGGTGCCTTAAAAGGGTGTTCCAGGGCTCAGCAGTGGCTACCTGTCCATCCTTGCTGTTTTAGGATGAATTCCTGCAGCTGTGCCTCATCCACTTTAAAGGATTTATAGCTAACCTACTACTATCACAAGAGTTAAAAAAAAAAATAAGAAACAGACAAATGACAAGAATGCAACAGGGAGGGAAAGATGGGTGGGTGGCTTATAGTACAATTTAGGGGAGAAAAAATCACTGTTAAGGGGGCACCTGGGTGGCTCAGTCGTTAAGCGGCTGCCTTCAGCTCAGGTCATGATCCCAGGATCCTGGGATTGAGCCCCACATTGGGCTCCCTGCTCTGGGAAGCCTGCTTCTCCCTCTCCCACTCTCCCTGCTTGTGTTCCCTCTCTCACTGTGTCTATGTCAAATAAATAAATAAAATCTTAAAAAAAAAATCACTGTTAAGGATGCAAGACAGCTTGCCCCAAATCTATAGAGACAGAGTAGATTAGTGACTGGGTTTCCTAGGGCTGGGTGTTGGGAGGAAACGGGGAGTGACTGCTAAAGGGTATGAGATTTCTTTTTGAGGTGAAGAAAATTTTCTAGAATTGACTGTAGTAATGGTTGTACATTGCACAACTCTGAATACGCTAAAAACCACTGAATTATATACTCTGAGTGGGGGAACTATACAGTATAAAAAAATGTAAAGAGGGGCATCTGGGTGGCTCAGTTAGTTAAGCATCCGACTCTTGGTTTCGGCTCAGATTATGATCTCATGGGTCATGAGACGGAGCCCTGCATCAGGCTCTGCGCTCAGCATGGAGTCTGAAGATTCTCTCCCTCTGCCCCTCCCCCCACTCACATGCATACATGCTCTCTTTCTCTCTCAAATAAATAAATGAATAAATCTTTCAAAAAAAACAAAGTAAAGAAAGCTGGCCAATTATCAGAAGACCATCCCCAAACCATGAAATATTAAAACCACAACTACATGACAAGAACAAGCAAAAATCAGAGCACCCTGGTAATGTATGAATGGCATATACAGTTGACCCTTGAACAACACAGGTTTGAACAACATGGGTTTAAATTATGTGGGTTCACATACATGAGGATTTTTCCCAATAAATAAAGTACACTATTGTAAATATATTTTCTCTTCCTAATGATTTTCTTAACACTTTCCTTTCCCTAGCTTACTCTATTGTAAGAATACAGTACATAATCCATATAACACAAAATATGTGTTAATCGACTTTATGTTATCAGTAAGATTTCTGGTCAACAGTAGGTTATCAGTAGTTAAATTATGGAGGAGTCAAAAATTATATACAGGTTTTCAACTGCACAGAGGGGTCAGGACCCCTAATCCCCGAGTTGTTCAATAACAAAAGTTATTATTAAAAGTTTTATTTGCTTCAAAGCAGAGCAATCTGAAATCTAAAAATCAATACTGAAGGTATTTATTGTAAACAATCTGATGTTTGGAAACCAAGAAGTTGCAGAATTTGGGATCAGCACCAGAGAAGGAACAGAACCACTTTCAAGCCAGGGAAGAATATGTGACAAAGCAAACATAGGGGGTGCAGTAAAGAAGAAAGAAGCCACAGCTTCCAGAGCATTCCTGAGCAGTCTGACCCATTTGTGAGGTTATTCAACATCCCGATCGGTAAAACAAGGCCTCATAAGTAGCTGAAAATATGTCAGGTAGCAGGGGAGACTTTGTGAATTTCAGTCTAAAAGCCTCACAGTGAGCAGAGTATTCTTGCTAAACAATGCACAGCGTTCCAAGTATTTGGTAGAAATATCTTTTTTTTTTTTTAAATTAATCTCTACCCCCAGCGTGGGCCTTGAACTCATGACCCAAGATCAAAGAGTCGCATGCGCCACAAACTGAGCCAGTCAGGTGCCCCACAAATTACTTTTTTAAAGAGTCTTATACTAATCTTGAAAGCTCCCTTCCTTCCACTTAAGCTGCCTTCAAGATTCTGTCTCTCTCCCCAACTCTGGTTTCTAAGAGGCTATAAAACAAGTGGGGGTGATTGTAGAACTTTGTGAATATACTAAAAACCACTTAAGTGTATACTTCACAAGGGTGACATTTATGTTATGTGAATTATATCTCAATAATAATTTTTAAACTGTTTCCAAAAAATCAGAGCCAAAGATAGAATTACCATATCACCCAGCAATTCCACTTCTGTGTATATATCCTAAAGAATTGGAAGCAGGGACTCAAACAGATACTTGGACACCCATGTACATAGCAGCACTGTTCACAATAGCCAAAAGGTGGAAGCAACCCAAGTGTCCATCAACAGATGAATGGATAAACAAATGTGGTCTATCCATACAATGTAATATTATTCAGCCCTAAAAAGAAATGAAATTCTCATATATGCCACAACATGGATGAACCCTGAGGACATTATGCTAAGTGAAATAAGCCAGTCACAAAAGGATAAATGTTGTATGATTCCACTTATATGAGGTACCTAGAAGAAAGAGACAGAAAATAGAATATTGGTTACCAGGGATTAGGGGGAGGGCATAATGCAGAGTTACTATTTAATGGGTATAGTTTTTGTTTGAGATGATATAAAGTTCTGTAAAAGGATAGTGGTGATGGTCACATAACACTGTGAATGCACTTAATGCCACCAAATTGTACACTTTAAAATGGTTAAAATGATAAAGCTTATGTTATATATAATTTACCACAATTAAAAAAATAAGGGCTCTCTCATCTAAGAATCCACACTTGATAGCTGCTTCAGGGTAACATGGCAGTACAAAAAAGACTTCAGAAAGTGAATACCGTTTTTGCACTACACATTCGAAGTCAAAATACTTTACATGCATTAGTCAAGGTTCAGTTGATTAGGCAGTTACATTTAATGCTTATACATCCAACTTGGATCATTTGGAATAAGGATCAAGGAAGAAGGATCAAAACCATCACAGCATGGATAAACATCTATGTCTTCCTCTCTCTATTAAGTAGCTTACAACTGTTAAGATAACCCTCTAAACCAGTGCTGTCCCATGGAACTTTATGCAATGAAAGGAATGTTCTGTATCTATGCTGTCCAATACAGTAGCCATTAGCCACATGGGACTACTGAGTACTTAAAATGTGACTAGTGCAACTGAGGAGCTAAATTTTAAATTTTATTTAATTTTAATTAATTTAAATAGCCACATGGGGCAACTGGCTACCATACTGGCCAGCACAGAGTCTAAAATTCTAAACTTATAGCACACCACTCAACTCTCTTATCTTGCCAAAAGCCATGACAGTTTCCACAGTTCCAGAAAGTTGAATGATGTCTTGATCTCCAGGCCAATTTATGGAGCAAAACATCTAGCAGTGGGTGTCAAAGAGGGATAGAGGACAAAAAAATAAGAATTTTCCTCTATTCTCCTGTGTCCCTTGTGGAAAAATGCTAACTACACAAAGTGAGAAGAGTAAGTTCACCTAGGACAATGAGAAACTGGACATAGGACAAGTCTCTGACATACTTACAGGAAGAGGAAAAGGAATGCCACTGGCTGAACAGACTCCTGAATACGGTACAACTGTATCCTTCAAGAATTTCAATATATAAATTGAGTCTGAGTGGGAGAAAAAGAACCACCATTCCTATGTAGAAAGTGGAGAGTCTGGCCAAAGACAGGCCTCCAGTAACAATTCGCTGAGTACTTGGCAGTGTTGTCCTGCTAACCACAGGACACCTAATGTAAGTGACTGGGAAGACTCACACATGCACAAAGACTGTCCCTGGGTCCTCTGCCAGAATTAACTGTGCTTATCTATGGCCTCGTGGTCCATTTTTGTATTTCCATTTATGGTACTTTTCAGTGTTAGACTTGGATTATATTAAATTAGAGAAAGCCTATCTCACTAGGTCATTAGTTCCTTGGAAGGCAAAGCCAGGATACAAATATATCAATATAAGTACATTGATATAAATGTATGCTATATACAAATATATACATATATAGAGATTTTATAGATTTTATTTTTAAGTACTCTCTACCCCCAACGTGGGGCCCGAACTTGAGATCAAGAGACATATGCTGTACGGACTAAGCCAGCCAGGCACCCTCAAAATATTTTTTATATTCATAGACATAAGGTCTGGGGCCTTACACTCGATGCACAGATGATGATGGCCATACCACCTACTTCATGGAGCACCTATGTGCCAGACACTGTACTAAATACTTTACATGCATTACCTCATACAATCCTCCGGTCAACACTGTGAGGAATTTCTGTTATTTCCCCATTTTATAAGTAAAGAAACTGAGGCTAAGAACAGACCAAGAAACTAGCCCACATCCTCATAGCTACTTACTTAGCTACATAGCTACTAAGATGGTAACTGATCAGATTAAGGTCTTAAATGGTAAATTCTTTTTAAATTTTTTGTATTTTTTTGATTTTATTGTGGTAAGAACACTTAACATGATATCTACATTCTTTTTTTTTTTTAAAGACTTTTATTTAGGGGCACCTGGGAGGCTTAGTCGGTTAAGCATCTGCCTTCGGCTCAGATCATGATGCCGGGGGTCCTGGGATCGAGCCCCATGTTGGGCTCCCTGCTCAGCGGGGAGCCTGCTTTTCCTTCTCCCTCTGCAGCTTCCCCTGCTTGTGCTCTCTCTATCACACTCACTCTCTCTCAAATAAGTAAAAATTTTTATTTATTTATTTATTTAGAGAGGGAGAGAGCGTGAGTGGGGAGAAGGGAAGAGGGAGGGAGAGAATCTTGAGCAGACTCCACACTGAGCACGGAGCCGGATGTGGGAATTGATCTCACGACTCTGAGATCATGACCTGAGCCAAAATCAAGAGTGGGACGCTTAACCCGCTGAGACACCCAGGTGCCCCGAGAGATCTACATTCTTAATAAACTTATATTTTAAAGATTTTATGTGTGTGTGTGTGTGTGTGTGAGAGTGAGAGAGAGAGAGAGAGAGAGAGCACACAAGCAGGGGGAGTGGCAGAAGGAGAAGCAGGCTTCCCGCGGAGCAGGGAGCCCGATGTGAGACTCGATCCCAGGACCCCAGGATCATGACCTGAGCCGAAGGCAGATGCTTAACTGACTGAGCCACCCAGGCGCCCCTCTTAATAAACTTTTAAACGTACAATACAATATTGTTGACTCCAGGTACAATGCCGTACAGCAGATCTCTAGAACTTACTCTTCTTGTTTAACTGCAACTTTATGTCTATTGATTAGTAACTCCCCATTCCCTGCTGCCCCTACCCCCTGGAAACCACCAATCTACTCTTTGATTCTGTGAATTTGTCTATTTTAGATGTTTCATATATGTGGAATATATGCATACAGTATTTGTCTTTCTATGACTGGCTTATTTCATAATGTCATCAAAGGTCCATCCACGCTGTCACATATTGCAGAATTTTCTTCTTTTTTAAGGCTAGATAATATTCCATTATATGTATATACCACATTTTCTTTATCCATTCATTTGTACATAGATATTTGTTAGGTTATTTCCACATGTTAGCCGTTGTGAACAGTGTCAATATCCCTGAGATCCTGATTTTAATTCTTTTGGATGTATACTCAGAAGTGGGATTGCTGGATCATATGGTATAATTCTATTTCTACGTGTTTTGGGTTTTTTTTTGAGAAACCTTCATACTGTTTTCCACAACAGCTGCACCAGTTTGCATTCTCACTAACAGTGCACAAGGGTTCCAGTTTTCCACATCCTCACCAGCACTTGTTGTCTTTCGTTTTTTGATAATAGCCATCCTAACAGATATGAGGTGATACCTCATCAGTAAATTCTTAACTGAAGAAAGAGGTAAAAAGGCTACACAATGGGTAATTTGTGCAAAAAGTTAGATAAGGGAGACACCAATGTTACAGAAGTAAACACCAAACAAAAAGTCATGTAAGGAAGGTTTAGGGAACTGGGCCCCACAGAAGGCCCCGGGTTTCTTATGGAGACTGGGAGGTTTTGTCAAAAGGATGCTGAGTGGTTGTTCTGCCTGTTCACAGAGGGCAAAGCAAGAGGAGGGGCATTTAGAGGAGAGATGTCTATATAAACATAAAGGACTTCTTGACCTAGGAGGTAAGGGGTGCCCCTCCAGCCTCAGAGAACGTGGAGCAAAGATCCACTGTCTGTCTTGGAAAAAGTTAACATGCACCTGCTTACAGGGGCAGTACCCCATGTTTTCTCTCAAGATCCCCTCCAGACCTGGTGTCAACCGAGGGTAACTCCAAAAGGCCAGGCCCTTGGTCTGAGTGTGGGAAGGTCAGTTCTCAGCAGGAATGCAGCCACATGACTTTTCCACAACTCAAATATGCCAGGCAGAGAGGAGAGGACATCCAGGAAGTCACTGGGACTCCATAAACATAGCCATGGCTCTGTTCAGCCTATCCCAATCCTCCTGGTGTTATGTGTCAGCCACACGACCCAAGGCCCAGTCATGCCTCCATGCTGGCATGGCTGGCTTGTTTGTAGATCATCCTGTGAATTACATGTGTACTTATTCAAATCCCTAAAGCTGTGACATTGTTAGTATGTCTCAACTGGGACCAATAACCCCAGCATAGGCCCAACATAGTAACTCCTACCCTGAGCTAGTATTTTTCTCAAAAGGCCAACTCCTTTATGATCTAAATACTGACCAGTCAGGTCTTGTCAGTGACAGAGAGGTTTTCTCGTGAGCGCCAAAGAAGTCCTATGCCACATCAATGGCAACATTTCTCTCACATATGCCACACCCCACAGGGTCAAAGTAATGCCAGGCTGCAGGAATGCTGCCAACACGTCAGTGGCCTGGAAAGATAAGACTGAGGCCCTGAAACCTTATAGCCCTCATGAAACCAGGGGTGTGCCCAGCAAAGTAAACTGGGAACAAACAAGAACAAGAGAGTATTTACTCATATTAGAATCTTCCCAAAGGAAGCCACAATCCGGTCTGCCTTTTGTCTAATACTAATTCCTCCTGCCAGGTTTATCTCCCTAGTGTCAAGACATTTGCACCCACCACTCTGTGTCCAGGGGCATAAGAAATTCTTTTCTACTCTGGCTTCACCTTCACCTCAGAAATTCCAGTCTCAAGTCTTCAAGGTGGTTTTAAGTCTACACACACTACATTCCTTGAGATCAAGAAACCCCACTCACCTTCCAGTCCTTCCTTCTGCAAGCCAGAAGCTGAAGTGTGTTGCTATACTGGAGCAGAATCCAGGGAAAAGGAAAACTTCAGATACTGCTAAGGTCCAAGATCAGACTCCCCAGAAGACTGCCTGCTGGAACTGCATTCCCCTCTCATTTACATATAAGGTGAAGTCATTTCCAACCAACGCCCTCAGGAGTTGAGGCCCACATCTCCTTCTACAGCATTACTCACTTATAGATTAACTATCTTGGGAAAGACAACAGCATGCAAAAGCTAGAAACCAGGTTCTTTGCTCTGGTCCTACTTTTTATTTGGGAGAAACCCTACTTCAAGCCAGAGATGGGACTGTAAGCACATGCTTTCATTTACATTTTTAGCTCTGCTCACTTCTCTATTAAAAAATGCCCTCAGTCATTACTTACCATCCAAGGAGCATTTACTGAACCAGCTACGACCTGCTGCATGAAGGATATATGGTTTGGCCAAGACAGAAGCATGTAAACAAATATTTATAATACTTGTCAGTTGCAATAAAGCTGTATCAGAGCAAAGGAAGACATACTGTCTGGAGGTGGTAGCTGTAGATGTACCCCCACATTCCCATCAGAATGGCTAAAATTAAAAAGACTGACAATACCAACTGCTGACAAAGATGTGGAGGAACTGAAACTCTGATGCTTTCCTGATGGGAATGCAAAATGGTACAGCCAGGTGGTAGGTAGAATAATGTCCTCCCCCTCATCCCTGCCAAGATGTCCATGTCCTAATCCCTGGAATCTGTGAAAATGTTACCTTTTGTGACAAAAAGGCTTTTGCAGATGTGACTAAGTTAAGGTTGTTGAGATGGGAAGATTATCCAGGATTTCCCAAGTGGGCCCAATGCAATCACAGGGGAGGCAGGAGAGTGAGGGTGAGAGAGGAGATACGACAATGGAACAAGAAGTTGGAGAGAGAGATACTGGAAGCTACTGCTATGCTGCTGGTCTTGACAACAGAGGAAGGAGTCATGAGCCAAAGAATGCAGGCAGCCTCTAGAAGCTGGATGAAGAAGGCAAGGAAATGGGTTTCGCCTTGCAGCCTCCAGAAAGGTTCTACTGACACATATTTTAGGACTTCTGACTTCCAGAATTATAAGATAATAAATTCATGTTGCTACAAGCCATTAAATTTGCAGTAATTTCTTATAACCACAATAGGAAACTGCTTCCAACTGTTTGGAAAACAGTTTGGCACCATCTGCTAAAGCTGAACATGTGCCTACCTTATGACCCAGCAATTCCACTTCCAGGCATATAAGCAATAGAGATGCATTTGTATGGGCACCAAGAGATGTGTACAAGCATGTTCATAGCAGTTTTAGTCAAAAGAATAAGAAGCTGGAAATAACCCATGTGTCCATTAGCAAAAGAATGGATGAAACAAACTACAGTAATAGTCACACAATGTAATACTGTTCAGAAATAAAAATAAATGAACAACTGATATATACAACATGGGTGAATCTTACAGACATAATACTGAGTGAAAAAAAACAGACAGAAAAAAGTATATACTTGGGGTGCCTGGGTGGCTCAGTCGGTGAGCGTCTGCCTTTAGTTCGGGTCATGGTCCCAGGGTCCTGGAATAGAGCCCTGCATCGGGTTCCTTCTCAGTGGGGAGCCTACTTTTCCCTCTGCCCCTCCCCCTGCTGGTGCTCTCTCTCTCAAATGAATGAATAAAATCTTTAAAAAAAAAAAGTATATACTTGATGAAAAAGTTCTGGAGATGGATGGCAGTGATGGATGCACAACAATGTGAATGTCCTTAATGCCACTGAACTTAAAAACTGCTAAAATAGTTTTAGATTATGTATATTATGCCATAATAAAAATGGGCATGTTATGTGAATCCATTTTAATAAAGTTCAAAAACAAGCAAAACTAAACACAGTGAAAAGAGGTGAGGGGGCACCTGAGTGGCTCTGTTGGTTAAGCGTCCGACTCGTGATACTCATGATTTCGGCTCAGGTCATGACCTCCTGGGTGGTGAGATCGAGCCCTGCGTAGCACTCCATGCTCAGCGCAGAGTCTGCTTGAGTTTCTCTCTCCCTCTGCTCCTCCCCATCACACACATGTTCTCTCTCTCTCAAATAAATAAATAAATCTTCAAAAAAAGAGGTGAGAACAATGGTTCCCTTTGGGGCCCACTGTCTAGGAGGGGGCATGAGGAAGCTTTCTAGGTGCTGGAAATGTTGGTTTTTGATCTGGGTGTTGGTTATATAGGTGTATAAATAAACATTCATCACACTATATGCTTAAGATCTGTGTACTTAAGTTTCCAAATGCCAACCCCAAGTTTATTTGCACATGATCTGATTTACCTGCATTAACATTATCAACATCATAATGGAAATGGGGGAGAAAAGAAAAATCCACCAAAAGTGTATGGTCGGGGAAGGCTTCAGGGAAGAGGTGAGATGTGAGACAAGTACTAAAGGATGAACATGGCAGATACAGAGAGGAAGGGAATTCTGGGCACAGGGAAGAGCATGTCCATGAGCAGTGAGGTGTAAGCGGGTGCAGAGTGTGCTGGATGCTACAAGCTTCAAGTGGTCACTGGCCAGAGAGAGGGGGCTAGAAGGGTAAGTGGGAGCCCCATTTCAACATACCTGCCCTATCAGCAGTTTAGACTACACTCATGCTAGGCAAATGTCAGAGGTGGTTAGGTAAGAGAGTGATAAGATGGATCCATGACAGGAGGGTGACGTGGATGGAGGGACAGAAACCTCTAAGGCTCTTGTAATAATGGTCAGGCCCCAAATGACAGGTCTAACCCAGGCAAGAGGGATGGGGTCATAAGAGATAAAGGAGAAAGCAGAAGTCCCTGCTTGGTCGTAATGGGGGAGGTTAAGGGGAAAGTTGGTAAGTCTGTTGGCTCTAAGACTACTTGGCTGTGATCCCCATAACAAAAGGGTGAAGAAAAACCTACCCTTTCCCTTTGCCTCCTGAGCTGGCAGTGGAGGATCACAGTATCTCAAGAGTTGGAAAGCACCAGTCAGATTTCCTAGTGTACCGTCTTACAGACAAGCAACTGAGTTCTTCTCATGGGCCAACAGCTATGGCCACAGTTTGTAAAGAACAAGCTGGAACAAGAGAGCTGAGGCTTATCTACTTAGGTGAGTATGTCCTAGAGAAGAGGGAATATGACTCATTCAGCTGTGGTGCCCAATGCCCCCAAATGCCCTCACCAACCTCACCTTCCACCATAGGGTTCTCTGGCCTAGGCCTATGGTCTCAGTCCCTGCCAGTCTTTCACTAGAAAAGTTCTCCCCACAGGCCACCCAAATCCTGTACAGCTCATGGTTTCATCTAATGGTTTGGTAATGCCTTGTAAGTCAATCCAATTTATCCTCCAGCCAATTTGTAGAGCCAAAAATGAGGCAGGGACAGAGAGGAGTTGGCTGACCATGGGCACCCCAGGGCCACCAGGAGCCAGAAATAAGTCTTGGGTACTAGATTCCATCATGGCCCTACAGATCTGATATGAACAACAGGAGGTAACTTCTGGGTTCTGTACTTGATGGCCTGTGCACATGTGAGAGTGGCTGAATAACGACCAAGTACCACAGCTTGTAGAGGAGAAACCAAGAATAGATGAGTTTGAAGTAACTTGTTTAAGGCCTGAAACTTATTCCTCATTTCAGATCCTCATCTGGCAAGGTTAGTCAACATTTAGTTAACTGCACAGTCCAATTCAGGAGCCACTACCACATGTGGTTATTTGAATTTAAATTATCTAAAATCAATTACAATTAAAAACTCAGTTCCTCAGTGCTCCATAGCCCCACGGTGGCTGGTGGCTACCATGTGGAACATAGAACATCTGCATCCTCACGGAAAGTTCTATTGGGCAGCCCGGATCCTTGCATGTGGTATCTCCTGCTTGAACTGGCCTGATTATAAGAGGCATTCACTCTAGAGGCGTCTGGGTGGCACAAGTGGTTAAGCACCTGACTCTTGGTTTTGGCTCAGGTTGTAATCTTGTGGTCGTGAGACTGAGCCTTGCGTCAGGCTCTCTCTCCCTCTCCCTCTGCCCCTCTCCCCCCAGCTCTCTCTCTCTAAAGTAAATAAATCTTTAAAAAGATTTCACTCTGAAATCTTCTTCACACACCAAAGAGGCAAGGATCCTTTTAATTTTTTTCAGTTATTTTTTTAAAGATTTTATTCATTTATCAGCGAGAGCGAGCACACAAGCAGGAGGAGCCCATTGTGGGGCTTGATCCCTGGACCCTGGGATCATGACCCGAGCCGAAGGCAGACGCCTAACCCACTGAGCCACCCAGGCGTCCCAAGAATCCTTTTAGTTTTTAACTAATAAAGATGAAATTATGTACCACAAAGGATATTCAGTACTCCTTAATAGAAAGGCCCCAAGTCTTCTGGGGTCCCTTAGTCAAAACTGAGAGAAAGTAAAAGACAACTAAGAGAAATTAAAGCTAACACGGTAGAGTGAAACGGTCCACATTCTGCTTTCTTGACCGTTCTACTATAAAAAGAGCTAATCTCATCCCAGAAGATTAGGGATATGTCAAAACTAATGGACCATTAGTAAGAAGCATTTATTCTTGCTCGCTTTGGCAGCACATATAATAAGAAGCAATTATTCTTTAGAAATAATTTATGACTGACAAAAACAAAATCAAGTTAAGTGGAAATTTAGGTGGGTGAGGAGGGGAAAAAAAGGAAAGCAGAAACACGTTTTGCAGTAAGAAAACTACAATTAGAATTAGTAATTTCTAAAAGAGAGCTTATAGTCTGAAGATGTAACTAAAACAGCTTAAATAATATTGGTTACCTAGCTAATGAAAACGATCACTTAAATTTTGTTCATAACATACATCTCCACTGGGGGAAAAGTTATCCAAGTGAAAGGAAAGCTTCCACTGAAGGCTATCATAATATTTCACCACCACTTATCACCCTTGACGAGTGCTCCAGAGAACCCAACACACACAATTAAGGTAGAAAAGAACAAAAACTCCTAAGAGGCAACACCACTCCCATGCACAAGGATGGTTCCTTCTCTGGTAAGTAGAGAGCACACCCAGGTGCTCAGGGAAGGGGAAAGGAATCTTGGCGGGGGAGGTAAAAAAATAAGCTCAGGAGAACCCCATTTTGTCCAGTTTACAATTCAGATAGTTATTTCAAGTTAAGAAGACATATTAAGGTGGTGTTTTGAAACAAGGACACAAAGCACTGTTTAATTAAGGGCTTTAGGTGCCTGGTAAATAAAACACTCAAGCTACAGGGGCATTTCCTGCTCTGTATTTATTAATTTCAGGCATTCATTTATGCCCTCCTTCTGCTTATATAAAATAGAACAGAAATAAATAGAAAAATAGAGCTAAGGGGTGCCTGCGTAGCTCAGTCGGTTAAGCGTCTGCCTTCGGCTTAGGTCATGATCCCAGGGTCCTAGGATCGAGCCCCACATCGGGCTCAGTGGGGAGTCTGCTTCTCCCTCTGCCCCCCCCCCATGCTCTCGCTCTCTCTCTCTCTCAAATAAATAAAATCTTTTTAAAAAACGGAGCTAAGGGGCCCCTGGGTGGCTCAGATGGTTAAGCGTCTGCCTTCGGCTCGGGTCATGATCGCAGGGTCCTGGGATCGAGCCCCACGACCAGCTCCTGGCTCAGCAGGGAGCCTGCTTCTGCTTCTCCCTCTGCCTCTCCCCCTGCTCATGCTCTCTCTCTCTGTATCTCTGTGTCTCAAATGAATAAATAAATCTTTTAAAAAAATAAAAATTAAAAAATTAGAGCTAAGAAGGAAGTTAAGCCAATATACCTACCACACTAACCCAGGTTCCACACTGGTGGACTTGCTAAGCCAACAGTTAATTCTTTTTTTTTAAGACTTATTTATTTATTAGAGAGAGGGAGAGGGAAAGGGAGAGAGAATGAGAATGAGAATGAAAGTGGGGGAAGGGGCAGAGGGAGAGAGAGAATCCTCAAGCAGACTTCCCACTGAGCAGGGAGCCTGATTCGGGGCTCGATCCCAGGACCCTGAGATCATGACCCGAGCCGAAATCCAGAGTAGGCCACTTAACTGACTGAGCCACCCAGACTCTCCAACCAGTAGTTAACTTCTAAGACTTAGGTGTCAAAGAGAGAGAAAGAGCAATGGCTCAGGAGGAAAACAACTTGGTCTGGGCAGGGACTTGTCCTGCAGGCCCTGAAAGTGAGTGCTGGCTAACCGGCCCTGCCCAACTAAGTCCATTTCTAGCCAGTGCCAGCTCTCTCACATAATCAAACCCAGGACATGGGGTGGGACCAGCCTGTGAATTCACTGGAACTGCCCAGTAACGTGGTCCCCAGAGTTTGTCCTGTCAACCAATAGGAACCTGCTGATCATAATGAGCAAGTAGCTTCTGTAAACAGGTACTAGGAAGACACAGCACCAACTCTGGGGGGAAATGACGAGACCTGACCTCACAGAGCCCATCCTAACCCAGAGGATTCCCCACAGGACCCCGACACTGAACTTGGAAGATTCTGAGCTGGTTAATACTGCTGTCTCCTCCCATCTTCCTATCAGTATTATACCATGCTTTCCACTGATAACAGCTTAACAATTACCACAAAGTCAAGCCTACCCTCTTTGCACAGTGTGTCAGGTCACCAAGACAACATTTTGTATGAGGACCTTACCACTTGGCCACACTGGAGAAAGCAAATGCTGCTTCTCCTTTCAAGTGCCTGGGGATTAAACCTGTTTTGCCTTATTGTAGGGGAGACCATTTTATCAAAGCCTCTTTCCATTTCCATTATGCCTACCCATGTTGGACTGAATACCACAGCACACATTCATACCACTCTCGACAGCACTCAAAACCATTGTGCCCTATGTGACCATGGTGTCATTCCTACAGCAAAAGAACTTTCTGCCATGATGGAAATGGTCTAGATCAGTGAGTCCTGTCCAATATGCTAGCCACTAGTCACAGCTGGCTCCTGAGCACTTGAAATGTGACCAGTCCAAATGGAGACATGCTGAAAGCATAAAATAGATACTGGTTTTGGAAGACTTAGTAGCAAAGAATACGTTGTGAGATCTCTTATTAATAATTCTTTATATTAATTACATGTTGAAATGATAGTATTTTGGGTATACCGGGTTAAATAAATTTTTAAAAAGATTTTATTTATTTGACAGAGAGAGACAGCGAGAGAGGGAACACAAGCAGGGGGAGTGGGAGAGGGAGAAGCAGGCTTCCCTCTGAGCAGGGAGCCTGATGTGGTGCTCGATCCCAGGACCCTGTGATCATGACCTGAGCCGAAGGCAGACGCTTAACCGACTGAGCCACCTAGGCGTCCCTGAATAAATTGTATTATAATGACTTCACCTTTTTCTTTTTTACTTTTTCAAATGCAGCTGCTAGAAAATTTAGGATTATATATATGGCTAGCATGCTAGGTGTATTATCCAGCACCAACCTATACTATTATTATTTTTTCTTTAAATTGAGTTCTTTTCATTTTCTACTCATTCTGAAAATATTCATGAAATTACAGTTTGATGTACTAGTTGTATTTTTATAATACAATTTAAAAATCCCACAACTATTAACCTAAAATTGAAAAGATAAATCTGTCCATATGTAACCTAAAACCCTCTTGTGTACCACACCCTTTGGGAAATACTAGCCCAGGGCAGAGCTACTCAGAGTGTGGCCCGTCAACGGGTGCCAGTCTCCTTACTGTTCGTTATCACTCACAATAAGGACATACATTGAGAGCATGCATTTAGAAACATTTATAGCAATTTGACAGACTAATCTAATATCCACTGATGCCTTGGAATCTACTATCTAATATTTAAAAATCAGGAGTTATATTTTCCATGTCCTTTACATTTTATTTTTCTAGTAAGTCTTTTTTATTCTATTTTGCCAAGATACTGGTCAACAACAGATTGGAAATTAGAAGCAAGAAACAAAAACCAAACTGATCACCAGAATTAGTTTGAGACACACTGGCCTACAGTATAAGAGAATCTTCCCTGGGCCTTCTGGAGTGATAACCCAAGAACTGCAATCCTCAGTCATACCCAACAGTGCCCTAAGACATAAAAGTGTAGTAAGTAGATCTTCCAGAGCCCAACAATAAAGGCTGGCACAGAGAGAGTAGGAAGTTGATTCCTGGCAAACCAGAAATCCTGTTAAATGGAAATTTTCTTCCTCTAAGCATTTTAATTTAGAAAATTTTTGCTGTAATTCTAAGAAATGTGGGTCCTCATTACCTTTGGGGAGAAAAACTGTATACTAAGGAAAAGGCACACAAAATCCTTATAAAATGTGGACCTAGAGTACTGAGCTAGATCTCGAGAGGGGTACAGTTGTGTCAGCTGGAGTCGCAGTAAGCCGGGAGCTCACTTGGTGTGTGAGAGGAGTTTGTTATAATCTATCTAGGAAGGCACATGTGGCATGAAGGTTAAAAATACTTAACTCTGGAGTCAAAAACACTGGCTTGCCACTTAGTATATGACCTTGAGCAAATTATTTAACCTCTTTTACATTCAACATACCTGTTGCAGTAGAGAATCTCCAAAAAAGGAGATTCCTCCTCTACCCGTAGGTGCTTGCCACTCCTCACATCCAGAGGTAGAACCTAGCTCCCTCCCCTTGAATCTGGGCGGGCCTTGCGACTTGCTTTAGCCACTGAATGCAGGAAAAGTGACATTCTGGGACTTCCAAGCCCAGGCATTAAGAGAACTGGCAAATTCTGCTTCCTCACTCTTGAAGAACAGCTGCTATGCTGTGAGAAGTCCAGGACTGACTCCCTGTGATTAGATACCTGGCCCATGACAGGCCATGTTGGACATTACAAACCCAAGTGAGCTCCCAGCTGACTGCGACTCCAGCTGACACCACATGGAATAGAAAAACCAATCAACTGAGCCCAACGAACCCCCAGAATCGTGAGAAATAGTAAGTTATGGTTTGCTACACAGCAATAGAGAATTGAAACATCTCTAAAATGAGGATAAAAACAGAAAAAAAAAACAGTATAAAGAGTGGTGGTAAGGAATAAAGTAAAATAATGTACGACAAGTGCTTATGATGGTGCTTGGCACATAAGTGCTCAACAATTGGCAGCTGTTACCATTCGAGGAGCGAAAATGAACACATGTGCAGTGTGTAACTGCAGGCTGTCTGGGAGGGAGATTACATTCAGGGTCTGCTGCCTTGCAGGCGCTGAGCACCAGAAGGCACAGAAGGTGGCAAGGCAAGGCTTTGTGGTGAAACACGTATTGGACCTGAAAGATGGAGACTGCAGAATGATGGTTTCTAAACCTCTGATACAAGGAGACCCACCCATGGACTGCCGGGCAAGAACAACATGTGTCTGCACCAAAGGCTGAAGACCGCCTGGCAGAACCCCAGAGGTCTCTACAGAGTAGATGGGTGGCTGCCCGTACCTGGGGGGAGGGCAGCGAGGGGGGAATGGGGAATGACTGCTAATGGGTATGGGGTTTCTCTGGGAGTGATGAAAATGTTCTAAAATTGGCTCTGGTGATGGCTGTACAACTCTGTGAAAATACTGAAAATCATTGAATTGTGCAATTTAAAAGGGTGAAATGTATTGTATATAAAAAATGTCTCACTAAAGTTATTACTACATAGTAAAGAGGAGAGTAAAAATGAAGAGGGTGGAGATGACAAAGGAGCAAGAAGCATTCCATAGGGTTGTCTGGGGCTAACAGATGCCAGCCTATTTGGCGTCAAGAGGAAGAGCAGGTATTTTCAGATAGTGAATGAACCCAGTGCCAGCCAGGAGCTGTGTACCCTGGAGACACACCCTACTCTTCCAAAGGATCACGGGAATTTTGCATGACTATTTGACGGCTGTGTAGCTCACTCATACCTGTCTTCCTTCTGCTTAAGCCACAACCTGACCTCTGCTAATCACATGGCTTTTAAAAAGAGGAAAACTTCCTAGTCAAAAAAGATAGCAAAAATGCTTCCTGATAGAAAAGCAGATAAAGGCCTACATTCAGACAGACCTCAGAGGTGGATGAGGGGGATTCCGAAGCTTAGCCTACCCCAGAGCCCCAGATGCCAACTCCACATTTGAAGGAGGTCACCTGAGATGTGAGATGGGCAGTGGGCAATCTCTTCCAGGCCACAGTCCCCCAAAAGCAGCTACTCCCAACCACAGCCACTTCCTGGGAAAGTTTTCAAATCCTTGGACTGCTGCCAGAGCCAATGCAGCACACCAATAGTCCCCCCAAACCGGGCAGTATCAGCAGCAGCAGCATCCTGGGAGCTGAGTGCATTCCGAGTTATATCCTGTTAAATCCTCCCAACAAGGCCCACCAGACTGTGCACCAACATCCCCCAGAAATCCCCATCTCTTCCTGCTCAAATCAACCCTGCAAATCCTTGTTTTATAAGTCAATCCATATAATTCCTATAAAAGAGGGGATGTTCTTTTAAAAAAAAACCAAACTACTGGGGCGCCTGGGTGGCTCAGTTGGTTAAGCGACTGCCTTCGGCTCAGGTCATGATCCTGGAGTCCTGGGATCGAGTCCCGCATCGGGCTCCCTGCTCGGCAGGGAGTCTGCTTCTCCCTCTGACCCTCCCCCATCTCATGTGCTCTCTCTCTCTCTCTCTCTCTCTGTCATTCTCTCTCTCAAATAAATAAATAAATAAAATTTAAAAAATAAAAAAACCAAACTACTCCAGAAGATGGGGCATCTGAATAAGAGGAAAACATCTTTTAATCTTGGAGAGGAAGAAGGGTTAGAAATAGAAATGAAAGAGTTTGACTACTTGTGTCACCAGGGTAGGGACATCAGAAGAGAAACCGCTGATGGTCAGGCAGACTTTCAGCGGTTTGCCCTGACGGTCCTGCCAAGTCCTAGTCCCATAGTGCCATCACTAAACAAGGCCAGAAGCCCCAGACCAAACACAACTTTGTGTCTTTCCCTCGTAACCCATGGGTCCTTCCTAATGCCAAGAGGACCTGAGATGTTAATACGCATGCACAAACTCAACTTGCTCTTCTTAGGTCCAAGCAGTTTTAGAATTCAACTGTTCAGGGTGCCTGGCTGGCTCAGTTGGTGGAGCATGCAACTTTTGGTCTAGGGGTTGTGAGTTCAAGTCCCATACTGGGTGTAGAGATTACATAAAAATCTTTTATAAAAAAAGAACTAAAGTATTCAAGAATAGTCTTAAATACAATTTTTAAAAAAGATGAAGAATTCTGATTTCTTGGGGACCTACTCTCAGCCTTTCCTACTCAGTCCCACCCTACTTTGGCCCCTGAGGGAGGGTCTCCTGAACTTTTGCACTCCTACTTTCTCCGGATCTAGGGTAGGGGATGGAAAACTTGCAAGCGGAAGGACAAAAGGGAACCTCATCTCTCCTCAAAGCAATTCTCTCCTTACCAGGGAACAATGGGCAAATGAGTTCAACTCAATAAACAACATTCACCCATCGAATGCACCGGAAAACTCAACAGGTCTTAGGAAACATGTTTTGTAATTCCACTATCACAAACTCCACCAACACACTGCTTTCATCCAACTCATGAATATTTACTGAGCACTGGACCCAGTTGTAGCTGCTCCCAGCATAATGCAATTGTTAAACATCAGTTATAGACTTACTGTGTACCTGTATCAGGTGGCACTGAGAGAGGCACCTATAACCTAGACCTAGGCCTTGTTCTCAAGCCGATGATATAACAAGAAATAACTGTTAACCACCTTGACACTTACTGCATGTCAGGCACTGCTTTACAGATACTAATTCCTTCCTCAAAGCAGTGCTTCTGTCTCCCCATGTTGTTCTTTTTTTTTTTCTTTTTAGATTTTATTTATTTATTTGACAGAGAGAGAATGAGAGAGAGAGAGCACATGAGAGGGGGTAGGGTCAGAGGGCGAAGCAGACTCCCTGCCGAGCAGGGAGCCCGATGCGGGACTCGATCCAGGGACTCCAGGATCATGACCTGAGCCGAAGGCAGTCGCTTAACCAACTGAGCCCCCCAGGCTCCCTCCCCATGTTGTTCTTAATCCCATCTTAAAGGTGAGAAAACTGAAGCTCAAGATGTCAAATTATTTCCCTGAGGTGAGACTGCAGGAAAGTGGTGAGGTGGCATTCACACCCAGGCATTCTGGCGCTCAATCTCCTCAGCTTCAGCAGCAGCAGAAGCCACCAGCACAGGGTCTGGCTCACAGTGGGTACTCAAAGGCGGCCTGCTGAGAGGAGCTGGATGGTTAATGTAACAGGCAGAATAAGAGTGTTTTGCTGAAGGTGCCTCAGGCACAGACAATAAGAAGTTCCTTAATTCTGACTGAGAGGAGCCTAGAGGGAGGAAGTGAACCCTGGAAAGGGAAAAGGGAAGAAGGGGGCATTTCAGGCTGAGGGGAGCACAGGATCTGTGTGACACTGAGGCAGTCTGACAGCTGAGATCCGGTGATTCTATCTGCCGGCTAAAGGTATTTAAGCAGATCCAAGCAACAAGGGTTTGCTCGTCATTAGTTAAACGGTGCATACAACAAAGCACTAGAAAGAACAGTAAATTTGCTAATTTCCATCCTGGGGGTAAATAAAAGGAAAGAAAAAAAGGATCACTGGCGGGTAATGGGAACGTGCACAGGATTTCAATATTGGAAGAACCTGTTGTTAAAGCAAACCACCAGAGGTATTCCCTAGTCACCTTCTACAACAGTTCCTAGGAAAACCACTCACCAACTCATATCCCCCAGATGTGCAGGTTGAATCTCATTAGGAATGGGTCCCAAATGATAAGGCCTCTGGGCAACCAAGAATAATCAGCATCCAGAATGGACTATAATAAAACCTCAATAATTCAGATTTTACTGAGGATATTATTTTTCTAAGTAACTGGCCTCACTAGCCCTCAAAAGAACAAACCATGGTACTACCTGGCCCCTAAATTGAAGACTCCCAATTTTTCCACACCAACTGTAACGCATGTAAGTGTAATATTTTAAACCTTCAAATGCGTTTCTACGGTTCCAGTTTCAAATAAAGGAAAACAGCTTTAAGCTAATCTTAATATCAGTAGAGAATGCATTAAATGGTTCTACAATAAAGTTTCCTACTAGGGCTTAATAAGAATGCCCCCTTCTTAAGTTCCTTCGAAGAAATTTAAATTCCACAGATAAATTGCAAGCCCAACCAAAAATCCCCTCCCTGCCCTTAAAACATGGAAATAACCTATTATTTAAACTCCCAAATAAAACTGCAAACTTCAACAACCTTTCCAATATTTTCTTCTGCTAGGTTTCCCTCTCCCAAAGCTGATTCTGACGGCTGGGTGGGTTGGTGGGTTCTGGGTTCTTTCCTAGCAGACACATCTGAGTTTCTCAAATCAAGCAAAAAGAATGAAAATAGAAGTATACATATAGTATTTATATCACTAACCTGTGATATTTGTTATATTCTGCCTTTAAAAACGCACGATGAAAAACGCAAATTGGGAAAGACTTAAGCCACCTCCTCCTATGAACGATGCAAATGAAGGCCCAATCAGAAAATACCTCCCACCCACCACGAAAAGCATGTTTTAAGTGACTAAAGAACATTTCCCTTGATTTCCTTCTCTTCCTTGGTTCACCTCATATAAAATACTCATATCTTCACTGTGTGATAATTCTTCGAATCAGATACTTAAGATCTGTGCGCTTTTGTGGTATGCATGTTATACTACAGTAAAAAATGTTTTAAAAATAGGTCACATTAACTTAAAAAAATAAGTGTTGCTAGGAAAAACAGCAGGAAATCAGTTTCCTCGCTGCTTGCACCCCCGCACTACCTGCAACCACTTTACAGAACGTCGAAGACATGAGACCTGCTTATCTAAAATTCTGCCATATGTCCTCAAAATCTCCCCCTGCTTCGCTCATTTTTGGGCAGCCCATTGGGGCACCAGCCCTCCATAGCTCCTAGCAGTTGCAGCCTCGCGGGCTGGGAGACGCAGTGGTCGCGCTGCCACTCGAGGGGGCCTGCGGCCCCACCAGACCCCTGGGCAACACACCCGAGGCCTGCGGGAGCGCCTGCGGGTTGGCGGGGGAACCCGGCCCGGGGCTCGCGCCCGGCCGCCCAGACGGCGCTCCGCCCCTGTCAGTAGGTGATGTGCCGAATCTGCCCCCGGGATGCCGCGAAGCAAGAAGCCGGGCCACCTTCAGGGCCGGCTGCAGCTGCCGCTCGCGCGCATTTCCCAAGACGCAGAGTAGGCGAGCGCGCAGGCCCCGGCGACCCCCCGGAGCCCGCTCAGCTTTCCCCAGTGCCCCCCACGCCGGCTGCTGAGAGGGGGCCGGTCCCCCGGGACCCCTGGGGCACCCAGCGTGGGCCCAGATTCCCCACACCAAACATACTTGCCACCCACCCTAAACCACCCCCAACTGCACCCACTCACTCAGGCCACCTGAGAGGGGCCCCTGCCACCGGCACCGCGAGCGTCACCACCCTGGGTACCGCACCCAGTCGACCGCCGGCCGGCAGAAGGGCGTTTAGCCCAGCACCGCGCTGCGTCCCAGCCCCGCGCGCTCCAGAGCCGCTGCCCTGCGCGGCCCACGGTGGGTCCGCCCCGCCCCCCGGGGGGGGACCCGAAGCCCCCACGCGCCCGCCGCACCCCGGGGGCCCTACCTGAAGGTCGGTGGTTGGGCGGGGAGGTCCGCACCGCGCCCGACTCGGCCATCTTCCCGGAAAGCGGGGGTCCCCGCGCAGCCCCCTCCGTCCCGCTTCCAACCCCGCAGCCGCCGCCGCGCTCCATCGGGACCCGCTGGCCGCACAGGCGCACTGCCGGAGCCGCCGCGCCGCACCGGACCGGCGCGCACCCGCACGCGCACGCGTCCTCCTCACACAGCGTGCGCACAGGGCGTGCACGTGCGAAGTGCGCACCGGTTCTCACGCCGCGCACGCGCACCGCGTGCACATGCGGGGGGCACACCGGCCCTCACAGGGCACATGCACGCGGCGGGTACGGGCAGCGTGCGCGCTAGTTCTCACAGAACGCGCACAAACCGCGCGCACTTTCGATGTGCACACCAGTCCTCACACAGCGCGCAAGCATCATGGTTCCTCAGACACTGCTTACACGTAATGTGTACACACCAGTGTAAACGCACCTCCCCACAGTGTGCACACACTCAAACCGTTGTACACATAAGATGCAGTTTCTGACATTATGCACGCATCCTCACAGAGTTGTGAACACAGTGCACACATACCACGTGCACACGTGCTCACCCAGCACGCACGTGTTCTCACACACCGTGGACACACGTCCTCACACAGCATGCATACGTTCACACACACTAGGCGTCTACACACATACATACTCAGTACTGCTGCTCTGGAAACAGTTCCTGGCTAGGGCCTCAGGCAGGTGCCACTGGTGTAGACGCCCGACCGACCCTCCCGCCAAGCGCATTAGGTTTCAGTTCTCAAGGTGGATGGGCGGTCTGTGCTAGGTTCTCCCTCAGCCCAGCCAAGACGTGCGGCGACCCAGGACGGCTCTACAGTAAGCCTGCTGGTCAACCTTCAAGGCAGGGCAGGGGCATGCAATCGTAGGGACCTACGACTTCCAACCTTCCGCCTTCCAACCATGCCCTCACTCCCTGGCAGATTCCACCGACAGCTACTCTATGGTTCCTTTTTTCCGGGGGAGAAAATAATGCCCAGTTGAGAAATCTCTGCGGGGACGACACACAAGAAACTGTTAAACGTGTAGTAGCCTCAGGAGTAGAGGTCGGGAAAGGGTGTGTGTGTAGTGGTGATGATGGGGGTTCTCCTGGACATCCTTTTCCCCTTATCACTTTTTCAGAAACATACATATTGAAAAAGATATCTTTGCATAGCGCCAGTTCAAGCTTCCAGGTGTTTACCCAGGTATAGCCTGCCAAGTGATAACTGATTTCAGTGGGGCCCCAGGCTGCACATTTCTCTGTTGGACAGTGACCAGCCCTCTGAGGTTTTAACTCCCACCCCTGGGGGAGAGATAAATGCCTGATTAAAAAACGGAATTAAGCTGAATAAGAGCACAAGATTTCTATTGGGGATGATAAAAAAACGTTCTAGAATTTGATTATGTGATGTTTGGCTCCATAAGTACACTAAAAACCATTAAACTGTACATTTTAAATGGGTGACCTGTAAATTATACGAATTTTTAAAAACCCACCAAACTCAAACCCTCAGGAACCAGCATCTGAATTAGTAGTGAAAAGCTTGGAGAGTCCCTTTGTGGCAGAAAAACATGATGAACGTGTTGGTGGCACTCCCAAAGGTGCGCTGGGAATAGGGCGTGACCATGGTGAGAAAGCCAGAAGGGGATTTTAGACACAAATGAGCAAGAAAGCAGGCAAGTGGGAGCTGGTCCCTTGGCTGTAAAGAAAACAGTTTCTAACCCAAGTAAGATTGAGCCAAGTTAATTAGGGCATGGGAGCCATCTTCACTCCCCCCACCCTCATTTTTTCTTACAGACCTTGGGTAGCAGTTCATAATTCATCCAACTCTTGAGCTCTTGTCTTGCTGACATGCCGGAATAGCACCCCATCCTACTTTTATTCTATTTTTTCCCTATTTTTACTTTCTATTCCCACTTCCATTCCTCCAGTCATAGGCACCTCACTATTTTTGTAGCTCCATTTTCCAAATATATAGTGTCGTGAAGATATGCATGGCATTAATTTATATAAATGATAATTGCACAATAGCTATCACTGTTTTTCCTTGCTTGGAATCGTCAACATCTATTCATTGCAGCTGTATACAAATTAGAAATAGGTCATTCATTCTGGTTTACTCTTTTCTTTTAAAGATTTATTTATTCTAGAGAGAGAAAGAGAGCACACGAGCAGGGGGAGGGGCAAAGGGAGAGGGAGAATCCTCAAGCTGACTCCCGGTGGAGGAGGAGCCTGAGGTGGGGCTCGATCGCAGGACCCTGAGATCATGACTTGAGCTGAAATCCAGAGTAGGCAGCTTAACTGACTGAGCCACCCAGGTGCCCCTTGGTTTATTCTTCTTAAATTGCCTACTCGATCCTTGTCCATCTTTTTATTAGTCTACTTGTCTTTTTCCTGTTGATTTCGTTTTTTTTTTTTAAGATTTTATTTATTTATTTGACAGAGAGCGAGCGAGCGAGCACAAGCAGAGGGAGTGGCAGGCAGAGGGAGAGGGAAAAGCAGGCTCCCCGCAGAGTAGGGGGAGTCTGATGTGGGACTCCATCCCAGGACCCCGGGATCATGACCAGAGCCAAAGGCAGTCGCTTAACCAACTGAGACATCCAGGCTCCCGATTTCCAGGAGTTTCTTGTATTCTAGATAATTCCTTATAGGTTTAAATGTTGCAAATTCACACTAGTCAATTAACCTTTTATTTTTTTTAAAGATTTTATTTATTCATTTTGAGAGAGAGAGCACAAGCAGAGGGAGAGGGAGAAGCAGGCTTCCTGCTGAGCAGGGAGCCCGACGCGGGGCTCGATCCCAGGACCCTGAGATCACGACCTGAGCTGAAGGCAGCCACTTAACCAACCATCTGAGCCACCTAGGCGCCCCAACCTTCTCTAAGATTAGCAAAATTCCTTAATTTTTATGCCCAAATCCATCCATTTATAAAGCTTCTTATATGAAAATAATGTCAAACTTACAGAAATGTTGTGAGTTTACAAAGAACACTCATATACTCTTAACTCGGATTCACCTATTGTTAACATTTTACCCCACTTATGTGATTTATCTTTTTATCCTCAACTGGTTTTGAGAGTAAATTGCATACATATGTATGGCCCTTTAGCCCTTATTACTTCAAAGTGTATTGCCTAATAAGAATATTCTCTTAGACAACCATACTAGTTATCAACCTCAGTAAATATAACATGGATACAATAATTTTACCTAATTGGCTGCCACTTTAACCGCTGTAGAGGTACTAATACGCAATCTGTGGAGAGGCACTGTAAAGCCATGCAAATATCCTACTCCTTGTCAAAACTTCCTCCTAAGATTTAGCATCCATCCATAATTCTTTTTTTTTTTTTAAAGATTTTATTTATTTATTTGACAGAGAGAGATAGCGACAGCAGGAACACAAGCAGGGGGAGTGGGAGAGGGAGAAGCAGGCTTCCCACTGAGCGGGGAGCCCGATGCGGGGCTTGATCCCAGGACCCTGGGATCATGACCTGAGCCGAAGGCAGACGCTTAAAGACTGAGCCACCCAGGCGCCCCTCCATCCATAATTCTTGATCCTAGTCTTTCCCATCGTTAAAAAAATTAATCAACTTTTCACCTTATGGTTTGTACTTTGAGGTATTTTTTTAAATGCAGCTATAAAAGGCCAAATTATGGGATGTTTATTGCAGCCCTTCAATCCCCGTGGAGATGGGAGTCAAGGGGGAAAGGGATCAATTCAAACTGCAGTCCTCACATAGTTAGAAGGAAGTAACAAAGATCAAAGAGGTATTGTTTTATATTTCCCTGGCCCCGAGATCATCTATACCTCTACTCTAAAGCAATTTACTTTCAGTCTATGGTGTGATAGGGATCTTTATTTACTTCTCTCTGTAAACTGTAGCTTCTCAGCACCATCCATTAAATAATCTATCCTTTCCCCCATATTTCAAAACCACTTTTATCATATATCAAATTATCATATATACATGGACTTGGTTCTGAGCTCTCTGTTCTGTTTTTGTTACTGCATCTGTTTGTCACTATGGCGTGACTTGTTATTTGACCAAGAGGTCCTCTTTCCCATTTTTAGAATTCTTAGAAATTCATGACTTCCATATGAACTTATTTTAGAATCAGTTTTTTTTTTAAAGATTTTATTTATTTATTTGACAGAGAGAGACACAGTGAGAGAGGGAACACAAGCAGGGGGAGTGGGAGAGGGAGAAGCAGGCTTCCTGCCAAGCAGGGAGCCCTATGTGGGGCTCGATCCCAGGACCCTGGGATCATGACCTGAGCCAAAGGCAGGCGCCCAATGACTGAGCCACCAGGCGCCCCAAGAATCTGTTTTTCTACAACACTCCCCCATCATGATGGAATATTAATCGGGATTATGTCGAAATCAGAGGGGCAGTTGGGTGACTCAACCGGTTAAGCGTCTGACTTCGGCTCAGGTCATGATCTCAGGGTCCTGGGATTGAGCCACATGTTGGGCTCCTTGTTTGGCGGGGAGTCTGCTTCTCCCTCTGCCTCTGCCCCCGCTCATGCTTGTTTTCTCTCTCAAATAAAAAAAATCTTAAAAATAAAGAAATCATAGATTGCTTTGGGGAGAATTGGAATTTTTTTTCAAAGAAAATTTTTTATGTAACATGTATTATCTGTTTCAGGGGTACGTCTGTGATTCATCAGTCTTACACAATTCACAGCACTCACCACAACACATACCCTCCCCAATGTCCATCAACCAGCCACCCCATCCCTCCCACCCCCCTCCACTTCCGCAACCCTCAGTCTGTTTCCTGAGATTAAGAGTCTCTTATGGTTTGTCTCCCTCTCTGATTTTGTTTTCTTTTTTCCCTCCCTTCCCCTATGATACTGTCTTGTTTCTCAAATTCCTCATATCAGTGAGATCATATACTTGTCTTTCTCTGATTGACTTATTTCGCTTAGCATAATACCCTCTAGTTCCATCCATGTCATTGCAAATGGCAAGATTTCATTTTTTGATGGCTGCATAATATTCCATTGTGTATATATACCACATCCTCTTTATCCATCTGTTGATGGACATCTAGGCTCTTTCCATAGTTTGCTTATTGTGGACATTGCTGCTATAAACATTGGGGTGCATGTGCCCCTTCGGATCACTACATTTGTATCTTTGGGGTAAATACGCAGTAGTGCAATTGCTGGGTCGTAGGGTAGCTCTATTTTCAACTTTTTGAGGAACCTCCATACTGTTTTCCAGAGTGGCTGCATCAGCTTGCCTTCCCACCAACAGTGGAAGTCCGCATCCTTGCCAACATCTGTTGTTTCCTGACTTGTTCATTTTAGCCATTCTGACTGGTGTGAGGTGGTATCTCATCGAGGTTTTGATTTGGATTTCCCTGATGCCAAGTGATGTTGAGCACTTTTTTCATATGTCTGTTGGCCATTTGGATGTCTTCTTTGCAGAAATGTCTGTTCATGTCTTCTGCCCATTTCTTGATTGGATTATTTGCTCTTTGGGTGTTGAGTTTAAGTTCTTTATAGATTTTTGGATACTAGGGCGCCTGGGTGGCTCAGTCGTTAAGCGTCTGCCTTCGGCTCAGGTCATGATCTCAGGGTCCTGGGATCGAGTCCCGCATCGGGCTCCCTCCTCCTTGGGAGCCTGCTTCTCCCTCTGCCTCTCTCTCTCTGTCTCTAATGAATAAATAAATAAAATCTTAAAAAAAAAAATTTTAGATTTTTGGATACTAGCCCTTCATCTGATATGTCATTTGCAAATATCTTCTCCCATTCTGTCAGTTGTCTTTTGGTTTTGTTGACTGTTTCCTTTGCTTTGCAAAAGCTTTTTATCTTGATGAAGTCCCAATAGTTCATTTTTGCCCTTGCTTCCTTTGCCTTTGGGGCATTTTAAAAAATTTTTTATTTATTTATTCGACAGAGAGGGAAAGATCACAAGCAGGGGGAGTGGCAGAGGGAGAGGGAGAAGCAGGCTCCCTGCTGAGCAGGGAGCCCTCTGTGGGGCTCCATCCCAGGACCCTGGGATCATGACCTGAGCCAAAGGCAGCCGCTTAACCGACCGAGCCACCCAGGTGCCCCAGAATTGGCATTTTTTATAGTATGTCATATCATCTATGAATACAAAGACTTTCTATTTAAGCCAATATGTTGAAGTATTAGTGTGCTGGGCTTTTTCCATTAGATTAACTTCCTAAAAATCTAGTTACACTTGAATGGTTATCTTCAAATCTATTATACCATCTAGGGGCGCCTGGGTGGCTAAGTCGTTAAGCGTCTGCCTTTGGCTCCGGTCATGATCCCGGGGTCCTGGGATCAAGCCCCACATCGGGCTCCCTGCTCAGCAGGAAGCCTGCTTCTCCCTCTCCCACTACCCCTGCTTGTGTTCCCGCTCTCCCTCCCTGTCAAATAAATATCTTTAACAAAAAAAGAAAATCTATTATGCCATCTAGTTGTTAGTCTAGTGCAGTTCTCACATTTTTTGTCTGAGAGCCTTACCAGCAGGGGTTGGCAAACTATAGCCCATGCATGAATGAAATGTAGCCTGCCACCTATTTCTGTTCACGTTTTATTGGAATATAGACACACTCATGTGTGTTGCTATAGCCGTTTTTGTGATACAATGGCAGAACTGAGTAGTTGTTATAGAGACCATATGGCCTACAAAACCTAAAATACTATCTGGTCCTTTAGAGAAGTTTGCCAACCCCTACCCTTATACCTAAAACGGAGACTCCTTTCCAAAGAACTTTTCTATCTGCGAATAGTGGTGGATGTTAAGTTTTCCAAAACTTCTTAAAAAAGTAACCCAACCTTGGGCTTGAACTCATGACCCGAAGATCAAGAGGCATGCTCTACCGACTGAGCCAGCCAGGCACCCCAAATTTTCCAAAACTTTAATTTTTTTCCATTTTTTTGTTATGTTAATCACCATACATCATTAGTTGTTTTTTTTTTTTAAGATTTTATTTATTTGACAGAGAGAGACACAGCGAGAGAGGGAACACAGCGGGGGGAGTGGGAGAGGGAGAAGTAGGCTTCCCGCTGAGCAGGGAGCCCCATGCGGGGCTCAATCCCAGGACCCCGGGATCATGACCCGAGCCGAAAGCAGATGCCCAACGATTGAGCCACCCAGGCGCCCCCATCACTAGTTTTTGATGTAGCGTTCCATGATCCATTGTTTGCATATAACACCCAGTGCTCCATGCAGAACGTGCCCTCCTTAATACCCATCACCAGGCTAACCCATCCCCCCACCCCCCCAAAACTTTAAATTTTTACTTGATAGTGCAATTGTAGTATTGGCAACACACACTCAGTTTTCCTTGAAAGGACAAGTTCACTTGTGAGTTCTATTCATGAATATTGATGTATTAGAAATTTAAAATAATATTAATTCACTAAACCTGATGCTTTAGTAACAAAAAAAACCCCAAAAATAATATTAAGAGTGGCATTTTCACATTTTTGCAAATCTCTTTTCACAGTTTGGCTTAATAGTAGTCTCAGATCTGCTTTTGTATTTAATGTGTTGTCATACGTTCTTTTGGTTAAAGCAATGAAGAAAATCTGGCCTCAGAGGCATGTAGTTGGAAAAGGGAAAAACATTCTCATAGCCCCTTCAGGTAACTGCGTCTTTTGGTACTACACCCAATCTCGACTAATGGTAATTTCTTCAAGGTTAGCTGCAATGTGGAATCTAACACTGAATCAATGACCTTTCCATCCTATTACATTAAAATCCATTGACCATTCAGAAAATACTGGTTGATTCAGCTATGAAGATCTTCCAAATGTCAACACCTTTAATATTAAAAAGTCACATTCATTAATACCATCACTAATCCCTTAAGTCTTTACTGTGAAGTTGTAAAGCTGATACTAGTTTTCAAAACTTGTAATTTTTGCTTGAAAAGCTTAAATCTTGTCAACACCAACAAATGCTGCCAGTTGCTTTCCTTGGGGCAACAGCCTCATCTCATTCATTTTTGAGAAAATGATAACCACAAACCCAGGTTTGTCAATTCTAAGTAAAAATAGTGTTCCATGAAAAACAGTGGCCAATTCAGCTTGCAACTCAATCACACAAGGGTTTTTCCTCGACACAACTGTTACTATTCACAGTATGCAGAAGTGCTTTATGTAGCACTTCCTACTTTGTCACATTCAATATTAAAAAGGTGTGAACTCAAGGGCTGGATTTAATTAGAGTAATAATTTTTATTGCTACTGAGGGGCATTCTTAAGTAAAATTGACTTAAAAAAAGGATTTGAGAGAGAGCGCGTATAAGCAAGCATGAGTGGGAGGGGCAGAGAGAGAATCTGAAGCAGACTCCTCACTGACTTTGGAGCCCAATGCGGGGCTCGACCTAATGGCCCTGAGATCATGACCTGAGCCAATACCAAGATTCGGACATTTAACCAACTGTGCCACCCAGGCGCCCTGTAAAACTGGGCTTTTTAAGAAGATTGTTTCTGTATTTGCTTCTGATAGATAACCTTTCTTAACAAAATTCCAAATATTCTTAGATTTCTAAGGTATTTAAAATCATAAATATGCATTGTTTTTATTAAATTTGCAAAAATCCAACTAATTCTATACCTAATACTCCAGCGGACCAAATCAGCAACGGAGTATCAGGTATAGGGGACTTAAGTCAGATTTTGTCCCTACTTTTTGATCTGCTCATTATTAAGCTGTGAACTGAACAAAGCCCGGATTCAAACAGAAAAGACATTTTTATTTATTTATTTGACAGAGAGAGCATGAACAGGAGGAGGAGCAAGGGGAGAGGGAGAAGCAGGCTCCCCGCTGAGCAGGGAGCCCAATGCGGGCCTCCATCCCAGGACCCCGGGATCATGACCTGAGCTGAAGGCAGACACTTAACTGAGCCACCCAGGCGTCCTGAAAAGACGTTTTTAAAAAAGTGAGCAGGTTGGGGAAAAAAAAAAAGGTAAGCAAGTTGACCAGAGGATATCTGCTTCATCCATGGGTCTCTGCAGAGCACAAAATAAGGTCCGTTGAATGTGATTTGGGCAATTTGAGGTCATTATGGAAAACTGATCTATCATTAGGAAACGTCTTCTGCACAGGTTTGTAACAAACTCACTCACCCACAAAAATGCAACCCCATATTTGGAATCTGAATGTATTCATTCAAATCAAACAACCAAATCAAACAACCAAAAACACAAAAATAAAACACAAAGTATACATTTTCCCTCAATCACAATTGGTTTTCAGAAAAGAATCATGAAGTTTAAATAGTTAAAAAAAAAAGTCAAACAGTGCAAAAAGAATCAACTGCATACGGTTAAAAGTTATTTCATATTTTATTTTCTAATTGTAATAGTTTGCATCCATTTTTTTTTTACATAAGTCCAAATGATGGGACTTTTTAACATAAGTCCAAATCTTCAAATCAGTCAATACTAATTAGCTGTCATGAATCTATATAGTAAAAGAACTCATTAGACTTAAGAATGAAATATGACCAGAGCTATCAATATTAATTAACTATAAACTTTCTCTAAAGAAATATAGTTGGTATTTTGCAAAACATCCATCTTTAAGCAATTTAGAGACTTGTTAGTCTTATGCTGAATTAAATGAGGGTGGTAACATTATTTTATATATTGTGTCAACATGAATATATGAATATATATATTCTACTAGTTTCTTTTATTATAGGAACCAAAGACTGCAAGTGAAAGAAATAGTAAATAGAGAATATAAAAGATGTGCATATTTGATCTTACACAGTCCTGGATACCAAGTGAAAAGCGGCAGACACCACTCTAGGTGCAATACACCTATGGAGACATAATTAATCCTCCCACCAATTCTGCAGGTACTATTCTCATCACCCCCATTCTTACAAGTAAGGAGCCTGAAACTCACACAAGTGAGAGAAGGTGCCCATGGTCACCTGGAGGTTAAGAGCAGAGTGGGGGTTGGGGCACAGGCCTCCTGACCCCAGGGCCCATGCTCCCTTCACTCTCTATCACATTGCCTCCTAAGTTCCTAGCAGCTGGGGGTAAGAGGATCCACTCCAATACTCTCCAAATCCCTTGGTTCACTCTGTACCTGAGAAGTTAAGTGTCTCAATGCAGCTGTAGTAAGACTTAAGATTTTGTTCTGAGTAGGAAGAAATAAGCAAGGATAAAAAGAATGATAGTTCAAGGTAAATCAAAAACACAAAAGTAGTGTGTACAAGTTCATGGGAGTCCAAACAGTATAAATGAAACTTCCTCTTGCTAAGCAGGACAAAGATCTAAACATCTCCTACCAATATGAATCTTAATTGTTAGAACAGGTAACATAAAGAACCTCACTTTCATTCTGATACTTTAACTGTCAAGCTACAGTTAATACTGGATACTTTAAAATCTGTAAACAAATCAAATCAAGTATAAATCCAGCTAGGTATTTTTATTTCAAACATGCTTTTACCTACTTGATTACTCTGTTGTTCTGAAGTCAGTACTCACAGCAGTTTATATCTACTAAAGATGTTATTCACCATCCTATAATTTAATATTTACACAAGATAGATGAGATTAAGTTAAACTACAAGTCACAAGGAGTTTTGTAACCAACTATATTCACAGCCATGATTCTGTAGATGTGGTGAGTAAACCAATGGCCATTCCTTAATAAAATACACGAATTTTCATCATGCATAGTTTACAGGATCCTTAAGAGGATCTCTTAAGAGGCTGGATGTTCAAAAAAGAGTTAACAGTCAAGCAATTAAATCTTGGCAAGTCTTTTTTCACACAAATGCTTGGTTTGGTTGTTGAGCCACCTTAGTAATACAATTTATTTATACTCTAACTGGTAGTAGAATCAACACTGCATGAAAAATGCAAGCCCATCAAATTCATTAGTAATAATTATTATACCCGCTTAGCAGGAAGAACCATTATTTTGGATTTCAAACATTTTATTTTCTTTCAGGGCATACCTTATAGCTCTGTTATGGGAATCAAAGAGTATAACCAAAAAAACCCCAAAACCAAAAAAATAAACAAAAACCAAAAAAATACCATACAAACCAAAAACCAACCAACCAAAGAAATTCAACAAAACACCACACATACACACACCAAAAAAAAAACAAAACAAAAAACACCAAGGACTACTTCCATTTCTCATTTGAAATATAATCAATAAAACTATACAAATTTCACATTAAATTTAATAAAACAATCCCTCCAAGTAGTGTTGCGTATGACCTAGAACTTTACCATTTTATAATCATTATGATTTGAGATTTTCCAGGATGCAATGGCACTAGATTGAGCTTTTACTAGGTAGGCAAGGAAAAAAAAATATCACTAACACACACATGAATGGGGACCATAGTTGTAATTTAAGAATCTTTAGACGAACCATGTTTGTTAGAGGAGGTAAGTAGAAAAGCTAATGTGTGAGCTGTACCATCCCTACCATGA
Organism: Leptonychotes weddellii; assembly: GCF_054177405.1. Taxonomy (NCBI): domain Eukaryota; kingdom Metazoa; phylum Chordata; class Mammalia; order Carnivora; family Phocidae; genus Leptonychotes; species Leptonychotes weddellii. The sequence goes on along the minus strand of NC_138385.1, from coordinate 92,195,082 downwards.
ACTGTACCACAGATGCAGAGTTACAACATTCTTGGTAAAACAACACGGAAAAAGAATCTATATATACACCACAAATTTAGCAAAACACTTTTTGTACAGAAGCCTAAATATCTTAAGTTTAGATTTTGATGAAGATAATCACTAAGTCGATTCTTCAAGGCTAGTTTCTTACAAGTCTTAAAAAAACCAGCTCATGGTCTCGGATGCATTCCCTCTAGGTTAAGTGTTCAGAACTCCAGAGCATAAGAAACATGAATTCCAACTGTCTACTCATTTCTATTCTTTGATTTAATAATGTTTTATAGTACCTCAGATTCTGATTCCAGAGTTTGCACACTTAGGAATAAGCATGAGATTAGAGAAGATTTGCTTCTTTTTTGAAGCCACATGAAGGTTTATTTCCCTTTGTAGTACTTTTCATCATTGAAAACACCTCTGGAGACCGGTAGAATAGAAGCTTCATTACCTTAATAATGGACCTCTTCTTTTAAAGTTGCATAAGATTTCAATGTGGCTAGCGAGGTCTAAATAGCCCAGCCATTAATTTCATCTTTGTAGAATTGAAAACAAAACTAAGTAAGGGAAAATCCAAATTCCCAATAAAATACAAGCAAAACAAATCTTTACACACAATAAAATACATCCTAAACACCAAGTAAGGGTATAATATACTCTGCAGATGACATTGTCTTTATTATATTTCTCAGCTGTAGCTCTCCCATTTAAAATGAGAAACCATCTTTTCAGTAAATTGTTATTCCCCTCCTCTTTTCCCAGCTTAGGGATAGTTTGAAAAAGGCTTAATTTGTACAGTTGTTAGGAAATTAAATTTTCATTCATACATAATTCAGGTGTTTATAAAGCACTCAAAATTGTAGCTTATAGGTATATGACTTCTGAAATAAAATGACACTTTAACAATATTTTTGTTCTTTAAAAATATTCTACATACATGCATATGATCAAAACAATCTTTTCTTGTTTGGGAAATTTCCTATGCATAGTAAGGAAAAAAACTGCCAACTATATATAGCAACGTTTCAATGTTAAGATGACTGGGTGCCACCTACTGTTCAATTCCTGTAACTACTAACCTTACAAATTAAAAATTGCTATTAAAACCCAGGTTCTAAAACCTGCATTTTGGAAATGCTTTTTTGCTGATACATTTATAGTGGCAAAATAAGATCATGAAAAGAATGTACATGATATCAAAATTAGTACAAAAATAGCCACATGCTACTTAAATATGAAAAACAGACCTAATCATTTTTACTTCAAATGCAGAGTTCTGCCTCCTTTAAACTGTATCAAAATCTCAAGGGAACATCAAAGTAACTGGAATATACAGTCAACAGGCTAGTCAAAGTTAGGGCTTAATCATAATCCATAATGAGTGTAGGGCAACGGTTAATTCAGAACATTCATTTACTTACGGGAAGGGGTCAAAGTAGGAAAGGCAGTAATGCATTTCTCCCCTCTTTTTAAAAATAGTAGATGTGGTCTTTTACCCATAAGCTCCAATACATCAAAAGAACAAAGGGGGTTTAACTTTTCACTTAAGAGAATTCAGCATTACCAGTTTTTAAAGAAATACTTTAGAAACAAATCAGTCTGCTTTAGCAAATTGCACTCATGCTAATGAAATTTTAATCTTCTTTAACAGGTCACAGCCAAAATCCAAATTGTTGGAACAATCCTCAGAGAAATTGGAATGTAAAATGTTGAATTCAATTTAGATCTGGAAGGGAAAAGAACATCAGATCAAATGAAAGAATTCTTATATTCCAGCAGTCTACCACATAAGGGAGGCTTGCACACCCTAAAGCTATCTTTGAAGAGGAAATTCTACACACAGGGTTTTTCTCAATTACAGTTTGTTGCCAGTAAATCTTTACAACCATGTCATGCTATGCAAAATATTCTTAATAAAGTTTAGTGTCTCCTCCCTTTTGTGTTAGTGATGAAAGATTTTTTATTCTGGGGTGGGAGCAGACACAGGAGTATTATCTGAGAAAGGGGCAAGTCTAACAGTAACCAAATTCTCCTCTCAACCTGGGTACAGGAAAAAAGGCTAGCGTACCTATGAACCATCTGGAGAAATGTCTTGGAAAAGTAGGGTTCTCAGGTGGTAACAAGGCAACCCTCGCAAAACGTTCAAGATAACTCAAATTCCTTTAGTAGCCACCATCTTTTACCATCTCTTTCCCTGCCAGCTTACTGGGTCCAGTTCCAAGGCATCACTGGCACAGATTCAGAAGTTTTTTTCTTAGAAAATCTTAACCCTGTCTAGATCCTCAATTAGGAAAATGTAATACATTTTCCTAAATGAATACAGCTCCGTGTATTCAAATTCAAATTCATATTCAAAAGTGTTCTCTGATTAGGTTCTTAATTTCCAAAAGAGACCTTCTACCCCAGCTCTAAAAATGTTTGGACTGCCCCTTAATTTACAACACAATTCCATGTCAGGTTCTGGTCACAGAATATAATCAATAAATCTACTGTCAAAGTATCATTAACAATTCAGTCACAAGAATTCTGTGGCTCAGGGTCTCTAAAGGGAGGTACATTAAAAAAAGAATGATGTATTTATGTAAAAATTAATAAACGCATATACACATGGAGGATATATACTCAAATCCTTAATTCACCCTGAGTATTCTAAATGGTCTGAAGATGCATCAAAATATAAGATGGATTGATGGATGAATAAAGATATAGTTAAGATAGGGGCGCCTGGGTGGCTCAGTTGGTTAAGCGACTGCCTTCGGCTCAGGTCATGATCCTGGAGTCCCGGGATCGAGTCCCACATCGGGCTCCCTGCTCGGCAGGGGGTCTGCTTCTCCCTCTGCCCTCTTCCCTCTCGTGCTCTCTGTCTCTCATTCTCTCCCTCTCAAATAAATAAATAAAATCTTTAAAAAAAAAAAAAAGATATAGTTAAGATATATGATAAATCAGGTATAAAAATATTAATTATAGAATCCTGGTAGTGGGTATCACTTCTGATGCCTAACTCAGACTTCCTGAAGATCAGCCTTAGTATTTTTGAAAGGCTCTGGTAATTGTGTTGCACAGTCTTAGGAAATACTGCCCCAGGTACACTAAAATTTCATCTTCGAATCAAACCAAACATTAGCATAATTATTTTTAGATTTATATACACCGGTGGGTTCTCAATGACATTTTTATTTTAAGGAGTTGAAAAAGAGCCCACACTGGAGTTAAGAATAACTTATAATACTACTACAATTATTTATATTGCCAGAAACTAAGTATGAATTTCATTTAAGTACTGTTAACAGCAAAAGGGCATTTGTTCGTGTGAGCATCACTGCTTTACCTTTCAGAAAAATAATACATTTTCCTAAAACACACCAACTCCAAACCAAGAGCCTGGCAACAGTGCATATCCAACAGATTGGCATAAGTAATTGGCAGAAGGTCTCAACTTTTTAAAGATTATTTATTTTAGAAAGAGAGATCGGGCGCCTGGGTGGCTCAGTTGGTTAAGCGACTGCCTTCGGCTCAGGTCATGATCCTGGAGTCCCTGGATCGAGTCCCGCATCAGGCTCCCTGCTTGGCAGGGAGTCTGCTTCTCCCTCTCCCGCTCCCCCCTCTTGTGCTCTCTCTCTCAAATAAATAAATTAAAAAAAATCTTTAAAAAAAAAAAAAAAAGAGAGATCACACATGTGGGGGAGGGGCAGAGGGAAAGGGAGAGAGGCGCCCCTGGAATTACAACATATGTTAAAAGCCTTGTTAAATTTGAGACCTTTTGGGGTGTGTGGGTGGCTCAGCTGGTCAAGCGTTTGACTCTTGGTTTTGGCTCAGGTCATGATCTCAGGGTTGTGGGACAAAGCCCTGCGTTGGACTCCATGATCAGGGCAGAGTCTGCTCGGGATTCTCTCTCTCCCTCTGCCCACCTC
>NC_138385.1:92087629-92191056 GCF_054177405.1 Leptonychotes weddellii | reverse complement strand
TAAGTTATGATTCCAATGCCTAGCATTCATATCGCCAAAGCAAATACTCATCTTTTCTGGAAGAAATGTTGAAAATATTTTTTTTTAAGATTTTATTTATTTATTTGACAGAGAGAGATAGCGAGAGCAGGAACACAAGCAGGGGGAGTGGGAGAGGGAGAAGCAGACTTCCTGCCAAACAGGGAGCCTGATGTGGGACTCGATTCCAGGACTCTGGGATCATGACCCGAGCCGAAGGCAGATGCTTAACGACTGAGCCACCCAGGCGCCCGAAATGTTGAAAAGATTTTAAGAATTTTCAAAGTTTAACAGTTTGGCTAGTTGTCTTCTATATTATACTGAGTATTTTAATTCATGGACAAGTCTTGAAATATACCCTAATTTAAGTATTCAACATTTTTAGTTTAAAGGAAGATAGGAGAAAAGGCTGGTTTCTCTGTGGATAATTCAGAAACAAAAGCTGGAAAATGAAAGATGCATCTACTCACATCATCGATGTCTTCATCATCATCACCAATGTCATCAAACTGAATTTCATCATCATCTCCAGGACCAAATGTATCAGTTTCATTGATTTTAGCTAAAGAAACAGTAACAAACACACTCATATAACCAAGATGATATTAAAATGAGTAACTGTGCACTAAAAGTGGTCTGATATTAAATGTTGAAGTATAAAAAGACTTGAGTCAAACATACCAATTCAAGTATAGTTGACATATATATTAATTTCAAGCGCACAACATAGTTGATTTGACAATTATATACACTACAATATGTTCACCAGAATAAGCATAGCTACCATCTGTCACCAAAGTTATTACAATATTATTGACTATATTCCCCATGCTGCACCTTTCATCCCCATGGACTTATTTTAGAACTGGTAGTTTGTAACTCTTAATCCCCTTCACCTATTTCACCTACGCCCCCCAACCCCCCAGCAACCACTGGTTTATCTTCTCTATATTTATGAGTCTATTTCTCTCTTGTTGTTTGTTCATTTTTTTGTTTTTTTAGATTCCACATGTCTAACTGCAATCATATGGTATTTGTCTCTGATTTATTTCACCTGGCATAATACCCTCAAGGTCCAACCATGTTATTACAAATGGCAAGATTTCATTTGCTTTTATGTCTAATACTCCAGTGTATGTGTGTGTCAATCATTATGTTCTTTATCCATTTATCTATCAGTGGACACTTGAGTTGCTTCCGTATCTTGGCTATTGTAAAAAATGCTGCAATAAACACAAGGGTACATACATTTTTCCAAATAAGTGCTTTCGTTTTCTGTGGGTAAATATCCAGTAGTGGAATCTCTGAATTGAATGGTATTTTTATGTTTAACTTTTTGAGGAACCTCCATACTGTTTTCCACAGTAGCTGCACCAGTTTTCATTCCCACCAACGGCGCACGAGGGTTCCTTTTTCTCCCCATTTTCACCAACACTTGTTATTTCTTGTCTTTTTGATACTAGATATTCTGACTGGGATGAGGGGATGGTTTTGATTTGCATTTCCCTGATGATTAGTGATGCTAAGCTCTTTTCACAGGCCTATTGGCCTTTCTACGTCTTCTGTGTAAAATGTCTATTCAGGTCCTCTGCCCATTTTTAATTGGATTATTTGGGAGGATTTTTAGGCATTCAGTTGTAGTTTTTTTTTGAAGATTTTATTTGGGGCATCTGGGTGGCTCAGCCAGTGATCTCCCCTCTGTGATCTCTCACTTTTGCTCTCAAATAAAATCTTTTAAAAAATAAAAAATCAAGATTAATTTTTTTGAGAGAGAGAGCGTACGCAAGAGCAGGGGGAGGGGCAGAGGGAGAGGCAGACTCCCCTGCTGAGCAGGGAGCCCGATGTGGGGTTCGATCCCAGGACCCTGGGATAATGACCTGAGCCTAAGGCAGATGCTTAATCAACTGAGCCACCCAGGTGCCCCAAGCTGTAGGAGTTCTTTACATATTTTGGATATAAACCATTTATTAGATACATCATTTGCAAGTATCTTCTCCTATTCAATAGGTTGCCACTTTGTTTTGTTGGTTTCTTTCACTGTGCAAAAGCTTTTTAGGTTAATGTAGTCCCAACTATTTATTTCACAAAGATATTTTTAGTAATGCAGGCTCCAGTTACACAAATTCTGAAACTATTACAACTTCCAGCTATGCCCAAAAAAATGGTTAGAGCACATGCTAACAACTTAACAATCACCAGACACTCATCAATCAGAAACTTTAGTCAAATCATGATTACCCCTAAGCAATGAAAATGAACTGGGAGGTGCTGGTCCTATTCCCCAATATACTAGCATTTCCTAGATTGAAAATGTCACGGAAATAATTTCAGTAGGATTTTCATGCTTAAGTATTGTTTTCATAATAATATGCAAGAGAGCCAAAACAAACAAAAAACACTACAAAACAAAAACATCAAATGAAAAAGGTAGGCTTACAAAGTAGTATGTAAAGGACATTTCCCCTTTGGTGAGGTTATGAGGGACTTATTTTTTTTTTTTTTTAAAGATTTTATTTATTTATTTGACAGAGAGAGAGAGACAGCTAGAGAGAGAACACAAGCAGGGGGAGCGGGAGAGGGAGAAGCAGGCTTCCCGCCGAGCAGGGAGCCCGATGCGGGGCTCGATCCCAGGACCTGGGATCATGACCTGAGCCGAAGGCAGACGCTGAACGACTGAGCCACCCAGGCGCCCCATGAGGGACTTATTTTTGTTTTATTTAAGCTTTCCACATAACAATGCATAACTTTTGGGGTGCCTAGGTGGCTCAGTCAGTTAAGCGTCTGCCTTTGGCTCAGGTCATGATCCCAGACTCCTGGGATGGATCCCCATTATCGGGCTCCCTGCTCAGCAGGGAGTCTGCTTCTCCCTCTCCCCCTCCTCTCCCCACTCATGCTTGCTTGCTCTCTCTCTTGCCCTCCCTCTCTGAAATGAATAAAATCTTTAAAAAAAAAAAGAATGCATAACTTTTGTATTGGTAACAGAAACAAAGAATGTTGGCTTTAAAAAATCCTATGGGATCTTATGATACTAGGATAAGAACTGAAAACTTTATAAAAATCAACAACAGTAACTACTATCCTTGCTTTACATTTAAAGTAGATGAACAATGACAATCTCTTGAGAAAGTTACTGTGAAATAAATACTGTAACAAAAGTATTCCTGATTGGTATTAGGCAGAAGTTCAGAGTTTATAAAGTGTAACTCCACACCAGAAAGTGTATTTATTAAGGACAGAATCCCAGTTACTTTTTTCTTAAGGTATCCAGTATTATGAAGTATAAGCAGGCATACTTAAAATGAACCATGTAAGCACAAAAGTAAATATGCAAAATTCTACCAAAATTCCTTCACCTAAGTAACACCAAGTACTAACACCGTATGACAGGTCAATAAAATAACTCAGACATTACCATGCTCTGGAAGCTCGCCATATGCCTTCAGACTCCTAGCTTCATCTGCATTGTATTTTAAAATTACATCGGCTTTATTATCCTGAAAAAGACAATTAACTTTTAGAACCAATTATGCCAAAATATTATTATTTTCAAACTGGATAAATTAAAAACTGTCATTACAATCTCTTTTCACATTTTAAAGTTTTCTCCTATCCAGTGCACTTGTCATGAGCACTGGGTGACGTTCCATATACACTATAATTTCCATAATGTTGAATGACTATATTGTTAATTATACCAGAATTAAAGTTAAAAAAAAAATAAGTATTATGGGCACCTGGGTGGCTCAGTTGGGTAAGCATCTGACTTCAGCTTGGGTCATGATCTCGGGGTCCTGGGATGGGGCCCCTGCATCAGGCTCCCTGCTCAGCAGGGAGTCTGCTTGTTCCTCTCCCTCCCCTTCTGCCTCTCACCCTGCTTGTGCTCACTCTCAAATAAAAGCTTAAAAAAAAAAAAGTATCAAAACAAACAAAACTTTTAAAAAATAAAGTTTTCTCCTATCCTCTAAAAAACATCCTCAGGATTATATAGTATGAAGCTGCTTACATGCATAAATGAATGAAGATCAACAAGCTTAAGGAAGATATTTACAGATCTCACTTTAAAAAGAGCAGAACTGTACAAACCCAATCTTTTCAAGTTATTTACTACTATCCTTTGATTAGAAGTCTTTTTTTTTTTTTTTTTTAAAGATTTTTATTTATTTGATAGAGAGAGACACGGCGAGAGAGGGAACACAAGCAGGGGGAGTGGAAGGGAGAAGCAGGCTTCTTGCCGAGCAGGGAGCCCGACGTGGGGCTCGATCCCAGGACCCTGGGATCATGACCTGAGCCCAAGGCAGACGCTTAACGACTGAGCCACCCAGGCACCCTACAAGTCTTTGGAAATACAAAAATTCCCTGGGACCATAGTTTACAGGATGATTAAACAGTCTAAAAAATTGAGACTGTGTAATCCCCTAAGGAAATTAATATACCTTTCCATGAATCAGTGGTTCTTAGAATATGAACTGACTGGAATCTCCAGTGGAGCCTTTATATTTCCTGAAGATAGATTAGTAGAGATGGAGTGAAGCTCATGAATCTGTATTTTTAAAAGCTCTTTTAAGTGTTTCTGAGGCAAATGTCCCACTGAAAATTACTGCCATAGAATGTTCACTTTCCCATTTGAAAAGAATCCAACTCAGTTAAGGAAGAAAAAGTGTTGAAGTTGATTGTTTCAACTTCAAAAAGTTCTTTGGACCTAAAAGCAGGTCATAATGGCTACAAAGAGGATCAGTGATGCAAAGGCAGTGTGATTCAAACCAGTACTTCTTGAACTGTAATGTTTATAGAAGCTCAAAGGTAAATTGTTAAAATGCGTATTCCAATTTAGGAGGTCTGGGGTGGGGTCCAAAAACCTGCATTTCTGACAAGTTCCCAAAAGCCAGTGATGCCACTGGTCCCTGGATCACCCTTTAAGTGGCAAGGGTAGAGAAGGTGGTTTGTGGGAGATTTAAGAACCAGAAAGTTGGTCTTGGCTGTCATTTTATAGTCAGAATGGTACATGTTTTCGGAGCCCCTGGGTGGCTCAGTCGTTTGGCATCTGCCTTCGGCTCAGGTCATGGTCCCAGGGTCCTGGGATTGACCCCCGCATCAGGCTCCCTGCTCAGCGGGAAGCCTGCTTCTCCCTCTCCCACTCCCCCTGCTTGTGTTCCATCTCTCGCTGTGTCTCTGTCAAATAAATAAATCAAATCTTTAAAAAAAAAAAAAAAAAAGAATGGTACATGTTTTCAAACCTTGGTTTCCTTATCTGTCAAACAGAGAACTAATTATTCTTCCTACTTCTGCGGCTATTTTTAAGATCAAAAGAAGAAACGACATCAGAATGGTATTTTGTTTGATTTGTTAGAGAGAGAGCGCACCCTTGTTGGGGGGCAGGGCAGGACGGACACAGAAGGAGAGTATCTTTTTTTTTTTTTAAGATTTTATTTATTTATTCATGAGAGACAGAGAGAGAGACAGAGAGAGGCAGAGGGAAAAGCAGGCTCCCAAGGAGCAGAGAGCCCGATGCGGGACTCGATCCCAGGACCCTGGGATCATGACCTGAGCCGAAGGCAGACACTTAACCATCATGAGCCACCCAGGCGCCTGAGAATCTTAAGCAAGCTCCACACCCAGCAAGGAGCCCAATGCAGGGCTTGATCTCATGACCCTGAGATCATGACCTGAGCTGAAATCAAGAGTCGGATGCTTAACTGAGCCACCCAGGCAACCCAAAATGGTATTAATTAAAGCTGGCTTTTTTGCATTGTTCACATTTTGGGCTGGGTAATTCTTTGTTGTAGGGACTGTCCTGTGCAATGTAGGATATTTGGCATCACCCCTGGGCACTATCCATTATATGCCAACAACACTGCCTCCCCCAGTTGTGACAACCAGAAATGTCTCCAGACACCGCCAAATGGTCCCTGGAGGAAAAAATTCACTCATGGTTGAGAACCACTAATTTAAAATGAAGATTTTAGTTCTTTATTCTGGAATATATATCTTAAAAAATCAAAGTAGGATCAAGGTTATAAAAACAGAAACATCACTCACAATGTGATTAAATATATGGTGATGAGTTCCAATAGGTAGAAACCAAACGGACTACAGAGACCCACAATGAGTAGTCTCCAGGTTGAGATCATGAAGGGGAAGTACCATTTTTTCCTTTAAGTGCTCATTCAAATTTAGAGCACATACTTCTATCATGGTTTGTACTGTAATTACTTGTGTGCCTGTCTTATTTTTTTCACTACCAGGCCATAAACACTTTCTGGGATGGGAGCTTGAGTCATTCAGGTGTATCCACTACAGTAACAGTTTCCAGATTTTGATTTCAACACGTATAAATTAAAAAGAAAAACTGCCATGGGAGGTCCAACATAAGATTAAATTTTTATTTTAACAAATAAGAACACGAACAAAACCACCACTATATAACATCACTCATTCCAAAAAGGGGAACTTTTTAAATATCAAAAAAGGAAAAAAAAGACCATTTAGCTTTATGAAAAATTCACATTGCCTGTTATTTTTTCCACAGTGAAAATGTAGACTCCACAGAATGGCCATTTGGGAACCACGATGCCTAGGGTACCTAGCACAATACCTAAAAAATGTAACTGGCCCTTATGAAATGTTTGTTGACACAGTGGTGAGCAGCATGCTGGGGTGAAACCGGTCAAATACAGTCATGACGGAAGTTCTAAGCATTAATGGCTCACAAAATTCAACCAAGTGAAAAATGAGGAAAAAAAATATATATATATACACATATATTTTTACCTGGTAGTCTCGGAGACCAACCAATATAATGTCTGAAGTATTTATCCAAACCTATGAAAGAAAGTCACTGCATGTCATATTTAAAAATAAAGAATCAAAGCAACATTGAGTCAGTCTTTCCATAAAATACTATTCACCCAACTGTGGGTGAAGTACCTATACTTGGTAACGGGATTAAAAAATACCCATATAAAAATCAGAGTTCAGGGACTTTTACCCAATTAATATATCTGCCTCAACACCCACTATGATAGGAAATTAATCATTCCTTTTCAAGGCAGCCCATTCAGGAAATTTATTATCACCATAATACTTAATGTAATTCATATTCAAATTTTCTTAACACTCTTTACAACTATTGCCCCCACCCTCAAACCAGAATCCAAACATGGGCCACCTACCCCATTTAACCATTAGGTTTCTTTCATCTCCATTCAACTGGAATAGTCCCCCCTCGCCCCCTTTAAGGTCATTAACATTGTATTAAGACCAGGCCATTTGTTTTGCAGGTCTCCCTCAATTTGGATTTGTTGATAGTTTCTTCATGATTAGATTCAGGTTAAACATTTTGAGCAGAAAAAACATAGGTGATGCAAATGTGTCTTTAAATAGACTCCATATAAAACTACCATCAAGGAGTTGGCTGTTTTATTATAGGTAAATCACTGTTCTACTGAAATCTTTGGGGAACTTCCAAAAATGAGGTCCTTGACCCATAAAAACTATAGAGCCATTTTCCCCTCTTACTCACAATTTTAAAGTAAAACAAATTTCCACACCTACCTTTTTTCTCAATTTCCCTCTGATGTGACATAACCTCTTTACACCATCAAAACACATCGCTTCTAATCGTCCATTTCCCAACATTTTGATTACCTGAGCATACTCTGGGGGAGGGAAAACAAAAGTGTACAGGAAGAGTGTTCAACTTTTCATAACATCAACTTCAAAGTCCGCACAAAATGGACTAGAACAGTGGTGCCTGGGTGGCACAGTCCAACTCTTAGTTTTGGCTCAGGTCATGATCTCAGGATTCTGGGATCAAGCCCTACATAGGGCTCCATGCTCAGCACAGAGTCTGCTTCAGACTCTCTCCCTCCGCCCTAAGATAAATAAATAAATCTAAAACAAAACAAAACAGACTAGAACACATAGGTATATTGGTTAGGAATAAATATGTGTAGTAAAATAAATCCTAGGGATTAATAAACACTAAGCTAGTTAATGGCAGAGCCATAATCTAGACTCCATAATGTCATTTCTATAACAAGCTATCTCTGCTATCAGAAATGCTTTAATTATTGGGGCACCTGGGTGGCTCAGTCGTTAAGCGTCTGCCTTCGGCTCAGGTCATGATCCCAGGGTCCTGGGATCAAGCCCCGCATCAGGCTCCCTGCTCGGCCAGGAGCCTGCTTCTCCCTCTCCCACTCCCCCTGCTTGTGTTCCCTCTCTAGCTGTCTCTCTCTCTCTGTCAAATAAATAAATAAAATCTTTAAAAAAAAAAAAAAAAGAAAGAAATGCTTTAATTAACTATTCATTTTGAATAAGCAGAAGGACTACTATCTTCGTAACTGTATGCTTTATTTTTGGAGACCAAGGCAGCATGTCTGTAAACGTACATTACACCTCATCAATCTCTCACATTTGGAACGTCTCCCAAACTTGAATCTCCTTTCCCTCAGATCCTTTAGAGGCTAATCTCAACACAATTTTTGGTACACCTGGCAAATACAAGTAGCTTAATGTTAGTAACATCTTTGTTATTTTTTCAAAAAAGATTTTGAGAGAGAGACAGAATGAGCATGAGAGAGCGAGCAAGCATGAGTGGGGGGAGGGTCAGAGGGAGAGAGAGAAGCAGGCTTCCAGGTGAGCAGGGAGCCCGATGTGGGGCTCGATCTCAGAACCTTGGAATCATGACCTGAGCTGAAGGCAGGCACTTAACTGACTGTGCCACCCAGGCGCCCCAGTAACGTCTTTGTTATATTAGAAGTCATTATTCTAAAGTTTTTGTAAAGCCAGAAAGATGTTCTCAGGCAAAATGCCAAACTTTTAATCAAAATCTTTCCAAAAGGAAACCCAGGAAGCCACCTGGTTTTACTGCCATTTGGAAAACTGAGATGATGAGCATTAGCTTGCACATGGGCCTGTCTGTTCTGCTCTTGTCATTAAATGACAGAAGACCTGGGGCGGAGGCGGGTGTTGCTTCAGAACCTTTAGCTTACTCAAGTTGTACATAAGACTGACCCCCAAAGGGAATATCCGCTGATTTTAAGTATACTGAGACCTAACTTTGAAAGGCTCAATTGTGGGGTTAACATGCTGAAGTGACTTGCTCAGAATATACTGAACCTAGAGCCGCAATATGGTGGGCCAATTCAAAGGCAGCTTCTCCCACTCCCCCGGCTTGTGTTCCCTCTCTCACTGTGTCTCTGTCAAATAAATAAATAAAATCTTAAAAAAAAAAAAAAAGTGAGGAAAAAATATGAAAAAAGTGGTGGTCATAATGAAGTCAACTGCTAATGGAGGCAAGCCTAAGGCTAAGAAACAAAAAAGTCTTTTAGCCACAAAACACTCTTCATTTTTAGTGGCTTATATAAACACGGCCATGAACAAAATCCACCAAAGTTCTATAAAAAGACAATCAAAAAAAGTTCTTCATTAAAATATGCCGGAAATTACTGGGATAACTGGAAACTTCAAAAACAGATTATATACTAGATATATAATATATTTATGTTAAATTATGAGTGTGATTTAATTCTATTGTGATTATGTACGAGAATATCCTTAAGAAACATAATGCAGCAGGTAAGGTAAAAGTATCATGTCTGCAACCTGCAAGCTTTAAAATGGTTCAAGAGACACACACACACACACACACACACACACACACACACACGTGAAGGGTTTAAGGGAATTCATTGTATTAATACTGCGACTTTCCCAAAGGTTTGAAATTGCTCAAAAATATGGGAAACTAGTGTTATGCATCTTAGTTTGGAAAAGTCAACTGTTCAGTTTCACTGTATTCTACGTCCTGAAATTATATGCTAATGGCATTGAGAAGTGAGGGAAAGGCCTCTAATTCATCCCTCAAAAATCCATGGTCTAATAAAAATACTACGAAGCACCATTTACTATCAAAAAAGGTCTACTAAATCATGCCAATTGTTAACCTCAGCCTTTGAGGCTTAATTCCCTCTGAACCGTACAATTCATTCTTAATTATGAGTGTTCATGCACAAAACAATGAAACCCAGACATTTACAGAAATGCCTCCAATCCTCATTGCACACAGGATACCAGGGAATGATTACAGGCACTCTAGAGAGGTGTGGAGGGCTGAGGAACAGAGAAGGGCAAAGAGGGGCACAGGATGTCATTGCTCAGGGTTATGAATAGTTCTATTTTTCATGTTTAGACATTGAAATTCCGTATTAAAAAAGAGAAAACTGTTACTAAAAAAAAACCCTCACAGAAATGCTTACCTTGTCCGTCTTCTTTGAACACCAGCTCTCTTTTTTCAGATTCATTCTCATTCTTACCTCTGCGTCTATTTTTACCTCCTTTACCTGATGGTTTTAAAGAAAGAAAAAGACGTTATCTGTACAATAGTATTAAAGAAATAAATGACTCACAACATGCCTTTAAAAAATCATTTAAATTTAAAAATTCACCTCATGTGGCCACCCAATCAAATTTAAAATTTCCAATCATATCCAACACATCACTTGCCTACCCTTCTTAGAAATGCCTTTTGGGTTATTTCTGACATAAAATACAAATAAACCAAAAGAAGGTAGGGCGCCTGGGTGGCTCAGTTGGTTAAGCGACTGCCTTCAGCTCAGGTCATGATCCGGGAGTCCCGGGATCGAGTCCCACATCAGGCTCCCTGCTCAGCAGGGAGTCTGCTTCTCCCTCTGACCCTCCTCCCTCTCATGCTCTCTGTCTCTCATTCTCTCTCTCGCAAATAAATAAAATCTTAAAAAAAAAAAAAAAAAGAAGGTATTACATAAAATTATATAGATCCCTGAGAACACCTGCATTCAATGACCAAAGTTCCTGGACCATAATGACCACTTGGTTGAGCACATTTCTCAGTGAACCCCTCCTACAGTGACCCACAAGGGCCAGGGTGGGAGATATAACGGGTTACCCATAAATTTCTAAATAAATAAGCTCCCTCTTTTACCAGACCTCCCCATGAAAAGTCTGAGTTCAATCAAGTAGGATGACTTGGGGTGGGGGCTGGGGGTAAAGTTATAGCTCCTTGAATAGGATACATTGATTTTGTGGTGGAGGGAAAACAACTCTGGCTGCTTTGACAGTTTTATCTATACCTGTAGGAAAGATTCACTGAGCTAAGTATTTGAAGTTAAAAACACAAGGCACTAATTCCTGAACTTGGAAACAACCAAGATGTCCTTCAGCAGGTGAATAAACAAACTGTGGTTCATCGACACAATGGAGCAATAAAAAGAAATGAGCTATCAAGTTCCCGAAAGACATGAAAGAACCTTAAATGCAAACTGTTAAGGGAAAGAAGGAACCCATAAAGGCTGAACAGTATGATTCCAACCATACATTTTGGAAAAGGCAAAACTATAGACACAGTAAAAAAAAAAAAAAAAAAAAAAAAAAAAAATCAGTAGTTGGCATGAGTTGGGGAGGAGAGGGCAGATGAATATGTGGAACACAGAGGATTTTCAGGGCAGTTAAATTACTATTCTGTATGATACTGTAATGGTGGATACATGTCATCATACATTTGTCAAAACCCACACAATGTACAACATAAAGAATGAACCTTAATGTAACCTATGGACTTGTTAGTAATAATGTATCTATGGCTCATGTAAGATGTTAACAACATGCTGGGGTAATATAATTTTAGTTTCTGCTCATTTCCCTACAAATGTAACTAATCTAAAAAAACAAAGTCCATGGGCACCTGGGTGGCTCAGTCAGTATGCTTTGGGCTCAGTTCATGATCTCCAGGTCCTGGGATAGAGCCCCACGTGGGGCCCCCCCAGCCCCCCTCATGTGCACTCTCTTCAATTAATAAAATCTTAAAAAAAAAAAAATAACAAAGTCCAATAAAAAACAATAAAAAGCAGCTATCCTACGACCCAGCAATTGCACTACTGGGTATTTACCCCAAAGATAAAAATACAGTGATCCGAAGGGGCAAATGCACCCCAATGTTTATAGCAGCAATGTGCACAATAGCCAAACTATGAAAGAGCCCAGATGTCCATCAACAGATGAATGGATAAAGATGTGGTATATATACACAATGGCATATTATGCAGCCATCAAAAAATGAAATCTTGCCATTTGCAATGACGTGGATGGAACTAGAGGGTATTATGCTAAGCGAAATAAGTCAATCGGAGAAAGACAATTATATGATCTCATTGATATGTGGAATTTGAGAAACAAGGCAAAGGATCATAGGGGAAGAGAGGAAACAAATAAGACGAGAGAGACAAACCATAAGAGACTCTTAATCTCAGGAAACAAACAGCGTTGCTGGAGTGGAGGGGGGTGGGGGGGATGGGGTGGCTGGGTGATGGGACACTGGGGAGGGTATGTGTTGTGGTGAGTGCTGGGTGTTGTATAAGACTGATAAATCACAGACCTGTACCCCTGAAACAAATAATACATTATATGTTAATAATAATAAACAAACAGTGGGATGTAGGAAAAAAAACAATAAAAAGCAAGGTGCAAATAGGATGCAATCAGCAAAATCCAGACTGCGGGAGCAGGGTCGGGCCTGGTTAGTACTTGGATGGAAGCAATTTGTTTTCAAAACAAAGCAAGCAAGCTGCATACTCATATTTGCTTGTATATACATAAAATACCTCTGGGAAAGGCATATACAAAAAAAGTTAACAATGACTGCCTGTGAGGAGAACTGGTTTACAATGGGACATGTTTAGGAAAGAGATTTCACTTTTCATACTTTTGAAATTTGAATGGTAAATATACTTACTATCAAAAAAAAAAAAAAAACTTCAACAAAAACTGTACCATGAAGCAGGCCTAGCCTAGCCACGAAGAGGAAGAGAAAAACAGGAGGAATATTTCTGAGATGGAAACAAGAGAATGATGACCAAATGTAGAGGGAGGGAGAAGTAAAGGATGAAAGGGGCTTTCACAAAAACCTCTCAGGATCTCAGTTACAGACTATGTAAAATGAAGGAGTTAGAACAGAAGATCCAAATACCTCTACATTCCTACATTCCTTCTACCATTTAGGATTCTAGAATTCTATCTACTGCTGTCCTTAAACTGTAATTCTCCCCCTCCCCTTGTTTTACACACTTTAAATGACACTAATGATCATTTCCCAACTCTTCTTTTTCTGACTTTTAAAGGGCCACTCACACTATTCTTGACTTTTACCAGCCACCCCCCCCCCATTATGCCTATTCCTCTGGAGCTTCATTAATTCCAAATTCCCACTTTCTGTTAACCCACTCTTTAAGGAAATTAATTTTTCTCACCTATCACTTCTATGCTAATAATTTTACATCTAAGCCCACTATTTCAACCAAGCATTGGTCTCCCTATTTCTAATGGCTCCAGTGAATGGGTTATTGTCCTCTCAAGCTCGATTTTATTCAAAACTCTACTTTTATTTTTTACAAAGCTGGTCCTAAATCAATATCCTTGTTTCTGTCAGTGACAACATGATCACCTTAAAGAATATATGTATCTCTCAACCTACGAACACACCAATCTGCCTCTTAATATTTCTCTTCCACTATCTTATGCTTTAATCCAAGTAGATTTTTCACTGTCCCAGTAACTCGCCCTTCACAAGCCTATGCCTATGAGATAGGTACTATTTTGTCTTCATTTCCCAGGAGATGATCGTCTTTGAAAGGTTAAGTGACTTATCCAAGGCTATATCATAAGAAGTGAGATCTGGGATTTGAAGTGAGCAGTAAGACCCCACCCCAGTTAACTATACTCTTAGCCACTATACAATTAAGCCACCCATTTTACTTGTCACAATCACCCTATGAATAGGTCATTTATCCCCAGTTTATCACGGAGTTCACTGAAGCTCAGAGAATTAACTCACTTTTCATATTTCAGTGTGTGGGGGTGAAGAGATTCAAACCTAATCTTTTTTGTTGTTGTTCTTGGCCCTCACATTAAGGGTACCTCTCTGAAATAAGTCAAGCAGAGAAAGTCAATTATCATATGGTTTCACTTATTTGTGGAACATAAGCAATAACATGGAGGACATTAAGAGAAGGAAGGGAAAAATGGGCGGGGGGAATTGGAGGGAGAGATAAACCATGAGAGACTATGGACCTGAGAAACAAACAGGATTTTAGAGGGGAGGGGGGAGGGGGGATTGGTTAGCCTGGTGATGGGTATTAAGGAGGGCACGTACTGCATGGAGCACTGGGTGTTATACGAAAACAATGGATCGTGGATCACTACATCAAAAACTAATGATGTATTGTATGGTGACTAACATAACATAATAAAATTAAAAAAAAAAAAAAAAGACCAAATGCAACATTTGAAAGAGTTTGTAAACTGTAAAAAAAAAAAAAGGGTACCTCTCTCCAGCATTTTGTTCCCATTCCAGAACCTAAAACCACACTGGTGGCCTTTTTCAAAACGTGGGAGAAAGGCTGTAAGTGGTAATGATATTAAAGAACTCATGGGAAGAACCTGGAAGCAGCAAAAGGTTCACAGCCCAAACAGAATCACGAATGTGCACGCGGGGCGCCTGGGTGGCTCAGTCGTTAAGCGTCTGCCTTCGGCTCAGGTCATGATCCCAGGGTCCTGGGATCGAGTCCCACATCGGGCTCCCTGCTCTGCGGGAGGCCTGCTTCTCTCTCTCCCACTCCCCCTGCTTGTGTTCCTGCTCTCGCTATGTCTCTGTCAAAAAAATAAATAAAATCTTAAAAAAAAAAAAAGAATGTGCACGTGGCCACTACAAAGACAGACACATAACTTCTAGAACCAAGTGCATGTTATCCGTCTTGGGGGAAGTCTCACAATGCTCTGTGCTATTGTCAGGTGGGCCTCTATAATTTCCTGACCCACCCAGTGTCCTTAGAGTTCAGTATGTGAGGCATTCTTAGGGGACATGAAAACGGATTTCCTAGAAAAAGTATCTTCTGCTCCATGCCATTCATGCCAGATCTTCAAACCAGAGTGAAAGCTCCATTAGGGCAAGGATCCTACCAGCTTTGTTTACTGAGTTATACACCCAAGTTGGGCAATTCTTTGAATCAGTCCAGAGTAGTCCAGACATTCCTAAAGGAGCGGCAATTTTAAAAGCAAAGGTAGTAACTTCCTCAAAGTGTGGGAGCGCCTTACCTCAAATAGTCTTTGAGTGGACCAAAAGATACCCTTTTTCCTGAGGTAATAAGCTAAAAGTATCTAGAGGATTCTAGAGGAAATAAGCTGGTAAGAATCAGTCCAAAGCAAAAGTCATTCAACACAGTTTGTGGTAATTTATATCTTTGTGAAACCATCACCAAAATTATATTCACAAGGCTTCTGGCTTTTCCAATAAAGAAAAACAAAAATAAACATGAATTTAATTCTACATTAGTAAACCTCATCTCATAAAATTCAGGGGTCTTGGAAAGCACTAACATAACAGATTGGTTTTACAAGTACCGAAATGATAAACAACAAATTCAAAATGGTGACTACCTCCCAAAACAGAGGAAGACAGGAGGAGGGGACTGGAGATGGGGACACAAAGGGCTTTAAATGATTCTGTGTTTTAATTTTCAAGTTCAGAGTAACAGACTCCCAGGTGTTTATTGTATTATATTTTTTGTATGCTTCAAATATTATTTATAGAATGATCCACTGCTTGCCAATTTATCAGAATTAACCATACCCCGATCACTAGCCTCTCTATTTTACTGCCATGTAATGGAATATAACCTTCAAATAGGCTAGTGAACTAGATGTGATTTAATGTAGAAGTCCTGTTCCCTGGGAACCAAAGGGGAACCTATTATTCATCTGAGTAGAATCAACCAAAAGCAAGGTGACTTAATCCAACAAATATTTATTGAGCATCTACTAAGTGTCAATTCAATGTGATTAAGACAGATACTATTACTGCCCATTAGAGCTTAGAGTTTAGTGAGGGAATTGGAAATCTCATCACTAGAAATAAAGGTGAGAATAAGATACTTACTGAGGTGATCCAATTACCATCTAAAAGGAAATAAAGGATTGGACAAGTTACAAGAAAACTGACTTTTTAGAACTCTCTTTCACCCAGAATAATTAGCAGTAATATGCTGCAAAAAGGACCTGCAAGTTAGATTTCTGAGGACAGTGGAGTGCCCTAAGGGAACTGCACCAAATCTTGCAAAGAACCCCAACCAAGTACCCCAGGGGATAGAATCCCTGGAGCCAGCTGTGAAGTAGAAAAGAGAACAGAAGTAGGCCTGGGTCAGGGAAGGGGTCTCAAGGATGAGTAACCAAAGGAAACTTCTTGTGGTTTGTGTAATATGCTCCTCTCCTGAAGGAAATACAATGTTTCCTTGTTTCTATTGACACGGTTACCTTAAGAAATATTTATAAAGATACAATTTCCTTGGGAAATTATAAAGATACTTAAAAGAGAAATCCCCTTAAGTCTAAAAAAAAGGATAATTTCTTTAGGACTCCTCTGCTTTTAGGTATATTAGACCTTCCATTTTGGAAATTCCAAATAAATTTATCTTCGAGACAAGTAATTTGTGGACGTTTAGCCTCAGAATGGAGGGAACTTAAAAAATTAAAAGGTCTTTACTCCGAACACATTTATACAAGATATGAGACAAAAATAGAAAACTTGGATAAATATGGAACAAGTGTTCTGGGGGTTAAAAAAAAAAAAAAGTTAAACCCCGTAAAGGGATGGGGAAGAGTAAATCTCTAGAAATGAACCTTAAATAAGTAAATATACATCAAGGTTTCGTCCACTGTTTACAAGGGAGAGGGAGTAGTCTCAACAATACTCAACAACTATCCATAAAGAAACCCATACAGGAGTACCTGGTCACTAAAGCAGGCATTATCATTTTAAAGTTAAGAACTGCTTTCAGGGCTTAACTCCTTGCCCAGGAAGCCAAAGGCACTCATTTGCGAAACCCTGGCCGCCTCAGGGAGGTCTCCCCCACAAGTCCATAAAGCGCCGCGGTCAGTCTGGCGCGAATCGGGAGCAAAAGCCCACATTCTCCCGCAGGAGGCCCTACAAAAATGGCGTCGGCTCCACCCCAATGTGACCAAACTGGAAGACAGGAGTAACTTCCCAGCTTCTCTCCCAAGCCCCAAATCGCGTCCGTATCGTGCAGCCGTGTGCAGGCACAGCAGAGAGGAAGGTCACTGCGGCCTGGGCAATCCGGAGGCCGGGGGCAGGGCCGGAGAGACCGGGTGGAGTGGAGTCGTGGTCCCGGGGTCCAGGCAGCATTACCTTTATTCTTGGGCATGGCGGTGACGGAAGCCTCCCGGCGTTTCCGACTCCTATCCTGCGGTTGGCTGCGGCGGCGGGAACAGCGACTCCTCCGAGGGGCCCCCGGGGCAACGCGTGGAACCTCACGGTACCAAGCAGGCAAGAGAGGCCGGCTCGCGTGCGCGGGAGAGTCTCGCGACCGAGTTCTTCCGAGATCCGCCTGCGCCCACGCTCAGCCGCAGCAAATGGCGTCGCGGCTGCTTGCGTCGCTTTTCCCCGCCTCCCAACGCCGGCTGGCCCGCCCCCCTCCCGGTCCTACGGCGCAGGCGTGGCCGACTGAACCCCTCCCCCCTTATCCCCCTCCCCCCCCCCCATTGTTAGAGCGGATGGTGACGCGCTTTTGGAGCGTTCGCGGTAGTTCACAGGAACACGCGGGGGGCGGGACAGTGAGCCGAGAGGAGAAGGAGTCAGGGAGGGAGTGGGCGGGGTCCAGGCGTCATAATAAAGGGCGGGTTCAGGTGGCGCCCGCTGCTGGCTGACATCAGACTTCTCTGCTGCTTTGTGACAAGCCCGCGTCTCGGGGTTTGAGCTACTGCTGACTCATTAACGAATCTCACAGCTAGTTTTAACTAGGCCCTTTCGCCCACCCAACCTGGTCGGGAGCCTGAGGGGAAGGGCAAGGCTCTCCGGTCATCTCCATTACCAAGGCATAATATTTGCATGACATTTGTTATTACTTTAAAAGACTACATCTGTTGCTTACTATTACCATCAGTTAGCAGAATGTCTGGCATATAGTAGGTGCTCAATATACACCAGAAGGGAGGGAGGGGAGAAGACATAAACTCAGGGTTAAGGCCTGAACTGTGCCCTCCCAAAATTCGTATGTTGAATTCTTAACCCCTAACATCTCAGAATGTGACTGTATTTAGAAATAGGGTCTTTAGGGGCACCTGGGTAGCTCAGTCAGTTAAGCGTCTGCCTTTGGCTCTGGTCTTGATCCCGGGGTCCTGGGATGTAGCCCTGCTTAGGGCTCCCTGCTCAGTGGGGAGTCTGTTTCTCTCTCCCCCCCCCCACTCCTGTGCGTGTGCTCTCTCTCAAATAAATAAAAAAGTCCTTTAAGAATTAAAAAAAAGGGGTCTTTAAAGAGGTAATGAAGTTGAAATGAGTTCATTATGGTGGGCCGGAATGCAATATTGACTGGTATCTCTATAAGAAGAGATTAGGACACAGGCACAGAGGGGAACACCGTGTGAACAAGAAGGTGGCTGTCTACAAGCCAAGGAGAGAATCCTCAGAAGAACCCAACACTGCAGACCTCTTGATCTGACTTCTAGCTTCTAACACTGTGAGAAAATAAATTTTTGCTGTTTAAGCCACTGTTTGTGGTATTTTGTTATAGTAATCTCTGCCAACTTACACAGCTGACTATACAGAACATATAACTTCACTTTTAAGTAAACTTATTTTATTTTTTTAAAAGATTTTATTTATTTACTTGAGAGCACAAGCAAGAGGAGCGGCAGGCAGAGGGAGAGGGAGAAGCAGGCTCCCCACTGAGCAGGGAGCCCGATGCGGGGCTCGATTCCAGGACCCCGAGATCATGACCTGAGCCGAAGGCAGATGCTTAACCGACTGAGCCACCCAGGTGCCCCAGTAAACTTACTTTTAAATAAATCACTTTTCTGAAAACATTAGGGTGTCAGCATTCTCTTTCCAGGGAAATGGACATACCTAAATGACAGAGAAATACAGTACAATTGTTGAAAACAGTGGTTTTATACCAGAGACATCTGACAGTCTCTGGAGATATTTCTAGTTGTCACAACTGGCAAAGAAGGATGATGATGCTGGCACCTAGTGGACAGAGGCCAGGGATGCTGGTAAACATCCTACAGTGCACAGTACAGACTCCCCACCCCCAAACAAAGCATTATCCAGACCAAAACACTAATAGAGGTGAGGATGAGAAATCAATGACATGCATTTCTCAGAGGGAAACTGAAAGACGATGGGGGACTTAAAGTTCTGGGTTTCTCTTTCCATTTGCAATAACTTGCAATATTCACAATTGAGGATGAAGGATATCTATGAGATTTATTTAAATTTTGCTTTGAGGCCAATTGATTATGAACTTGGGCTTTGAAGTTAGAGAGAGCTGGGTTCAAATTCAGCTCTGCAGCAGCTTATTACTCTATGACTATGGACAAGTTACTTAACCTATTTATAAGTCTTAGTTACCTCAGCTGTAAATTGGGTATAGGAATACTACTTACCATATTGCGTGATTGTGGGAATTAAATTAATATAATGCATTCAGTGTTTAGCAGTTGTGCCTAGCACCTGACAAGTAATCAGTCAGACTCCAAGTGTCTGGAAGTTCAAATATGTAAAAACCAAAAGTCTCTGCCAATTACTCAGTATAAAACCCCAAAGGAGAAAAAAATCAGGCTTTATTCGACTATCATACGATGGTTCCCACATTTGACTGATCATCAGAATCATTTGGAAAGAGGTGAGTCATGGGGCCATCTGAGGGAAATGACTACTGGGCAGAGGACAAAGACCCGGAGCAGGAGCATGCTTAGCGTGATGTGAAATGTTGGGGTTCAGGAGCGAATGGTCAAGAAAAAATTCTTGAGATGTCTTGGTGCAAAAATTAAAGCATGGGGACAGGACCTGTGGGCAGAAAGAGCTGCACTGGGATTGTGAGGAATGTCTGATTATACACTTTCGAGTTGGGAGGGGGTTAAGGATGGCATAAGTCTCTAAGGAATTTGAAAGTAAGGTTTCCAGGACCTTGAGGGGCTAGCTGTTGTTAGGAAAAGGTCATTTACCACTATCTAGTAAAATCTTAGTCATGAGACCCTTCAGAGGTATATCAGTGGGCCGTATGTTTGGAGGATGATTGCTAACATATATCTTGGTGGGGGGCGGGTAGAGAAAAAGGAAGTTTCCAAAGGGATTTTTGGAAGGATCCTAGAGGTCTGGTTAATGTCAAGCTAAGGTTGCCTTTTGCCTTTAGCAAAGTATTAACATTGAGGCAGTTGAGTTCCAGAAGGAAGGTCACTCTGCCTGTCTCAAGTATGTGTCAATGGGCTGTAAATTTTAAGGAAGTTTAATTTTTTTTCATTTGCCTTTGTTTTCCACATCAGGCATATTCAAGAAATAGCAAGAAGGCCAATGTGGCTAGAACGCAGTAAGCCAGGGGGAGTTTGGGCAGATAAAATCAGAGAGGTAAAGGGGACCAAACCACTTGTTATAATCCTTGGTAGGTTTTGAACAGATCATTTCAGCTTCTCTATTAAGAATAGATTGTAGGACACCTGAGTGGCTCAGTTGTTAAGCGGCTGCCTTTGGCTCAGGTCATGATTCCGGGGTCCTGGGATGGAGCCCTGCATCAGGCTCCCTGCTCTGCGGGAAGCCTGCTTCTCCCTCCCACACTCCCCCCTGCTTGTGTTCCCTCTCTCGCTGTGTCTCTATCAAATAAATTTTTAAAATCTTAAAAAAAAAAAAAGAATAGATTGTAGAGGGGCAAGGGAGGAAACACACCATGCAAGACGCTACTGCAATTGTCCAAGCAAGAGACAGTGGTGACTTGGACTAGGATATAAGGTTTCTTTGTGACATGATGACAATGTTCTAAAATTAGATTATGATAATGGTTACACAACTCTGTAAATATACTAAAAAACAATGACTTATAGTCTTTAAATGGGTGAACCTTAAGTATGTAAATTATATCAATAAAGCTGTTAAAAAAAAAAGAACTGGGAAAATGGATGACCAAGGAAAAATGAAAGAATTGACTGACATGGTACTGAGAGCTTAGCTGAGATTAGAAAACATAAACTTGCAGTGGTAGCAATTTGCATAATTGTATGGTTTTTTTCCAACATATCAGTTACTGCTCAGTGGATATAGTATAGAGACAAGGATGTAGGGAATTTCAGGGTGCTTCTGAGGTAGAAGTTCAGATGATTAACTATAGGGCCATAAGGTTCAGCCTGGTAGCAGAGGAGCTAAAAAATGAGGATCGCCAGGGCATTTGGATGTCTCAGTTGGTTAAGCATCCAACTCTTGATTTTGGCTTGGGTCATGATTTCAGGGTTGTGATATTAAGCCCTGTGTCGAGCCTCGCATCGGGCATGGAACCTGCTTAAGATTCTCTCTCTCCCTCTGCAGTCACCCTCGTCTAAAAATAAATAAATAAGTAAGTAAGTAAGTAAATAAATAAATAATAACATGGTCACCAGGAAAAAAAAAAAAAAAGAATGAGGATTGGGGGTGAAAGGGTGGGGAGAAACAAAAGGGATAAAATTCAAATTCCTTAATATGACTTATTATTTCTGATGGTCTGACCCCTCTCTCTTGAACCTTATGTCATGCTTCTTATGTTTTAGATTCCATTCAGACAGAACTTTTTATTTTCTTGAGTGCCTCTAACTCTCTCTGTACATTCTATTCTACCCTTCCTTCCCCTTTTAGGTTGCAGCATAATCATTGTTTTCTTAGAAGGCCTGCCCTGCCCTGACCCTTAGGCAACTCTGCTATATATTCCTATAGCATCCTGCACTTCCTTTACCTAGCTTTGCTAGTGTCAATCCATTCTATCAATTTAGGGTGGGTTAACAAAATTTAATACCTGGATCTACAAAGCTGCAGAAGAATGACCATGGCAAAAATTGCTGCTCCACATTGGCTTGTCTGAGGAGCCAAATGTTTTTCTAGATAACCACAGTAGGCTGGTTAATGGACCCCAAAAATGTCCATGTCCTAATCCCTGGACGCTGTGAATATATTATCCTACATGGCAAAAGGAATTAGGATTGCAGATGCAATTAATGTTGCTAGTCAGTTGACCTTGAGATGGGGAGATTATCCTGGATTACCTGGGTGGGCCAATCCCATGAGTCCTTAAGAGTGGAAGAAAAGGTGGAAGAGAGGAGTCAGATTCATGTGAAGAGGACTCTACCCACCATTGCTAGTTTTGAAGATGGAGGAAGGGGGCCATGAGGCAAGGAATGCAGCTAGCCTTCAGAAACTGGAAAAGGCAAGGAAACAATTCTCTCTTAGAGCTTTCAGAAAGCAATTCAGCCTGTCCAACACCTTGGTCTTAGCCCAGTGAGACCCATATTGGACTTCTCACCTACAGAACTGTGAGACAATAAATCTGTGTTGTTTTAAGCCTCAAAGTTTGTGGTGATTTGTTACAGCAGCAGAAAACAAGTACATTAACAACCCTATGTTGCCTCTGTATAATACCAAGTAGACCTTGAAGCTCTCCATCTTAACCTGAATATCCAAATTAATCCAAGTGGATAGTCCCTAAACTATTTTAGGCTGAATTGTGTCTTCCTCCAAATTCATATGTTGAAGCCTTTACCCCTAATACCCTGGAGTTAAAGTCTTTAAAGAGGTAAGAGAGTTAAAATGAGGCTGTTAAGGGTGAGGCCCTAATGTAATATGACTGGTATCCCTGTAAGAGGAAGAGACAGCAGGGGTGGAATGACCACATGAAGAGGCAGCAAGAGGGTGGCTATCTGCAAGCCAAGGAGAGAGGCCTCAGAAGAACCCAACCCTGCTAGCACCTTGATCTTGACTTCCAGACTCCAGAACTCTGATAAATTTCTGTTGTTGAAGCCACCCAGTCAGTGATATTTTGTTATGGCAGCCTGAGATGAATAAATACACCATCATAATACAAAACTACTCAAAATGTCAACGGGGAAGGAAAGGGCTAACCGTAGGCCTATAACCCATTCCCTCTCTACCAGGAATCAATGACCTCAATCAAATTCCCTTAAATGTGCCAATGATATTTACTAACTAGCAGAAAGAAAACGAAAAGTCCTTATCTCTAAAATGCTTTTAGCAAGATACATTTTGTCTATAGAGATGGCTTATTGTAAAACATGGAATTTATGGATTGATGAAGCATGGTTGGCTGGAGAATGGGGACTCATCATTTGTGTAATTAATGAGGTATAAAAAGGGGATGTTGCAGAACCAAATGACTCCCTTTGTTTAAGCAATGTCTCCACATCGCTCAGAAGGAAACTCGTCCTTTAATTCTGAGTCCAAAATGTACCATAATGAGGAAGAGCAACGGTATTTTGGAGTTAAGTCTGATAATTTTGGACGTCTCCAAGAAAAGATTATTTCACCTATGCCTGGTGATCACTCTGTATCCTTTGAATCATTAATCACGTTTGGTATTGGGTTAAGATCAATGACTCATGTGAGTCTGATGTGACACTCTTTGGGCTAACCAAGACTTTGCATACAAAAATTATCTTGCACTTAACTCAGAAATGTTCCCGTTTTAAGTTCTATCAACCCAGTTTGATAAATTTATAATTTGGATAGAATTTGACATTATGAAGGATTATCATATAATTGAAATAACCTGATAAATAACATACATGCATTTATTTGAAATTTTATTATATAAATTTTCTTTTTTTTTAAAGATTACAAAACCTGTTCTGTGACAGGAATACAAGCAATATTGTTCCAGGATTATTCATGGATACATCTGAAAGAGCTTAGATTACACATTAATAGTATGATTTGAAAACTTCCCAGATTAAACTCTTAAGTAAAACAATTTAAAGTATTCAGTGATAATTAATCCTTTACAAGCATTTCATAATTATGGCAGCAGTGCCAAGCATCTGATGCAATTTAACCACCAATAAAAGGTACAATACATAGGAACTCATGATATGGTACCTTGGGCTTCTGGCATGCCTTACTAGAGAGAAACTAGTATAAAGTAAGATCATGTATAATAGTAGAAAAATATTTGTGATTTTTTTTCTTTTTTAAAAACTGTTTAAGTAGTTGCCCACCCCATTCCCACCCAAGGCCAAAAATGCAAAATAATTACATCCCTTAGGTGTATACCTTCCCTTTTGCTTAGGGTAAGAGTTAAGATAAACCTAATACATGTACACAATTTTAAGAATTAAAAACTCATCACCCATAATTATTAAGGATGCTAAGGAATGGCAATTAAAAAAAAAAAAGCTTTAGATGATAAACTACACTTAGAGAAACACAAACCAAAACCTTTATCCTTATACCCTTGCTTTGTATTTAAAAGTTCTACTTTACACACTTGTTTGAAAAACTCAGTATACAGTTCATTCAGTACTATAGTGATACTAGGAGTAAAGATTTTCACTTCAATTATTGAACTAATCTACTTAGAGAGACTATTACAGAGACTCTCCTCTCACATACGTTTACACATATTGTACTCAAATGGTATGTGCTCTAAAAGAGGTTTTCTTGAGGTTTGCATCTCTGAACCTAGTCTCTAAATTTTCCTTTCCACTAATCTCTATTCAATGTCATATACATTGCTAGTTGCTCTGGGAGAAGTCATGGACATTTAAACAGCTTATCATGCACTTCAAGGTTATATGGCAAAATAATGAGGAAAGTGCCGTAAGAGGTAGGAAGTAGACTCTCATCCCAACCCTTGGTATGCCCTGTTATGAACAGTTAAAAGACTAGAATCAAAGTGGTAAATGTGAGACTGATAGTAATACAAGGCTTAAGAAAATTAAGTCGACTTAATTACTAGAATTCTTTGAGAACACTCAGTCACATTGGAACCAGTTACAAGTCACTTGACCACACAAAATACAGCAGTGTCAGAAGTACATAAAGCACACTGTAGATACAAATTCTTCTTGGCCATCCATATTTAGGTATTATCATTCTGTAGATTCTTCACTAGAAAAAGTGGTTAAGCGTAGCTCTGCAGAATACCACAGTCCCAAGAAAGCAAATTTCATTCCTTCATTAATTGGTCTCCACCAATGGTCACTTGGGGAAACCAGCAAAATATAAGCAATCTGGAGGTGAAAAGAGGACTATTTTCACTGAAATATAAATACTGAGTTAAGTCAACTTATCTGCGAATTAAATAAAACTCAATGTATACATCTAGTGTGAGTCACATGGAGCTGGACCTTTCAGAGGGACAGAACTCTAGGACTAGATCGGAACCTTTTAGTTTAAGCACCAAGGGTCAACCATGGAACCCATCGTATTTCTTAAACACAGAAAACAGACCTTTTCTAACTCTTTACATTCCTGAGATACCTGTCCTAATGCCTTCACAAATCTCATAAATGCTTGATACCACTATGAGAATTTTCTCTATAAAATATGGTAAAGCAAGCTGAAAATTTTTCCATCATTTATAAAGGCCAGGAAGTAGAGAATATCAAAGCCCTGTTGAGATATGTATTGCTGACTTCCATGGTGATTAAGTACATCTATACCAAGGCTCCCAAATCTTAAATGTTTCTCTGCTCTCATCCCAGGCTGGACCTACCCCAGTTCCTTTCCAACCCAATCCATTCTGCTTACTCATGAAGCCCTTGCACCCCCCTCCCCCTTCAAATCTTTCCTGGGCTGAGGGTGCAGGGAACAGCAAACAGGCCAGCCCCA
Source organism: Leptonychotes weddellii (assembly GCF_054177405.1). Classification (NCBI taxonomy): domain Eukaryota; kingdom Metazoa; phylum Chordata; class Mammalia; order Carnivora; family Phocidae; genus Leptonychotes; species Leptonychotes weddellii. Next base: position 92,165,360 of record NC_138385.1, on the reverse strand, counting down.
CCTCTCATAATGTCCCCTGGCCCCAAAAGCAACTACTTCTTAAAATTAGGTGGGAAATGGTTGATCCAAACCCATACTTTGCAGCCTACCACATGTGAAATGTGAATCTCTACTGCATACACACACCCCCTCCAGACACTCACTAAGTGACTTTTCCCCACACATTAGCCTTGCAGCATCTTGATTCTGTGCCTTGTCAAAATCATTACATTTTTGCATTTTTGGGGTTGCTTGTGAATAAATGAATCCGTATTAAATCTGTTAAAGGTCTACCGTACTTAGAAAAAAAGACATCTCTATAAATTAGAAGCTGAAATGACTTACATAACAAATTAAAAGGACAAAAACTTACCTTAACATCATCACTTGAAAGGGAAGATACAAAACACGTGGTAGTGTAATCCATATTTTTCAGCATGTGCTTGGAAAAGTTAAATGCAATCTACCATTCTAGATATTATTTTGGATTATAGGATAAGAGGAGGTTTGTAAAAGTGGCCTGATGGTTTAGTTCTTTCTTTCACATTGAAATAATCTTTAAGACTGAACTAAAACCTTCTGGGAGAAGCCCTGGTAACTAGGGGAACTAAATGGTGAAGGGCCCAGTGGAGCTGGACTCAGTAATTAATGGAAAGGTAAACCCAGGGCAAGCATTACACAATTGTTGGCCAAGTTTGTCTGCCATAAGTCAAAGGCAATAGGAACACCAGGACCACAGATGAAATAAATTAAGCTCACGAACTGCATTTTAGGCAACAAAAGCCTTCAGTTTTGTGAACATACGACTTGCTTTTCTCCAATAAAATTGGCAGCTGGAGTAGGCAAAGAAGGCAGTATCTTTGAAAGCAATAAACTTGCCATTCATCTACCAGTAGAGTATTGTCCTAAGAAATATGTATTTTTTTTTTGAACAACTCTGCTCCTGGTTGGGTATTAATATGAAGGGAAGGCAGCATGGTGTTATGAGGGAAAAAAACTGAATGGGAAGTTAAGGATTCTAGTCTTTGCTTTGGGTCTCAGGTACTTTACATGCAATATGAGAGTTATTTAGATAATTTATTATCTAAATTAGATAAGTTATTTAGATAATAAATTACATAGATAATTTATAAGGATTTACACATTTACTTCTGGTTCTAAGACTCTGATGGACAAAACACCTAAGCAATTATGGAATAGCATCAGTGTCCAAAATTTGAAATTATGGAATAGCATCAGTGTCCAAAATTTGAAAATATGTCTTTTTTTTTTTTTGCTCAGAGTTACATTAACATTTTAAAAGTGACAAGAATTTGGGATGGTCATGGTTTGAAACACTGAATAGAGGAGAGAGAGAAAGAAAGAAAAAATGTTTTCTTTACAGGCAATGGGAAGCAGTTTTTGATAGTTAGCATTCATATACTCAAGAATTTTAATAAAACTTTCTCCATCTAGATCTCCTGCATCCTTCTTCCTATACATTTTTTTATTTAGAAGATAAACTTACATTTGATTTCTATGAAATAATCATTTTGTGTCACTTAAGCAAAATGAATGTTATAGATTTTCCCTTTCTCTTTAGTTGCATAGAGGAGAAATTAAGGAATAATAAGTGGCTTCTAAGACATTTAACTAAAGTACGCTTTCTTGGCTTTGTACTCTCAAAGAAAGATTTAAAGCTTCGGGCAGGTAAAAAGACTTCTGATGTAAATGGCTCAGTACATGGCTAAGAGATCTGTTGGGCACATTGTTGATGAGGTTAAGTTAAATCACTTTTTCCTTGTTCATGTTTTTCATATTACATATCAATGTCTACTAGGTAGCTTGATTAAAATGCAGGTAATAATGGATACAAAAGTTTCTTTAATCAAATAGAATCGTGGAAACTACCCAAATTAGATGTAGGTAATGAATACTGTAATCTAAGCAGACCCAGTGACCACTATGAAAGCTGATCATTTCTGAAGTTAAAGGAAGCATTATACGGCTATAAATTATCAGAAGGAATTCAGAAAACACTCAATGGTGAACATTCACTTAGGCTACTTGAGCTATGATTTCAGGTGAGAACAGATACTGTTTGATCAAGAATGTTTTATTCCCTCGAATAAGAAAGTTTAAATCCAATTTCATAGAGAGGCTGGTGGCCTTTATTACATTCAAATTAGTGTTTAATATAGAGCATTGTAATGGGATAGAACTCATTATGATTTACCTTTTTTCCAAAAAAGCATACTTTTCTTGCAGGTATACAAGAACAGGTATCCTGTTATTCATACGCTAAATTCTGCAATTTGATCTATTTAAACATGAAAGATCTAATGGGACTTGAATGACCTGTTGTTAAATTTTCCTTCGCCAATATCTTCACCATAACTCTTAAAGGCCTTTGATGTATATTGGCAAAATCCCCAATTATATGCCAAATACTAAGTATGGATACTATTCAAGATCAAAAGTGCAAGAACTACTTCCTTAATTAAGGAAAAAAGAACCGTAAGGAGTTGCAACGTATACGGACTAACTTCATAGGTGTACTCTTGATGTCATGCCACACACACGTGATAACTTTCTCTACCATAACAGCTCTCTAAGTTAGTCTGACAAAGCACCTGACTTTAAGAAACAAACAAATGAACGAACCAGTGAAACAGACATGGGGAAAGATATATACATTTTGGAAGTATTACATTCAACAGCTGTTCCACAATCTGGCCATTTTTAGGGCTGTCCAACAATACTGTTAATCCAGGTGAACTATTTAACCCGATTTAATAGTCAATTGGTTAATAATAATAGATTCCAAGTTAAACAAAGCATGTATACATTAAAGAAAGCAGTACAGAAATGTACTGTATATGAACTGTTTACAAAAACATACAAAATGTTGGATGGCACAAGGGATACAGTGCTAATAGAAACGGATTGTTTAAGCTAAGTGCTTAACATAAACTGTCCATCCCTATAACTAACAAAGAATATTTCAGGGACATGAAATATTTCCTATAAAAATAATGCTATATGGTGTAGAGTACTTTATTCAGTGTATTTTTAGGTGGTATTCATATGTTCATTATTCTTGTTGATTCAGTGAATATGTCTTCATCATGTTTCCATTTTCATTTCACCCGAAGCTCCAGGAAAATCTAACTTGCTAACAATCATTTAAAGCGAGAAGAGACGGAAGCAGGAGCAGCAGCAGGAGCAGCAGCATTATGGGTACCAGCTGGGACAGTGTGTGCTTGCAGGTGTCTCTCAGATATGTGCTACCTGTCGCCAGAACTTGTGCTATCAGCTTACACCATGGTACCAAATAGCTCACTGAGGTCACTTCACAGGGCTGTGGAGGTGATTTTTTTAATACCTCTCCGCTGAGCAAGAGTGGAGCGGCCTACTGGTTCCAAAACTGGCGACTGATTACGGTTTAAAGCAGAATATGTAGCTGCCATAGCACCCTGAAAACAGGAAAGAGAGGTCACAACACAAATGACAATGGCTAGTCACAAGTACACAGAATATGAAATGCAGACTTTTTTCCCCCTAGATAATTTCTTCATATGGAAATGTATATACATTTAACTGGGCTTATAATGAAAATAACCATACTGGTCAAACCCTCTGATTTAACTAAAATTAAAGAGGCAAACGTGGGAGGCTGAACTTGTAGATGAGAAAGGACAGGGATGGGCTTATAACAAGCAGGCCTCACTTTACTCAGGACTATTCAACTTTTTGTTTCTTTGCAATGCTTTAACACGAGAGGTGGCAAAGCATGCTCTTTTGGAACCTGTTTTGCCACTGCTGACAACCTCAGAGTTTGCTCTGGGTTTTGCGTAAGAAAGCAAAGTATACACAAAAGTTAGGAAATCCATAGGCCTACGTGATTGATAAATGCAGAAGTCATTCTTAAACTAGTTTTATTATATTTTGGTGTGCTTTGACTTTTTCTTTTCTAAACCGCTCATTGTAAGAGAATCTCACTTGAGGAAATGGATGCCGGCTGAGCGAAGGGGAAAAAGGTGCTGCGGGCATGGAGAGGGAGGCTCACAGTGTTCTGGAGGACATGCAGAAAACAGTGCCTGAATGGGGCAGCTCACCTTGACTAGATGGGGTGCGTCCTGTCTGTTTAGTTGGTATTGTGGCAGTTGGTCCCAGTGGACGATCCAAGGATGTCTGAGCACAAGGGCAGCAGTCAGTCTCTGATGAGGATCCACGTGAAGCATCTTTGACACCAGGTCCTGTAAAGGGAAGAAGAAGAATAATAAAACAAGCTTAAACTTTTGTTTGTTTTTCTATAGCACTTGATACTGGTCAGCATTCCTCCTTAGCTTTTATGACACTATTTTTTCCTGGTACCAAACCTTGAGGTTCAAAGCAATTTGGTCAACATGACAATTTTTCTTTTTTTTAAAAGATTTATTTTAGAGAGAGTGAGAGAGAGAGACAGAGAGAGAGAACTGCAAGTGAGCATGAGCAGGGGGAGAGGCAGTGAGAGAGAGAGAGAGGGAGAGAATCTCAAGTATACTCCCCGACATGGGGCTCAATCCCACGACTCTGAGATCATGACCTGAGGTGAAATGAAGAGTCGTACGCTTAACTGACTGAGCCACCTCGGTGCCCCCAACATGGCAATTTCTTTGCGGGAAAAAAAAAAAGGCAAAAACCTAAGTCTCTGTTTTCTCCTCCCTGAGTAACAGTAATTTTGGTGCATTACAAAGAGTAAATTTACCACATTTATGTATCTTTAAGTACTTTGGCTCTTTTTTCACTGAGATATTCTGGTTTTTCTACACTTTTGTAGGTTTATTTCTAAGTAATTTTTTGTGCTGCTGGTAATAATGAAAAGCAGAACATAACTGTCCCAATAATAGGAATTTATTGGAGAGCTCCAAATGCCCCCTCCAAAAGATTAGAGTTCTTTTTTTTTTTAAAGTAGGCTCCATGCCCAACGTGGGGCTTGAACTCACAACCCCAAGATCAAGAGTCACATGCTCCACCGACTGAGCCAGCCAGGTGCCCCAGATTTTTATTTTTCCACTTCATGGGCATCACACAGGCATTATTAAAAAAAAAATCAGAAATACAGAGAAGCAAAAAGAACATGAAGAACGCCCAGAATCCCACTCTTCCAAAGAAAATGCTTTCTATCTATCCAAATGCTTTTCTATGCATGTGATCCATATAATTGCTAGATAGTTTTATACTCTCTAAAATAACAACAGTTGTGGGGCGCCTGGGTGGCTCAGTTGGTTAAGCGACTGCCTTCGGCTCAGGTCATGATCCTGGAGTCCCGGGATCGAGTCCCACGTCGGGTTCCCTGCTCAGCAGGGAGTCTGCCTCTCTCTCTGACCCTCCCCCCTCTCATGCTCTCTATCTCATTCTCTCTCTCATATAAATAAATAAAATCTTTAAAAAAAAAATAACAACAGTTGTGACTTATAAAAGCCATCTACAACTTGTTTAATTTTTCATTCAAAATATAGCTATTGAGTATCTATTAAAGGCCAGGTATTCTGCTAGGCATTGGGTATTTAGCAGTGAACAAGATAGAAATGAACTCTGACCTCATGAAGCTTTCAGCCCAGTGAGGGAGAAACAAAGAATCAATTACAAAGCAAACAATAAGTTCTTTGATGGGATGAATAAAGAGGTATAGCTAGAGGAACACAAAGAGACAGTGACCTGAACAGGATGGGGTGGCTTAGAAGCGACTTCTTTAGAGGAATGTTAGATCTGAAGGATGAGCAGTAGATGGATTAGAGAAGGGGGGGAGGAAACAGAGCAATTCAGGGAGATAGAGCAGAGTGTGTTTAGAGGAAAGCCTTCAGGGACGAGAACATGCCACAATTAAGGAACTAAAAGGAGTGCAGTGAGGCTGTAACAAAAAATGCCAAGTAGAACATGGCAGCAGATAAGTGGGAAAGGCGAGAAGGGACCAGACCATGAAGGCCCTGGTAAGCTACATTAGCAAATCTGGACTTTGTCTGCAGGTAAGAAATTATTCAAAGCAAAGGAGTGATACAGTCAGGTTTGTACTTTAGAGAGCTTATGCTCACTAAGTGTGGAGGAAAATGGATTGGAGGGTGCAAGCCTGAAGACTCCAATTTGAGACTCGTGAGCGATGATGGCTTCAGGGAAGTATAAGAGATGGAGAAATATGGATGGTATTGAGGTACTTAAGAGAAAGAACCAACAGAACCTGGTCGCTGACTGGTACTGGGAATTGAGGAGATGTTATTCCAAGTATTCCTCTGCTATTATTTACAGTTTCTTATTTTTAGTTATCATTAACAACTAAGAACAGGAACAAGCTACGGAACAGAATTAGAAATAAAAAGTGAAACAATTAGGAACTCCCCTTCCAAATTCTTAAAGTGGGAAAATGTGCTTCAAGTATATAAAAGGTTGCAAAACTGCCCAGGGGCATAACAAAACGCTATTCCTTCCATAGGTCTCCTCACTCTGCTCAGATAAGCTCATTCGTGCTCATGGCTTTAGCTACTACAGATGATGACAACTCCTAACTCCACTGTCCACCCAAGACTTCTCTCCTAAGATCTGCATCCATATAGCCAGTTGCCTAATAGACATACATCTCTTAATTATATATCACAGTCGCATTTCAAATTCTTCATGTCCAAATCTGTAATCATCACTCCTCTCAAAACCACTTCTTTTGTATTCCACATCTTGGTGAAGGACACCACTACCGACTTATTTGCCTGAGATGGAAATGTGGACTACACGCTTACTATCTGCTTCTCCCTTGCTTCTTTTTTCCTTAAAGATTTCTTTATTTATTTTGAGAGAGAGAGAGAGAGAGCGAGTGAGATAATCTCAAGCAGACTCCGTGCTCAGCACGGAGCCCAATGTGGGCCCTGAGATCATGACCTGAGCCGAAACCAAGAGTCAGGCGCTTAACCAACTATGCCACTCAGGTGCCCTTCCTTTGCTTCTTATGTCCATTTAACCACTGAGTCTATTTTGCCCCCTAAATTTCTCTTTCATTTGCCTCAAATCCTGCTACAACTGCTCTAGTTTAGGTCTTCATCATTTGTGACCTGAAATATTGTAAAACCTTACAAATAAAACTACCCTTAATATTAGGTCAGTGAGGACTGAATGAAATAATATAGGTATATGTGTTAGCACAGTCCTTGGCACATAAGTGCCCAGTGAATTGTAGCGATGGTACTGTTCTTCTCAAAGCCACATATGACACATATGGCCCATATGACTGATGACATTCACATGTGCCACTTGCTCTTGAGGCAACACATCAGATTGATAGAACTCTCCCTCCCAATTTTGTGGGTATTCACTGTACCATATAATGCTTGTAATCTCAAGTCTTAACTCGACAAATTAGCAAAAGTTATCAGTAATAACGTGATATTTATAAGAAAGGCTGTGAGTTAGATCCAATTTTTTTGTGCTCTATTTTCATCTCATCCTCAGCTATCTTTCTCTTTCATTCAAAAAAGCATACTGGAATGCAAGTCAATGAGAACCAAATTATCAAAATTAAAGCAAGTTAAGGTTATCTCTATAATTTATTTAAAAAGGAGGCAATGGGTAAGCTCCGATACTTTACATGGTGACATTACTTAATATGTCTCACAACTGATCATGACAATTTCTAGCAGACTCCAGAGATAAGAATTACTGCTCTACAGAACAAACTTGAAAAAGGAAAATCTGATCACTATAATGCTTAATATTTTTCAACAGTTCTCCAATACCTAGAATAAACCTGAAATCCTGAGCATAATCTACAAAGCCTTTTATAATTTGGGTTCATCAGCTACCTTCTCATGTGTACCCTGTACTAGTCACAACAAACTGTGCACAGCAACCTGGAGGCATTCTGCCATTTTCAGGCTGTCCTGACCACAAAGAGCATGTGCTGCTCCCTCAGCCTGGGATGGAATACATCCTTCTGCTCCCTAAAGCTGCCAGGAAAATCCCTTCACTGCTTCTGGAAAGCTTTCCTGGAAATCTTTCTGACCGAGCACCATCTGTGAACTTCTTTAACACAGAAAATGTACCACTGTAACAGCACACGTGACACTCTACTGTATACTTCTGGCCATCTCCCAACTAGACTATGAGCTTCCTGAGATCAGGAATTCTATCTCAGTCACATCTTTGATCCCTAGACCCTCACATATTAAGCATGTTGTAAGTGCTTAATACATGGATTAAAAAGAAATCCCAGAAAAAATCAATCATCTGGTTTAAGAAATATTGTTAAAAAAAGGGGAAAGGCTAACATTTCATTTTAAATCAGTTACAAAGCCAAATATCATCTATGCAGACATTAAATTAGTTAACAGAGGCTTCATGTCTATGCCAAAAGTATCAACCTACATTTTTGACATACCCTATTTACTTATGCAATCATCTCAACTTGGGCTTCCATCTCTAAGAGAAATCAGCAAGCACTTTTACCAGTATATATCTTCTTTATTTCCTCTATGTTTTGCCTTATTCAGAAGTGGAAAACTTTGCTTTTCTTTTTCGAATTTTTTTTTTTTTTAAAGATTTTATTTATTTATTTGACAGAGAGAGACACAGCGAGAGAGGGAATACAAGCAGGGGGAATGGGAGAGGGAGAAGCAGGCTTCCCACAGAGCAGGGAGCCCGATGCGGGGCTCGATCCCAGGACCCTGGGATCATGACCTGAGCCGAAGGCAGACGCTTAACGACTGAGCCACCCAGGCGCCCCTCTTTTTCGAATTTTTAAGATTTTCCCTCTTGTTTTTACAAGAGCATTTTCTATGAATAAAGTAAAACTAGAACAGAGTTGGAAATCAAGTCTGCCAAAGGATGGCAGATCTTCCAGTGAGAAAGGCTTTTCAAATGGATTTCAAGCAGACACTATAAAACTATACTACCATTTACTGTGAAAAAGATAAGGCCCTTTGGGTGCCTGGGTGGCTCAGATGGTTGAGCGTCTGCCTTCGGCTCAGGTCATGATCCCAGGGTCCTGGGATCGAGTACCACATCGGGCTCCCGGCTCAGCGGGGAGCCTGCTTCTCCCTCTGACCCTCTCCCCTCTCATGCTGTTTCTCTCTTGCTCGCTCTCTAAAAAATAAATAAAATGTTTAATAAAAAAAAAAAAAAGATAAGGCCCTTTTCTACATAATATGGACCAAAAATAGAACATGGTGCAGTTATTCTAGGGAATAAGGGCTTTGGAACCAACTGCTTAGTTTGAAGCACCCACATGCTCCCTGTATGTAACCATGGACAAATTCACACAAAAATTCTGTCCTTGGTTTCCTTCTGTGAAATGGGGATACTACCACCTATTTTACAGAGTTTGGAAGAGGATTAAATCTTTTTTTTAAATTTTTAAAAATTTATTATTTATTTGACAGAGAGAGAGAGAGAGAGACAGCGAGAGAGGGAACACAAGCAGGGGGAGTGGGAGAGGGAGAAGCAGGCTTCCCACTGAGCAGGGAGCCCGATGCGGGGCTCGATCCCAGGACCCCAGGATCATGACCTGAGCTGAAGGCAGACGCTTAACAACTGAGCCACCCAGGCATCCCTGGAAGAGGATTAGATGGGATGATTTAGGTGAGGTGCAGTGTGAGGCACAGAACACACAAATCATGAAGATTACCACCATTATTATTATTATGGTTAACAGATTTATATATTTTTTCTTCCAAATTTTTATTTAAATTCTAGTTAGTTAACATATAGTGTAATATTGGTTTCAGGAGCAGAATTTAGTGGTTCATCACTTACATATAACATCCAATGCTCCTCACAACAAATGCCATCCTTAACACCCATCACCCATCTAGCCCATCCCCCGCCCATCCCTCCATCAACCCTGAGTTTGTTCTCTCTCGTTAAGAGTCTCTTATACCACCATTATTATTCATCATGTTTGTGAGTAAGTAGTTTTAGATGTATAGGTAATAAAGCCAAACCAATACCTTCTGGGAAACAAAATAATTGGTCCATTTTTGAGTTCAAGTTATTTGGTAACATCACTTCAAAGTAATACTTTATAAACAAAAGTTTGTAACTATTATTTTTTTCTCACCAGGGATTATGAAAAATTATTTTCTCAAAAGCTTATAATAGGGGGCGCCTGGGTGGCTCAGTTGGTTAAGCGACTGCCTTCAGCTCAGGTCATGATCCTGGAGTCCCAGGATTGAGTCCCGCATCGGGCTCCCTGCTCGGCAGGGAGTCTGCTTCTCCCTCTGACCCTCCTCCCTCTCATGCTCTCTCTCTCTCAAATAAATAAATAAATAAATCTTTAAAAAAAAAAAAAGCTTATAATAGGAAGTCATACTTACCTTTGCTGTGTCTGAAACAGAATTCCAGTAACCACCACTGAGTGAGAATTTTCCGCTGCCTATCCGTGCCAATATTTCCTCTGGTGTATCATCAGGGCCATTTGCAAATGGAGTGTAACTAATTTATAATGAAATTAAAATGTTAATGAATAAAATTTCTTTTTTGGTTGGTAATCTTCCCATTTATTTGCAGTGTTCAAGAGTACTCCGGGTAATTAAATTAATGTAATACTTTACTGAAATCTCCTAAAGTAAAAAATATCAACATCATGAAGCTCCATTAAGCACCAGGTCAAGGTATAAGCTATGAAATATTAATTAGACTTAATATATACTATAAATATTTTAAGATATGACACATAAGAATAGAATATTTAAAAACAGTGTATGTTTACAACATAAGAGTACAAAAGAGATATGGAAAAAATCAAGTTAAGACCTTAAAACATTAACAAATGGTACATTAAAGAAAATCAGTAATGATAGTTATAAATGTGGTGCATATATATATATATACACACAGAGAGATACACACACAGGACTACATTATTAGATAACATGAGAAAACATGAAAAGAAAGACATTACAACACAGAGATTAAAAAAAATAGAAAAAAATATTGATGGATAAATGCTTACAACATATGGTCCACTCACCCAGTAAGCATTGTATAGAGGAGGACACCAAGACTCCATATATCACAAGCAGCATCATAGCCTTGTCGTTTTAAAACCTAGAAAAAGTAAAAATTAGTATTAACATACTACTGTTTAGAGATTTGAATAGGCTGTGAAATGCACTATCTTCTAAATCAATGTATTTAAGAAAAACCTCAAAAGAACATGGTTAACAAACAAGGCAATATATTAATCCTATTCTATAACATTCTACAACTCATAATTCATATATATATATATATATATATAAATTTGATTTTGGTATTTGAATTAGCATTTATTGAGTGATGCCATAGCAGACAGAGGACTATAAAATAAAATGAAGGTAAGTTTCTTTTTCTCCCCCCACTGCTTCCCTCTAAGTTTCTTATTTAAATGAATTTATATTCATTTTGTATGAGGCTGCAGAAGTGGTTACATAAAACAGTAGTTTTAGGAACACATAAAAGTACAAACAATATAATGAAAAATTACACTTTTACATATATAAAATATGATTCACTTGAGCACTGAGTAATCACCAACTATTATCAGGCATGAACAGTGATAAATACAAAACACTCTTGTTTCCTTAAGAAAATTAGACTATGGCAGGGGAAATAAACATATAGTTAATAAAGCAACATATTATAACAAAATTATGCCTAAAGTGGTATAGGTATAAAGATGAGGAAACAATTCATTCATTTTTGTTTTTAAAGATTTATTTATTTTAGAAAGAGAGAGCGAGAGCAAGAGTGAGTGCGGGGGAGGGGGAGAGGGAGAGAGAATCTCGAGAAGACTCCCCGCTGAGCATGGAGCCTGACATGGGACTCGATCCTATGACACTGAGATAATGACCTGAGCCGAAGTCAACAGTTGGACACTTAACCGACTGAGCCACCCAGGTGCCCCAAAACAATTCATTCTTGATATGGAGAGAGAAGGAAGGCTACGGGGCAGCCTGCTTGTACTGGGCCTATAAGTAAGAATTCAGGAGGCAAAGGGAGGAGGTGGAGGAGAGCAGAGGACACTCCAAGAACAGAGGCAAGAGAGCAGAGCATGCTTAAGGACAGGCAAGGATTCAGTGTGGCCAGATGTCCAGGTAAGGGATACCAGAGAGAACAAAGAAGGGCTTTTATAAATATCTTAAGGATTTTTCCTGCAGGCAATCTGTGGTCATTGAAGCACTAAACAGGGAAATAAAATAAGTAGATGGGTATACCAAAAGGATAACTCAAGGTATAGAGGAAATGCTGGCAAGAAGACAGACTGGAAACAAGGCCATCTGATAGGAGGCAATTTGTAGCAAACTAAGTGAAAGGCTATGAGGAACCACACTAAGGCAGGACATGGAGAGAATAAGATGTAATGATAAAATAGGAAGGACTTAGTAGAGCTGGGATGTATGGGATAAGGGAAAAGGGGTCTAAAATATTTAGGAATCAGAATGGAAAGGGTTTGGTGACTGACCGGATGTAGAGAAATGATGGAGAAGGAGGATTTCAGGAGGACTTCCAAATTTTAACTTGAACGACTAAGTGGTGAATCTGAGACAAAGAGTTAAAAGGTCAAGTCTAAGGATAGTTTAATCACGGAAGATTTCCTGAAGAATATGAATTTAGAGGCTTTGAAGCAAAAAACATTTGAAACAAAAAACATTAGGTTTTGAAGCAAAAAACATTCCAACATGCCAAGGCAAAACAGCTACATGGTGATTTCCAGAAGCAGATTGCTTGTCTGAAGCAGGAAAGAGGAAAAATGAGATGGCTAGATGAAGTGACCATGCTTGGACACCAATATGTGTGAGAAGCTGTGGCTATATGGACAAACAAGCAAAAAGTCTGTCCCTCATTAGTTCTAGTCCCACCAGGAGAACAGGTGCAAGTAGTCTTTTTAAAAGCATTATTTTATACCTCAAAAGTAACAAAATTACAAAAAGTTTGGAAAATAGAGGGGGGAAATCCAGCTCTACAATCCAATTGTCCTAGCATTACCAACTGTTATCATTTTTTGGTGAAATATCTAACGGTAAAAGCAGAGACTTTGCAGCCATATTACCTGGGCTCAAATCTCAATCTGACCTCAAATTACATAACCTCTCACTGTGCACCTGGTTTCCTGTAAAACTCAAAGAGTAAAAGGTCTCACTTCACATAGTTATAAGAGAAAAAATTATTATATGTAAACTCTATTTGTGAGGATGAAATCAGCTAATACATGTGACTGGCACAGAAGCTTGATATTAGGGTTAACTATTATTTATTATATAGTTCACAGTTACATTTTTTTTTAACATAGTGATAATAAAAAGGTAAGAAATCTTGAAGGCAAAACAGTGGACTTTAGATTTGCTACAATGGGGAACCAAAATTTCTTAGGAAAAGAAGCAACTTGATCACAGCAGTGCTTGAAGACTTCATTAAGTCGATGGCTCTTCTGTGGAATGATCACAGAACCAGAGAGGGAAGGAAGGAGGGGCTAGGATGGCAGTTCTGTGAAAAGAAGAACCTCAAACTGGTTTCAGGGGATAACAGAGATGGTACCTAGTTACGTAGCTAAAGACAAGAAGAGACCATGATGCTTTAGCCTCAGAAATACAGGAAGATGGTGACAAAACCAGGAAATTAGAAGGATATTAGGAAAGGATGAGAATAAACTAGTTTCCGTTTAATTCCATGTGCTCACAGCACAAAAGTGTCAGTGATAGCAGACCGCTACAGATGTGTGATTATGTAGAAGACAGAAGGTAGAGCAACAAAAGGACTGTAGTGGACTAAGTAGTAGGGGGCTGAGGACAGGATGAATTACCATCAGAAGAAAAAGGGTTGACATTTTAATTATTTGTTCAGTAAGTCTTCAATGGAAAAACTATTAACTATTCTATATTAAACACAGCAAATGAATTTTTAAATATACTGAAATACTGGAAGCAAACAATTTCACAATTACCTCCGGTGCAACAAAATTTGCAGTATAACAAGGAGTCATGAGAAGACCGTTTTCTGCTCTTAGCTGTTTGGCAAAGCCAAAATCACAAATTCGAATAGATTCTGGATTGCCAGATTCATCCACATAAAGAATGTTGCTAGGTTTCAAGTCTCTGTGAACCACCTAATTGAAATACAAATTGAAGAGGTACATTAACAATACATTTCAATTACGGAAAACTCTTTATTCACAAACTGTCAAGCAACGTACTTAACAAGACGATGAGTGCTGACCTTTAAATTATCTCATTTTAAAATGCTGATAATGTAAGTATAACTCTCTAACACAGAACTGGGGCAAGGAGAGAAGGAAGAAAAAAATAGTATGTACATCCCTCCTCTTTGTCCAGTTGAGTAAGTGGGTTAAGGTAAAATGCAAATAGCAATAATATCTGTCTCTAGGTTATTCATTCATTCAACAAATATGTACTGAATGCCTATCATGTGTCAGGGTATTATATAAGGAGCTCTAGATACTATGCTCAACAAGACCCATAAGATCTTTGCCTTTCCATGCTAGGAGCTTACACAGTAGTGGGGGAGGCAGAGAATAAACAGGTGACAGATGGGTCTCTACAGGAGGTAACATCTGATCCAAGACCTGAAGAACAGAATGAACAAGCCAGAACAGTGGGGGATGGTCATTCTAAGTAGAGGGAACAGCATGTATGATGGATGTATACAATAAACATATGCCCACAGGCTCAATGGAATAGGCATGGGGTTCAGGAGTAAAAAAGGAAAAAAAAAATCCAGACTTTAAGTATTGCCTATTTGATATCTAAGTGACAATGTCATACATACAAAAAGATATCGTTTCCTTTAGAGTTTTGTATTATTTTCCCCCTTTAGTTACCTACTTGAATAGTTCTCGTACATAAGCCTTCTGACATTCCTTATTAGACTTATATGTTTCTTCTACCGTGAAATTCTGAGTCTAGAGTGTAATCAATCATCTCAGTTTTAGTTCCTAACATTGAGCACATTACTTCTCCAGACCATCTGAATACTAATTACTGCTGAGGCAACAGGAAAAGAACAGAGAAGACTCAGATGACTGCAAAGTCATCAATTCTTCAGTGAATACAGAGTCCCACTAATTTTGAGCTAGTGTACTAGGCGAATCTTGACCAGCTAGAAGTCAAGATGCTCTAGGATGAAATTAACACATTGCACTTGTTAGCTTCTATGAGCAAATACAAAATGAGAATAATGTATTGAAAATAAACCCCTTAAGAAGTAAGCTCTTAATTTCCTTTTATTTATTTATTTTTGTAAGATTTTACTTATTTATTTGACAGAGAGAGACACAGTGAGAGAGGGAACACAAGCAGGGGGAGTGGGAGAGGGAGAAGCAGGCTTCCTGCGGAGCAGGGAGCCTGATGTGGGGCTCGATCCCAGGACCCTGGGATCATGACCTGAGCTGAAGGCAGACGCTTAACGACTGAGCCACTCAGGCGCCCCTTATTTTATTTTATTTTTTAAAAAATATTTTATTTATTTATTTGACAGAGAGAGACACACAGAGAGAGGGAACACACGCAGGGGAAGTGGGAGAGGGAGAAGCAGGCTTCCCGCAGAGCAGGGAGCCCGATGCGGGACTCGATCCCAGGGCCCTGGGATCATGACCTGAGCTGAAGACAGACGCTTAACGACTGAGCCACCCAGGCGCCCCTCTCTGGTTCTGCTTCTAAACTTGCAATGGACCCAGTTCTCAAGAGTACAGAGTGGCCTAGCAAAAAAGGTGATAGGTCTTCCAGGTCAGAAGACCTCACTTACTTTTTCTTGGGAAGCATAAGAATTTAATATAAACAAGTTAGGATTTCAAAGTATCACTACAAGCTTGGTGGGAGAAGTTTACATAGAGGAAGAACAGCAGAATAAGCTAGTAACAGTTATTTTCCATTAATGCATAAAGTAACTTCTACCTTTGTAATTTTAGTTTAAACATTAAGGAAAAAAAGGTAAAAAAAAAAAGGTAAAGGTATGTGTGTGTATGTATACGTGTGTGTGTGTGTGTATAAAATGTTAAAAAGACTTACCCCTTGTGCATGAAGATATTCAACAGTTTTGGTTATAGTAAACAGGACAGCACTGGCCTCTCTTTCAGAGAAAAATTTCTGTCTAAGAATTTTATCCAGCAATTCACCCCCTTTCATAAGTTCTGTCACTACATACACATATTTTCCATCATCATATACCTGTAAAATTAAACATCAAAATGTAAAAAATTATTTGAAGCTTTATATGTACTCAGAACAAAGTTTAGCATATTCAAGAGAAAATTAAAACTCATTTTATAGTCAAGGAAAATTTTACTTATCACAGCCAATAGAGGGTATAAAATCTGCAAACCATTTTATACATATAAGAATATTAAAATACAAATTGATTAGATTGAATGTCAGAAAAATAAACTGTAATTTCCTTCTATGAAACATAAGTCATGGCAATCAAAGTAACTATGGGCAGCGTATATCAAGGGGCACTGAACTTTTGCTCTCAGGGTTTGTTTCTCTTGATCTTTCTATCTACCGATGACAGCAGGGACTGGTATAAAGACACATGCCTGTAATTTTCCTGGAACTTCTACAATTGCAGAACTGTATTTACATACGCAGTACAATGAATTATCCTGGTTTTGATTAAACTGAAAGACAAGTTGTGGCAAGAATTAAGTAGGAAGATTAAGTAGCAAAAAGAAATTCCATCTAACCCCACAGAAGCATGCCAGTTTACTCCTAATGTAGAAATAGAAAGCTCATTGTAATTTTGGATTTGTACTCCAGGCAATCCCGAACTGAAATAACCCCTTTATTAAACTTCAGTTCCTTTTATTCCCCCTCACCACAGGGCTACTATACACTTTTTATTTAGTTCCATAAGAGGTACCATGTACTAGGGCCCCAAAAATGGAGAAAACAAGGTACCCGTCCTCGATGTTTTTATTCTAGTAGAGAGAAACAGACATAAAAACAAGAGTTAAAAAAATGTTGGAGATACTGTAATAAAAGTAGGGAAAATTTTAGAGACTTTGGAATTTGAAATGAAGGAAGGAGGAAAGATGTGAAAAACAGTGACAGCTTAGGGAGTTTATAAGGCAAGGATGAGAGAAAATATTTTCCATACCTCCTTTTTGATTTACTTAGTTGGATTCTTGGAGATTATATCAAAGAGTCACTTAAAGCTACACAGCTTCACATTTAATGGCACTAAGCTAACATTCTCCTTCGAACAATGAGCAGGGATAAATTAATCTGAGGAAATTAGGAGTTTTGGTTATGAAGAAGGGAGAGTAAACTTTGGAATTCACGAAATCTCAGAGGTGAAAGGCGAAAGGCACCTTAGAAGTCCTGTGGCTTAGTTGGCCACAGGACGTATCAGGTCTACAACCCAGATACAGTCTTTGAGGCTCTGTGAGCACCATCAGCAAGAGAAGATTTAATGCTGTCTGGGGAGTTCACACCCTTTGCCAACAGCTCTGTTATGATAAAAAAAAACAGAGGTAGCAAGGAGAGGATACTTTACTTGTCTGGGGTGCAGTGATGCGCAGGACAGGCTTCCTGGAGGAAGTAATGTTTTAGCAAAGTTTTAGATGCACAGTAGTTAGCCAGGCAAAGAAGGGAAGTGGTAGTATTAATTGAGGAAACCATAAATTCAAAGATAGAATGGCATGAGAAAAGGAGGAAAGTTTAAAGATGAGCACATAGTGGAGCATGGTTGGAGCATGGGGTGGAGAGGAAGTGTGAAAACCAGTGCAGACAGAGGAAGGTAAGGACTGGAGGTGAGAGGGGGTAGGAAATGTAGGCTGAGGGGTAATGTGGTTCCATGTGAGTGTTTGCTCTCTCTGGCAATACTGTGGAAGACAGTCTGGGGAGTCCATGAAGCATGAGACTAGTCAATCCCCAATACTAATTAGTACACACATGTTCCAACAAACATATCAAAAGCAATAACATCAGCTACACTTTTCTTCTTAAAGCAAAAGTATAAAAATTAACTATATCAACAGGTTTTTCTTTATAACTGAAATTACGCTATATATGTTGTCCTTAAGTCAATTTTTTAAAAACTTACTCCTATTAGGTTCTTTGTCTACCACATGATATTTGAAAACATTCCAAATGTGAGCTGGACAACTGATTCAAATGATCGGAGTTCAAGAATCTACTACTTACATCCTTTAGAGTAATGATGTTTGGATGCTGTCCATAACGAAGAAGAATTTCAATTTCTTCTGTTGGGTCTCTCTTGCTTTTATCAATAATCTAAAAGGCAAATATTTATCATAAAATCTCATGAACTATTAAGGTCACAAACCTTAAGAATTTACAGCTACAGACTTTAGGTATTATCTTACATAAATACTGGACATATGAGCCATTTATCAACCAATTTTATTCAAGTACCTGGCCAGACTGTCTAATCAAAATTTGAAAGCCAGTCTAAGTTTAGGACTTTCTAAACACTCAAAAGCCTCAAGAAAAGGTACCAAGAACATATCTTTCTTCCATCCTTGAATGTCTTAAAACCTTGGAAACTCAAGTCAACTTCTAACCCCTATCAATACAGATAATTAAGAACAAGATGTATCTGCAATACCACCACTAACATCTGTTTATTGAATTAACTTTACTTCCTTTAATAAAAGTCTTCAATGGAATAACCAATTAGTTGGTAAGCTACTTAAAATACATAAAAAATTAATTCACAGCTAAGTAGAACAAGCTTATTTTTGAAGCTAGGCAGAAAGCTAAGCAGAAAACCACACCTAGAATTTTACTTGGCTAGAGTTAAGTTTAATTATTATAATAAAGCCCTTTAAAATACTAATGTAGCTTTCCAACCCTTTTATGTCAGCTGCTTCTTAAAAATACACCTCTTAATGTTTTAATCTGTTAAAGTAATATTATATTTTTAAAAGGACAAGTTTGGCTTTCATTTTGTCCAGAGGGTAGTCTGAAACAAATTTTGTGACCTTCATATTTTCAATTTTAAAAAAGCTTAGTAATTAATGTACACAATAAATACTCAAATGCTCCAGCAGTCAAGGAAAGAGCTTGCAACTCAGATAGCCAAATCTGCTATCTGAAATGGATTTAGTTGTAAAACAGTTCTGTACGTGGAGAACAGGGAATACAAACATTAGGTGTACACTGTAATCAAATGCAAATGACAGTGTGGAATTAGGCAAATGGATGATTAAGACGAAAGGTGTATGGAATAGACATCCTAATTCAGGGGATATGATCCGGGAATAGTCTTTTGAAAACTAGAACACACTGGGAGGTGTTATTCCCAGCAACATTCTCTTTGATCTGTTAATCTGAGCAGAGTTTACGTCACATTCATACTTGTGTTTGTAGATCTTAGATTTGTAGTAATTTCAGTAGAATGAAGTGCTGGGATTGGTTTTATGAATCAAATTTAAGTCACAAGAATCCACAAATAGCTTGAAGATATTCTCAAGGTTTTGGTATATAGCTTCTGGTTTCTGTAATTCAAAGGGGGCCTCAGGGCACTTATGCTTTTTTTCTGATGTGTTTATGGAGGCAAGATACACCCTTAAACTGCCCCTCATGTACACTACTCACCTTCTCTCCTTTCATGTAAGCAATCTGAAAATTCCTATGTACCCCAGATTTCACTATGAGCAATGAGTAGGAGAAGAGCAAATTAACATGCATTTCTATGGTTCATCCTACGTCCGACAGAAAGCCGGACACTGATGATTTTTAAAACAATTACATCTAAGTTTAGAATAGTAATTACAATTTTTTTGTGTATGTGTGCGTCTTCCCAGATATTTGCTATGCATATATAAAACACATTTATTTTTATTTTTACACAGTGAAATCATATTAGATGATAGACGGATGGATGTACTGAAATAATAATTAATGCCCCTCTCCTACTAACTAAACATGAGCTACCCGCACTTATAGACCAGTTCTAAGGTCCAAAATAAGTTGAAAGCTTTAGATATTAAATCGCTTGTACTGGGAGAGTAGTGACTACCAACTCAAGAAATGAAAAGGCAGAGACTTGAATATAGCATTTTTTCACTTACAACTACAGGTTTGTAACTCAAACTTTATCATAGAGCCATGTGATTTGGTTTTTGGCTTAGAAAATTCTTATTGTCTTGACACCTGCTGAAATTAAAACAGCTAATGATAATAAATTTTATAACAGTAGTGGTTCACTTTTATTGGTTCACAGATCCTTTTATATGTAAAGGACAGTATGAACATTTTTGCCAGAAAAATGGAAACACATAAAATTTGGCATACAATCTTGAGGAATTCCCTGATACTTAGACCACAAAATGGGGGACTTTTTAGAGTAAAAGGATGTTACTAAAAATCAGGTCAGGTGTAAACTGTACTAATGCCTTGAGCAAACTGGAGGTACGCTACCTTGCCTTTAGTTTACAGGTGAATCCGTGGTTCCAGATTAAGATCCCTAAGGGTTGCTAGGCAAACATTTAAATTTACCTTTTTTAAAAAACAAAACAAAAGGCACATTTACCAAAGAAGAAGTGTTTAAGTTTAACTGGTACTGACACATGTGAATAATAACTGTTAGAGTTGCATTTTATATTTTATTTTAAATTTTTTAAGTAGGTTCCATGCTGGGCATGGAGCTCAACGTGGGGTTTGAACTCATGACCCTGAGTTCAAGACCTGAGCTGAGATCAGGAGTCAGATGCTCAACTGACTGAGCCACTCAGGTGCCCCAGAGTTGTATTTTAAATCTAAAAATATTTACCTTCACTGCAAACTCCATGTTTGTAGCTTTATGTATGCATCTCTTGCAAACAGAGTAGGAGCCAACTCCAATATCTTCTTTTACTTCATATCCATCAGTAAACTGAATACTGTTTCTGTGCAACTGCTACAAACACAATTACAAATTGACAAAGAGTTTTGTAATGACTATGGTACAATTCATAATAGGGGAATATGTTACCCATTATGCATTGCTGATGTTAACAATAAATATAAATGAATATAAGCAAAAATAAAAATGAATCTTTACAGCATTTATTCTTCTACAACTATGTATTTTAGAGGTGTCTACCATAAAACGTACAGCAAGAAATAGGCTTTTAATTTTTTTTAAGAAGTTTTTTTTTTAAAGATTTTATTAATTTATTTGACAGAGAGAGATAGCGAGAGATGGAACACAAGCAGGGGCAGGGGGAGAAGGAGAAGCAGGCTCTCTGCTGAGCAGGGAGCCTGATGCGGGGCTTGATCCCAGGACCCTGGGATCATGACCTGAGCTGAAGGCAGACGCTTAACGACTGAGCCACCCAGGCACCCCAAGAAATAGGCTTTTTAAAAAGCTTATGTCAAAAATAAAAAATTGAGTATGTACAACAGAAAATGCAGGGTTACTTGATAAGGGGTTGAAAGCCCTGCCTGCGACTGAGCCCTATTCCACTCCCCAAATGGCGCTAGGCCTTTGAAGTACTTTTGCAAATAGGGAGAAGTTTGAAACCTCTGATATAGAAGAAAAGATTTAGGAGGATTCAGAATTAGAATATCCAGATTCTTGTCTCAGACGCCCCTCTGGCAGACTGCAACCCTGAACATGTGTTTTCTCAGAGGGTAATGGTGAGGATTAAATAAAAATAACATATTTGAAGGTGATACCTATTATCATCATTGTGGACTATCAGTAGCCATGCCCTCCATTTCCACCCTCAAGTCAAAGTTTCAATACAACTTCTGCTAGAGAAGCTGTTAAAGGGTTAAGGACTAGTAACACGTGGTAGGATGATGGCTAGCATATTAGTAGTTCCATAAGCAGGCTGAGGGAAGTTGTGCTGTCCTTGGCTATATTGAAAGGAGACCCCCCCCCCCACCAATGCCTATGAACTGTGTATAGGTTAACATTTGAATTCTGTAGAATATATGTTTGTGATTTCTATGTTAGGTACAGAAGTTATAACTTAAAAACTTGCCATACATCACATGCTTGCTATAGTAAAAGGAACAAACTACTTCAATCATGAACTTTATTTAAAAACCAGTGTTTAAATTGGTTTTCTAGAAAGTGGAAAGCAACTTAACTCAGGAAAAAACTTTAGAGCAAAAGCAACTTCATCATCAAGCAAATTCAAGCACTAATTAGTGCCCTAAAAACAATCAGTGCTTCAAAAGATATATCTATTCCCTCTTATGATTTGGAAGATTTATTAAATTTACCTTTCCATGATGCTGGGATGGGATGAAATAAATCTAATGGTTTTTACTACTTGTGTTTCTCTAATAACATTTACTAGTTCAGTCTCCTGTTACAAACACACAGACATCTGGAAACCTGCTTCTATTGTTTTTACCTTGTGCTCCAACTCTGATACACAGATGGGATAATGAGGTAGGGGACACCCTAAGATTGTACCTATAACCATTTCTTTTAAATAGCAATGGGGGCTCCAAAAGAACAAGGACACAAAACTTGGAAAACATAAGACTGAAGTTCACTTTTATTTCTTACACATTTCTACAGCAAAAGTTGGTGAACTATATAGCCTGTGGGCCAAATCTGTTTCATTACTAGCTTTTGTAAATAAAGTTTTATTGGCACACAGCCACGCTCATTTATTTAGCTATAGCCCATGGCTACTTTTGTGCTACAATGGCAGAGCCGAGTAGTTGTAATGGAGATCATATAGCCTACAAAGCCTCAAATATTTATTAACTGGCCCTTTATAGAATAAGTCTGCTGAGCCCTGTTCCAAGCCATCAGGGAACCAGGAGACCTCAGTTCATCATAACTGACCTGACAGAGGCAGCAGATGAAACAAATTAGGCCAGATAAACATTATGAGGCATTGGGCGCCTGGGTGGCTCAGTCGGTTGAGCGACTGCCTTCGGCTCAGGTCATGATCCTGGAGTCCCTGGATCGAGTCCCGCATCGGGCTCCCTGCTCGGCAGGGAGTCTGCTTCTCCCTCTGACCCTCCCCCCTCTCATGTGCTCTCTCTCAGTCTCTCTCTCTCAAATAAATAAATAAAATCTTTAAAAAAAAAAAAAACATTATGAGGCATAGGAGAGGGTATAGATAAGATGGTGATATGCATCTCAACTCTCTTAGAATTTCCCCCTTTTTTTTTTTTAAAGATTTTATTTATTTATTTGAGAGAGAGCGCAGAGTGAGGGAGAACACAAGCAGGGGGAGGGGCAGAGGGAGAGGAAGAAGCAGACTCCCCACTGAATAGGCAGCCTGATGTGGGGCTCGATCCCAGGACCCCAGGATCATGACCTGAGCCAAAGGCAGAGGCTTAACCAACTCAGCCACCCAGGCGCCCCTCCCCTTTCAAGTCAGATAGGTATCCAGGACTCTGGTGCATGCAATCTTTTTTTTTTAAAGATTCATTATTTATTTATTTTAGAGACAGAAAGAGCATGCATGGGCGTGTGCAAGCCGGGGCAGGTGGGAGGCAGAGGGAGAATCTCAAGCCGACTCCGCACTGAGTGCACAGCCCCGCCAGCGGCCTGATCCCACGACCAGGAGATCATGACCTGAGCTGAAATCAAGAGTTGGATGCTTAACCAACTGAGCCACCAGGCACCCTATCTTTTTAAAGGCATATGAAAGGAATTCCTAAGAGTAACATCAATGATATAAAATGTATTATTTTAAACTGCCCACTTAAAATCAGCAGTTAAATCTAATTATTCACACAGTAAACTATATTTTACAACATTTCAAATTTTAAATTATTTATACATTCACTCACCTGCACAATTGAATGCACACCAACTGTCTGCATAGCTTGGCTTTCATCATCTGAGGTGATAGCAACAAAACTAAACCCCCGAAAAAGCTGATGTGCATTAGCACTAGGTGGAATACCCGGTGAATCTGAAAAGAATAATACATTACTAAGAAGGTAATACTCTGAAAGATAATTAAGGGAAGAACTGTTGACAGTATGACCTTTCTCACTTATTCTGGAATTCCACTTCTTAGGCATCCAGGGCTTCTAGGATAACTCAGTGAAACACTCTATCAGCTTTGTCCTGATGGCTTATTGGCATCACAACTCTAACATCCTAGTTCCTCTGAGCCCAGAAAATAGCTAACTCATTGAAGAATATAATAAATCAATGAATTACTAGGCTAATGTTATTCTAAATTAGCACTGTCTCATAGAATTTCCTATAGTGATGGAAATTTTCTTTATCTGTGCTGTCCAATATGGTAGCCACTGGCCACATGCAGCTCCTGGGCATTTGAAATGTGGTTAGTGTGACTGAGAAGCAAAATTTTAAATTTTAATTAATTTAAATTGAAATAACCACACGTGACTACTGGCTACCATATTAAACAGTGCAACCCTACATGATAACCTAACAATGCTACAGCTCCTGGTGAGGGGGAGATACAAGGTTCACCTACAGATAATTTAGGAGAAAGGAATTTAGTCTGGTAGTCTCAATATATAATATCAGAATCTGGAAATCTAAACTACAAGTTAAAAATTACTACATCTATATATATATATATAAGGAACAAAAGTAATTTCTTTTTTTTAAAGATTTTATTTATTTATTTGACAGACAGAGAGAGAGCACAAGTAGGCAGAGTGGCAGGCAGAGGGAGAGGGAGAAGCAGGCTCTCCGCTGAGCAGGGAGCCGGACGTGGGGCTCAATCCCAGGACCCCAGAATCATGACCTGAGCCGAAGGCAGCCGCTTAACCAACTGAGCCACCCAGGTGCCCCAGGAACAAAAGTAATTTCATGGTATGCAGTCCTTAAAATATATTTTATGACATGACATGTATGGTTACTCAAATTATTTGTGTGGAATCTACTGGCATTAACAAAAATAGAAAAATACTTTTAAAAAATATAATTAATATTCACTACAAAAACAAACAATAAAAGCAGAACAAATGCGCTATTCATAAATATAAAGACACAATTAAGCATACTAATATTTATAATCATACTATAAAGGCTAAGGGCAAGCAAAAAGCAAACAGGCAAATATACTTAAATATCAACTCCACATAAAGTTCTTTTTTAATATCAGCTTGATATTCTCAGCAACAAAGATTGTTTAGTGCATTTTAAACCAATGTGACAGTATTATACTGAAGAACTCTGCTAAGAGAACCATACTGAAGAACTCTTCTAAGAGAACCAATCTGGGCAGAATACAATGTATAACTGCTCTCTTTTGAGATTTTTCCTCTATCAGGCCAAATTGTAATGAGAAAGCAAAGTAAAACATTACCATATATCATCAATTCTATGCATACCACTGTTCATGTATTTGATAAAATTTTGTTCATGTATTAATCAAAATTTCTAAGACTGTCTTATAAAAATAATAAATATTCACCAGTGTTTAACATAATTTATGAGGTTATTGACTGGAAAGCTTTATAATAAAGTGAGGTTTAAATGATGTACTCTATAGAAAATATATGCAAATATACTTTTTATTTCTTTGCTTGTCAATGATAAACCTGGGGTCCGGTACACCTAAATGAGAGAGTACGAGAGTGCAGAACACACCATTACATGCATACACACACTAATTTAATGAAATACAGATTACCGTTTCAAAGATAATTTCTCTAATAATAGTCACTGTTTACGCAATTCTAGGATAAAGCATGACACAGGATATGAATCATTTTGAAATTATCACACCTCATATAAAGTTTATGTTTTGGATTCGAACTTGACAAGTACTTCCAGAATACTACCTAATATCAGAGTTTTAAAGAGTACTATCTATACTGAAGAGTATTTCATGTAAAAATAGCTACAGGTAAATAAATGTACAACCAAAGAATTTTTTCACATAAATAGTATCAAAGTTTAAGGCACAACCTAATTTGCTAAAAGATTTAACAAGGATCTTAACTGCTATAAAATGCTATAAAGGATTTATTAATTATCTAGTTATTGCAGCAGGGATATGGTATGACGGGGAGATATGAGGATAGCATTAAGAGTCATACATATATACGTTACATTTAGGTTTTTACATTTTCTCCTTACCTTTGGGAGTTTTTGCAGTAAACTCAGGATCAAAATAGAACGTATCTTCAGGCCTGCCAGTTGCAGGTTTAAAAGGTGGATGAATTTCTCTTCTGTACAGTTTCTGGTGGGAAAAAAGAGAGACTTAGACATGCATTAATTACAAAAAAAAATTCAAACAAATTTTCATTTTATACTCACATTCCAGTCTATTGTTGAGAAAAATGAATGTCTTTTAATTTCCTCAACTCCATCTGGTCCTGCACCTATCAAAAATTAAATGGTTTAAAATTTTTGATTAAATGGTAATTTTATTTCAAGGAGGAATATATAATTTATTTAGTCTTTGCTTTTAATGTTTGTCCTACTATGTCATAATTCTACAACAAAAACAAATATCCACCTCCCCCCATCAAAAAACCCCAAAGACCAACAAACACACAAAAGAAACAAATTAATTACAAATTTTACCTAATCTGTTTGCAGGATTTCGTTTGAAAAGCATTCGTAAAAGACTCTGGGCTTCAGGACTCAAAAACTGTGGCATCCCAAGTTTGGCTCTAAATAATAAATCCACACAATAACATTTTATTTTTTGGAGGTATCTGTAATTTTATTTTAAAATTTTTAATCTTTTTTTATTTTGAGATAATTGTGGATTTATACTAAGTTGTAAGAAATAATAGAGATAGATCCTGTGTACCTTTTACCCAGTTTTCCCCAATGGTCACATCTTAAAAAACTATAGTACACTATCACAACCAGAATACTGACATTGATACAATCCACTGATCTCCTTCAGATGTCTCCAGTTTTAACTGCACTCATTGTGTGTTTAAATTTAGTTCTATGCCATTTTACCATATGTATAGGTTCCTGTATCCACCACCACAGTAAAGATGCTGAACAGTTCATTACCACCAGCATACCTCACGTTGTCCCTTTATAACCATACCTGCCTCCTTCCCTCTCTAATTCCTAACCTCTGGCAATCACAAATCTATTCTACATTTCTATAATTTTGTCATTTTAAGAATGTTATGTAAGTATAATCATAAAGTGTACAATCTTTTTTTTACTCAGCATAAATTCCCTTGAGATTCATCAAAGTTGTTGATTAGTATTCCACGGTGTGGATGTACCAGTTTATCTGTTTACCTGTTGAAGGGCATCTGGATTGTGTCCAATTTTGGGTTACTACAAATAAAGATGCTATGAACATTTGTGTATAGTTTTTTTGTGTGAACACTTAATAGAATTTTAGTCCATAATTTTTTTTAAAGGTTCTATTTATTTATTTGACAGAGAGAGAGAGTGACAGACTACAAGCAGGGAGAGGGGTAGAGGGGTAGGGAGAAGCAGACTACCTGCTGAGCAGGGACCCCGATGTGGGGCTTGATCCCAGGATCCCAGGATCAATACCTGAGCCGAAGACAGACACTTAACTGACTGAGCCACCCAGGCCCCCTAGTCCATAATCTTCTAACAAACTTTTCCGTTTTTATAAATTTTGCAACAAGCACTGTTGTGAGAGTAAGATCATCTGAGTTTTAGTTCTGGCACTGTTACTAAGAACTTTGTGACCTTTGGGAAAAGACATTTCCCTTCGGTCTGTTACCACTTCTTTATAAGCAAGGGGACTAACCGTCAGATCAATGGCTCCCAAACTGGAGCCTTGGAACCTTTTTTCAAAAGAAATTTAAGAAATCCACTATTTAAAACTGCTAAAAGAACATGTGCTACATATGCCTATGTTTTCCTCCCATTCCCTTTAATAGTCCTACAAGGAAGAGGAGCTGGTGGGAAAAGGGTCTGTGGAACACCTAAGAGTCTACAGCACACAGTCTGAAACCCACCAGCGTGAATGAGCTTGAAGGTCAGTTTCAGCTCTAATATATAATTTTATTCTTTTTTTCTAACTTATAAACTAAGGAACTAATGATCCTCTAAGTATGAAAATAGTAACAAAGCTGGAGAAATGGCTAGCAGAGAAATTTCTACTTCAGAAATAGATCCACTTATTATTCAGTGAGTTGTTACTGAGCTACTACGTGCCAGATATTCCTTAGTGCTGAGGATATAGAGATGAAGATAGCCCCCCCCAGTTAGCGGGGAAGACAGAGATGGATAACCCAAGGATAACCCTAATATATGAAGAGGCAAATTCAGAAGGACATATAGAAAGACTGCTAAGGGAACAGCAGGGGATCATCTAATTTAACATGAGAGACTGAAAGGCCTTAAATGCAGTTTAAAGGTTGAGAATTTATTCACTTGGCCAGTGTTCCCCCAACATTTTACTAAATAACTTTAAATTCTCTAGACACTCAGCAACAACAACAAAATACTTCATGATCTAATAAATTTGTGGAATGTATCTATTATACCCCCTGTTGGAGACACAGAATAAAATACACTGCATATAAAAGGCTGAGAAATCTAAAGTAATCAGTATTTTTCTAAACATTTGCTTCCAGTACATCTTTTTCAGAGCATACCTATTCACATCTTATAGAATTAGGATTCTGTTGAACAAATCTGGGAAAATACTGCCATATTAGGTAATAAGGATATAGCAGAGGTCTTTATTTTATTTATTTATTTATTTATTTATTTAAGATTTTATTTATTTATTTGAGAGAGAGAGAAAGCATGAGGGGGGGAGGGTCAGAGGGAGAAGCAGACTCCTCGTTGAGCAAGGAGCCCGATGCGGTACTTGATCCCGGGACTCCAGGATCATGACCTGAGCCAAAGGCAGTTGCTTAACCAACTGAGCCACCCAGGCGCCCTAGCAGAGGTCTTTAAACAGTGGTCTAACAAGACCAAATTTATTTTCAACAAGGTAACTCCAAAGGTAGTATAGATTGACCTGGAGTGGGAAGTGGTGGTAGTTGTAGGCATTCTACTTCGGAGCTTGACTCAGTAGTGTAGGTAGGAAACCACCATGGTCTAAGAACTGTAAGCAGTGCAATGTAAAGGAAAGCCTGGGACAATGAAATATTTCTGAGAGCAAATTTGGTCAATACCTGCATGTGCAAGAGAGGGGAAGAAATCAAGAATGATTTTTAGGTTTCTGGCTTGGGAAGCAGGGTGCTTAGAAATGAGGCTAATTGAAAATACAACAAGAAAAAACAGCAAACAGATAAATTTAGTTTAAAAATGTTAAGTCATATATATCACTTTTTCAGAGAGCCATGCAGGTGAGTAAATGCAAATATAGGTCTGATGCCTGGTTAAGTTAAAGAAAGAGTGATTTGAGAGTAATTAAAATGCTGACAGTAGTTATAGGAAAGACTGAAATTAGCCAGGAAAATGAGCACAGAAGGGAAGAAAAGCATATCAGAGATGAAACCCTGGGGTACAAGAACATTTAAAGAGTGGTCAGAAAAAGAACAATTTGAGCATTAAAAATAATGAATGCAACTGTTTGTAAATGCTGCATCACACTGATTATTAAATCCCATAGATTCATTTTAGTAAAATAAGAAAAAGAAAAAACTAACATAAAACCCAACTCACTGGACACCATCCCCACTGGAGGTAATCAGGGCTCTGGCAATTGGAAATAATTAAGAATCAAGTATTTATTCTGACTTTCTTGTTTGAGCCTTATTTCAAGGTAACTAAAGAGCCCTAGTTGATTAGAGAAAGTTCAGTGTTTTGGAAAATACCAGCTAATAAATAAAGAAGGAATAAAAGTAATAGAAAATCACGATTTTTGAATCCCTAATAAAATGTTTCAAGTAATGATTACCAATGGTTGAAACCACTAGATGAAAGCCTGCCAGGGAACTTTGTAATAGAGGAATCAGCTGTAACTATAGAACTCATCACTTAAAGTGGGACAACCAGGTGTTCTAAGCCTTCTGATGTGATGCAATAGGGTGCAGCATGAGCTATGAAATAATCTTGCCCAAAAAAACTTAACCAGAAATGCAATAAAGGAACAAGTTAAACAATATTACAAGGAGAATAAAACAATTTCAACACTCCTAGGAAAAGACTAATTGTGTAACCATGTTAACAAGAGAGCCACAAGAACTGGCTTTAAACTCATTCAATTGATCAAAAACAACCTGCCTAGGTAAACTGTTTGTTTGTTTTTGTTTTTTTCCAAACCAACCAATCAATAACTGCTCTTCATCTGTGAAAATCAGCCAAACAAGAGTGGACTGACTCCAACAACCACACCTGAGTGCCAAGTGATCAACAACAGTCCCACCCAAGTAACCACTCTTAGAGATGATGTCAACCCACTTATGGCCCTGAAAATCTGCCAATTCTTGAACTCCACCCTTCCCCCAAACCCTATGTTAAGAAGAGTGGTCTATGCTGCTTAGACACTATTAGATCAGCATCACTCTCCCTTACTATAGTAAGCAATAGGATTGGCTTTATGCTTTTTGTTTCATATACTGAGAGGTTGTCTTTTTGACAAGATAAATTCTGAAAGTGGAATTCTATAAAACTGTCTTGGTTTCTTCTACAAGTAAATGGTAGGGAAAAACAAGGTAGAGTGTTCTGGAAAAACAGAAGCTTGAGAAATACAACCAAATGAAATGTTCAGATGTGATTTGGGACTATAAAGACACAGTTCTGGAGAAAATCTGAAAAGTCTGGTTAAGAATTGGTATTAGTGGATACCTTAGCAGTGTCTTGTTAGGTGTGGTTATGTAAGAAAACATCCATATTTTCTAGCGATGCAAACTGCAGTAGGTGAGAAATGGCATGTCTGGAATGCTTAAAATATTTCAGTGAAGAAAGAGATGAAGCAAATGTGGCAAAATCTTGATGTCTGTTGAATCTGCATGACTGATATATGTGTTCACTGTATTAATTCTATTTTTGTGAATTACATTAGAAGTTTTTCGTAACTAAACAGAGAAAAGCAGGCAGAGAAGGAATGGTCAAGCAGGAGATCAAAAGAGGAACTGTTAGGGAGGCAGGAGAAGCAGATGCGAGTAGGAGGATCTAAATGGGAAGAAAGTGGCCAACAGTGTCAAATACTCCCAGAAACACCTTTCTTAACTGTCTCCTCTAAAATGGCTTCTGCCCCTGCCCCTTCCCTCACACTTCAAGAATAATCTGGTTTATTATGCCTATTGCTCCTATTACTATCTGATATTATTATATTCATTTTTTAAAATATTAATTTCTTGTCTCCCCGACTAGAATGCAAGCTCTGTGAGACCGGAGAAGATCCTGTCCATCTTGTTCACATTGCATCCTATGTAAATGTAGTAAGAACTCAATCATCTGTTGAATGAATTGTGTGAACAAATGGTGCGGAGAGTCACCTTTCTAACAACCTGCCACTGGTTTAAGCAACCAGATCACTGCTGACCATAATAAGAGGAGTTTCAGGAGAGTGGTGGTAATGAATGATCAACAGGCTGTGGAATAAAAGCATCCAAGAAATGGTAACAGAAAGCACAGACTATTCTTTAAAGAGGCTTTGTGATGAAAGGATGCAGAAAGATGGGCAGAAAGTTGAAAGGAAGCCAGGTCAAAGAAAGGTTTTTTTTTTTTTTTTTGTTTTCCTGACACTAGAGTATATTTGTTAGCTGAAAGGAAGGGGCCAGAATCGATGGAGTAATGAAGGTTTAGGGAACATTAATTTATACAGCAAATATTTTTTTACCTTTTTTATTGTGGAGAATAATATAATGTGCAAAACAAACCAACCCTGCACAACCCCAACATCACCAAAGTATAGTTCACTGATTTACCACAAAGTCATGTGGCCAAGAAATATAACACTGTAACCCCTCATTCAATGTAACCACTTTTCTTATTTTACCTTGGCTGTTGCCATCTAAATATGGACCTTAAAAACTGTGCTTTAGTTTGTCTGCTTTAAAACTTTATAAATAGAGGGGCGCCTGGGTGGCTCAGTTGGTTAAGCGTCTGCCTTCGGCTCAGGTCATGATCCTGGGACCCTGGGATCGAGCCCCGCATAGAGCCCTGCATCGGGCTCCCAGCTCTGCAGGGAGCCTGCTTCTCCCTCTCCTTGCCCCCGGCTCATGCTCTCTCTCACTCTCTCTTAAGTAAATAACTAAAATCTTTGGAAAGAAAAAAAAAAACTTTATAAATAGAATCATATAGTTATTTATTCTTTTGTATCGGTCTGCTCAGCATTCTTACGTGATTTACCCAAGTACCTGCATATAACTGTGGTTTGTTCATTGCCTTTGCTGTATGGCACACTGTACCCCTGGGCCAAAGGCCTCAGTCTCTTTTTGTATGGCTTTCGAGCTAAGAATGGTTTTTACATTTTTTTAAGGATTTTATTTGAGAGAGAGAGTGAGTACAAGTGGCAGAGAAGAACAAAGGGAGAGGGACAAGCAGACTCTGTGCTGAGGGCGGAGTCTGACATGGGGCTTGATCCCATGACCCTGAGATCATGACCTGAGCTGAAATCAAGAGTTGGAGGTTTAACTGACTGAGCCACCCAGGCGCCCAGGTTTTTACATTTTTAAAGTGTTGGAAACAAACAATAAACAATAAGTGACAGACACAGTGTGTATTGGCTTGCAAAGCCTAAAATATTTACAGATCGTTTGTCAACCCCTGCTGTATCTCATGTATGAATATATCATAATTTATGAATCCACTCTACTGCTAGTGATCCATTTTCCACTTTTTGGCTATTACAAATAATGCTGCTATGAATATCTTTGTTCTAGTTTCTTGATGTGCAAGTACCTTGATGCATGTAAACTGAGTGCATGCCTATGAATGGGATTACTGGATGAGGGTATACATATATTTGGCTTTAGAAGATTAATGTCAAAAACTGCTTTCCAAAGTGGTTATAAGAGTATTTATATTCCTTCCAGCTATAGATAAAAGTTGCCACTGCTCCACATCCTGTCAGCACTTTATATTGTCAGTCTTTTTACTGGTAGCCATTCTGGTGGGTAAGCAGTTGTAGCTCATTGTATTTTCTGATTAGTGAGGGTGAGCAACTATTTATTGGCCATTAAATATCCTCTTCTGTGAAGTCCCTGCATCTCTTACTCATGTTTCTATTGGGCTGTCTTTTTCTTATTGATTGACTGGAGTTCTTGATATATTCTGGATACAAGCCCTTTGCTGGTTATATGTCTCAAATGTTTTCTTCTACTCTCTCAATGGAATCTTTTGATGAGGAGTTAATCAGTTTTAATGTAATAATAATTTATCAGTCTTTTCTTTTATGGCAAGTGCTTTTTATAGCTGAAGACTATATTTCCACCCAAAGATCATGAAAATAACCTCCTATACTTTTTTTTTTTTTTTTAATTTATTTGACAGAGAGAGAGAGACAGCCAGAGAGGGAACACAAGCAGGGGGAGTGAGAAAGGGAGAAGCAGGCTTCCCGCAGAGCAGGGAGCCCGATGTGGGGCTCAATCCCAGGACCCTGGGATCATGACCTGAGCCGAAGGCAGACGCTTAACGACTGAGCCACCCAGGCGCCCACCTCCTATACTCTTATAGAAGCTTTTTTTTTTGCCTTTTTACATATATTTTACCTATTTTTGCCTATTTGCATATATATGTAAATATATATATATTTGTATGCTTACTTTGGCAGCACATATACTAAAATATATGTATATCTGTAATATACTTGGAAATGATTTTTGTGTGTGGCATGAGGTAGGGATTGTTTTATCTTTTTATATATGATTTTTCTAGCATGATTTGTTTAAAAAGGCTGTTACTTCCCTACTGTTCTGCAATTTCCAATGGTCATAAATCAAATGTCTATATATATATAGTTCTGTTACCTGGCTCTCTATTTTATTGCACAAGTATATTTTCTATACTTCTTTCAATGACATTTTGTCTTAATTAAATTTAGAGTAAGACTGGATACTTGGTAAAGCAATTCTTCCTATCTTGATTTCTTTGGGAGCGTTTTAGCTATTCTTGGTCCTTTGTACTACATATTAGAATCAGTTTATCAAGTTTCGTACAAAAAACTTCTTAAAATTTAAATTCCATCTGCATTAAGGCTATAGTTATGCTGTCCAATATGGTAGCCATTAGCAACAAACAGCCACTGAGCACTTGAAATACGGTTAGCCCAAATTGTAAGTGTAAAATGCACCCTGGAAAAAATATAAAATGCACACTGAGTTTCAAATAAGTATGAAAAAAATGTATCATATCTCATGAATCATTTTCTAATGTTGATTATATGTTGAAATGATAATATCTTGTATATATTGAGTTAAATAAAATATATTACAATTAATATTTTTTTACTTTTTAAATGTTGCTACTAAAAAATTTAAAATTAAGTATGTGGCTCACATCACATTTCTATTGGAAAATGCTCATCTATACAAACCCACATCTTTACAGTACTGTGTCTGTCACAATGTGAATATGGTACAACCTTCCAGGTTATTTTGGCCTTTTAAATTTTCTTTAAATAAAATTTCCTAGTTTTCTGCATAGAGTTTTTGTATAACTTTTGCTAGATTTAGCCCTAGTTATTTGAGTTTTTTATACTATTGTAAAGACTATTTTTTTAAAAAATTCCATTTTCTGTTGTTAGTATATAGATATGAAATAGATTTTATTTATTGACCTTTGATCCAACAACTTTGCTAAACTCTTATTAATTCCAAGAATGTATATGAAGATTTGGATTTTCTATGGACACAATCTTGTTATATAACAATGACAATTTTACTTCTTTCTTTCTTTCTTTTTTTTTTAAAAGATTTTATTTATTTATTTGACAGAGACAGAGACAGCGAGAGCA
Organism: Leptonychotes weddellii; assembly: GCF_054177405.1. Taxonomy (NCBI): domain Eukaryota; kingdom Metazoa; phylum Chordata; class Mammalia; order Carnivora; family Phocidae; genus Leptonychotes; species Leptonychotes weddellii. The sequence goes on along the minus strand of NC_138385.1, from coordinate 92,130,655 downwards.
GGAACACAAGCAGGGGGAGTGGGAGAGGGAGAAGCAGGCTTCCCGCTGAGCTGGGAGCCCGATGTGGAACTTGATCCCAGGACCCTGGGATCATGACCTGAGCCGAAGGCAGTCGCTTAACCAACTGAGCCACCCAGGCGCCCTACTTCTTTCTTTTTAAACCTTAAACCTTACTTCTTTTCCTGGCCTTACTGTACTTGCTAGTATCTCCAGGACAATGTGAACGGAAGTGGAATAATGGATGTCCTTGTCATATTCCAAATCTCAAAGGTGAAGCTTTCAATATTTTAACATTAACATGAGGATTATATGAGTACTCCTTTGGAGATGTAACCCAGAGCCCTGGATGCCTGGGTATTTCTGCTTGGGGCAGGGGCCTTGTCTCTGGCCGTACTTGGTGGTGGGCATGAATAAAGGCCAAAGGCTCCAACATTTGTGTGGCCAGAAAAAAAAATAACATGAGTACTCTAAATCTACGGGGCTTGTTCATATTTGAAACACATTAATATTAACATCCTAATATCGATGAATAAAATTTCATATTTTAGTTTGAAGCATTTATTTTTAAATCTCATCAAAACATATCCATTAGGGAGTACTTACTTAAGAATCATAGTCATTGTTTCTTTTCGGTCTTTTCCTTGGAAAGGTAGTGTACCAGTGAGCATTTCAAACTACAAAAAAGGCAATATCATCAGAGGTATATTAGTTAATAAGTACAAAATCTCAAGGCCAGAAAGTAAAAAAGCATCATCTTAATTCAAACCAAATTTTGTAAAATTGCTATATAATAACAAGTGATTTATAGTTCTACCATATTACTGAACTCAAAAAAACACCCCAATCCTTACCATTAACACACCAAAAGACCACCAATCTGCACTCTGAGTATGACCTCGACGATTAACTACTTCGGGAGCCATGTATTCCACAGTTCCACAGAAGGAATATGCCTTCTTTTCATGGTCAATAGACTCTTTACTTAGGCCAAAATCTGCCAAAATAAATATAAAATTCATAAATATCCTACAATAATTTCCACATTTAAAGTTTAAGCTTTGAGTTCTAATATTTACATTTATTATTAAAAAATTCTAATCCTAGTTTTCAAGGCAATGTGTTACTCAATATTTGTACCACAATCAACCTCAAAAGAAATTATATAGAAGAGAATATTTTAATAAAATGAGGATTTTTACCTGTTAACTTGATGTGACCTTCTTCATCAAGAAGTATGCTGAAAGAAAACAAAGTCAGAAAATCTTTTCAAACCACTAGATATTTATAGAACCTGGAACTGAAACTATGGTGTTAAGCACCAGATCACCACATTTGTTCTAAAATATTGTTTTAGACTGTGAATAGGGGAAAGGTAAAAAAGGAGAAAAATGTTTTGGACACATATATGTAACAAAACCCAAAGGCAAAGCCTTATAAATGTGTATTAAGGGCACCTGAAAACTATTAGGAAAAGAACCAAAACCTATACTCTAATTTCTAGTTGCTCTTTCCAATGCCTTTCTGCAGAGTTGGCCTAACTAAAATCCCTAGCGCTTGCACAATAGACAGAGGGTCCACATATTTAAGTCAATTGCATAAAAGTTGTCATTTTCTTGGTCATTTTTTGGGCATCTGACTCAATCATTCTTTCCTAGTTTCTCCATCCAATCCTCTTTTTCTTTTTTTTAGAGCAGGGGACAGGGAGAGGGAAAGGGAGAGAGAATCTTAAGTAGGCTCGATGCTGGACGCGGGGCTTGATCTCACAACCCTGAGATCATGACCTGAGCTGAAATCAATAGTCGGACACTTAACCAACTGAGCCACCCAGGCACCCCCTATCCAATCCTCTTTTTTTTTTTTTTTTTAAGATTTTATTTTATTTATTTACTTGAGAGAGAGAGCACAAGAGAGGGTGGGGTCAGAGGGAGAAGCAGACTCCCTGCCGAGCAGGGAGCCCAATGTGGGACTCAATCCTGGGACTCCAGGATCATGACCCAAGCCGAAGGCAGTCGCTTAACCAACTGAGCCACCCAGGCGCCCTCCAATCCTCTTCTTAACACAACTTCCTTATACTCCTTGTTTTTCACTGACCCATCCCTTCACTGTATACATTCTCCAATGTTTTCTCTCTTTCTCAGTAAACTCTGAGCTTCTAGGTTTGACCTTATTCATCTTGTACCTTAGTGCCTGGCAGAGTAGAGACAAATAAGAAACGTATGTTGAATGCATGGGGCCAGTCTACAAAAAGCCAATAAGGCATTCCAAATAGTTTGGGCTTCTCAAGGGCACTGAAGATCATAAAAAGTTTATATGCATGAAAGGTAGAGATCATCAGATCTGCATTTTCATAGAACAATTTAGAGGGGAAAGTAAAGGGTATTTAGTGAGCTCTTAGATATGGATCATGATAAAGAGCAAATGGAGAAGATACTCAGGTTTCTGGCTTTAGGAGATACTTGAGTGGAGAATAATGTCATTAATTAACAAGTTATAGGAAGGGATAAGTACTAGGCTATAGGCCAATAATTCTATTTCTGGATAGGTATTTTAGTATACTGACTTGAAAGGCCAAGTAATAAACTGCTTCACTTATATTCAAAACCATTCCATAACATAGGCATTTCCTTACTTTTAATGCTAACTAAAAAAAATGTGAAAGCCAAATTTTGCTATAATAAAATTTTACTATGTCAGAAATACTACCAACCTTTCTACATCAATTCAAATAGGATTACAATAAAGTTTACCACTGAGGATAATTCAGTAGGGACTTATTTTTCATGTCTTCTTCGTAAGGGACTTATGAAAAAAATACAAATCTTAATTATGCTTGATTACAAAGCAGATCAACCATTTACAGAATATAAAGGGAATTATTAGGTATGGTGGAAATCATCCTCCCTTCTGTCTAATAAATGCATGAAAGACAATTCTAAAACTTCAAATTACTCTTCATAATTTTGAGAAAAAAAGAGAACATAGCTAAAAGAACATTACTTATGCCTTCTATAGCAAATGGGTTTTTTTTAAGATAATCATGCCCATCCTTTATCTTTGAAAGAAAAAGCCAACTGTATTACTGAAGGCAAAGTTCCCTTTCAACTACTACTACTAATTTTCAGCCATATTTATTATAACAGAGTTCTGGTTTAAAAGAATGTGGAAAACCCCTTATAGTGCATGAAACAACTGGTCTAAAAATTGGGATTTCTTCCATGTTCTATATGATGGTATATACTTGAATTATTTAAGAACTAAATGTTATTTCAATTACTGGCGTCATGTAGGCATCTTTGTGAAAAATCTCACTTCTTACTTATATTTGATCTTATTCGACTTTAAGAAGGGCCCATGCTGTATACATAATTTTATGACCAATGCTAATCCAATATTTACAATAAATACATTCAACTAAATGACATAAAACACTAACACATTTTTATTATGAATGTTTAAGCTTATGTTTATAGTAATTTTTTTCTTCTAAGGACTATATGCTTGAATATTTATTCTCACTGGGAATTATATTTTGTGTCTTGACAGTTGGAAATCAGGAAAATGATGAGAAAAACTTAATAATTATCTGAGGAATAACAACGGAGCCATATGAAACTTATCCAAAACCAAAATGTATGAAAAACAAAAGTAAAATGTGAAAGTATAATTTCTAAATGATCATGTAATAGGATTCCAAAGGATCATTTCCTGTTTCCTTTTGTAATATATAATTAAAATTTTGCATGTAACATTTTTTTTATTATTTTTTTAAAGATTTTATTTATTTATTTGACAGAGAGAGAGTGCGCGAGCACAAGCAAGGGGAACGTGGGCAGAGGGAGAGGGAGAGGGAGAAGAAGGCTCCCCACTGAGCAGGGAGAGCCCTATGCAGGGCTTGATCCCAGGACCCTGGGAACATGACCTGAGCCAAAGGCTGACGCTTAACCGACTGAGCCACCCAGGCACCCCGTATGTAACATTTTAATGTAAGTAATATCCAAATTCTTTTTTAAAAAGATTTATTTATTTATTTGAGAGAGACAGAGAGAGCGCGCGTGTGAGCGTGAATGGGGGGAGGGGCAGAGGAGAAGGAGAGAGAAAATCTTAAGCAGGCTCCATGCCCAGCACAGAGCCTGATAAAGGGCTCCATGTCACAACCCTGAGATCATGACCTGAGCCGAAATCAAGAGTTGAACACTTAACCAACTGAGCCGCCCAGGCGCCTCAAATATTAGCTTCTTGATACTTGCTACTACAAAAACAATGGGAAATTTGCTCAACTCACACTAAAAATTTGAGATGATGTGGAGAAGAAAATTTTCAGGGGCTCAGGTCATGACCTCAGGGTTGTGAGACTGAGCCCCACATCAGGCTCCATGCTGGATGTGGAGCCTGCTTAAGATTCTCTCTCTCCCTCTGCCCCCCCTGCTCATGCATGTTCTCTCTCCCCCTCTCTAAAAAAAAAAAAAAAATTCAATAAATGGTATTTGAAGGAAAGCATTAGCTCTATGCTATCCTTCATACCAAAAAATTTCCAGACGGAGTTAAAAGTAAAAAAAGAAACCATAAAATAAGAAGAAAAGTATCTGATTATGGGATTGGAAAAGTTTTTTAAGAATAAAAGTCATGGAAGAGATCACAAAAGATTGGTATATCTGACTGAGAAAAAAATACTTGTGTAGGTAAAAATAGAGTAAGTTAAAAATTTTTTTAAAGATTTTTATTTATTTGAGAGAGAGCGAGAATGAGAGAGAGAGCAAGAGCACATGAGAGGGGGAAAGGTCAGAGGGAGAAGCAGACTCCCTGCTGAGCAGGGAGCCCAATGTGGGACTCGATCCCGGGACTCCAGGATCATGACCTGAGCTGAAGGCAGTCGTTTAACTGACTGAGCCACCCAGGCGCCCCAGAATAAGTTAAAATTAAAAGACAAACTAAAAAAGCTATTTGCAATATATGTCAAATGGTTAAATTCTTAATTTCTAAAGGTCTCTTACAAAACAATGGGAAAAAAATATTCCAAGATGAATGAAGGCCATGAACAGAAAAATCACAAAAATACAAATTGCCAATAAACATATGAACATGGATTTCAACCTCATTAAAAATTAAAAAAATGCAAATGAAGGCAAGGTAACAATAACAGATATGATTGGCAGATTTTTAAAAGTATGAGATTACACAGTGTTAGCAGAAATGTGAAGCACAGGCACTCTAATGTAATTCTTGTGGTAGTTCTACGAAGTAATTTTATTTTTTATTACCTCCTAAATAATTATATAACATTGTATTCAACTTAGTAGCATGATTCCTTACTTTTCTGGTTTTAAGTCTCTATAGATTATTCCCAGGCTATGTAGATGGTCTAAAGCAAGTGCAAGTTCAGCCAGGTAGAATTTGACATCTTCTTCTGTGAACATCACCTAAAATAAAATAATAATTTTTCTGTCTTATTCTCTTTCTGTGTCTGTAGTTTTTATTTAAAATTCCATCCTAGAGTTTAAATATTCAAAAAGTTATAAATATGCTAATCACATGTAGTTTTATCGACAATTTACTAATGAAAGGAACTTGCAAAAATGATCGAATCAGTCAACTAATCACTTTCTAAATGCTAAATGTGCAGTGTGGGGGAAATAATTTTACATATTGTTAAGTAACATCTATATTCAGATTGTGCCATTGTTGGCCTACCACAGTAACATCTTAAAAATGAAAAACGATCTTTTAAATGCATACTGAATTTCCACTACTAATTGTTTAAGGATATCTTGATATATTATTGCTTCTGAAAAATTGTAACTAAAAGAAGCAGGACAAAAGACAAAGACAGTTTATCAATTTAAAGTCCTACTTTCAGAATAACTTCAAAAGGTAGGAAAAGAACTCTTTTTGGCTCTAATTCCTTAATGTAAGACTCTTGTACCACTACAGAAAATACGATAAACATAATATTGAAATATAACAACGCTTTAGTTAAAATAGGATGCGTATAGATAGATTAAAAATAGAGATTAATTACATACCTCTTTGGATAAGCGTGTAAACAAATCTCCTCCCCTGAGAAAATCCAAAATAAGATACAACTTCCCTTCAGTTTGAAAAGCTGAATGAAGAAATGAAAATTTCTGTTTAACCACCAGAGTTTATTTTTTTGGCTTACATTAGGTCAACTGATTCACAAATAAATATTATTTTTAAGCAAATTAATGATTATATCATAGATCTAAACTGATTTTTACTGAGAAGATAACCACTGATTGCTCCTAGTTTCCATGTGGAAATGTTAAAGGCAGTGTTTCTCATCATGGAACCACTAGAACATTTGTTGCACTTTCTTCAGGCAATAGTCTCCCAGGAATATAGTAGTTTTAAAACATGTGATCAATAAGAAAAATTCCCAACATGGTTACTTAACCAGGAAACAAAATACAAGAACCATGTCACTTAAGTGCAGGAAAAATGTGGGTTGGCTAGCTTTAATTACACATATTAAGGGTATTTTACCCACTGAGAAAACTTTACCCACTGAGAAAAAGTACATACACCTTTGGGGAAAAGAAAGGTGATAAAAGCTTCAGGATGTTGACATTAGGGTTCTGTCTTGTTTTTAGGAAAAGTTGGGCTAACACATATGGACTATAAAATGCTGGTACACTGTTATTAATTATTATAATAAAAAACAATTATTATGATTTGTTATGAATTATTATGAAAACAATGATTATTATTACCTATTCCTATGGCTACTACTCAGAAACATAAGTATAAATGCAATAAAGGCTTCTAAAGTTTAAGAAGTAATGGCTTAATTTCCATGACTTTATCTGTTAAACACATATAAATATACACAAGTAAATATTTATATACATTAATATATCTGAATGCACTCAGGGAGTGGGGGATCAAGTGGAGGGATGAGGCTGCAACTGGTTCATAACTTACCATAATGCAACTTGACAATAAAAGGATGATTAACTTCTACCAAGATATCACGCTCCATTTTTGTCCGAACACGATCTCGAACTACAAAATATTGTACATATGGCTGTACTACAATAGCTTTCAGAGACAGTCTTTAAAACAAAATCTCTTTGGTGCCTATTTTAAATAAAATTATGCTAAAATGTGAATTCATATTTTTATACATACCAATAAAATTATTTATATGTACAAATAAAACTATTACTCTTGAATTTTCAAAATTAATATTTTTTTACTAAATTATACAAATTTTGTTTATATTTATAAAATCTGTGCTTTAGGTTAAAAAAACAGAGAACATATCAGATGTTGAATCAGATGTTGGCTTTAACATTAAATTTACAAGTATTTTATTTTATTTTTTTTTAAGATTTTTTATTTATTTATTTGAGAGAGAGACACAGCAAGAGAGGGAACACAAGCAGGGGGAGTGGGAGAGGGAGAAGCAGGCTTCCCGGGGAGCAGGGAGCCTAATGTGGGGCTCGATCCCAGGACCCTGGGATCATGACCTGAGCCGAAGGCAGACGCTTAACGACTGAGCCACCCAGGCGCCCCAAATTTATAAGTATTTTAATCAAAGTTATGAAAAATGACCAAAAAAGAGTAACTTTTTAAAAATGAGGCATCCCAATGAAATATTAAAATACACACAAAAGAAAATGGAATAGGTTTCACTACCCCTACCAACCCTATCAACTCATTTCAACAAGCATTCATTAAGCATCTGTAAAGCATGACAGACATGGTGAAGGATGGCTGTACCCAAAAAGGTCTATTTTGGGGGAAGGAGAAAAGGGAGAGGAAGAAGAAATAATGTGGTGCAGCTGAAAGAGCAAAGGCTTTATAGAGTTAAAAAAAATCGGATTCAGATCTGTGTAATCTGGGGCGCCTGGGTGGCTCAGTTGTTAGGCATCTGCCTTTGGCTCGGGTCATGATCCCGGGGTCCTGGGATCGAGCCCCGCATCGGGCTCCCTGCTCAGCGGGAAGCCTGCTTCTCGCTCTCCCACTCCCCCCTGCTTGTGTTCCCTCTCTCGCTGTCTCTCTCTCTGTCAAATAAAATAAATAAAATCTTAAAAAAAAAGATCTGTGTAATCTTAAGCAAGTTACCTACTTAAACTCTTTGAGCCTCCGTTACCCCTCATCTATAAAATAGAGATAACACCACTGTACCTTTGTGGGCTGTGTGACCATTTGAGATAAGGTCTGTACATCCCAGAGCCTGGTATATAGGAGATATTCAATTAAATGGTAGCTATAGCACCATGAATATGATAAAGGGATAAAATGACTTATAACTAGCAGTAAGTAGTACAGAAATTCAGAGAAGGCAAAGATGAGTTTTACTTGCATGGGAAAGCAAGAAGGAAGAGGTGGAGTTAGGAACTTTTGGAGTGGAATTTAGATAGATGTGAAGGATCAGGCCTAAAAAAGAAAAGTCCAGGTATGGAATACCAGCGCAAGCAAGGACATGGAGGCATGCATGAGGAAGAGAAAGGAACGAAATCGGTATGGAAATTGGGGAGGTGAAACTGGGAAGACCCAGATTCTTGACAATTGGTAATGGCAGATAAATTTGTTTGATCCTGTAGGTAAAGCTCTCTTTTACCAACTAATGATTTCCTGAGCAAATTCTATGTACCAGGTACTGTGAGATACAAATACAAACAAAATAATCTTCAAGGAGCTCATAATCTGGTGGGAATGACAGACAACTAACTAAATAGAATACATTCTGATAAGTATTCTGTGTTGGTAGCTCAATGGATTTAAGTGGTGAAAATAATCATTCATTAAAATTTTATTATTTTTTTCTGTTGCATAATAAGGATAAATCATAAATGACTTGCAATCTTCAGGCCAGAGTGACTGAATGGTTATGTCAAAGATTAAGCAGAAAGAACAGGAAAGAGAGTCTTCTGTGGGGGGAGGGTAGGGACAGAGAGAAAGATGAACTGGTATTCTTTTCAATATAAAGTGACCAGATACTCTCATGTGCTCTCTCTCTCTCTCTCTCAAATAAATAAATAAAATCTTAAAGTGACCAGATATTTAAAACACAGAAATAAGACCCCTGGAAAAAAGAAACAATATAAAAAAAATCCAATGTTTCCCATTCTACCAGTTTTCCACTTCCAATTAAGAGATTTCGGTGCCAGTGACTGAAAATGGGCAAACCAGATATAGAAATCATTTTGCTCTTGATATCTATAAAGCTCTGTCTTTTAAATGACTTGTCCAGCAAGTATATCAATTTCATTATCTTATCCTATCACAATAACTCTGGTGTGTTCTATCCAACAGGCCCCTTCTATTATTTCTATGAATGAGGTTCATCACCTAGGTCTGCTGATAATTCTGTTCCAGTCTAGCCCACATCTGTGCTTTTCCTACTGCTACCCATATGATCTTAGATTCAGTTTCTATTACCTTAAAGCTGGATTCCAAATTTCTATCTCTTTCAATAATTATACAAAGATTACAAAGCTTATCATTTAGAACTTAACTCTCTGCTCAGTGAGCAGCAAAAATACCCATCAATGTATTTACTGTATATCCCTCATCTATTATTCTATCACAATAAAAAGAACAATTATTTGGGAGTCAAGAACTACAGGTTTCAGTGGCCTTGCTAGTAACTAGATGAATTACCTGGTCAAATTCTTAACACTGCTCAGGGACTTCCAGCTTTCTTCTCTATAAAATGAGAGGCTAGAACAAGATGATTTTTTTCTATTATGATTATCCTGTGAGGTGGTTTCCTTACATGTAACACTGATGAGAACTTGTTTAGTTGAAAATGAGCAGCGAGATTTACTTACTCAAGAATTCCTTCATTTTGTCTGAGGCAGGACTGTGTAATAATTCTAATCTGGTTTCTTTTACTCATGTAAAGTCCTACATCATGCTACAATCAGGAATTTTGATTAGGATATACTGGTTTAGAAGAAGGCATGTTTTATATTGGTTAAACTCTAAACCCTAAAATAGAATTTGTTAATAATGACTCATGCTGGCAAAGCAACTACATTCCTCTGAAATAATTTTTCTCATATAGTAGTTATTAGATTTTAAATCCTCCTTGACTTGAACCTAAGAGTGAACAAGAAGAAATGCTGTTTATGTTTCTAGGGTTATGTATTTTTTTTTAAAGATTTTATTTATTTATTTGACAGAGACACAGTGAGAGAGGAAACACAAGCAGGGGGAGTGGGAGAGGGAGAAGCAGGTTTCCCGCTGAGCAGGGAGCCCGATGCGGGGCTCGATCCCAGGACCCTGGGATCATGACCTGAGCCGAAGGCAGACGCTTAACGACTGAGCCACCCAGGCACCCCTCTAGTGTTATGTATTAAGAAACTTTAAGGCCCACAGACTATTGTATTAGGACAAAAGTCCCTACAAACTCAACACTACTGACTTCTATTTGACCCCATTTATTGTATTAATAGGAACTCTGAAATAGAAAGAGACTTCTGGTTAAACATAAATGTTTTACTTTCTACTTTCTTCCAAAGCCCCACTGAAATCACTATAATGGAAAAATTATGCATAAAATCACAAGGACAAAGAACAGGAGAGGAAGCAAGAGCAGATGAGTAAGTGGTAACTTACACAGTAGATAAGAGAATGCTAAAAGCTAAGCCTAAGGGAATGAAGTCAATGAGAAATAAGGAAATTCTTGCCATAGAACTCATTCCAATTGGCTATTTGGTACCTTACTCTTTTTTTTTTTTAAAGATTTATTTATTTATTTGGGAGAGAGAGAGAGAGGAGAAGGGCAGAGGGAGGGGGGACAATATCAAGCGGACTCCCCACTAAGCATGGAGCCCAAAGCGGGGCTTGATCTCACGACCCTGAGATCATGACCTGAGCCGAAACCAAGAGTTGGGACACTCAACCAACTGAGCCACCCAGGTGCCCTGGTGCCTCACTCTTAAATGTGAAAAAGTTAGCAAAGGATCCCCAGGCACTTGAGGAAAGGCTCTAAAGATGAAAAACAGTTATCAAAATAAGCAGAAAAAAGGGAATAAAGGGAAATAGAGATAATGTAAAGAAGAGGGGAAAACCTAAAACCAACCTTGTAATTTAAATACCCCAACAGAGCAAAGACCATACGGTACCCATGAAACAAGAAGCTTTAAAAGGTGTAGGGGGGAAGGAACCAGTATCTTCAACAAATAAACTACAAAGAAAAAAAACGGAGACAGAGTTCGTGGATTAAAAGACCTAAAGAGAAATCAACCAACTACAAAATAGAGCTCTTCTATAGATCTCGATTCAAACCAATTGCAAAAAGAGAGATGAATTACAACAACAGCACAACTGGAAATTCAAACATTGATTAGACATCTATATTAATTTTTTAGGTATAGTGATAGAGTTGTATTATTTCTTTTAAGAATCTTTATCTTTTAGAGATACATACTAAAATATTTACAGAAGAAATTGTACAATGTCTAGGATATGCTTCATAGTATCAAGAGAGGGGAAAAGAAAGGACACAGATGCAAAAAAAAATTGACCGTGAGTTCAGAAATGGTGAAGCAGCAAGGAGGGTATATGGGGGTTCTCTATATTCTTTTGTTTCTTTCTGTAAATGTTTGACACTTTCCATAATAAAAAGTTTTTAAAAATAGAGAACAAGGAAAATCTAGGAAATTAAAAATGCTGGTAGAAACAAAAACGTCAATAGAAAGTTTGAAAGAAAATTGGTAATATTTCCTAGAAAATAGAAAAAAAAGACAAAACTGGAAAACAGTAAGGAAAAAGATTAAGAAATGATCCAGGAAGTCCAACATATTCAAAGAGCAGGAGTTACAAAATGGGGAAGAAAAGACAAAATACTTTGCCAAAATTGAAGAAATGAGTTTCTAGACTGGAAGAGACCACCCCATACCTGGTATGGTGAATTTTAAAAGTTCACACTAAAGAAATACCACTGTACAAATTCAAGAACACCAGGGATAAAGAATAGAGTGGTTCTAGACTTCCAAAGAGGAAAAGCAGCTTACGTACAAAGGAATGGAAGTCAGTATTGCAATAAACCTCATAATTGCAAGACAGGAAACTGGAAGACAATGGAAACAATGCCTTCAAATATCTGAGGGAAAATTATTTCTCACCTAGAATTTTACACTCAGCCAAATTATAAATTGAGGGGTAGAATAAAGGCATTTTAAGATATTCAAAGTCACAAAAATTTTACCATCCATTCACCCTTTCGAAGGTAGCTACTAGGAGATGTGTTCTACCTAGACTGGTGAGTAAACTGAGAAAGAGGTAGACACAGAATTTAGAAAATGAGATCTAATACAGCAAAGATGTGAAGGTAATGTGACTCCAGTATACTATTTGGCTTACTTAGGAACAGTTCTTATAAAGCTGTAATAATGTGGGACACATGGGTGGCTCAGATGGTTAAGTGTCTGCCTTTGGCTCTGGTCATGATCCCAGGGTCCTGGGATCGAGTCCCACATTGGGCTCCTTGCTCAGCGAGGAGCCTGCTTCTCCCTCTGCCTGCTGTTCCCCCTGCTTGTGCTCGTGCACTCTGTCTCTCTGGCAAATAAATAAATAAAATCTTTTTTAAAAAAGAAAGCAAGCTTTAGGGCGCCTGGGTGGCTCAGTTGGTTAAGCGACTGCCTTCGGCTCAGGTCATGATCCTGGAGTCCCGGGATCGAGTCCCGTATCGGGCTCCCTGCTTGGCAGGGAGTCTACTTCTCCCTCTGACCCTCCTCCCTCTCATGCTCTCTGTCTCTCATTCTCTCTCTCTCTCAAATAAATAAATAAAATCTTTAAAAAAAAAAAAAAGAAAGAAAGAAAGCTGTAATAATGAAAACATTACTGGGCAGACATGAAAGGTGGAATTATGTGTGGGTGGTAGCATGAAAGAACTAAATCCTAATCTGCCATGTTAGGAAGTCAATAAATTATGTCACCAAATGAAAACAATCAAAGAATTGCAAAAAAGAATATTGAATATGGAGGTAAATGACAGAAATAGCAGTTAAAGAGATGAAAGTCATTGTCTCTGAGGGTCGAGAATTGGAATAGGGAGGAGGGTTGGTAAGGCAATGCTATTTTGTAAGATTCTATATACATATTACTTTGAAAGAAATTAAAATTGAATTTAAGAGTGCATTAAAGTTATCTGACAGCTTACAATTCCAGTATGTCAAATACTTTCATTTTCCAGGGTTTCTTTTATAGCTTATATCCATATAATTTTATATACTTGTGGTAGCCAAATTTGTTATAATTGTTCACTTACATATTTTCATTAAGTTCATTTTAGGGATTATATCTGAAATATTTCTTTTAAATAATATCCTATTAAATGGTATACTATAATTTTTAAACATTCCTCTATTTTCAATATTTGTGTGATTTCTAAATTCTCAACATTATAAATTAATGTTGCTGCAAGAATTTTCAAGTGCATGAATTCTCTCTTTGAGATTATTTTCTCAGGTTAATTTAGCAGCAATAATGGCTCTCTGTATATATTGCAAAACCACTTTCCAATTTATGTTGACATTATATGAAATGATAACATTATTTTACATGTATTTCTTTATCATCAAAATGGAACATTTTCCAAACATTATTTTATCCCCCTTCATAAAATTCATTCTGAAATCCTTTTAGGTAGAGGTTGTAATGCTACTTTTCAGGACCTCCTAACTCAATTATTCCTTTTACATTTATTAGTTGGAATTCTACTATAAGGAAGAGCTTTCCCTTGCTCCCCATTACTTAATTTATGGATCAATCCATGGATTTTTGCTTTATTCAGTGGTTTATTCTAGCACTATCATTAATTATTGCAATTTTCAAATTGTCCTAGATTTGGCCCGTAGGAGCCCTGTACTCATTCCTTGTATTATTATTTTCTAGTATTTGAAGCAAATAATTTCATGATTTCTTATTTATACTATTTTTCATTGTGTGAAAGGCTAAAATTTTTGCAGTGTCAATCTGTTTATAACTTGTACTTTGCTCAATATCTGTTCACAAGTTTCCTAGATGTGTTAAGTTGTAATATTCAGTTAGACTGTTTGGTTAGATTGTTAGATTTTTTTTATGGCATAGGGTTTAGGAGAAGACTAATTTTTTTTCCAGGTTGCTCAGGAGTATTTCAAACAAAATTTGTGAAACCATTATTTCTCATTGTTCTGTATACCTGGTTTGCCATATAGCACAGCACATATTCTTTTTGATGTGCATGCTCTTCAAATGAAATTTTAAATAAAGGAAAATTCAATTGGAATCTTGATGATATAGAGCTAATTGGATGGCTAGATGAATACTGAGATTCTTAACAACAGTTAGCCTTCTCTAAAAGGAAATGGGCATTTATTTCCTTCCCTGATATCTTTTAGGTTTTTCAGTTTCATAGTTTCCTTTACGTATATTATGCACAACACAGATCCTATTAAATATATGAAACCTACTCTTGTTGTTTTTGTGAATGACCTCTTTTGTGTAAGTTCCACCAATGTAGTTTTATAACTTGGGAGTAGGCATAAAGTTATACAAGTAGTGATATAAAGTAGGGCATTGAGGATATAATTTAACTCCCTGGTCCTAGCAAGAATCAAGTAAGTAGTGTGCCAGTTGCAGAGACTAGATAGGAAAGAAAATACATTCAGGAAGGGAACAAGAGAAAGGAAGCAAAGGAAGGTGTTTATAGAGAATGGTGGAATTTCTTGGAATAAGGATATCCAGGGTAGGTGACTAACTGGAAAGAATAACATCAGAAATAATAAATGATCATCACAAATATTCCTTCCTGAATATTTTATTATTTTTTTTTTTTTTTAAGATTTATTTATTTATTTGACAGAGAGAACACAAGCAGGGGGAGCGGAAGAGGGAGAAGCAGGCTTCCCGCCGAGCAGGGAGCCCAATGCGGGCTCGATCCCAGGACCCTGGGATCATGACCTGAGCTGAAGGCAGATGCTTAACAACTGAGCCATCCAGACACGCCCCCCCCTTCCTGAACATTTTTAAAAGCTTTAAAATTACATGTAAATTGAAGAGGAAAAAAATGATGCTGGGAATCAATACATTAACAACTACAGCTTATGTGGTAAAATAACCAAAACTACTAAATAAAAGATTTAAGTATTTTTAAAACTATGTATAATTTCTTCTAAATGACTACTTACCTAAAAGAATCAAATCCTATATAAGATTGTTCAAAATCAGAGGCTTAGAATAAAAACTTACTTGGAGACCAGAAGTCAAGATGATAAAGTCCTTAAGATAAAAGCTATTTTGCATTGGGTAAATCAGTAGGTTTTCAAAACATTAAAATAATCACACTGATTTGAAGATGAATCAAACCCAGTTTGAATTTTCTAAACCTCTACTTGCATAAACCCAAGATGAATTTATAATACTTCTTTTGTAACATGGCAACTCCTATTCTCACTAGTCATATGATTCCTAGCCCAGTAGGAAAAATTCACTAAAAGAAAGTCTAAATTTAAAGACAGTAACAGGAACAGATTCAGAATGTAAGTAATTGGCCTAGGAGTCACTGGAGATCTGTTGAGACCTTTCAGTTTGCTTAGACTATGCAAACAGTATAAACAGTTGCAGCACTCACCTTTCAATGTGGCCTTCTTCAATACTTTCATGGCATAAAGCTGTCTAGCATCAGAGCCTGAGATTTTTTTGACTAAGAAAACCTGTATTTAAATGAGAGAAAATAAGTTTTACAAAGTATCACAAACTATGCCATTGTTAAAAATAAGACCCTTTCTATAATACAGTGTATTATTAGAGAGACTCTGATACACTGTAGATGCTTATTTTTCTTATGTAACAATTATAATTACAATGAGTTGTAAACAGTGGTAATAACTTGGGGTGTCAACATAAGTGAATACACTGTTTTTTTTCTTTTTGTTGTCTGCCAATGCCCAGAGCATGTAATATATAAGTCACAAAAATCTTTAAACTGTGTAATTAAAGTCTAACATGTTTAAAGTATAACACAAGTGGTCATTGCTCTGCTTTTAACAAAACAAAAATTCTTCCAATTTGATAAAAATTGTCACACAGGAGTTCCCCTTGACCACCATTTTCCGTTGATACAATTATTCACTGATAATTGGTCTTGTCTATGTATGAAAACTGTACATAAATTTCTCATCGCTGGGAAGAACAATTAAAACACACTGAAGAAGCCTATTCACAAATATTTAATGTGACTTAAGACAGAACCCTACCTTTCAACCTTTTAAAAATCAAATTATCACATAAACCTAAATATGAAGAACACAGTTCCTAGGTATGTTACTGAGCCTCTTGATTTTCCAAATTATTTTTATCTGCTTTCAAAATATAGTGTGAAATTTATGCAAAAAGAATAAAGTCTGCTCTAAATAATACATAGTCATGCTATAATATGGCTAATACAAAACTAAAAATCTTTTCTGTTCATTTTGACCATTAAGTTTGTGATCTTTTTTTAAAGTTTTTATTTAAATTCCAGTTAGTTAACATACAGTGCAATATTAGTTTCAGGTGTACAATATAGTGATTCATGATCTTTTTCATTCAATCTTTAAACATATTTGCTAAATGGACCTGAATTTCAACTTTTTTCTTCTATTCTTTCCTAGCAGTTGCTGTTGAGTTGCCACAGATGGGAAGAGAAGCAATTATAATTGAGAATTAACTTTCAGGTCAGCTCTCAATGATCTGCACTAGCATGCCAGGCTATTAGCAAAAATAAAAAAATGCTACATTCAACTGATTCTAGGGCGAGGCAGGGTTCCTCACTTTGAGAAGCTGTGCCAAAGGTGATTGGCAATGACCTCAAAAGTTTAGTGAAGAGCACCACAACTTGCACAGAAACCCTGATGCATTGTGTGTTCCTCTCCCCAAATCACTCCCTCTTGTCCCTTCCATGATGCCCCACCCTTTAGTTCTTTTTAGCCAGTTAGTAGTGAGCCCAACTAGGGAGAAAAAAGCATTCTTAATCAGGTTCCTAAGATGGAATGATGTTCAAATGTTAAAGATAATCAGAGATTATTAATATTTTTGAACAGAAAAAAATTCTAATTAGGTGGAGATAATTAGGATTTATCTGGTATTTATTCTTAAGATTCCCTAATCAAGCTTCTTTGTGCCATTCCACAAGAAAAATTCTCCTTGTGGATTCCAAACTTCTTTCACCCTTCTTTGAAAGTACCTTAACACTTTTCAGCACTTCTTAGTTTACAAAGGACCTCCACAAGCATTTGTAATACGTCATCATGATAATTTTGGGAGGCAGGCAGACTAAGGAATGCCTATTTATAGCTGCCCAAGCTAGGGCTTAGAGAGGTTAAATAATTTGACTAGTGTCACGGTGGAGGTATTGGAACAAGAACCAGGCCAGCCACCCAATTCTGTGCTCTTGCTCAGGCGCTCTTAATCTGTTCCCTCTGGCAGGTCACCGGTTAAGTGTAGCAGGAGCAGCAGTGGTCCCAGATGCCATCGGATCTTCCCCAGCCAGAGCATTCATGACCTTTCGAACTCCCCCATGAAGCTATTCTAAGCTCTGACAGGTCATCCCTGTTTCCTTGGCTTGCACGGGCTTTTTAGGATGAGTAAGAAAGGAGACGCCCTGTTTTTAATGTTTGCTATTTATAGTAAGGTATTTAAGTTACTTTTAAAGAAATAAAGGGAGATGCATGCTAACTACTGGCAACTTAAATATTGTGTTCCCTGAAAATCTAATGTATGGAAAGAAACCAATCTATTTGGGTTTACCCATAATATGACTGCATGATAATACAATTTCATAGCAGATATTATGTGCTTGGCCTTTTATCATTTAATTCTCCCTACTAACCTCTGAGGTCAGGACTATTATTTTATCATTACTTATTTCCAAAATTATATGCTAGGCACTGTGCTACTAGCTCAATGGTGAGACATGGTACAAAGCATGTCCCTTGTACTCATGGAAAGAACACATAGTCTAGGGGAGGAGACAGCCAATAAACAAACAATTACACAAATGAAAAACTGCAATTGTGGTGAGTGCTGTGAAGAGGTATATAATGTTCTGACAGGGTAAAACAGAGGAATATGACTTAGAATGGCAGAGAAGACTTCTTTGAGATCATAAGCATGAGAGGCGCTAATAAGATGAGGAAAGAGTGCGGCGGCGTGTTTCACCCAGAGGGAAGCACACGTGCAAAGGCTTTCTAGTGGGATGGAGCCAGGGGCTTAAGGACTGAAAAAAAGGGCCAATGTAGCCAGAACACAGACAGTGAAAAATATATGAAGTGATGTTGTTCAGGTAGCTAGGCACCAGAACAAGGGGCTTCTCAGCTGTCTTAAGAGTATGTCTTTATCCTAAAGGCTAAAGGAAGCTACTGAAGTATAAGATTAGCTCTTGTTGGCTGTTATGTAAATAGTGGCTTAAGGAAAGAATAAATTTGGGAGTCCCAGTTAGGAGCCTCCTTCAATAGGCCAAGGAGAAATGGGGGTGGCACAGGCTAGAGGAGTGGTAGTGGAGAAGGAGAAGACAGGCATGATTTGAGAAATCTTTACTAAATCAATAGGACTTGCCAATAGTTTAGATTGGTGGGGAGAGGCAAGCAGAAAAGGTGGGCAGTAGAAGGATATGTCAAAAATGCCTCCCAAGTTTCTATTTGCTTAACTGGATGCCATTCACAGTTGCAGAGAAAAATAAAACAGGACAGGTTGGGGGGGTGGGGCAGGGGAAAATCATGACTTTGGTTGTAGACATGTTGAGTTTAAACTGCCTTTGAATCATGTGAGGAGAACAAAATATGCAGCTGGACATAAGAGTTCAGAGCTTAGAGGCATGATCTAGATTGGAGAGAGAAATCTGTCAGGACAGCTGTATGTGGGTTATAATTAAGATAGTGGGCATACAGAAAATAATTAGTAGGGAGTATAAAGTGAGGAGAAGGCAGCCTAGAATGGAACCTTGAGGAATTTCAATACTTAATGACTGGCTGGAAGAGGAAAATGGGGCTTGAAGAGGTTAAGTAACTTGTTCAAGCACATGTACCAAATAAGTAGAAGAAAAAAAAATCAAATCCATGTCTGGCTGACCTAGAGCCCAAAGTTGCAGCCATTATATTCTACTGCCTCCTTAACCAATATTTGAAATAAAAGCATCACTTTGGGTTTAAAGGAGGTTAACAGCTGTAATAAATTACCTATATTAGCCAAGAATTGATAAACAGTCCCCCTAAAATACACAAGGGAGCTAAAGGGGTGTTGTTTTGAAGCTTGCAAACCATATTATCTTCAGATGTTTCCTCACAGGGAGGTGGCAAGCAAGCATTGCAATGTGAAAGTTGAATGCAATCTCAGAATCTTCGTCTTACTGAGAAACGGAATAGTTAGATCAAATAATAGTAATCATAATGCTGTACTTCTCAAAATGAAGGACAGAAAGTGCTCCTGAGGTATGCAGCAGGGGGACAAGGAATATTTGAAGAAAAATGATGAAGATGTTGCATCTCCAGGAGCAATTTTAGTTGGTGGCTTTGGGAAACGTTTTTGATATTAAATACAAACATGGATATCATTGACTAGAATCTAACCTTTGCATTCTTATTTATTTATTTTTAAAAATATTTATTTGTCAGAGAGAGAGAGAGAGTGAGAGAGTATGTGGGAGCACAAGCAGGGGGAGTGGCAGGCAGAGGGAGAAGCAGGCTCTCCGCTGAGCAATGAGCCCGACCTAGGACTTGATCCCAGGATCCTGGGATCATGATCTCAGCTGAAGGCAGATGCTTAACCGACTGAGCCACCCAGGCATCCCCTTTATATTCATTTTAAAGACGAGCTGTAAGTCTCCAAAATTTTACACTCATCGTGGTAATCCACCCCCTCCCCCCAATTCCTTTGGAGTAGGCATTCACTTCCTGCTGGTATTAGGGATATTATGAAGGAAAGATTGAGATATACTGTTATAATGTATCTGGCAACATCACCTTCCAAATCTACACGAGGACTCAAAAAGAGTATCAAAAAGTGTATGAGGGGATTTTTTTTTTATTTTGAATCATTTGCAAAGTGCAATTAAGAGAAGTCACATGGTCTTGAAGATAAAATAAATATGAAGTGATTATTGTCAATTTATGAAAATTTCCAGTGTACTTTTGAATGACTTTATTCACTTTCTCACACTACCAATAGTGAGAAATGTAAGAACAGAGAAACACTGCTTGTACGGAGATTGGTAGTATTTCATTAAATATTTCCATTCTCCATCTGTATGAAATACACACAAATTCCAAGAAACAACTTTTTAAAAACACACACTCATGACTTACCTTTCCAAATGATCCCTGCCCTAATACTTTTAAAAGTTCAAATTGGGAAGGATCTGCCTTTTCATGTCCTTCCTTTACATGATGTGTGATTGCAATTTCTTTGATACTGCCTTCTTCCTGTTGAAGCAAATATAAAGGGAGAAAAGAGAGTTAGAGATACTTTCTCCAGCTATAAATCAAGAAATATAAATTTAGCATATCATATTAGAAATGCTCAAATTATTATTTTCTTAAAGTAAGCTCTACGTCCAACTTGAACTCATGACCCCCAAGATCAAGAGCTGCATGCTCTACCAACTGAGCCAGCCACGTGACCCCAGGAATATACTTTCAAGTTAAATGTCAGAGAGAATGATACCAGCCCACTGCATAGACCAATTTAACCTCTACTTAACATTAGCACTGAGTATTTCCAAGTCTTCATTCTTCCTATTGGAGATAATTAGAATAGTTTCATGGGGTGAGGGCAGAGAGTGTAAAGAAGTCTGAAAACACAACAGAGTAATCTGCTGTGCTCTGACATGTGCTTGTATTAGGTAAAACCAATGCTACACACACACACACACACACACACACACACACACCGTATTTATTGGGGAGTGGGGTTGAAAAATATTCCAAGGGAAACATGGAGATTTCTACCCTCAGCAAGGCCATTTGGATCAGTATGCTGAAGTTTATTCTGTTGGAAATATGTAAGTTACTTTCTGTTTCTAGGACTACTTGAGATCTAAGGGAGAAAGATATAACTCTAAAACACAAAATCAAAAAAGATTTAAACATTTGAAATGGAGGATTAGACACAAGAAAAAAGTTACTACCCAGCATAATGGAACAGTGGAAGGTCTTAGTGTTAAGGGAAGGATTGTTAGACAGTGGATGCTTCAGTATATCTGAGGGAAGGCGTCAGAAAGGGAGAAAGGTTGAACATTATGTATACACAGAATTTCAATTACTTATTCACTCTGGGATTAGCAGATATTTAATCAAGACATGTACTATGTTACAGCCAAAAACTACAATAAAACAAAACCCAACAAAACCAGAAATATAAGCCAGTCAAAGACTATTTTTCTTTTTTTGCCTATAATGTTTTTTCCTAGTGCCTAAGTATTATTAATAGAATCGAAATGTGTTGTACACAAATAATTCATTGTTTTTATTATTGTTGTGTTCCATATGCATGTTTGAGCTCAATTAGCATTTTCGGAGATAGAATGTTGGCTATATATGGAATTACAAAGATTTCTCAAAAAGATATACTGGTATACTAATGTGGCAGGTTTTGAAAATGAGCAGTAAAAGGAAGAAAAGCTCTTATAGGACAAGAAAGGAATCTAGGCCCACTATTTTACTCTGTAAGACAGAGTTTGTAGACTGTGCTAATACTTAGGCAGCTTCATCATTTTGGATGCTCTCAGAACTGTGGCAATAATAAACAATCCCCTAATATGGTTTAGTCCTTTATTTTGTAATTTCACATGCACTATCTCCTTTATTTTTCACAACCATCCTGTGCAGTAGGTGTTAGCGTAGAATCAAGCATTACTTGACTCTGAGACTCTACCCCCCTTCCTGTGCACACCTTCTCTGCAAATGAGACTGGTGTATAGGGGTTCAAGAGTGATAGCTATTTGTAGTTACATTAGGAAAGGCAGGAAGCAAATTACCAAATTCTTCTAAGAAAATTTTCAAAGAACAATGTATGTGTGGAACTGATTAAAACCCAGCAAATATTTATTAAGCACCTACCATGTACCAAGCCTGGTTAGGTGCTTTTTCACCTTTTATCTTATATTTATTGCTTCATAACAGATCTTTCACTACATATCAATGTTAGAGAGGGCTGATAACAACAGGGTGGAGTATACCTCAGAGCAAGCAAAAACATCTCAGAATACTCTACAGACTCCCCCATTCATCATGAGAAATTTGACAGATCTTTTAAAGGCTAAATGGTTTGAATACAGATTGAAGTTTAAAGAGATTAAGTAAAGATCACAAGCGAATAACTGGCAGATTTATGGATCAATTCCAGGTTCTGACTTCTAATGACTTCTAAAACAAGGCTCATAGCATTACACCATACTGAGACTGTCATAGGCTTCTGTGGTTCCCCATCCAAGATCAATGACAGGAACATACACACTTACTCCCTTGGTCCTTGTAACTGGTCTGTTTCTCTTGGGTCAGTTAGCTACAGTGATTAGAGAAATGTCTCTGAACTTTTAGTAGCATATCCTCATCAGTTAAAAAAAACCTCTGTTTTGTGTATTTGTACATTTATTGGCTTAAAAATTATATACACTTTTTGTATTACTAAATTATATACATTATACATGGAAATGAAATTATAAAGAAGTTCTCTTTCTTTTCTGTAACCCAAAGTGCTGTCACATCGCACTTTAAAGACTAGTAGATTACAGATTTAAACTCAAAAGGCCAAGGTCATGGGTTGGATTCTAGCATGTGCCAGTCAGCCTACTATGGAAAAAACTATGTTCAAGAGCCTAACTGGAATCTAACAGCCATTTATGCCTTTAAATTTTGAGGCTGTGAAGAACTATACTCTATAACATTCCAAATGTCTTATCAGTTTTCTTTCTTGGGTAAGTGGGATGTAATTTTAGGCTGCAATATTGTTTCATCTTTTATTTCATAAAAATACTATAATTATGTGTCACAAAGATGCAACACAGGCAGGGAAGGATCACTGAATTATAAATGTTTTGCATTCTGCAGCAGGCATATAGGATCAAGTCTTACTCTCATAATGAGAGCTACAATCAGGTCATGGGTCTCAAAATAAACAGCAGTAACTATTCAAGAAAGATTTTGTCTTGGATGACTACTCTTCCTTTCCTCTCATGTCAAACAAGTTACCAAAAAACACAGAATCTCCCTTTGATCCCTTCATTCAACAAACATACACTAAAACATCTACTGTGTATCAAACATGGAAATGGGAATACCCTTCTTTCTTTTCTCCCCCCCCCCCATTTCCAATAGCATCACCCAGGTACAATTCTTCATTACCTTGCCTGTGGAAAACTGAAACTAGCTTGGTTACTCATAATGCCCCTTTGTGCCACTGCCAGTCCACTTCATCCTCCCAACAAATTCATTTTTTTTTTAAGATTTTATTTATTTATTTGACAGAGAGAGAGAGCGAGAGTGAGCACAAGCAGGGGGAGTGGCAGGCAGAGGGAGAGGGAGAAGCAGGCTCCCCACTGGGCAGGGAGCCCGAAGTGGGACTCGATCCCAGGACCCTGGGATCATGACCTGAGCCGCAGGCAGACGCTTAACAACTGAGCCACCCAGGCGCTCAACAAATTCATTTTCTGAAAGGAGATAGCTCCAGTCATATGACCAGACTGCCCAAAAACTCCTCTAAATTTTCCTAAATTAAACGTACTGCTTCACCTTGGCATGTAAGACCCTCTACAATATGGCTGCACTTAGTTTTATGGTATTATCTCCCAACATTGCCTTACACATCATCTTTTGTCAACCTGGGTTATTTCTTGTTCCTTAAACTTTTTGCTTTTAAAATTAAATATGTGCACATGGATGACAAATCAAATAGTGACAAAATGCCCTATGATGAAATTCAAGTCTCCTCTCACCCCCATACCTAGGCTTTTAAAAAAAGTTAGTTCCTTTTGCACTTACATTGGTAATTTCTTGGTTCATTAAGACAATGCCTGCTGATTTAAAAATAAGATGAAGGATTCACTCATACCCCTTTCATCATCTTCTTCCCCACTATTTGATAATAATATTACTTTTTACATAAATTTCTCATCTTTTCTATTAGTTTTGGATAGAATCCTAACTCCTCACTTAGTTTTGTTTTTTTCAAGATTTATTTATTTGAGAAACAGGGAGAGTGTGCAAGGGGGGAGGGGCACAGGCAGAGGGAGAGAGAGAATCTCAAGCAGACTCCCCCCTACCCCAGCACAGAGCCCAATGCGAGGCTTGATCTCATGACCCTGAGATCATGACCTGAGCTGAAACCAAGAGTTGGAAACAACCTATTGAGCCACTCAGGCACCCCCTAACTCCTCACTTTATAAAAGGAGGTTAATAGTGCCTGTACTGGGACGCCTGGGTGGCTCAGTCAGTTAAGTGTCTCTGCCTTTGGTTCAGGTCATGATCCCGGGTCTTGGGCTCGAGTACTGTATCAGGCTCCTTGCTCAGCGAGGAGGCTGCTTCTCCCTCTGCCTGCTGCTCCCCCTGCTTGTGCTCTCTCGCTGTCTGACAAATAAACGAGTAAAAAAAAAAAATCTTAAAAAAAATAGTGCCTGTATGTTTTTTCTCTGAAACTTCCCTAACCTGCTAGCTATATTTTTACATTATTAATATTGAGAAAATTAACATTCTCTCCTGTAACCACAACCAAACCCTTCATACTGTCTCCACAGCCTGATTTTAAAAGCAAAAGGCCCATACACCAGCATTCACATTTTTATGACAATATATTGTTTAAATGCAGGCTAGAAAGTACATTAAATTTCCTTTTATATGGGCCCATAGCAGTGACTTCCAAGACAATCTGAGGGGACTTAAAAAAACCAAACTAAAACAATACTTCATCAAATGCTTAAATTCATGATACATTTTACTTTGAGTTCTATTGGGACCACGAATTTTTTACATGTTTTTCTTTTTTTCCTGTTTCTAACAGCCCCATCATTCCTGGCGGGAGGGAAAGGTTAATCTGACCATTAGTCTTAATTTTTCCTTAACCCTTTACCATACTTCCCATTCTTCTGAGAGCCCTCTCTTACCCTCCCATCAGGAATGATTGATCTCTAGGCCTTGCTGCACAGCTATTACCTCCAGGTATCTCTTCAGGGCTTTCCTGGTCAAACCCACTATTCTCAGTTTCCCATATCATTCTCTTTCTTAGATTACTCCCTTGTAACTTCCTAAGAAAGGTAATGTGGAAAAAAAATTTCTGAACCTTGCACATCCGAAGATGCCTATTTTGTCTTCATATTTGTATAGTTCGGCTTGGTACCAAATTATAGAATAAAAACAATCTGGCCTCGGGGGTGCCTGGGTGGCTCAGTCTTTAAGCATCTGCCTTTGGCTCAGGTCATAATCTCAGGGTCCTGGGATCGAGTCCCACATTGGGCTCCTTGCTCAGCAGGGAGTCTGCTTCTCCCTCTCCCACTCCCCCTGCTTGTGTTTCTTCTCTCGCTGTGTCTCTATCAAATAAATAAATAAAATCTTAAAAAAAAAATAAAAACAATCTGGCCTCGAATACTGACGCTAATGGTCCATTGCCCTCTAGCAGCCAGGACTGTTACTGAGATGGGTGATGCTAGCCTGATACACATTTTTGGGAAGGTGAACTGTTTTCTTTCCAGAAGCTTTAAGAATTTTCTCTATCCTTGTACTTCTGAAATTCCACACTAGTGAGATAAATATGGGTCTTCTTTCCTTTAGAATGCTAGATGGTTGGTGAGCCTTTATAATTTAAAGATCTGAATTCTTTGCCTCTGGGGGAATTCTAACATTTTTTTTTTTGATAAATTTCCTTCCATCAATTTTTCAGGGTTTGTCTTTGTGCAACTCCTCTATTAGTTAGGTATTGTATGTCTGGAATTGAATCCTGTATGTCACTTATCTTTTTTCTCCTATTTTCCGAGAGACTTCCTTGGTTTTATTTTCCCACCCTCATACTGAATTTCTTATTCTGGCAAATCTTATTTTAAAATAAATTTGCAAGTGCTCCTTTTGTCAATGTTTCTTTGAAAAAAAAAAAATAGCAACTTCCTCCACTCCCTACCCTCTTACCCCAAGATGGATGCAATCATTCCAAACCTCTTTAGGATATAAATGAGAATTTCAAAAGTTTTTTTCTACATCGGGGCTCAGAAAGTGCAAAACAGTGTGCTTGGGGGTGGAAAGAAAAGATCGAGGCCTATGGCCCAAGTTCTAAAGACCCGTCACTGTTTTTTCAACACATTTTTTGTTCCTTCCAAGTTTAAATTTTTACTAGTCACATTAGCAAGCTACCTTCTATCTACTTTTATGTTATACAGCCATAGCAGTATAATAGGCAAAATACCCTTGGTTGGTATCTTAATGCCCAGAATGTGCTTAATGTCACCAGTTTTTCCAAGTTATGGGACCATGGGTATTTTAGAAATGAATTTGAGGTTCAACTAGGACATAATATTAATGCTTGGGCAATCTTCGACAACAGGTAGAAAAGCAACAATGTGCTCTTCTAGCTCATACCTAGAATCTAATGAGATGGATGCAGAGAGGAATATCAAGTTTCCAAAGGCACTGATAATCCAAGCACAGACATTTGCATGTGACAAACATATCATGTGAATAAATCACCTGTAACTGAAATAAATCTGTCACATGGAAACAAAGAACTACAGTTTGACTGTTTGTAAAATTGTATTTTTGCCTGTAAGCACACAGTAAAGCAACTACAATTTTATGGAAAAAGAATTTTGTCAATGAAGTTGAGCACAGATTTAAGTTATATCCATTATTCCCCTGTGAGGTTCACATATTTTTACATTCTCTGGTACAAGTATATTTTAAATTATACATGGATAGCTGCCCATTCATCATCATGAAAAACTTACACTGTGTATTTCTAAAACTTATGGTAAATTCTGTATTTTATTTTTACAAAGTCTACGTTTATTTGATAAGTAAAGTTCTAGCTGTAGGTAAAAGTGTGAGGCTGGCGGCTGGTCTCCATCACAACCCTGTATCATCTGTCTACAACCCCATCACTTTCAGGTATTTCCCACCCCCAGCCTAGATGTTCAATACCCTGAAGCTATATATGGGAATTCATTCATTCATCCATTTAAACATTTATTTATTGAGTACCTAATACATGCCAAGCACTCTTCTAGATGCCTGAGATATATAATAAATGGAATAGACCTAAAATTTCTGGCGTTTGGGGGAGAAAACAAACAATAATAATAGGTATATTCATGTTAGAACAAGATAAATACCATGGGAAAAAGATACTAAGTCGGTAAGAGGGATCAGAAGTGCAGGGATAAAAAGGAGAGCTTACAATTTTAAATAAAACCATCACTGCAGGTTTTACTGAAAAAGTGCTATTTGAGTAAAGACCAGAAAGACGTGATGGAGTCAACCATCTGGGGGAAGAGCATTTCAAGCAGAGACAAGCCAGTGCAAAGGCCAGTGTGGGAGCACACACGGAGACCAGTGTTTGGATCAGAGAGGAAGAGAAGAACAGGTCCAAGAGGGGACTAAAACTCAGGAGACTCTGGTGCTTCTGCTTCTTCCTAACTGCCTAGTCCTAATGGAAATGTTTCTGATCTGTAACATATTCTCTTAGGCCCATTCCTTTTTGTTAGAAGGCAATTGAGATTATGAACCAGGTAGTGTGCTAGGTATTAGAGATACTAAGATAAAGAAGAGTATCTGCCCTCTAAGAATTTACTTAGGGTTTCAAAGATTTATTACTGGATAAATACTTGTTGAGATGTGACCCATGATAGAAAAAACAAGGTCAATTCAGTTAACAAATATATAATTTTAGGAATTCTGTAAAGGATGTCATTTTAGACATCACAGAAAAATGGCAGAAGGAAATTCATGGGCAGGTGGATCTTTTGGTGTTCATCCAGTCACACAGAAAGCCACCTCATTTGCTTCCCAGGACCATCAAGAGGTCTGTAGGTTCCTTCTTAAATGGTCCTTAAGGTTCGCCCTTTAATGGAAAAAAAAATTAACTTAATGTTTCCTTTTTAAGTTGAGAGGAAAAAGATACAATTTTGTTCTTAAAATGTAAAAGGATTAAAGAAAAGGAACAGAAAGTGATGCTGTCTATTTGAGACAGAAAACCTAATATTGTAACACACTACCATTAAGTAAACAAACTGCGTGATATTAATTGATTTTAAAGAATGATTCAACTTTTGGCATTATGCCCTGACTTGTATACATAATTTCCTTTTTCCTGCCCTCCCTTGGGTCAGGAAGTGTGTTCTTAAGGCATTTGTATTTTCTAAATTGTTTTGAATGTCAGAAAATACGGATGAAACTTGAAGTAAATTATTTAAATGTTCCTTGGTAAAAACTAATAAATAAATCTTTTCTAACCATGGATATGTAACTATTTTTTGGCCTAACATAAAGAAGACCTTACAAATGAAAAATGTATACTTCATTTGCCACTTGAATGTAATTCAAAATTCAAGTATTAATCTGTATACAGAAACCTAAGGTTCTATAACATACAGTTTTTAATTTTAAAAAGAGATGTTAAATTTTTAGATGATCAAGATACATAAAAATTTGGCTGTGATACATAATTAGGCTGGTTATTCAAGCCATGCTGGAAAAAAAAAAAAACATTTTAAGGTATTCTGGATTATAATCTGACCAAATCCAATTTACTTATTTGCCAATGGATGATAAATATGCTCAGCATTTTTCATTTAACCAAGTTCTCTAAGCGTATTCCAAGCCAGCTTCCACGTTTGAGAAAACAGCATTGCTGTTCTCCAGACTAACATTCCTAATCACTGCTACAGAGAGCACAGTTTTCTCCTAATCGGGAATCCCAATCAAAAAATTAAATTCTCTTTAAAGAACAGCAGGATAGCACAATTCTCATGGCAAAATATCGAGTTAATTTGGCAGAATTTTAGAAGAAACAAAATGCAAATTATCATTTGCTAAGCACATTTTAACAAAGTAATGCTTTGAAAACTGTGCCTATTCTAAGTTAGATAAAATTACTTAAAGTTACTTAAATACAGTTGGTTAAAAACTTCAAAATTTGAAAGGAATCAATTTCAACAAAAGTCTGACTTTAAGGTCTTGACTGTTTAAAACAATACATTCTCCAACCCATCAAAATATTGCTTACATTATAGTAATCTCCTAACTATCAATAAGTTCACAATTTTGTTCATGCCTGGTTTAATCCTGAAAGTTACTGTCATCTGTTTTATTATACAAAATTACAAATACAAGCAAAATAAAAACTACTCTACCACTAAAAAGCCAATGTAAAAATAAATTTACAAAATATACAATTGAAACGAATAATACACATAGGTGGCTTACTTTTAGCAAACAGAAATACTATCCCTTAAAAGTTCTTTAAAAACTGGTTTTGAATTTTGAAAAGCTTCTTAAAAGAACATATAAAATGAAATAATTGTTTAATTAGTATAATTATACTGAGCTCCAACTAAAACATTTTAGTTTTTACAGAAGTTGAACAAAGCTTACCTGTATAGAGCGAACACGAAAAGACAAAAATTTAAACATGGCTACGAAACCATGATGGTGATAAAAGAATTTCTGACCGTAAAACTTAGGTTGGAAAGGGAAGGCCAAGCCCCTGCAAAGTTTTCTCCTACCAGCTGTTCCGGCAATTAGAAAATTTCCTGTCAGGCGGGTCCTGAAATGCTAGAAAAAGAGTCCTGACAATTTTCCTGTGGTAAAAGAAAGGAGAAACGTAATGGCGAGGGCACTATGTAGCTGATAGGTAGGGAGGCCAGAACAGGAAACCAAAACAGATTTGCTGATAGCAAAATCCTGTTGAAATGTTCTTAACTCCTGGTTCCCAGGAACCTAGACAATTTTCACAACTAGTGAAATGAACATTATTTTTAGAATCCTGAGAAATGTCAGTATTTCTTAACTATACGACTCTTTAAAAGCAAATGAAACTAGTCAGCACTACTAAAATAGTAAGTCACTGATGCACATGTGAAATTTTACCCTTTGTAATGTTTATACACACACTCTAAAGGATAGTCTCAAGACTATTTTAAGGTTATATGTAGACAAGTCATGGGTGTTCCCTGTCAATGAGGCATTGTTTCATAACTATGGGAAGAAAATGACCACATGCAAGAAACTTTTTGATTGTGATATAAGGACAAATTCTTCCTGTCTTAAATGGAAGTAAATTATATTTAAATTCACATTGGTTATAGACATCAATTATCGGCCAGGTTAAAGACTTCAAGGTCTATAGCTAAAAATCCTAGTTGATAAAATCTGAGTTAAAAGAAAGACCAACCCCTGGGTTATTAGTGAGCAAAAGGAACACTTACTGATATAAGCCAAACTGGAAATGGAGAGGTTAAGTTACCGGACAATCCCTTACTCCATTTCATTCTCTAATAGCCTCTAGAAGTTCTTCTGAGGTATTTTTATTTTGGAAAATAGTTTTTAAAATATGCCAATAATCAAAATATGATCACAGAAATAGTGGCATTTAAACAAAACCCAAGGACAGAAACATCGAGAGCTATGGGAAAATGCTCTACTTGATGTGTATTTAACCTATGTGGAACCAACAAACACATCAATCATTAGTATATATAACCTATACAAATTTAATGAAATAACTGAATTTTCAAAACCTGAAGACAATTTATCATATGATTTCACTCATATGTGGAATTTAAGAAACAACAGATGAACACAGGGGAAGGGAGGAAAAAATAAAATAAGACAAAATCAGAGAGGGAGACAAACCATAGGAGACTCTTAACTATAGGAAACAAACTGAGGGTTGCTGGAGGGGAGGTGGGTGGGGGATGGGGTAACTGGGGGATGGGCATTAAGGAGGGCACTAGATGTAATGAGCACTGGGTGTTATATGCAATTGATGAATCACTAAACTCCACCTCTGAAACTAATAATACACTATATGTTAATTGATTAAAAAAAACAAAATAAAACACAAAACCTTAAGAGTCTTCAGAAAACACCAGAAATGATCAGCTAGTTTTCTGGATGAAGGAACCATGGTCAAGGCAGGCACATATTCGATGATGCAGCTATCTATAATGAGATCTCAGTTCAGCACTACTTTACTGAGCAAACCGTTAGAGTGTCCATTAGGTGCTACACGTGCCATATGAAAGGCCAGGGCTCTTCCTGCCGTATCAAATTTTTGTAGCTATGTTCTATAATGTTCTATATATGTTCCTGCTGCATTTACCTTTTATGGCAATATTTTATAAATGACCTAACAGAAGCTGAAGAATAAAAAAACTGCTCAATTTAAAAAATTACCTTACTTAACCAGGTACATTAGAATCAACTGGAACCTAAATAAATGTCTAAGATAAAATTTTAAATTCTGCTAGGGAATTGTGCAGTCCTCTTGATTAAAAATGCATGCCTCAATTTTTCAGCAAGGAAAGCACTTAAGAAAACTTCCATTAGAACATCAACCCGTTCATCTCCCAGAAGGAATTATTTAAGTCTCCTCAGAATGCTGCAAAAGGGCAGCATGGTTAGGACAACCACCTAACATAAAATTGCAGTCTGAACATGAGATGCCTTTTAAGACTGTCAAGAAGCAGCAAACAGCAATGGTTACTGCACAACTGATTAAGACGTACAAAACAAATAGGATTGTCTCTGTATACAGCACTCATCAACTTTATTCAAGTAATACTTAAGAAGCAACCAAATAACCTTTTTTGAATTTAAAGGATTAGTTTGAATTGGCTTTAATGACTACTGATGCTCAGGTTAACAGTCACATTTTGTTGTGTGCTGTGCTTTTTAATATTAACACTAAGAAAATGAAGCAGTATTTCAGATATCAAAACCTAAAATAAGTCTGAGTTGAAATGATACCTAAATTAAAACAGTGTAGTACTGCTGTGTAAAAGATAAAAAGAGTGTCAGAAAAGAATAAAAGAATAAATTTGACACTTTACATCTGACGGAATGTTAGGACATTTGGCTACCTGTCTGGGAAATGCAGAAGCCATAAAGGAAAATATTAGTATAGATTTGATTATAAAATTCAACTTCTCTATATCAAAAGGTACCATAAATAAAGTTTAAAAGACTGGTTCACATGATTGGAATCCCTTATAATCATATTACAACTCAGCACTAAGCAACAGCTTGATTTGGGTGTTAGATGAGCCCTAACCCAAAATGAAAGCGCTTAAGGCCCTTTGGTACATTGCTTAAGACACTGATTACTGTTTAAGCACATGCCACTGCCCCTACCAGATTAATCTTCAGAACAGGCACCATACTTATCTTTGTATCCCCATAGCAAAGAGCATATAGTAGGAATTCAAATAATGGCTGCTTGAGTAAGAAGTATCATATGCTGAAATCTGAAATGGATACTACTTGTGTGGCTGTGTGCATGGAACTAGGTATTATTGTTTATATTTTTCCTGCTTCTTTTGACTTTCTTGAAATTTATCTTACTAAAATTTCAGCTAATCTTTCTTTATTCTTATATCTTACTGGTTTTAATGTTTATCTTATTCAAAAAGTAAATTTTATTATAAAAAGTATACATGTCCATTACAGAAAACTTGAACAATAAACAAGGAGAAAAACAAAGGAAAAAATCACTATTTTGGTGCTTATCTTTCTAGTCTTTTTCTGTATACACACACGTCCACACTTGAACCATACTATACATATTATCACTTTTTTTCGGTAAAGGGCCAGACAGTAAATGTTTTTGGCTTTGCAGGCCATATGGTCTGTGTCAACTCTGCTACTGCAGTGGGAAAAGGAATGGGTGAGGCTTAATATATAGCCAGAATAATCTTAAAACAGAAATCAGACTGGGTCATGCCCCTACCTCAGATTCTTCAATGGTTTCCTGTCACAGAACAAAACCCAAATTTCTCAGTCTGTGGACCATAAAGCAGGCACTAAGAAACACTACTTGATGATGACTTGGGAATATACTCACTAAATCATTCAGATACAATGTCAATATTTGGTTTTAGACATTATTTTATCATGTTAAGGTCAGATTACTTCCTCTTTACTAAAAGAGGAATGAATAGTCAATTTTATATAATGTCTTATTATCTATTAATATAGTCACTTAATTTATCTCCTTTTGACCTAACGATTTGATAATGTAGATCAACAGATGCCCTGATATGTTTGTATTTCTGGGAAAAATCCATTGTTTTAATATATGTATTTGATTTGTAATCTTTTAAAAGGATTTTTGCATCTATATTCGTAAGTTAAACTGGCAGTTTCCTTTTGTGCGTTAACTTTCATTTTCAGGGCTATGCTAACTTTATAAAACAAACTAGAAGGCAATGTAAATTTTTTTCCTATGCTTTGGGACAATTTAAAGACTACAGGAATGATCTATTTCTTGAAAGTTTC
Organism: Leptonychotes weddellii; assembly: GCF_054177405.1. Lineage (NCBI taxonomy): Eukaryota > Metazoa > Chordata > Mammalia > Carnivora > Phocidae > Leptonychotes > Leptonychotes weddellii. The sequence goes on along the minus strand of NC_138385.1, from coordinate 92,097,197 downwards.
AAAGATTTCTCCATGAAGTCACAGGGGCCTGGCACCGTAGTTGGAAGGCGGAGAGTTTAATGCCTTAAATTTCTCCCTTGTTATTGGTATATTCAGTTTTTCTATCCCTTCCTAAATGATATCTTTAGATTTTCCTAGAAAACCACATTTCAGCAAGACTTTTATGTTAGTATACAGTTACACTTAGTATTCTATGTTTTTAAACTTAAACTTAAGGAACATGTCAAGCATATCTAAAGTAGACAGATGAGTATAACAAACCCTCATGTACCTATCACTCACCTTTAATGATTACCAACTCACGGCCAGTCTTGCTTCATACACTCACTTCCCCCCATAACTAATTATTCCCATAATTAATTATTTTGAAGCAAATCCCAGATATTATATCATTTCACCTATAAATATTTCTGTTGTTAAGATGTTTTAAACTCTTTCCTATCTGTGGCTGTATCGCATTTTGCTTTCTGAATGTTGTATATTTGCTTCCCCCCCACCCCGTTTTCTCATTCACTGTTTTTGGAATTTGTATTTAATTCCTTCTTCTTGCTCTCTAGAAGCTTACTTTGTAGTTCTTTTTCCAGCGTCTCTCACTGAAATAAATTCCTTTATTTGAATTCTCATTCATTAATAAATTTTTCTTTCTTTCAAGTATAATTCTAACAATATCATTTAACATACTATATTCTAAGAACTGTGCTTACATGAAATTATTTCAGTTAAATCTCACTACACTGAGATAAGTACTATTATCCATACTACAGATGCAGAAACTGAGCGGTAAAGAGAAGTTAAGGAACTTGTTGCTCAAGTTCATACTTTCTTGAAAGTCAGAATGGCTGTGATGTTGGTGGGAGCATAACTAGGCAAGTCTATCTGGGGAAGGAGTGTGTATTATGTATGGCCAGTGGCTGACTTAAGTCAGAAACCAGGAAGTGCTAAAACTTGTGATAAGACCCAGAAGACAGTAGAGGGTCCATAGCAGAGTTCCTGAACACTTTTCTACAGCATACATTATATTTGTCTGGCAAAACCCCAACCCTGGTCAAATCCAATTATCAACCATTTTCTTAAGTCCATGAAAGCAGAACCATGCTGGAGAAAAGTCAACCCCTAGGATAGAAACTTAAAATGAACATGTTTTCTGAAATGAGTCCTTTGGATATGATTTTTTGTATGGATCAGTTTTTCAGGTACCGAAGGGTTTAATATCTAAGGGTTTCCATTTAAGTACAGAAGAATTACTCTCTAGCACACGTCCATCAGTAGATAATGCTGCAAAGTGCTAAAGTTCTATGGTTTTAAATTACAGATAGGAAATATCACCAACCTTAAGCAAATGGTAGTGGCTTCCTAGAGCACTGAGATGGGTTCCTTCTAAGGTCCCGTCTCAATGACCCCTTGCACCATTTCCTACGAGCATGGAGAGAGGGCAAGGGGGCAGCTGTACCAATGCCCCAGGTAGGAATACTGCAGTAAGCAGTAATACATCCTAGGTAGTATTGCTTGTCAATCTAGCCACATTTTTTTCCCCCCTCATGTAAGTAAAGAGGTTACAACTTTCAATATATGACAGTATTTCAGATTGACTCAATAAACCAGTCATACTTGAACAGAACTTAATCAAATCAGTTTGCTCTCTTTCCATTTGTGTATCAGATCACTCAAACTGAAAAAATGTGTAGACTGCAGCAGAGGAGAGGCGATTTTGGATCAGAGGCACCATATGAGGTAGGCAAGCCATGAAAAAAGGGGGGAGATTTTATTTTTTTTAAAGCTCTTATGCATGGATGAAAGGGACACTAGGAAGTGAAAAAATAGCCCTGAAAGAGAGCCAAAAATGTAGCAAAGGGAAACCTTACATGTTTGGAAAATTTGCCAATTATACACATACTCGATTTAATGCCACCATGCAGTGCTAATTATAATGCTATTTATCTCAGAAATATTTTCCTAAGTGGTATATACTTACATGTACTAGATTATATTTTTCCCATGCTCTGAGTGCTAAAATATACTCTCAGCCAATGAGAGAACAACAGACAATACTCTACACAATTAATCAGTAAGTGCTGTCAATGTACCACTCCACAAATGTTCCCTGCCAATGAGCACTCTATTGTACTTTCCTGTGTTGAGTGGGTTTTTCACTGTCTATTGTCTACTACGCTAGGGCTTCTCCTTCGATAGCTTATTTTGTGTTGAATCCACGATGACTGCAAGAGGTGTGCAAGTATGTGCAGGACTCATGGCTATGAGTATCACTTTGGATGTTCAAATGCAAGGTTTAAAGCAGCCTGAAGGAACCTTCAAGGAAATGGAGGAAATCAGTGGACAACTGGGAACTGGTGAAATTCCCTGGATACTGTGAAGGCCATCATACACATTACTGCAGCCTTAGGGTTACTATATGAACAATTGCTAGAGTAACGGCATGCGTGCAAGTGGAAGAAATTACTACTAAAGGCCTATCACGACTTCAGGGGATTTGTAAAGAATGCGGGCACTGTCAGTGTACTACCTGTGTCCTTCATGGAGTGCTGCTCCTTAACCTGGCATTTAAGGTCATCTATGAACTATCTTCACTATACCTTTATAAGCCATTTTTATCACTATTACTTTAAACAAGCTTTCTCTAATTCTTGACAATCACGCATGTGACCATGATACAAGAGCTACAAAAACTGAGTTGATAAATGCAGTGTTTAAGACTGTAGTCAGGGGCGCCTGGGTGGCTCAGTCGGTTAAGCAGCTGCCTTCGGCTCAGGTCATGATCCTGGGGTCTTGGGATCGAGCCCCACATCCAGCTCCCTGCTCAGCGGAGAGCCTGCTTCTCCCTCTCCATCTGCCTGCCACTCTGCCTACTTGTGCTCTCTCTCTCTGTCAAATAAATAAATAAAATCTTTAAAAAAAAAAAAGACTGTAGTCGTATAATATTTACAAAGTTGATGTCATAAATAACTGATGTATGCATGGTCACCAGAAATAAATAATAAGAGAAACAGAAGGGTCAAAGGACCAAGTTAAGAGAAAATTAACTCATTTCACAATTTGGTCTGAGGCCAGGCCTATTGTCAGCCACAAAATTACTGGATACCACCATAGTTCCTAAGAGGCATACTTTATCCCTGGTGAATAGTCTAAAAGAATAGGATCAGACTCTGGAAGAAAGAGGGCAGGAAAATGAACACTTATTGTGCTAGGTACTTATTTATCTCCTTTAATTCTGAAGCCTCAGAAGAACCTTTGCCTGGTACTGTAAGAACCACTAAGAGAATTATTTCCCAACTAAGCAAGAAATAGCTTTAATGATGATTCTTGGATGACTACAGAGATGTAAACAGTCAAGACTCCCTAATAGCTAAACTGTGGAAAGAGCCTAGATGTCCATCATCAGATGAATGGATAAAGAAGATATGGTATATACATATATATGTGTGTGTATACACACACACACACACACACACACACACACACAGGAATATTATGCAGCCATCAAAAAAGTGAAATCTTGCCATTTGCAATGACGTGGATGGAACTAGAGGGTATTATGCTAAGGGAAATAAGTCAATCAGAGAAAGTATCATATGATCTCACTGATATGAGGATTTCGAGAAACAAGACAGAGCATCATAGGGGAAGGGAGGGAAAAATGAAACAAGATGAAACCAGAGAGGGAGACAAACCATAAGAGACTCTTAATCTCAGGAAACAAACTGAGGGTTGCTGGAGTGGAGGGGGGTGGGAGGGACGGAGTGGGTGGGTGATGGACGTTGGGGAGGGTATGTACTATGGTGAGCGCTGTGAATTGTGTAAGACTGATGATGAATCACAGACCTGTACCCCTGAAACAAATAATTTATTATATGTTAATTAAAAAAAAAAGACTTCCTATTTCTTCAGCATGGATCATGCAGAACATGGAGTCCTCTAGCCAATTGAGAAAAGGGAAATTCCAGAGTCCAGGAAGATATCTTGGCTTAAGGTACTATATAGCACTCTTCTTTTTTTTTTTAAAGATTTTATTTATTTATTTGACAGAGAGAGAGAGAGCACAGGTAGGCAGAACAGCAGGCAGAGGGAAAGGGAGAAGCAGACTCCCCGCTGAGCAAGGAGCCCGATGTGGGGCTCGATCCCAGAACCCTGGGATCATGACCTGAGCCGAAGGCAGACGCTTAACGACTGAGCCACCCAGGCACCCCAGCACTCCTATCTTCTGCTATAAAGGTAGTCTCTCCCCAGCTCCACCAGAATAAAGGCTAAAAATAATCAAGTCTCTCCAGCAGGGGAGGGAGAACAAACGACACCAGCTAAAACAAGGTAACTGGTGAAAAATTCAATGAATTATACATAAATATGGATTAATATGCAAACATCCCTGGGGGAGGGAGATAAAGAAAGGTGATGACTACCTGTTATATTCTGGTATGAAATCAATTTAATTGGATAAAGTTCTTATATTTTATGAGATACATGGAGAATATAAAAGTTTTTACTTCAGGTGAGTGAAGACAAGAAAGGATTGAAAGGAAAAGAGTATTAAAATTTCAGGAGATGGAAGAGAAGTGGATCTAGGATCTGGGAAGAAGGCAGAATGCAGGGCAAAGAACAAAGGGAAGAGAGAAGAGATGAGGTGTGAAGGAGGAAACAATCCAGCCAGAATGAAATGACTCTGCTACAAACAGAAACCACGGGACATGTTCAAGATAAAACAGAGGGGGACAAGTTCAAGATACAACACAGAGGCAGCTTCGTATGTCAAGAAGATCTGAGTGAAAGTATTTTATGTTTAGGAGAAATTCGCCTTTCCTTTATGATTATCATTTTAGTCAAACCTGATTTAGCTACCTCTCACATTTTTCCCCCTTTGGCTTTTGTTTACACCACTGTCCCATGAGAATACCTTCACCCAAATATTGACATTTACTTCTAAAAACCTATACCAAAATTTTATGTCTTCTGTGGATTTTTACCTGATTATACCAGTTATAACTAGTTTTACTTTAAATTCTAGTTAACTTAGGGACGCCTGGGTGGCTCAGATGGTTAAGCATCTGCCTTCGGCTCAGGTCATGATCCCAGGGTCCTGGGATCGAGCCCCACATCGGGCTCTGTGCTCAGCAGGGAGCCTGCTTCTCCCTCTCCCTGCCTGTCTGCCTACTTGTGATCTCTCTCTCTCTCTCTGTGAAATAAATAAATAAATAAAATCTTTAAATTCTAGTTAACTTAAATTTTTATCTATGGTTAGATGGTCAGATAGTACTGTAAGGCTTATATGACCAAAAAGCAGCAGTACCTAGTGCTCCTGGTACCCTTTCAGCTCTTTTCATTGCCCCCTCTGGTATTTATCTCTAATCAACACAAGAAACAACAGGTGTTGGCGAGGATGTGGAGAAAGGGGAACCCTCATGCACTGCTGGTGGGAATGCAAACTGGTGCAGTCACTCTGGAGAACAGTAGGGAGGTTCCTCAAAAAGTTAAAAATAGAACTAACCTATGGTCCAGCAATCGCAATACTAGGTTTTTATCCAAAGAATTAAAAAAACACTAATTCAAAGGGATTCACGCACCCCGATGTTTATAGCAGCATTATCTACAACAGCCAAATTATGGAAACACCCCAAGTGTCTGTCAACTGACGAACAGATAAAGAAGTGGTACATATATACCATGGAATATTACTCAGCCATCAAAAAGAATGAAATCTTGCCATTTGCAATGACATGGATGGAGCTAGAGAGTATTATGCTAAATGAAATAAGTCCATTATAGAAAGACAAAAACCATATTATTTCATTCATATGTGGAATTTAAGGAACAAAACAAATGAGCAAAGGAGAAAAAAAGAGAGGGGCCCACCATTGTTCTTAATTATAGGGAACAAACGAATGGTTACAAGAGGGGAGGTGGGGGGGAAATGGGTTAAACAGGTGATGGGGATTAAGGAGTGCACTTGTCCTGATGAGCACCAGGTGATGTACTGACATGCTGAATCACTACAGTATACCTGAAACTAATATTACACTGTATGTTAACTGGAATTTAAATAAAAAAGGAAAAAGAATAACCTTATACTACTTCCTCCTGACTCATCAATTTCAGATATTATCTTTAGACATCCTATTAGAGATGACTTAAAACTCGTATCACAAATTTTGGTTAAATTAGTATTTAGTTTTTATATTATTATGATTATGCAAACACTGTTCACTGCCAAGGTAAGGAATATACTCTAATTACATTTCTTGTGTACAACTTCTGTTTTCTTCTTAAGTTTGCAGTTGGTTTTAAAATTTGCTTTCTTTTTGCCTACAAATTCTTCTCACTCTGCCTCTTAAGTGAATTTTCAGTACTCCAACCTATTGGATAATTCATCACTTCTATTTTTTTCCCCTGGAGACAGCTTTCCTGGAATCATCTGTCTGCTTCAATCTGGACTGAGTACTCTCTAAGCCTACTGAATGAACTAGTCTTCTGAAGCACCCTTTATTCATCACAATGTGAAGGAACTTTCTTCATTGTGCTTATAAATGTTGGATCCTTTGTTGCCTGAATCTCATGTCTTTTTCTTGTTAACAACCATCTCATGTTGGCAGAGCCCACTTTCCAGCGACTTCCTAAAAATAGGTATATGTCTGAAAATATCTTGGTTGAAAATCATTTTCACTAAGCACTTCAAAGGCATTGCTCCTTGTCTTCTAACTTCCAATGTTGAAATGTTTGATATTATTTTTACACCCTGTCCTTTATATATTTTAAAAATCTCTTAAAAGCTTGTCTTAGCCCGCTTGGGCTGCTATAACAGAATACCATACACTAAGTCATTTATGATAAACAGTAGAAATGTATTTGTCAGAGTTCTGGAGCCTAAGAAGTCCAAATCCAAATCACCAGCAGATTTGGTGTCTGGTGAGAATCTGTTTCCTGGTTCATAGACAGTTATCTTCTTGCTGTGTCTTCACATGGCAGAAGGGACAAGGGAGCTCTCTTGGGTCTCTTTTATAAGGGCACTAATCCTATTTATGAGGCATCTGCCCTCATGACCTAACTACCTCCCAAAGGCCCCACCTCCAAACACCATTACATCAAGGATTAGGCTCCAACATATAAATTTTGTGGGGAGACACATTCAGTCCAATAAAACTTCTAGGGTTTTGTATCACTGGTGTTTGATAATTCACAATAATGATTCTTCTTGAGAGTAGGTGTTTTGTTTGTTTGTTTTCATTAACAGGCTTTCAGTAGGCCATTTTAATCTAGCAACTCACAGTCCTCATATTAGGGAAAATTTTTTTTTGGTATTTTAGTACTCCATCTAATCTAAGAGCATGATTTTTTTTTTTAAAGATTTTATTTATTTTTTTAGAGAGCGAGTGAGAGGGAAACAGCATGAGAGGGGAGAGGGTCAGAGGGAGAAGCAGGCTCCCCGCTGAGCCGGGAGCCCGATGTGGGACTCGATCCCAGGACCCTGGGATCATGACCTGAGCCGAAGGCAGACGCTTAACCATCTGAGCCACCCAGGCGCCCTCTAAGAGCATGATTATCACTGTACCATTACAGAAGAAAATGCAGCCAATTAAAATGTGTCACACCATTGGCTTTAACAAACATTTCGATTTCAGAAATATTAAAATGTGGGAAAAAACAAATATGATATTTCTTTCCTAGTTTCTTCCTTTCCATTTCCCTGTTGTCTCTGGAATTCCTATTAAGTAGATGTTAGATTGCTTCTTTCTTTTTCTCTCCTATTTTCTATCTCTTTCTCTTACTCTGTTTTTTTTTTGAGATTTCCTTAACATTAGCTTTTAAATATTCTACTAAAATGTAGAACATTCCTATCCCATTTTTAATTTTCTGATTAAAAAAATAGCATCCTACTCTTATTTTAGCATATTAATTTTGTCTTTTAACACTCAGAAGGTAATAATTTAACTTTTCTTTTTCCTTTTTACTGCACTGTCTGTTCCTTCAAGAGCTTATTCTTTCATTTGGAAGCCTTTCTCAAATGTCCAGTGATATTTGGCTTTTCAGTCATACTTAAGAGTGAGACACTGAGAAATAGACCACATGTTCTGGAGCTTGTCAACTGTTAGGCTTTTTTGGTAGGTTAATTGGCCAAATGGCCTTTACATTGAAGATCTCCTAAATGTCTGTTTCTAAAGGTCTTTTATCAGGGACCATTCAATTTCTTCACGAAAGAAAGCTTTACTTTTCTGCCAGGAAGATATGGTCCTGGTTGGTGTAATGGGCTTTCACTTTATCTCCTTGTTTCTAGCCCACTGCCTCACACCACTTCCTACTATACCTGGGGTTCCCCAAGTCTGGAGCTATTCTGATTCATTTTTCTCTAAAAAATACCCCCGTCTCTTCCAGGGGTGGGAGAGAGGAGAGAGTGAGGGCTGTTTATACTGACATTCAACCACTCTCTGTTTTCAGCCCCATGCCATTCCTCCACTTTCCATGGTACCTGGTGACCTCATTCTTGAGCTCTTCTGGAGCTGTGAGGGCAATAAATAAGGCATGCTTCCTGCTGCTATACCCCTCTAAAAGCACTTAGGTCCTTTAACTTCCTCTTGTTATGACTCTTTTATCTACTTTTCACATTTCTATGTTGTGGTTCAAATTACACAAGTCTTCTAATTTAAAGATCACGTTTCTGTTTCTTATTCTCCTTGATGTTTTGGGTGATTATTTACCAGAAGAGAAGAAGACAAAAACAACTTTATTTTGCCATTTAAAGACTGCAAGTTTCCCTCATATGCTTTTGTATCTCCAACAACCTAGCAGAGTTCTTGGCACCTAACAGAAATTCATTAAGTGCTTGGTTAATGAATGATTAGCTGTAGTCACAGTTCAGACTAAGCTGCTGAAACAAAAAAACCCCAAAATGTAATGGCTCAAACAAGATAAGTGCCTTTTTTTTTTTTCTCATGGAGCAGTCCATAGGTAAGAGGGTAAATTAGGGTGAAGAGGTATCACACGATCATTAGGTCAATAAAGGACCCAGGTGTCTTCTCTCTTGTTACTCTCCATCCATCCTACAGTCTTGTTGTGGTCAAAACTGGCTATTCATCATACTCTGTGTTCTAGCCCATTAAAAAGTGGCCAATCAACCTACAAGAAAGCCTACTAGTTGACAAGCTCCATACATACAACTATCATCTCACAGTTTCTATGGGCCAAGAATCTGGGCTAACAAACATGTGAGCTTGGAAGAAGAACCTTTTTCCATCAAGGTTCAGATGAGAACCTAGCCCTGGCCAACTCCTTCACTGCAGTCTGTGAGAGACCCTGAATCAAAGGACCCCGTTAAGCTGTGCCCAGATTAATGACCCACAGAAACTGTGAGATAAGAAATGTATGTTGTTGGGGCGCCTGGGTGGCTCAGTTGGTTAAGCGACTGCCTTCGGCTCAGGTCATGATCCCAGGGTCCTGGGATCGAGTCCCACATCGGGCTCCCTGCTCTGCGGGAAGCCTGCTTCTCCCTCTCCCACTCCCCCTGCTTGTGTTCCCTCTCTCGCTGTGTCTCTCTCTGTCAAATAAATAAATAAAATCTTTAAAAAAAAAA
>NC_138385.1:92046246-92087129 GCF_054177405.1 Leptonychotes weddellii | reverse complement strand
CGCCTGGGTGGCTCAGTTGGTTAAGCGACTGCCTTCGGCTCAGGTCATGATCCCAGGGTCCTGGGATCGAGTCCCACATCGGGCTCCCTGCTCTGCGGGAAGCCTGCTTCTCCCTCTCCCACTCCCCCTGCTTGTGTTCCCTCTCTCGCTGTGTCTCTCTCTGTCAAATAAATAAATAAAATCTTTAAAAAAAAAAAAAAAGAAATGTATGTTGTTTTAAGCTACTAAGTCTGAGGTAATTTGATATGCATCAAATAGATAACTAATGAACATCTCAACTTTTGTTATTTAAATTATCAGTAATTGACAAAATGAAAACTTTTAGCTGTACATTAAAGGCAAATACAATTTAAAAGTATAAGGCTAATATATATTTTGACAATCTTTTGGATTTAACACCATCAATGAAATAGTAAATATTAGGCTTTTTATACTCAATCCTAATTCCTATAATCTGGAATGATCTGCTCAACAACTTCACCCACATTGCTAGTAATACTGTAGTCCTGTACCTTTTTTTTCTTTTCTTTTTTTTTTTTTTTGGAGAGAGTGTGAGCTAATGAGTGAGTGTGGGTGGAGGGGGAGGGGGAGAGGAAGGGGAACAGCTCCCCATGTGGAGCTCGATGTAGGGCTCGATATCACAACCCCGTCCTGCACCTTTTCAACCTGGTTATAAAATGCAATTTTCTTCCAGATGTAATGTTACTAATGTCATGAGTACTCTGAAAGAAAGTATGAGCCATATAATATCACAATGGAAAATGTTTCTAGGCTACAGAGAGAATAAAAAATTTGAAGGTTTTCCTTCCAAAGAAATTGTTACCTAAGAAAAACAGGTAACTGGTGGCAGAAAAATCAGTATTAATGCTTACTGTTTGTTTTTATGTTTGCTTAAATGCTAATAAATATATACTCCAGATGAATGAAACAGAATGCCTCAAATGGCCTGGGAGGTACAGAAATCTAGACTAAATGTGAAGGTAACCTCAGGCACAGGTCCCATGCTTGGGCCCCATTATGCATTCATTTAATTAACAAGGACTTATTGAATACCTACTGGATACTGGATATAAAACAAGGAATAAGTCAGACATGGTCAAACTCACAGTTTAGTAGGGAATAAGTAAATAAGTAATGGAATCTAATGTGGTATTTCCATTTAGGGTTCTCATAGGCTGCTATGGTAGCACAAAGGAAAAACGCTTAACTCAAAGCGGAAATGGAACTGGTAGTTGTGCCAGGAAGATGTCTCAGTTGAAGTGATATCAAACTTGGACCTGAATGATGATTGGCAGTTAACTGGAAGGGGTACTAGGGGAAAAGAATTCTGAGAGAGGGAGTATTACCTATGAAGGCCTAGGAACAAAAGAAAACCTGATGCATTGGAGTGACCGCACTTTCAGGAGGGGGTTGAGGAGTAAAGCTGGGGAGGATACAGAGAAGTACACAAAGACCTTATTATAAAGGGCCTGATAGGTCACACTGCAGTGTTTGGGCTTCATTTAAAGGAAGCACAAAACTACTGAAGGATTTTAAGAAGATTATAATGATCTCACTCTCCCATAACTGACAAAATGTTCATGACAATTTGATTTCTGAAAACTTTCCAAATATGTTAAAAAGCATATAGAAACATTTAACATTTTTTAAAGATTATTTATTTGATCTTTATTTATTTGAGAGAGAGAGAGAGAGAGAGCGTGCGCGCACACGAGCAGGGGGAGGGGCAGAGGGAAAGGGAGAAGGAGAAGCAGACTCCCCGCTGAGCAGGGAGACCTATATAGGTCTTAATCCCAGGACCCTGGAATTATGACCTGAGCCAAAGGCAGATGCTTAACTGAGTGAGCTGCCCAGGCGCCCCAACATTTAACATTTTTATGTATTAGCAATAATCAGAAGACAGCAGAAAAGAAATCCCATTGCAATATAACAAAAACTATAAAATACCCATGAATTATCTTTTTTTCTTTTTAAAGATTTTATTTTATTTATCTGAGAGAGAGAGAGCACAAGAGGGGGTAGGGTCAGAGGGAGAAGCAGACTCCCCGCTGAGCAGGGAGCCCAATGTGGGACTTGATCCGGGGACTCCGGGATCATGACCTGAGCCAAAGGCAGTCACTTAACCAACTGAGCCACCCAGGTGTCCCCACCATGAATTATCTTTTTTTTTTAAGATTTTATTTATTTATTTGAGAGAGAGAATGAGAGACAGAGAGCACGAGAGGGAAGAGGGTCAGATGGAGAAGCAGACCCCCCGCTGAGCAGGGAGCCCGATGCGGGACTCGATCCCGGGACTCCAGGATCATGACCTGAGCTGAAGGCAGTCGCTTAACCAACTGAGCCACCCAGGCGCCCCAGATTTATCTTAATAAATTAATGTACAAAACTATATGTAAGAAACCATAAAATTTTGATAAAGGATATAAAAGAATGTCAGAATAAATGTTTTGGGGATGTGAAGACTCAACATTATTAAAATAATTTTCTTCGTGTTAATTAGCAAATATAATGGAATTTTTATAAAATCCCAGTAACTTTTTCAGAAGTACTTGATAAATTCATTGTAAAGTTTATCTGGAAGATGCAAAGACCACAATTTTGGGAAAAAAAAAAAGGTGGGAGGGCTTGCCTTGCTACATATAAAAAACATATAATAAAAGCACAGTAATTGAAAATGTATGTGAAGTCAAGACACTCAGGGATGCTATGGGTTGAACTGTGTCTTCCAAAAGGTACGTTCAATTTCTAATCCCAGTACCTGTGAGTGTGATCTTTTTTGAACACAGGGTCTTTGTAGATTCAATAATATTAAGATGGAGGTCATACAGGAGTAAGGTGGGCCCTAATCCAGTAACTGGTATCCTTATGTGAAGAAGGAAATTTGGACATGGAGACACATAAGGAAAATGCCATGTGACCACGGAGGTAAAGAATGGAGTGATGTGGCCAAGGAATGCCAAGGACTGCTGGCAGCTACCAGAAGCTGGAAAAAACAAGGAAAGATCCCCTCCCAGAGCCTTCAAAGAGCATGGCTCTGTGGACACAGATTTTGGTGTCCTCCTGACTGTGAGATAATAAATTTCTGTTATTTTAAGCCACCCAGTTTGTAGTATTTTGTTAGGGCAGCCTAGGAAACTAACACAAGGAGAATATGGCAATTTTATATATGATAAAAGAGAAATCTCGAATAAGTTGAATAGGTTTTATTTGTTCAGTAAGTAGAGATTAGGACAACAAGCAATTTGGAAGAAGTTGGTTTCTATGTCATAATGGGTACTACAATTCCAAGTAGACCACAGATCTAAATGTAAAACACAAAACTATAGAGGTGGTAGATGAAAATTTAAGAGGTTATTTTTATAACCTTGGTGCAGGGAAGGATCTTCTAACCCAAAACACAAAACCCAGAAGCCAGATCTGACCATTTAAAAATGAAAACTTCTGTATACAAACAATGAAAGACAACATAATCAATGTTAAAAAATAGGGAGAAAATATTTGCAAGATACATTAAAGACATCGAGTTAATATCCAGGATATATATGATCACACAGACCCCAAGGAGATAAGCAACCAAAAACACAAAGGCCAGTAATACATGGATACTCAACTTCATTAAAAATCAAATGAGATGCAAACTGAAATGAGAAAGTATTATTTATTTAGAGTAGCTCGAATGAAAAATAATTTCTAATAATATCCGGTGTTGAATAGGGTATGGTTGAACAGGTACTTTCATACAGTAACATTTTTACAACCTTTTTGGTTTGGAGAGCAATTTGGCAATGTCTATTGAAATTTATTTATTTTTTTAAAAAAAATATTTATTTAAGTAATCTCTATACCCAATGTGAGGCTCAAACTCACGATCCTGAGATTAAGAGTTGCATGCTCTTCTGACTGAGCCAACCAGGTGCTCCCTATGTCTATTGAGATTTAAATGTTCATACCCTTTGTTATAGCACATCCTTCTCTAAAACTATATCCTACTGAAACACAAGTTCACAAAAATAAATAGGGGGAAATTCCATTAAGTGTAGGACATGCATAAAATAGAGTATCATGCAACAGGGGTGCCTGGATGGCTCAGTCGGTTAAGTGTCCGACTCTTGGTTTCGGCTCAGCTCATGACCTCAAGGTCCTGAGATGGAGCCCCATGTGGGGCTCTGTGCTCAGCACGGAGTCTGCCTGTCCCTCTCCCTCTGCTCTTCCCCACTGCCTCCCCTGCTCTCTCTCTCTCAAATAAACAAATAAAATCTAAAAAAAATAGAGTATCATGCAACAATTTAAAAAGAAGATCTACATGTACTGTGATAAAAAGATGTTCTAGACTTTAAGTGAAAAGAGCAAGTTGGAGAATATATATTTTGTAAATACCAGTAATAACTATCTTACGTACAGAATAAAATGAAGATACTAACTGTGCTAACAATGGATATCTTAAAGGTAGGAAAATTTATTAATTCATTTATGTAATATTTAATGAGTGTCTGTTATGTGCCAGTCACTGGTCTCGGTGCTGGGGACTTAGAAGTGAATAAAAAAACAAGATGAGGAAATAGCGAACATTCATCTTCTATGTTAAATACTTCTATAAAGTATCACCTTTATATTTTTGTCTCTAATAAATCTATGTTTAGTTTGATTTTTTAAAAAAATAACCTTTAAGTGGGCACCTAGGTGGCTCAGTTGGTTAAGCATGTGCCTTTGGCTCAGGTCATGATCCCAAGGTCCTGGGATGGAGCCCCTCATGGGGCTCCCTGCTCAGTGGGGAGTCTACTTGTCCCTCTCCCTCCCCAACCCCTGCTCGTGCTCTCTCTCAAACAAATCAATAAAATCTTTAAAAAATAAGCTTTAAGGTACTAATGAAAAACTTTCAACAATATAAAGCAATTTGTTTTATCATTCTCTTAAAATCAGTCTTATTAAACAGTTTTTTAAAATGGCATAGCATATTCAAGACTATATTTTGGTAAAATTAATGTGAAAGCATCAACAAGTTTCTAATACCGTAAGATCATTACTTTGCTCAGTTTAAAAATAAGAATCCTTAAAAAAAAAATAAAATAAAAAAAAAATAAAAATAAAAATAAGAATCCTTAAATTCTATGGTATCTGATTTATCTATATCCCTTATGATACAGTATTTTACTTACAGTTTGTGGATTAATCTCCTCCTCTCCCATAGGTTCATCCATAATTTGCTGTCCATTCTGTGAAAAGCACAGCAAGTAGAAAGTTACCAACACAGATTTCACATCAGTTAAAGTTAAATGAAGGCAGACAAAACAAAATCACATAGGAATATTTTCACCCCTACAGGGTTCTAATGAAGTACCAAACCACCATATAAGTATGTAGTTGCCAATATGCAACAGGTTGTGCTTTAAAAGTTAACTATAAAAACATTTTCCATGGAAATGATATAATAAATGATGATTACCTTTCCAGGTGAGCCCTTGAGATTATTTTAATAGTTAAATGCATTACAAATGGTGTTATTTAAACCTCACTGAACATCATTTACAATACTTTCTTTGGCAAAACACATTCTAAATTCCAACTCCACTGATTAATCAGATGCATAAAACATTTAAATGTCAAAAATAAAATTATCGAAGTATTAGAAGAAAATATAGGTAAATAATATTTATGGGGTAAGGAGGGTGGAAATCATAAAGGAAAAAAATGACATTTGAATCGATAAAAGTTTAAAATGTCATCTGTCAGACACAAAAAAGATAAAAGACAAATTGATTACAAAAAAAGCAACATATGACAAAGGGTTGGTATCCTCAATACATAAAGAACTTTGTTTTACAAACCTGTAAGAAAAAATGATGAACCTCAACAGAAATGAGCAATAAGGGAAAAAAGAGTTCAGCCTTAGTACTAATCAAACAAATGCATTTAACCGGAAAATACCTTTGCCTTTCAAACTGGTAATGATTAACAGAAAAAATAACACCCAGCACTAATATGAGTATGGGGAAAAGAGCACTCAGGATATACTGCTGGAGAAAGTATAAATCAGCACAACCTTTCAGGAAGGTAATCTAAGTCTGTATTAAAACAAGTGTGCAAAGATGTACATACAAGAATGCTCACCATAACTTTTTCCAAAAAGAACTCCAAATTGGAAACCTAAATTCTTAACAATAGAGAACTAGTTAAATATATGATGGTACATTCATATAATGGAATACTATACAGTCATTAAAAATGATAATAAAGATGTAAATTTATTGACATGAAAAGACAGTCACATGTAATAAGTGAAAAAGCAGTTTACAAAAAAATATGGATTGTAATGATCCCATTTTAAATAAATATATACATATTTCAATGTATATATTTGTATGGGAAAAACTCTGTAAGGATATACACCAAAATGTTAACAGTGGCTATTTCTGGGTGGTAGAATTTTAGACAATTTAAAATATGTTTGTTTTTGCATATTTGAATGTTCTAATGTGTCTACAATGAATATGTATTATTTGTGTAATAACAAAACAAAACAAAACCAGAAGTCAAGAACACAAGGTCTTCTCCAGTTACTTCAATGGAAAAAGGAGTAAATGTCCTTGACCACTTGTCTATTCAACAAATGTAGAAGGATCTAAGCTAACCATCTTTGGAGCATTACCAACTGAAAAATAAAAGGCAGCCCACTCATTACCCTACATCCCACATGAGGCAGATGCTCTGAATTTGAACTCTCTCTACTCTCTAAATCCCTATTTATCCATCCATTCATCCACCCATTTCATTTCATTCATGCTATGTTCTAGGCACCAAGCTGTAGATGAATGGTTAATAAAACATGGCCCCCAACCTAGAGATCTATCCTAGAGGATCTCACAGGTCTACTGACTTGTAAAAAGAGTACCTTTCATTTTCAAACACTCATAGAGTATGTTCCTAGGTTAGGGAATGCCTATACAATATTACAAAGCACAGAAATGGTGCTAAAATGCAGAAAAGGGGAGGCAGTTATAAAATCTTTATTATCCTAAGACACTTTCAGAGACTATAGTATTGCCCACTTCTATGGTAAGGGCTCAAATAACTCCAGGAGACATCTTTCTCCCAAAAGCCACAACCATTTATTCAACTGAATACTGATCATTTTTATCCAAACATCACAGACAAACCTTAAACTAGCTCTTAAGAACACTAGCTTTGTAGTCAGACACCTAGACTCAAATTTCTGCTCTTACACTGAGTATGAAGCCTTGGACAAGTTATTGAAACTAAGCTGTAGTTTCTTCGTATGAGAAGTAGAGACTTAAAAGTCTCATCTTCAGAGAGTTGTGGTAAAGACTAAGTGAGATAAGTGATATAAAACT
The DNA here is from genome assembly GCF_054177405.1 of Leptonychotes weddellii. Taxonomy (NCBI): domain Eukaryota; kingdom Metazoa; phylum Chordata; class Mammalia; order Carnivora; family Phocidae; genus Leptonychotes; species Leptonychotes weddellii. The sequence goes on along the minus strand of NC_138385.1, from coordinate 92,079,780 downwards.
CTAAGCACAGTGCCTGACACTTAGTAAACAATCAATGGTAGCCATTTTAATTACATCCAAAATTCAGTCACCCCTTTTATGGCTCACTAATCTGCTACATCTCCTATATTTGCTATCTTAGTGAATGGTACCATCATTCATCTAGTAGTACAAACTAGATTTTCTCATTAATTGGTAGGCAGAGTTCTCTTTCTATAACACAGATCTGTTGAATGGCTCCCAATTATTTGACTTTTAGAACCCTTCATCTAACTGAGCTACAATTACACTTTCCATGGGAATATAATTTGAGAACCATCTGCTCCTTGCAATTTTCAATGTAATACAAAGCAAGAATTACAACTAATAACTTACTTTTAAGGCCAACTGGTATAGTAGAAACAGCACTAAACTTGGAAGGTAGACCAGGGATAGGAGTCCTAGGTCTGCCACTTATAAGCTTTATTATTTTGGGCAATTCAGACTGTCTCCTAGCCTATTATCTTATCTTTTCAAAATGAAGATACTTGCCCTGTCTATCCAAAGGGTTAATGTTAGACTCAAAACTGAGATAACTTAAAAGAAGTACTTTAAATCATAAAGCACTGTACCAATGCAAATTACTATTATTAAGGTGAGGTAGCTTCATGAGGATAAAATAATACTCCATAAAGTCCTTTTAATCTTGGAATCAAAACATTTAGGATTGGTAAGGGATCTTGAAAGTCTGTCATTCCAAATAAACATCATATGCTTCAATTCTTTTTTTGCCATTCTCACCTAGATTTGAACACTCTCAGGACATGAATGTACTACCTCACCAGGCAGCCTAGATAAAATTCTTCATTACATAGTAATTTTCCTCAGCTACAAATTCCCTTTAGTAGGATTACTAATATATGATGACTAACTTGCCTGTATTCTATCTGTACAATAACTGGAAGTAAATCTACACCTACTACTGTAAACCATTCTGAGTCTGTTCTTTACTAGCCAACTCAAGTTCCTTCAAACATTCCTTTCAGATAGATGAGACCACCTTCTTTTCTGAGCATGCACCCAATTCATCTTAAAAGGTAGTATACAGAACTGCATTCAATTAATATTGCAGCCTTGATATGACCAATGAAGAGTAAAGAGCGTATCACCTCCCTTGTCCTAGATAATAAACTTATATTAATGCAGTTCACATATGCATTATTTTTGAAATGCCCAAAACACATTGCTGAATCATACTAAATTTTCTGTTGATTAAATCCTTGCCTTCTTCATACTGCAACTAAGCCCTGTATACTTGCTGGTACACTTACTCTCATGAATAAAGCCTTAAATTTTAAGTTTTTGATTCATCTTTTTCTAGTTCTGATCCTCTATAGGATCGCTACGGCCTCTATAAAAAAGATTCTGAATCTGCTAATCAGCCTCTTCGCTATTTTCATCTTCATGTAATCCATAAATCTTATATTTCTATTCTAAACAATTCACCCAGCCAATTAACAGTAATATACTAACAAAGCAATCTGAAAAAAAAAATTAAGTGAAACATGATCTAAAGGTAGTTTATGCTCTACCTTTTGCAAAAATATCTACTTCCTTTCTGAGTTTAGGAAAGATTGAAAATTTTGAACAATTTAATTTTAAGGAAGAAAATATAAAAGCCAACATTATCCTACATATTGGTGAAGCTTTACAAAAATTTACTTTAAAAAGCACTTTTACTTCAATCCTTTCATCAAAACAAGGATTCAAATATTACCTACTAGAAATTAGCATAATTACTCATGCAGCTAGTTAGTTTCCTTTTTGAAAAATGACTCCTGGCTTCACTAGAGATTAGGTTACATGGGCCATCAGTCTGACTTGATACTGCAATTTCTATAGTTCCAAAAGTTCAAGGAATAGTACCTATTAAATAAGAAAACTTATTTAATTTTAAGAAACAGATAGAAAAAACATATGGTCTGCATCTCACTAGTACCAGGTTTAAACCCCAGCTCTGTCACTTACTGCTATAGTTACCTGGCCTTGGGTAAGTTACTCAACATTCTGAGCCTCAGTCTCTTCATCTGTAAGATGCACATAATATCTACCTCACAGGGATGTTGTACTTAAATGGATCGACCAAAGGATAGTAGATGCTCAGTAAATGCTACTTTCTGTTCCCTCTCTTTTGCCTGAATTGTGTAATATATACATTTCTACAGTTAACTTCTAGAGACATAATGCAATGAAGAAGTACAGGAGAGTGCTGAGATACTTGTTTTGCTACTTAATACAGCCAATTTCCCACCAACCAGGGTGAAAGAGATCATTCATAAGTGTAGTATATTTTTATACAATGTGGCCAAAGAATGAGTACAGACAAAAAAGAATAGTTTAAAAGTGAGGCAAATGTATTTATCCTCTCTCATCCCACCATTATGCCTTCCAGCCAAAAAACTGCAGAGCTTGGCAGATTGTACATATGCAAATATTATGTGAAATACTGGAAAAGGTTAGGAAATGCTAATCATGCTTTACTCTGTTAGTCTGAAATGTGTAAAAGTCAAAAATAAGAATAAAGTACAATATGGGTCTCATCAGAACAAATCAGACAAAGGAGACTGTTAGCCTGCATTTCAGCAGGAATTGTTTTCAAAATAACTTCTAAGGTTGTGGAATGAAATTATCACTAAAATCATCTTTCTGGTTTAAAAAGGATGAACAATTAAAAAAAAAGATCAAACCAGTAATTCTGAACCAAGGTTTCAGGACTTCTAGAGTATTCCCAAGTATTTTAAGGAAAATTCTCAAATGTTAAAAATAAGAATATTTTACTAAATAAAAATTTCGTTTTAAGCAACTTTATTAAACAGATTGTTTTGTTGTAATGGTATGTTACAACAATGCACATTTCTAGGTTGCTATTTGATACCTTTGAAGAAAGTATAAAATACATTAAAAAAATGCTTTGAGTCCAGCAGAAGATCATCATGTACAAGTATACTAGAACTAAAAAAATCATCTGTGACTGATGATATGCTACCTTGAGATTACTAGGAAATATCATCTACTGACATCCTCCTACATAGGAATGAAATATACATATGAACACTGGGAGAAAAGAATTCTTCACAGAGAATAACAGCCTGAAATAATAGGAAAGGAGGAGGAAAAGAAAGGGTCCAGAGGCCTGGTGTACTAATTTGGAGACCAGGTTGTAGGAATGAGCAAGGACCGTATTTTTTTAACCACCCTCAAGTTTCCACAAGTATTATTTGCCTTCCAAACTCCCTGAAATCAGCAGTGGCTCTCCTGCCCAAAGCATATGCAGTAGGAGTCCCATGAAGCTGCTGAGGATGAGGCATGAGAAACCTCTCTTGAATTTCAGTTCAGATACCATCAAATTGTTCAGAATCCAAAAAATCTTCTATGCAATCACATTGAAACAATAAGAAACAAGCATTTTATATTCTTAATAAGGAATGTATATAATCCTTACCAATATGACAGGATTAAGAATCAGCTCCTCATTTATCCTAAGGAAATATCAGAGATGTGCATAAAGACTTATGTACAGTGATATTCATCATACTCATTATACTGAAAAATAGAAAACAATCTAAATGACCAACAGGGGACTGGTTAAATAAATCATAACACATCTATTCATATGTAGGAATACTATGCAATGGTTAAAATAAGGGCCTCAAAAAATTAATGATGCAAAAATATGCTTGTAATATATTAAATTAAAAAGGATACAAAACTATACAGCATGACCCAATTTTGTGCCCCCCCCAACATGTGTGTATGTAACTGGAAAAATATATATCAAATCTTATCAGTAGTTACCTGGGTCATAGGATTTTCTTCTTGTACTGTATTTTCAAAATTATATGCATTTATTATTTATTATTTTTATAATGAGGAAAAAACGCAATCAATATAATTGGAAAAATCCATTATTTCTAGTTAAGTTGCCCTTATGGGTTGCTTTGCTATTCCTCAAGCAACTGAAGGCCTGCTAGTACTAAAGACTGTTCTATTTTCTAGACTAGGGTAGAAATGACCTCTGGTTATATATCTATGTTTTTAAGTTTTAGAGGACCCTTTCAGAAGCTTTTTTTTCCTGTATGGTCCTGTGGTTGTGGCCTCGGAAAATAGATACACTTTAGGCCTGAAACCACCTTATGGTTTTTGGAGTGTACCCCTAAGGGGAATTCTGCTTATGAAACAGGAGTATGTTGAGGTAAGAATAAAGAAATGAAAACACAGTAGCCAAAATTAAATCTGCATTGTGAATAGCAAATATTAGAATCGACACTGCAGAAAACGGAATCCATGCCACAGAGGACAAACTTGAATAAATGAAAAAAAATGAAAGAAAAGATTAAAAAACTATGGAGGACAGACATAGAAATAATCTATGAATAACAGATGTTCCTAAAGAAAAAAAAAAAACAGAGCATTTTAATCAATCAAAAGTATAAGAAAACTTTCCAGTTCTGAAAAAAAAAATACCTGAGACTGGAGACTGAGAAGGTTCAACAGAGATCATCAACACCAAGACATATCCTGGCAAATGTTTTTAAATTTCAAGGATAAAGATATAATCCTACAAGCATACAAGCAGAAAAAAATAGGTTATTTTCAAAGGAACTAAAATCAGAATGACCTCAGATTTTTCCTCTGCAACAATAAAATGCCAGAAGACAATGAAGTAATGACTTACAGAGAGTTGAAAGGGAAAAGTTATGATCTAAGAATTGTATACCTTGTCCTAGTTTTTCATGTACAAAGGTCACAGGAAATTATTCTTAGATCAGCAAAATCTTATAAAATTTCACCATCCTGGTAGTATCTTTTTTCATAAATTGTTCAAAGGTAAGTCCTAGACCATTGAAAGAGAATCAAAATAAGACCTTAAGAACACTGAGGTAGGGAAGAACTGGTGAAGTATACTGACATCAACTTAGTATCTAGAAACAAATGAATAAAATAATTAACCCCACTAAAGGAGAAAGGGTCAATAATGAAGAGTAAATAGTTGATATAAGTATATAAACAATATAAAACTTAGAAAGTTAAAGGTAAGATTTGTAATCTCAAGCTAAATTAATGTAGACTCAAATAAAAGAGGTAGTGGAAGAAGGGAGAAAAAGATTCTCAGTTCTCTCTGTCCTAAAAGGATTATTTAAAAACCACTATTTTTAGTAGTTAGCTAATAAATATAAATTTTGGAATGTTTTAAGAAACCATATGATAACCAAAAATTGTATTTCTTTATTACAGTCCAAATCACTAGAGAAGATAATAACTGGCAAAGACTGTAAAAACTACTTTATGAAAGCATCACATTCAACCCTAAGAACATAAGGTAGGTATAATCACCCCTGTTTTACAGATGAGGAAACCAAGCTCAGCAAAGTCAGTGAATGGCAAGAGCAGGACTCAAACCCAGGTCTTTCTAGCTCTATAATTCTTTCTTCAGTATTTCATAACCTCCTCAAACAAAAACAATCCATATGTCAGAAGAAAAAAAACCACAAAGAAAGAATAAAAAACTTAAGATGATAGAAATCATTTCAAAAGAAATAATGTAAGAAATGTAAAGTTTAAAGTGTCTAATTTAAAGAAAGTGTCTTACTGGAATTTGATGCTATTACAGAATTACTGACATTTTTATGAGGGATGATGTTATGGTGGTTATGTGTTTTTAAAAGTCTTCATCTTTTAAGAAATATAAATGAAATATTTACATCTGAATATATGTATCTAGGATTAGCTTCAAAATAATCCACTGGAGCCGGGGGCGGGGGGGGAGAGAATGTGTGTGTGGGCATGAGGGGAGTACAGATAAAATAAGATTGGCCATAAGTTGACAACCTTGGAGGCTGGGTAAGGGAATATGGTAGTTCATTATACTATTCTCTCTATATTATTCTCTCTTACTATGGTAGTTCACTATACTATTCTCTCTATACTATTCTATACTATGTGTTTGAAATACTTGATAATAAAAACTTTAAGAGTGACAGGTTTTATCTTTTAAAAGGTTAAAAAGCCCATACAATTATTTACTGCTTTAAAGAGAAACTCAAACAAAAGACGTAAGACTAGAAAAGCATAATGAAAAAGAGTTTGTAATATTGAGGCCAAAAATAAAATGTGAGGCAAAAACCTATAGCCAATTAAAAAGATCATCTGATTTGGACTAAAAATGTAATTAGCATTTAATACATATAGCGATAATAATTGCTATCATTTACTGAGCAATTACCACACACCAGGCAAGTGTTAAGTACTATAGATCACCTTTGATGTTTCTAACAACTCTGTGAGGCATTATCACTAATTTACAAATGAGGAAATTAAGCCAAGATGGGTATGTCAATCTTGTTAAGCACTATATCCTAAGCCCCTAGCAAAATGCCTGGCACAAAGTAGGTGCTCAATAAATATTTGTCAAATAAATAAAAAAGTCTAATATTGTGCCTAAGGCTAGTAAACAGGGCCTAAATTCAAACCCAAGTCTGAATCTAACACCCCTGCTCTTAATCACATTTAAATCTTTTTAATAACGATATATCTTAGTAAGAGTAAAAATTTTTTTTCCTTCTGTGTGTGTTTCACTATTTTTCAGATCTTCTACAATTAACATGTTATTTTTTCAAACAAGTCATTAAAAACATTAAATCATAGACTAACCACAAAACACAAAAGATGTTTTGGGGACTATAACATGAAACGAACAAACACAAAACAGGAGGGGAAACTTTAGCACACTAGTATCAGCTAGCATAATAAATGAAATAAGGACAAAGCATTTGAAGCAATTTACATTAGATTAGGTAGATATTGAATTTTATAATGCAAAAAGAATATGGGTCCTTTTCAAGTATCTATGAAAAATTATAAAGAGTATGTCTAAACCATAAAGTAAATCCAAAAGTCTTCAAAGCAGGAATTTTACAGATCATATTTTCTGATTATGATAAAGAAAGTGAATAAAGAAATAAAGCAGTCATTCAGAAATTAATATTCTTATAAAAAACTACTGGCTCAAGGTATTAATAACCACAGCCATCCCTTATGCAATGCTCATTTTGTTCAAAATACAGTGTTAGCCATGTTACATATATTCTCATTTAATCCCAATTAATCATTAATAAACTATGAGGTGTGTTATTATGTATAGCAGAGAAGAAAAAACTGAGTAACTTTTCCAAGATCACAGAGCTATTAGGTTTGCAGATAAGATAACCGAACCGAAGTCTGAATCCAAAGCTCGTACTCCTACACAGAAATGCTGTTAGAATTCATGTATAGACATCTACCTTTGCTCATTTTTCTCTATAAAGCTTTTTAATCAAAAGTAGAGAACCTAGAGTCCTCCATAACACATGTTCTTAAAGTGTCCATTTGTTAACTCTACTATTCTAAGAAGATAATGGTTCATTTTTCTAACACCATGTTCTGAACATCATGTTCAGACATAATATTTAAAATCATAATCTCCTAAAAGCAATCCCTTTGAATATATTCACACTCTCAATAGGGCATTTAAAGAAGGAAGAAACCGTAAAATTAGATAAAACAAAGTAGGGAATATAAGGTAAACATGATTTGCCGTAAATTTATTTCTAAAAAGCAGTGTGACTGTGGAAAAGTCACTATTTTTTGGTACTTATCTGCAATCTGTAAGAGTTAGATGGAACCTTGGCCAGCATGGATTTGAAAGTTTGCCGCAGGACTGTGGGCAAGTCCTTAAGCCTCTCTTGAGTTGTGGTTTCTTCATGCATAAAATATGTGGTTATCTAAGAGCTCTTCCAGCTTGACAATGTTATAATCTTGTGACTTTAATCCTTAAACTTTAAGGATTAAAGTTATTAAAGATTTTCTAGGGTTTTCACCTGAGGAAATTACTGATTCTGTATTTAAGGCTGTTTTTATGTTATTTCTTTTTTTTTTTTTTTAGGAGAGAGAGAGAGAGAGTGTGTGTGTGTGTCTGTGCGCCCGCGCGCGCTTGTGCACGCACGGACACACAAAGGGAGGGAGAGACAGAATCTTAAGCAGGCTCCACGCCTCAGGGCAGAGCCCGAGGATGCGAGGCTCCATCTCACAACCCTGAGATCATGACCTGAGCAGAAATCAAGAGTTGGGCACTTAACTGACTGAGCCACCCAGGCGCCCCTTTATGTTATTTCTAAGCCTAATTCCTTCTTTCTTATCTGCATCCAAAATACAGTTTTATCTATCTCCTTCAGCGGTGCCTTTGTACCCAACTGTAAACAAGGATAATGTCAAAGAATGATTGTATAAATACTGTCACCTGAAAGAGAAGTACTAAGAAAAAGAAAACATCGTTTTTCTGTGAAGAGTAAGGAACCTAAAGCAATTTTATAATTTCCACAATCCAATTTTACTATTTTTTAAGATTTTATTTTTAAGTAATTTCTACATCCAACACAGGGCTCAAACTTACAACCCCGAGATCAAGAGTTGCATGCTCCACTGACTGAGACAGCCAGGTGCTCCCAATTTTACTATTCTTATTTCACTAGTGTTGAAAATTAAGTGTCAACTTGTTTTTTTAAGCTCCTCTATCTACTCCGAAACCTATTCCTGCCTTCCTAATACCTTCAAGTCCCACCTCTTAGTACTCTAATGGAGTTGGTAGTATTTTCCAAACCTGTCTGATGATCAGAATCACCCAAGATTCCTGGTAATGATACACTACCTGGCCTTATCCGAAAATCAATCAGAAGTTCCAGAAGCCCCATGGTATTTCATTTTTTAAACAGCTACTTTAGATGATTCCTGTGATTAGACAAGTCTGGGAAATCACAGTGTAGAGAAAAGATCGTGGGCTTTGGAGTCTGACATATTAAGCTTCAAAACCTGACTATGCCCTTTTTTATAGGTGTGACTTTGGGCAAGTTACTTAACATGAGCTTCAGTTTTCTAATCCACAAGATTTGGACACTAGTTATGTTGGAGGTTGTGGTAAAGCTCATTGTGTCTTGGGTGTTCAGTGTTAGCTTCTCTTTCTTCCTGCTCGCCTTGCCAGAGGAAATGACAAATGACAAATATTTGAGGGGATTCTGATGAGTCTCTTATCCTAATGGGTCCACTTCCATTTTGAGGGCTAAAAATTTGAGTACTAGATAACTCTTTAATGCATTACTTGGGTTGGTTAATTTAAGAGTCTAAGGAACAAGTCTAATGATTTCTTCTGGTTTCCAGAGGCTTACTGAAGCCCTCCTACCTAAAACAGATACACCATGATAATGGGCTTCAAAGCTCAAGCTTTTGTTATGTGACTATGGCAAAATGACCTGAATCTCTGTTTCCTCACTGATAAAACAAGTGGTGCTTGAAAGTCTGCTGAACTGAACCCAGTATATGTTACTGATAATGTAATGGTTAACAATCACTTAAAATTATATAGTCTTATAAAGACCCTTATGAACAAAAAGAAGACAGCAATAATAGCCTGCAAGTAGTAAACTGAGACAGAATGGGATTTGCTCAAATACACAATAAATCAGAGCTTAACATCCAAGCAAAATTCCTATTTGTGTAGTATCAACTGTATCTTAACACAAAGTGTTTTAGACAAGTTTGGAGTTGAATTTACTTAGAAAAAAACAATCCAAACTACTCGCTCATTAAAAAAATATGTGTATACATATTTAAAAATTACCAAAGGTATAAACACAACCTGGCAGCAAGGTTTATTTCTGAAAAAATAATCAAAGATAAAAGTTCCTAATTATAGCTCCATGATTAATTCTAGCTGTACATGTATTAAGCATAAACACTATTAATAAGTGCATTTTACTAAAAAATTGTTGGCATTGTTCAGATAAACTATAAAATAACTAAAAGAAGCTTAAGAAATTTTTAAAAAACTAAAAATCTGGGAATGTTCATTCAAGACAGGAGGTTACCCTCAATTCTTAAATATAAACGATAAAAAAAAACCAAACCTTGAATCTTATTTAAAGTAATTTAAAGAACCATAGCTTTTCTCTCAATTTATTCAAATTATTCTTTATGCAACTAATTTTTAAATTTAATTCCTGCCCTTTGCTTGTTATGTTAATTTCCAAAAATATAATATTTTTACTATTTTGAATGAGATTTTTTTCCATTACCATTTTTTAAAGATTTTATTTATTTATTTGACAGAGAGAGAGAGAGAGCATGAGCAGGAGGAAGGGCAGAGGGAGAAGCAGACTCCCTGCTGAGCAGGGATCCTGATGCAATGCTCGATCCTGGGACTCTGGGATCATGACCCAAGCCGAAGGCAGACACTTAACCAACTGAGCCACCCAGGTACCCCTACCCTTTTTTTTTTTTTTTAAGATTTTATTCATTTATTTGAGACAGAGAGAATGAGAGACAGAGAGCATGAGAGGGAGGAGGGTCAGAGGGAGAAGCAGACTCCCTGCCGAGCAGGGAGCCCGATGCGGGACTCGATCCCGGGACTCCAGGATCATGACCTGAGCCAAAGGCAGTCGCTTAACCGACTGAGCCACCCAGGCGCCCACCCCTACCCTTTTTAACTAGGAAAGCTATTCATTGATTTCTGAATATGTATTTTGTATAATACCACCTTATGAGACTATCATTAGTTTTTATTTATTTTTTTTTAAAGATTTTATTTATTTATTTGAGAGAGAGAGAATGAGAGAGAACACATGAGAGGGGATAGGGTCAGAGGGCAAAGCAGACACCCTGCCAAGCAGGGAGCCCGATGCGGGACTCGATCCAGGGACTCCAGGATCATGACCTGAGCTGAAGGCAGTCGCTCAACCAACTGAGCCACCCAGGCGCCCGAGACTATCATTAGTTTTTAAAGAACCTTTTTAGTGGCTTCCTTAGATTATCTAAGTAGAGGGGCGCCTGGGTGGCTCAGTTATTAAGCGTCTGCCTTCGGCTCGGGTCATGGTCCCAGGGTCCTGGGATCGAGCCCCGCATCAGGCTCCCTGCTTAGCAGGAAGCCTGCTTCTCCCTCTCCCACTCCCCCTGCTTGTGTTCCCTCTCTTGCTGTGTCTCTTCTCTGTCAAATAAAATCTTAAAAAAAAAAAAAAAATTATCCAAGTAGATAATTATATCATCTATGAACAGTAATTTTTTACTATTCTTTTGAGTACTCTGATTTTCTTGTCTAATTGCATTAGCAAACTCTTTCTAAGTATAAAATAGAGGTGAAAACAGCAGGCATAGTTTTAATGAGATTGACTTAAAATATGTACCCATCAGGCATGATGCTGGCTATTGGTCTGAGACTGTTTTTTAATAACATTAAAGACACACCCTTTTATTCCTGTTTTACTAAGTTTTTAATTGAAATAGACATTGAATTTTATCTAGTGCTGACTTTTTTTTAACTTTTAAATTAATGATTAGATTCACAGGAAGTTGGAAAAATAAAAGAGTGGTCCTATATACCTTTAACCCAGTGGTTACATCTTACATAACTTCCTGTCAAAACCAGGAAATTTATACCAGTACAAAGCCCAGACCTTATTCAGATTTCACTAGTTTTACAGGTTCTTGTGTGTGTTCTAAGCAACTTATCACATTGTAGGTTCCTGTATCTACCACCACTATAAAGATACTGAACAGTTAGTTCATCAACACCAGGATCTTGTGTGCTGACCCCTTTATAACCACGCCCACCTCCCTCCTGCCCCTTTCTAACCCTTGCAACCACTGATCTTGTCTCCATTTCTACAATTTTGTCATTTCAAGAATGTTATGTTAATGGAATCATACAGTATTTAAAGTTATTCACGGAATATAAATTCATCCTTGAGAGTCATCCAAATTGCTCCATGTATCAATAATCCATTCCTTTTAGTTGCTGAGTAGCATTCTAGTGTGGAGGTATCACAGCTTGTTTAACCATTCACCCACTGAATGACATTTGGTTTCTAAGTTTTGGATATTACAAATAGAATGCTATGAAAATTTGTGTACAGACTTCTGTGTGGACATTCGTTTTCATTTCTCTGGGATCAATGTCCAGGAGTATGACTGTTGGGTCATACAATAAGTTGATGTTTAGTTTTTAAAGAAACAGCCAAACTATTTTCCAGAAAGGCTTTATCATTTTACACTTCCACTAGCAATGCATGAGAGATCCAGTTTGTCCACATCCTCACCAAAATTCAATATTGCCACTATTTTTTATTTTGGCTGTTCTAATAGGTGTGTACTGATAGCTCATCATGATTTTAATTCCCTGATAGCTAACCATGTTGACATCTTTTCATATGCTTATTGACTATCCATATATCCTCTTCAGTGAAATGCTGTTCTTCTCTTTTGTCAGATTTCTAAATGGATTGTTGAGCTTAAGTTACTGTTAAGTTTAGAGAGTTCTTTATATATTTTATTTTATTTTTAAAGATTTTATTTATTTATTTGAGACAGAGAGAATGAGAGACAGAGAGCACGAGAGGGAAGAGGGTCAGAGGGAGAAGCAGACCCCCCGCTGAGCAGGGAGCCCCATATGGGACTCGATCCCGGGACTCCAGGATCATGACCTGAGCCGAAGGCAGTCACTTAACCAACTGAGCCACCCAGGCGCCCGAGAGTTCTTTATATATTTTAGATACAAGCCCTCTCAGATACAAGTTTGCAAATATTTCTACCCAATCTGTAACTTGTCTTTTCATTGACTTAACAGGGTTGTTTTCATAGAGCAAATGTTTTGAATTTTAATAAAGTCTAATTTTTTTCCTTTTATGGATTGTTTGGTGTCTGGTCTAAGAATTCATTTAGCCCAAAGTCCTGAAAAGTTTCTTCTAGGTCTAAATTCTAAAAGTTTTATATTTTACATTTAAATCCATGCTACATTTTTTTCTGTTTGCGTTTTTTTCTTTTTTGTGTCTTTTTATCAGACTTTTTTTTTCTATTTTCTATTTTAAATCCAGTATAGTTAATATGGTGTTATATTAGTTTCAGGTGTACAATACAGTGATTCAACAATTCTATACATTACTCATTGGTCATCAAGGTAAGTATACTCTTAATTCCCCCATGATACATTTTGAATTAGTTTTTGTGTAAGGTGTGATGTTGAGGTGCACTATAATTAATGATTATAGTTATATTTATATATATTATATAGTTATATATATATATATATATAATGATTACAGTAAAATAGTTTTACCCATGGATGTGTAACTGCTCCAAGCACCACTGTTGAAAAGGCCATCTATCCTTTTTCCATTGAACTGCTTTTGCATCTTTGATAAAAATCAACTGGCTGTACTTGTATGGGTCTATTTCTGCATTCTATATTGAACTCACGACCCTCAGATCAAGACCTGAGCTGAGATCAAGAGTCGGACACCCAACCTGACTAAGCTACCCAGGTGCCCCTGTGTTTATCCTTTTACCAATACCACAGAATTTTGATTGAAGTGTCAATTTTGATTACTGAAGCTTAAAATTGGGTTGATCCTTCCACTTTATTTTTATCTTGTATTAGATATTTTAGTTCCTTTACCTTTTGAATTTCCAGGACTAGGCTGAATAGCAGTGGTGAGAATGGACATCCTTGTCTTTTACTTGATATTAAAGGAAAAGCATTCAGTCTTTCACCATTAAGTATGATGTTATCTGTGGGGTTTTTTTGTGTATTCTTTATCAAACTAAGTTCCCTTTTATTCGTAGTTTGATGAGTTATTATGAATGTTTAATTCAGTTTAATGCATTTTCTGCACTATTAACATGATGTGATTTTTCTTCCTTTTTAATATGGTGGGCTATACTGAATGATTTCTGAATACCAAACCAGTTTTACATCCTTGGAATAAAATCCATTTGATCACAGTGTATAGCTCTTTTCATATATTGCTTGATTTCTTTTGCTAATATTTTGTTGAGGATACTATGTTTATGTTCTTGAGGGATACTGGTCTATAGCTTTCTTTTCTGTCCTGTCTTTAGGTCTTGGTTTCAGGGTAATACTGGCCTCATAAAGTGAGTTATGAAGTGTTTCCTCTTCTATTTTCTGGAAAAGACTATATAATTCATATTATTCCTTTATTCTTGATATTCTAGATGATTCTTTTATTTTTTTAAATTTTTTTATTTATTTTTTTTAAAGATTTTATTTATTTATTTGAGACAGAGAGAATGAGAGAGACAGAGAGCACATGAGAGGGGGGAGGGTCAGAGGGAGAAGCAGACACCCCGCCAAGCAGGGAGCCCGATGCGGGACTCGATCCAGGGACTCCAGGATCATGACCTGAGCCGAAGGCAGTCACTTAACCAACTGAGCCACCCAGGAGCCCCTAGATCGTTCTTTTAAAAGCACTCAGTCGTTAAGCGTCTGCCTTCAGCTCAGGTCATGATTCCAGGGTCCTGGGATCGAGCCTTGCATTGGGCTCCCTGCTCAGCAGGAAGCCTGCTTCTCCCTCTCCCACTCCCCCTGCTTGTGTTTCCTCTCTCACTGTGTCTCTCTCTGTCAAATAAATAAATAATATCTTTAAAAAAAAAAAAAGTAAAATTTCCTTTCTGCTTGAAACTACCTGTAGTTCTTTCAGGGTCTGTTATAGACAAATTCTCTTAGCTTTCCTTCATCTGAGACTGTTTTGAGTGCACCTTCATTCCAGAAGGATATTTTCACTGGGTATAGAATTCTGGGTTGACAGTTCTTTTCTTTCAGCATTTGAAAACTGGTGCCATTTTCTTCTGGCTTCCATGGTTTCTAATGTGGTATGTGCTGTCATTTGAATGTTCCCTTATATGTAATAGTTCATTTCTCATTATCTGCTTTCAAGATTCTTTGCTTTACTTTTAGTTTGATTACAAATTTTTAAAAATTGTGGTAAAATACACACAACATAAAATTTACCATCTTAAACACTTTTTAGTGTATAGTTCAGTGTGTTAAATATATTTACACTGTTGTGCAACCAATCTCCAAAACATTTTCATCTTGCAAAATTGAAACTCCATACCCATTAAACAAGTTCTCATTTCCAAAGGTTTGATTTTGATGTGTCTGGGCATGGATTACTTTGGGTTTATCTTGTTTGGGGTTCAGTCAGTTTCATGAATCTGTAGATTTTGTCTTTTGCCAAACTGAGCAAGTTTAGGCCATTATTTCTTCAGGTCCACTCTTTTTCTTCACTTTCTGGGACTAT
Source organism: Leptonychotes weddellii (assembly GCF_054177405.1). Taxonomy (NCBI): domain Eukaryota; kingdom Metazoa; phylum Chordata; class Mammalia; order Carnivora; family Phocidae; genus Leptonychotes; species Leptonychotes weddellii. The sequence goes on along the minus strand of NC_138385.1, from coordinate 92,064,643 downwards.
GGTGACATGGATGTTAAATCTCTTGTTAATATTCCCCAGGCTCCTAGGCTTTTTTTTTTTTTTTTGTCAGTTTTTTTCCTCTGTTGTTCCAATTAGGTAACTGGATCAATCTTCAAAATTACTCTTTCCCGTTACCCCCCCTCTTCTATAAAGCCCATATAGTAAGTTTATTTTAGTTACTGTATCTTTCAGTTCTAAAGTTTCCATATTCTACTTTATATCTTTTGAGACAATTTTTTTTTTCATTTGTTTCGAATGTGTTTGTGATTGCTCATGGAAGCATTTTTATGATGGCTGCTTTAAAATCCTTGTCAGATAATTCTAACACCTGAAGCATCTTGGTGTTGGTAGCTGTTGACTTTTTTCTCATTCATGTTGTCATTTTCTTGGTTCCTAGTACAGTGACCTTCAATTGTATAATGGAAATTTTGGAAAGAAGACTGAATCCTATTTTTTTTTTAATGTTTTATTTATTTATTCATGAGAGTCAGAGAGAGAGAGAGAGAGAGAGAGGCAGAGGCAGAGGGAGAAGCAGGCTCCCCACCTAGCAGGGAGCCCAATGCGGGACTCGATCCCAGGACCCCGGGATCATGACCTGAGCCGAAGGCAGACGCTTAACCATCTGAGCCACCCAGGCGCCCAAGACTGAATCCTATTTAATCATTTTTTAGCTGGCAGTCTACTAGGTGAGAATTAGTGTAAGGGCAGGGTGACTGTGTATGTTCATCTTCCTGCTGGGCCCCACTGACACCACCCTGGCTAAAGTGGTGCAGTGACTCTTGCTTTTTTGAATAGGAGTGGGATGGAAGTTAGTTCCATTCCTGGTACCAGTGAAAGTGGGGAACCAACCTGCACCATTGCATTTCCTCTGAGTAGGGGTACAAGCTCATCTACCTGATGGATCACACTGCCAATAGGGAGAAAGAAAGCAGGGGGCTGACTTGCACTGCTTTGTTGCTGTAAGGTAGAGTGGAAAGTTCAGCTTCCTTAAGGGCCCAACTAACAGGGGAGGGAAAAAGGGGAAGTGGAGTGCCAACCAGCCCTGCCATCCACCATTTTGTTCTGCCTTGTAGATGCCAGATGAGGGGCAGGGAGGCTCAGCTGCCCACTGGGCCCCAATGACATCAGGAAAGAAGGGAAGCAGAATTGACTAGTCCACCTCCAACCATCTTATTCTGCCTTGTTGATTTTAGGTGAAGGTATAAGCTCAGCTCCTCATTGACACAGGGCAAGGGGAGGCTTAGTGGGGACTACCCTAGCCTCACAGCACCTTGTTAAGTTTCACTGCTTCCAGATTGGGATGGAGGCTCAACTGGCTCCTGGACCCCACTGACACTACCTTAGTGAGAGCATCACCTCCTTCTGCAGGTGGTGGCACAGGGGCGGGGGGGGGGGGGCGTGGGGCAGTGAGGGAAGATCAGATCCTGCTCACCCTGCCAAAACCACCCAGCAGGGGGAATCAAAGTGCTATCTGCTTTTGCTAGGCAGGGAATGGGGAGATCAGGTCCTTGATCTGCACAGCCAACATCATCGAGTGGAGGAATTCAAGCACTGCCACTTGCTTCTTTGGTGTAGGGTGGGATTTTTCTGGGGTGTTTGGCTACAGTAGGGTGAGTACTGTCAAAAAGATTTACTATTGTTAGGCTACCCTTTCCTCATTCACTTGGCTAGAGAGAACAGGCTTTTCTTGGAGTCCCTTTTGTCTGTGTCTATTGGTGGTTCAGGTTGGAGGCTTTTACAGGACCTGTCCAAGATATATGGGAGGCAATAAAAAAACCCAAGGAACTCACTATTTGTGTCATTCTTTGAGTCCCAAAGTCTGTAGGCAGTCTCCCTCCTTGTTTCCACCTTTCAGAGTGTTCCTGTACTTGTTTGATGTGTTATGTCTAAGGTGTTTTAGTTGTAAAAGAGGACCTAGGAGGAATAGGGCTTCTCCAACTTGGCAGAACCAGAAGTCTCCTCCAAGTGATTAATTTTTATGTTGAAAAAAACATTTCTTTGTTTTGTGTATGTGTGTTTTAAAAGGAACTTTATTGGGTGTCAGGGGTAATAATATTTACTTTCTAATATTCCACATTATGCTTAAAAGTGCACTATGGAAAACTGCTATAACATTATAGATCATAATTTTCTTCTAAAGTTCCAATTATATTTGTTTGGAACATTCCTGGCTAATTCAGCTTGCTTCAGGTTATTTAACTGCCTGTCCACCTCAGTACTTTTAAATTATAACATTCCAAAGGAAATAATCCTATTTCATTCATCATCACCTAGTAATATACTTCACACTCAGAAGAGCTAGGGGGAAAAGTTCACTTTAAAACTCATTTACAGGGGTGCCTGGGTGGCTCAGTCGGTTAAGCGTCTGCCTTCAGCTCAGGTCATGATCCCAGGGTCTTGGGATGGAGCCCCATGTCAGGCTCCCTGCTCAGCAGAGAGCCTGCTTCTCCCTCTCCTCCTCCCCCCTCCCTGTGCTCTCTCTTTCTTGCACTCTCTCATGTTCTCTCTCCCACTCTCCCTTAAATAAATAAATAAAATCTTAAAAAAAAAACCCACATTTATGAGCTCTTTTTAATAATCCAAAGGAAATCCTTTAAAAAAAAAAAAAAAAGGCAAGCAGGCTCCACACCCAATGTGGGGCCTGAACTTGTGACCTTGAGATCAAGAGTCACATGTTCCACTGACTAAGCCAGCCATGTGCCCCAGGAAATCTTATTTTTAATTTGTCTGTGACATTTCTCTCTTTAAGTAACCCCCCTTACTGCTTATACCAATAGCCAGCAGGAACTTGAAGGAAAGGAGGCAAACAGGCTTTGTTTTGCATTTTCCTACTTCTTTAAATGAAACACCTGTATATCTCAGTTAACCTAAGTGAGTATTTAATTTTTGAGTCTAGACATGTGGTTTTGATTGACCTTCAATTATTTCCTGTACTCTTGCTTTAAATAAGAAACTACAGAATAGTATAACAACACTGAGGAGACTGTAATGAAAAATATCACTGCTTCAATTTTTGCTTTCTTGCTATAATTTTCTATAATTAACATTAACTCTTTGTTGTATTCCTCTAGAAACTCTGCTCTGGCTGGGAAAAGGGGTGGTCCAGGTGATGAGGTAACATAAGGTATCTCCATAGAACATAGGACTCTATTGACCCAGTTGGAAAAATCAGTGTTCTAGGAAAGGCTTTGAATTTATCACATATAAAAATGAAAAAAAAATCTTTTGAAAGCACAGATTGAAACTAAGTTTTCTGAAGAACTATGTACAGACAGTCCCTGACTTATGATGGTTTGACTTATAATTTTTCGACTTGACAATGGTGCAGAAATGATTATTTAATTTCATTCAGTAGAAACCACTTTGAATTTTTATCTTTTCCTGGGCTAGCAATATGTGGTAAGACACTCTCTCATGATGCTGGGCAGTGGCAAGGAATGGCAGCTCCCAATCAGCCATGTGATCACAAGGATAAACAACCAATACACTTAAAGCCATTCTGTTTTTCACTTTCAGTACAGTATTCAATAAATTACATGAGATAACCAATACTTTGTTATAAAATAGACTTTGTGTTAGATGATTTTGCCCAACTCTAGGCTAATATAAGTGCTGAGCATGTTAGAGGTAAGCTAGGCTAAGCTGTGACATTAATATGATAGGTGTATTAAATGCATTTCCAACTTATGACGGAACATAATCCTATTTAAGTCAAGGAAGATCTGTATACAATATAACATAGACAAGGATCTTCTATTAACAGCATTAATGCAAAAACTCCACTTAAGTCTCCAAATCAGTAAAAAATAAGCACAAGAATTAATTACGTATACAAGTAGACAATAAGCACACAAAAAGATCCTTAATATCCTTAGTTATAAGGGAAATGCAAATCAAAACCACAATGAGATACCACTTCTTACACACTACAAAGGCTATAATGAAAAAGACAATAACAAGTGTTGATGAGGATATGGAGAAACTGGAACCCTCATACACTGCTGGTGGGAATGTAAAATGGTTTAAGCAAGTTGGAAAACAATCTGTCGGTAATTCAAAATATTAAACATAGACTTACCATATGACACAGCAATTCCACGCCTAGGTGTATACCCAAGAAAATAAAAAACGTATGTTCACATAAAAACTTGATACAAAATGTTCATAGCAGCATTATTCACCATAGCAAAAAAGTGGAAACAACCCCAATGTCCATGAACCGACAAATGGATAAACAAAATGTGGTATATCCATACAGAATATTACCCAGCCATCAAAATGAAGCATTGATACATGCTATAACATGGATGAACTTTGAAAACATTATTAAATGAATGATGTCAGACACAAAGGTCACATATGATATGATTCCATTAATATGAAATGTCCAGAATAGGCAAATATAGAAAGTAGATTATTGGTTGCCAGGTGCTGGGGGAAAGAAGGAAAAGGGACTGACTGCTAATGAGTATGGGATTTATTTTGGGGGTGATGAAATGTTCTGGAATTAGATAGTGGTGATGGTTGCAGAACCTTGTGAATATACTAAAACCCACTGAACTGTATACTTTACAAGAGTGAATTTTGTGGTAAGTCATATCTCAATTTTTAAAAAAAGATTAATTAGGGCTATTTAACCTAACAGGTGGTTAAAAAAAAAAAGGAAAAAAACCCCACCAAGGATCATGTAAACTTTCTTTAAATTTCCTTTTCTTATACTATAGCAAGATAAATGGTAACTTTTTCAGGTTGAGTAAGATCCTGAAACACTTTGAGGGAGTGTCAAATAGATTTTTCTGAAGAGATGCAAATATAAAGAGGTAATGATTTAATTAGCAGCAATTCAAAAACAGAGCACAGTTACCCAAGCACACACCTAGGGACTTCTATATAAAGAGCTGTTAACTAATATCTGGACATCACCCCCCTTTTCCAAATACTGTAGTTTTTGTTTCAAATATTCATTTGTAAGACAACTGTTTAGAAATCCCAAAACATTTTCTCATACAATGTCACAAATGCTGTTTTTCAGGCTAGCTCACAAAAGCCTATTTAACCCACAATGTATTTGGAGAGTTGAGTCAATTTCACTTTTCTAACTCTACCTATACATTCCCATAAAAATATATTCTCATACAAACCACTGAGAACCTTTTTCCCCTGTAGATTTCATCTAGAATGAGTCACCCACATGCTGTTCTCAACTCAAGCATGGCAGTCTAGCGGAAAGTCAATGGAATTTGCAATCTGAGACTTGGGTTTGAATCCTGCCTCCTCTACTAACTAGTGGTGCAACCATGAACAACTTACTTAACCTTTCTAGGCTTCAGTTTCCTCATCTGTAAGCTGAGAAGAATTATGTCTACCTCATTCAAGTTGATATAGACGGTATCTAGTCAGAGAGGGCATTCAGTAAATGTTAATCTACAAGATGTATCAATCCACTTTTCCAGTATTAATTAGCACAGTATAATTAACAAAATGCAACATTTTTTGATAGCTATTTTCCCCAGTGCTTGGTGTTATCACTTGAATGAGAAATGTCACTGTAAAACTAGCAAAACTATAGAAAGTGCAGAGTGGTGATCTGAAGGGCACATACCATGTAGTAGGGTTTATAAAAATCTTCAGGGTAGGTGAGGAACAAGACAAAGCTGATTAAACATAATTTGAAAAAGCATAGCAAGTATTTTTTCATTTAGAAAAAGCTTTAGCCTATTAATTTCAAAATACAAATAATAGAAGGCAGAGCTGAAAAACACTGGTATAGAAAAAAAAGTCCAATTTGTACTAATCCTATAATCTTTAGAACTGTGCTGTTCAATGCGGTAGCCAATAGCTACAGGTGACTATTTAAATTTAAAATAATTAAAATTAAATTTAAAATTCAGTTCCTCAGCCACACTAGTCACATTTCAAGTGCTCCATAGCCACATGTAGCTAGTGGCTACTGAATGAAGCCAATCTAGAAGTTATGGTTTTTTTTTTTTTAAGTGAATCTTTCCTGTTATTTTGTATTGTGTTCAGGCTCCTAAATGTAAAAAACTGAAATAGCATTCTGGGTAACTGGGGTTTTTAGTATAGGTTCTACAAGATTTCTGGAGAGAAGTTTTCTCCCAAAACACTGTATGTGAGATGCACCTCAATCTATTATGTCAAAATTATCTTTTGCTTCAGGCTATCATTTGACATCTGCTTCTAACACATATCAAATGACTGAATCAAGTTTCCTATAACAAGCTTTGTGGACCACAGGATTAGAGGCAAGGTCACAGAAATCTAGATGACCAGGTCAAGTTTGAAGATGAGATCATTATTATACAGAAGATTATAAAAATCAATTTACATGGTAGATTAAACATAACTAGTTTTTAAGGTATGTAAGATACCATGGGTATATTAGTTAAGGTTGGGAAATCTGATTTAAGTTATGCTACTGCTGTAATTCTATTTATGTTAATAGAGGAAAAGAATGACAGGAGGTATAAAAGAGCTTTTGGATTTACACACAAATATAGTGTAGCTAATAGTCAGGAAACTAGCACTATTTCATGGGGGAAAAAATCCCACCAAAAAACTCCAAAAGACAATGTGTAGACCTGACTCCAGGTGGGGCAGTAGGCTAGCTTTCTGTCTTGTAGCCACCTGTTCTTCAGATTATTCACATTCCTTTCTAGTTGACACCTTCCAGAAAGGAAGGTAAATATGCTGAGTAGGTAATGCCAGTTATTGAGCCATTTGGTCACTGTTATGTTGAAGCATAAAAAACTGCTTATTAGTAGGTAATATGTCCAAATACCCCTGACCCCAGAGGTATGTGTATACGATGGGCAGAGATCACAAAAAGGGTGAGGATGCTATTTTGCATTATTTGGTAAGCTGCAAATGTAAACTGTTTTTTAAGATGGAGTAACAAGGTTCCCAAGTTAAAAATGACTGCATCAAAGTATCACTAACCCTAGCTGTTTTCTAGTAACTGCAAGTTAGAAGCAATTAATTTAAAAAGGAGAACGGGAGAGATAGATTGATGGCAGCATAAAGTTGCCAAATGTTAAAAAGAGAGTTTGTAAGAATTATGAATTTGAGATGTAAGTTAAAGAGCAAGTCAATGCAGGGTCCACTTAATAGGGGCAATTAGCTTGATATTAAGGTAGAATATGACCACTAATTTTCAGAATATGGGATAAAAAAGTTTAAGTTATCTTAAACTTTCATTTAAATTATATTTAAATGTTTAGTCCATTATAAGATGGAAAATCATACAATTTAAAAGATTTCAATTCAAAATGAAACAAAAACTCCTGATAAAGAAAAAAGCTTTGATACAGTCAATTAAGCATAACAGCTCAATTGCAGGCAATACTGGATCATGTTACTATAGTTATCAGACTGTTCAAACTGTTCTGCACAGCACTTGTGTCCTTTGAGACTTCAATAGAAGGTTCATGAAAAAAGGGTTCTGACATCAAGTCTCAAATGCTGTGGGCTATATCCTTTTCGCCGATTCATCATGTACAATATCTTCTTAAAAGTTCTAAGAAGTTATGAGGTAAAGACATTGGTCAAATACTGTTTAACTCTATAATTCCCAAATTTATTCGATTATGTCACACTCCTTTGTTTTGTTTGTCTTTGCACAGCAGAGATTGTTGCTGGGGCATAGATACACCTTTAACATTTCCAGAGATTTCTCAGTTAAAAATACAGTATATCCTATTTCAAATTCTTTAAGTACAAATACCCATAAAAGACCAAATCCAAAGGATTCTATTTCTACATAGGAAAACCCAGTTACTCGTGGCATATTCAAATAACCAAAACAAATGTGTTTAGAGTAATGGGGAGGGAGGTGTGCCATACTAAGTTCTGTCCCTAAAAGTGAAATTAATAGAACTGATCCTAAAATATAAAAAGGTGTGCACATTTTGTTTTGGTATGTTTTAGAAAGTAAGTTAAAGTTCTACTTATTAACACTATATATTGACTTTATCCATTTCTTCAAGGACATACTTCCTTCAAGAAGTTGACATCCAGGATACACCAGGTTTCATCAATCATAAGACACTATCATGTGTAAAATACACTATCTTATATATCACTAAGAGGAAAAAAAACACTGCTAAACAATCACATGCCATGGATTGTGAGATGCCTTCCAAACTGACCAATGTTGAAATGTGAACACAACTTTCCTTTCTTCCTTCTTCCACACATATTCTTCAAATGTTCTTTATCTGTTTTCCCCCTTTAAAGATGATATTGAAGAGGGGAATAATACAAAAAGGGACAAGATTCAAGAGATCTGCATTCACCTTACCCTTACAATTATATTCAGATATAATAATGGCTCTGTTTAAACAGATCAAACAAATAATTTTTAATTGTTCTGCTTGATTCTGAAAAAATTACTCCAGAGGAAAAACACAGAACTTCCTCAGACAATTCTGTTAGAGGACTCATTATATTATTTATTAAACACTGAAACCATGCAGTGAACCACATACTTTACATATAGTATCATTTCACTTAATTCTCACCACAACCCTACGAGGTAGATATTATTTCATCCTTATTTTACAGATTAGAATGTTGAAGCATAGAGACACTAAACAACTTGCATAAGATTACTAAGTTATTAAGTGGCAGAGCCAGGACTCAAACCCAGGTCTTTATGGCTCCAAAGCTTATGTTCTTTAACACTTGCCATACATCAGAATTATCTCAAAAAGTACCTTCTAAATTTTAAGGAGATAAGTAAAACTGGAATATTTAATTGCTAGTAACTAATGTGTTTGCTTAAAATAGGCCAAGTGTATAAAATAATAGTTATGTCTTATATAGATACATTTTATCCTGAATCTGCTTCAGAAAATGCATATATTTGTGTTTTTTTAACTCTACACATTTTATAACAATTATTTACAGCTGTTTTATCTTTGTTTTTATGTTACTTGGTATTAAATTGATAAACTGGAATATATGAGATCTGCTAATTGTTCCAGATTAATGATATAGGAAACTATATCAAATCTGAAGTGGGGTAGTGGAAGACATTTAATGCCAAGTATAAAAATGCAGTTGGTTGTTTTTATTTTCTATTATGTGAATTGGGGAATTGCATGTATAATATATAGATTTGCACAATTACATTCCAATGCTTTAAAACTTGTTATCCACCAAAACACATAAACAACCGAGCTCTACCACACTCATGCATTATCAAGAGACCACCAAGATGTCACTGTTGTACACTGTAATCTGAACCACTGGGTCTAAAGCATCCAGTCTGCACTGGGAAACTGGTGCCCTTGACATCACCGAACATTCACAGCCTGGTATATCACATGTCCCTGAGTATGGGACTCTAGAGCAAATCTTGTAAATGATCACAATGGTATGAATGTTGTAGTGTGTGATAAATTTTTAAAATATCTTTACAACAATTCTGAAATTCAGACTTCTGATAAATGATCTGCTATATTTTTGATCTATAATTTACTGATTATCACATCCTTGGTCAAGAGTGCACATCCCAATTATGCCACTCTCCTTAAATAAAAATAGAATATACTCATTGTGATTTCCAGAAACATACTAAAGAAAAGGCAAGTCTGCCTATACTTGTTTCTTTAAGTTTACCCCTTTATTTTAAAATTTAAATGTACCAAAGAATTTCACATTTTGGACCAACCCAATTAGTACAGGGAGAGCTGCCAAAATAAAGCAAACTTTCCTGAATTTTAGTTTAACAAAAACTGACATCTTATATCATAATCACTGAAAACAATGAAGTGTTCAGTAATGTGTCACAGTTACTATTGACAGTTGACATGTAACAATACCTGTCCTCTCCTCAGATCTTCACTTGGGGGAAAGAAAAAAACCTGAAAGGTGGTAGAAATGAAACAGGAAAAGGAAGAAACTTAATAAAACATTTTTTCAAAATCAATGATCATACTTTAATAGAATGTTTTTCCCTACAGATAAAAATAAGAAACCTAATATCAATATAGTAGAAATAGTACAGAATCCAGTACAATCTTTGAAAATAAAAATGGATGCATATCCACTGAAGATGGTTTCCAACACAAGGGTCTCATTTTTTATAAAGAAAATATATAGTTAATATTTTTAATGCATTATGGGTACTTGCTATTTAAAAGAATTCAAGGTGGCTATTTTTATACAGCACATTTCTATAAATTAAAAATAATCTTAATTTTAAGGTTAAATTAATTTAAATTGTTCTTATTTACATTTACTATCATTTATCCTTTATTGAAAACTGAGAAAAAAGTGTCATTTTAGGTCAGGCTTATGATCCAGTAAATGTTATCCCTGACAGCAGTGGCAAGAAATTTACAGAATAGTCACAATTCCTTGATAACTGTCTCCTAAACAGTCAGATACTCAAAAACAATTAGCATCTTTAAATAACTCATTAAAGAGTTATGAATTCACCTGGACTATTTAGGACGCTATTTTGTTTTTAATTTTGTACTAACCTTGACTGCTTACATAGTACTTCCTTTATTATCCAAATTTGCTTCTTTAAACATTTGGCCTAGTTCTAGCCTATCATGTTCTGACCCATGTTTGAGTTAACCACAAGGGTTTTTTTGTTTTGAGCACCATGAGACCCATGTGAGGTCTTAAAGCAGGAAGGCTATGTAAAGGAATGAAGAAACTGCCTGTACTTTTGGTGAGGTACTCAGGTCTTTTAAGATTGCTCATATTTCAATGTAAGATTAAAATGATAAGAACAGAAATAACATTGATAATCACCCTATTCCTGACCATCATAATTCATTCAGTGGACATCTATTGGGTCCATAATATATATGTGCCAGGCACTGTGTTAAGTGCTGAGAATACAGAGGAAAAAAAAGGCTCTGCTTTCAAGATTTCACAATCTACTAGGAATGAGACCACAAATGTAAATTCCTATAGAGACCAATTCTGAAACCTTTTAGCCTGGAGAGAAAAAATTTGATGTATTTACTCAAGTAAATGTCTTTCAAAAAAAATGATTTTACTCTGGTAAAATATAATTACTTTCTGATAAGGACTTACTGGGGAGGAGATGGCATAATAGCAGGCATAAAAATAAGTCCAATATTAGACTTCTGAATGAAAATTCTCAACCTTCTCCTTACTGGCTTCAATTTCCAAAATTGTATCAGCAGTAATTTACTTGAAACAGATGAACCACCAAAGGCAACAAAATATCTAAAGGCAATTTAAAAAGATCTTTTTAAAATTAATCCAGGCAACACTAGCTCTGTGTGACATATCTTATGCCAAAATATCAAGAAAATTCTTTGAAAATGGCAAGTTGTGGAATCCTATCTGCCAGGTTCTGGAAACCATGACAGTAACTGAAATAACTAGGCTTTAACAAGTGTGACCGCTTATAATACCGTAACTGTTTCTGAAAAATACATGACCTCTAACTACTGGCTTATTTATTTATACCCTGAATTTTTCCACAAAGGATTTGAAACAGCTACCCTAATATAAAGCGAAGCACATGAATTATACCCACCCGGCTTTGAATTGTGGCTCTGCCATTTACTATTTATAATCTTTGTGCCCTTAACTTCGGAGATTCAGTTTCTTAATCTGTAATAATGAGGATCACAATCCTACTCTGTTGGGTCATAGGAAGGATAAAATGAAAGAGCATGTACCACAGTATCTGGCATATAGTAAGTGCTAAATAAATATCAGTTTTGTGCCTTCCCTATCCAAATGTATGCTATGTAGAAAAAGGATAAGGTGGAATTTTAAATGATTTTTTAACACACTGATATGTGCCAAGCAGAAATGTGGACTGATTATGAGTTGCAAATGTTACCGTTTGCATGTAACAATCAGGCTCAAAGCAAATTCAGTTTCTTTTCATAAGGTCAGCACTTTGAGAACATATTTTATAAACCTTTTAGCTATATTATTTAATGCAAATAAAATCTGAAGAAAAAGATGAATGAAAAGAGCCCATTTGCATACTAATTTTCACACTATCCATTCAAAAGATGATTAAACAGTCTAAATTCAATTTTCTTATAAAACATCTATAGTATTAATCAGGCTAACATAATTTTAAATGTAATTCTGTCTAGTCTTAAAAACGTGATTCCCTTTTAAAAATATTTAGAAAACATCTATCAATATCTTTTCTATTGAAGAGCAGCGTTTAGTTTAGATTTTTAAAATATGATCCAAGTCACAAAATACTAAGTACCAGCCGTAAGCACTATTACAACTCTGCTCACGTTAAGGAGAGCAAGTAAACATTTTATACAGCAGTAGAGGTGACTAGGAAAAAACTGAAAAGCTATTTGAACTGATCCCCCTCCCCCTCCATTATACCCGGGAATGCAAGTGTCCCGCATCTCAGATCAAACCGAGCCTCGGTCTTACTGACGTAACCAGTAACCCTATCCACCTCTCACACTGCGGAGGCCGGCAGGGCAGCGGCTGCCGCCAAGTACACCACTCATCAGAGCCTGCCCCATTCCACCCCCGCGTTTCAGTCATGCTTTCCAGAAATGGGGTCACTCACTAACTATTACACACACGCAGCCTATCATCCTGTAATCCCCCAAAGTCCGCTGCGGGGATAGAAGACAGCAAAAAGTCAAGAAGGGAGAATCACAGACATGCCACCATCAGGAATTGATTTTCCACTCCGGAGAGGAGCGCTGATGCCCTGGAATGGGTCTTGTCTGGATTATTTTCGCAGACCCCGAGTTGGTTCTGGGACAGGGGCGGCTGCAAAAGCTCGATGCTGTGCCGTGTCCGGGGAAATTGTTTTGCCGTCTTTGGGTACATTGTTTTGGTTTTTGGCACTCGGTTAGGTGTCTCTGGGATGGTCACCGAATAGATCCTGGGGGAAGAAAACCTGAAAGCCCTTTAGGGCGGCTACTGATGGCCTTGAATATCACCCTCTCACCTCCATGGACAGGAAACTCAAGTTAAAGCTCCTACGGACTGGGTCCTCGAGCTCAGCGACCTAAGAAATGGGGGAGGGGGGAGGACCTCAAGCTTCCACTTTCTCCCTTGCACCGGCAGAAACCGCTGCGGCAGACAAACTGTGGGGAGGCAAAAACCCTTGGCTGTCCTGCACCCCCTACCCGAAACCCCCACAGGTCGCCAGTCCTGCCTTGGGCCGTTCCAGCCCCCAGGCGCCCGACTCACAGCACCAACTCCCTCCCCTGGCCAGACTCGAGAGTCCCCGCTTCCCAGTGAACCCAATCCATACCCCTCCCTTACACCCCAAAGTCGCCAGGGTCCAGGGAAGCCCCCAACCAGGCAGGGCCAAACTTCCCAACTCCTCTCCGGCCCCCGCTCAGCTTCCCGCTCCCCCCACGCAAAGTTGATTAAAATCGGCTTCTTGCAAAGCCCCAGCGCCCACTCCAAACCCCACGCGCCACCACACCACAGCCCCCCGAGCGAGGGAGGGGAGGTGAGGGTGCGGGTGGAACAGAAGGGCAAACAGACCAACCCCAACTACCCAAACCGGAATCCCAGACAGAGGGGAGATGCGAGCAGCAGAGGAAGGGGCCAAGTGGCCAGCCCCAGGGAGGGGAGCTGGCCCGCGGGGGCGAGGGGAGGGGCGCGCCGGCCCCCGGCCGCCCGGCTTCACTCACCTCAGCGCTGTCGGACGGGCTCTCCACAGCCATCTTCTGCCACGGGTCCGCCAGCTGCGCCAGCGGCATCTTCCCCCCCGGCCCGCCGCCTTCACCGCCTCCTCCCTCCCCGCCCGCCCCACGGCCGGCCCCGCTCTGTCGCCGCCCGAGCCCCACGACAGCAGCAGCGGCGGCGGCAGCAGCAGCACCAGCGCCGGCTGCCCGGGAGAGGGCTCGGCGCCGACACCGACCCTCGAACGTCGCGCGCCTGGCTGGAGATGTCCGCGCGCGGAGCGAGAGCCTCGCGCCGCTGCCGGGCACCCGGTCTCGCCCCTTTCTTCCTCTCCTCCTTCCGCCGCCGGGACTACAGCTCCGCCCCCCCCGCCGGTTCCCGCGCCCGCTCCCAGTAGAACAGCGGCGGCCGCGCGCTCCCCCACTTCCGCTCACAACATGGCGCCTAAGCGATACCTGTCTCTCAGAGCGAGGCTCTGCCGCCGCCGCCACCGCCGCGCGCACCCGGGGGCGGGGCTTGGGAAGACACGCCCCCGGCCGCCGGGCTTCGCTCCTCCCTCCTTCCTCGCCCCAGCCTCAGCTTCTGGGCCTCGCCTACTTTCAGGAAGGGCGAGCCCGAGAGATCTGGGGGCGTCGGCGGGCGGCTGGCGGTGGGGGAAAGAAGAGGGGAAGGGTAAGAGGAGCTAAAGGCTGGGAGCCTTGAACTGCTAAGGGTCCGAGCAGGTCGGAGGCTACTTGAGGATGTAGATAACAGTGGTCCCCTCTTAGCTGGGGGAGGGAGATGGGCGAGGCGCAGTGGGCACAGTCCGGTGCCAAAGACCCGGGGAGTGAGCGTGGGGTGTCTTTTCGGTCTCACTCCTTGGTGGGTGTTTGTGGGCGCGTCGTGTCTATGGGAACATCCTTTAATGGACCAGGACCCGCCCTATCCAGGCTCACACGCTGGGCATTCACCTGCCCCCGCCCCCCCCGTAAAGTCCCCCACGACGGGGACTCGTAAGGCTTTGTGCCCTGGAGCTCCCTGGAGGTTCAGCTCTCGGTTATGATTCAGGGCTCTCCAAATCGAGGCTCTGGTGTCATCTTTTTAATATTTGGAATTCATTTGTCCTGCTTGAGTCGCCCCCCACCCAAAGTCTGCAGAGCCCTCAGGCATCAGCCTCGACTCTCGAAGTCCCCCACTCCCTGCACGAAGAAGAAAACAAGGAGGTTCCTTGAGGTTGCCCCTCTCGGCAGAGGTTGGGGAATTATTTTAAAATACCTTGTTGTCAGAAGCCTGGGGTTCCTGCTCCTCTGTTGACTTTAAATAAAAGATTAGATTAAAAAATCAGGCTGGCCGAGGGTGGAGGAGGGAAAGCGAGGGAGGGGTTCTAACTCCTCCTCCAGCCCAAGATAGGGAAGCCCTGGGTTAAGGAAACCCAATCCCCAGACGGCAACGGAATCCAAGAGGACGGAGAGTTTGTGGGGAGAGGCCTGGGCGTCTGGACTGAGTCCCGCCGGGGGGGGGGAGGGGGGGTTCTACCTCGTGTTCCCAACGCCAGGTGCCTAGCGAGCTTAGTGCGCCTGGGCAAAATTGTGTAAAAGTCGCCGGGCTGAGTGGAAAGCTACTGCAGCCACTGGCCAACCCTCTCTACGAGGAGAAGGAAAAAAAGTAAAGGGAAATCTCCGGGACTGCCAGTGCCTTCATCCCCTCAGGCCTCGGCGCAGGCGTCCCGGTCCTCCCACGCCCAGCGGCCACACCGCGTCCCCCGCTGCGCTTCCGGTGCACGCCTTTTAACAGCTCGCTTTCATCATCCCGGGACCCAGACACCTGGAGAGCCCTTGGCTTCCTCCCTAACGCAGGTGTGAGGTTGAGATTAGAGCCCCACTTCTGGCCGGACAGGTCTGCGCGGGCGGTGCAAGGTTTCTCGCTGGGCCCGAGAGAGGCAGGTGTTCAACTCTTTCTTCTGCCTTAGCCTGCGCGCCCTCTGGCACAAGCTCGAGGCCTGGGAGCCTCGTGGCCACCAGAAAAGGCTCCATCTGTTGAGGGAGCCCGAGGAGGTGGCCGGAAGTCCTCGCTGCGCGCCCTCTCTCGCAGCCTTGGACTCAGGGGGACAGCTCAGGGTTGAGCAACATCTGGGCAGGCACAGCGTGGTCTGTGCGGTGGGGGGTGGGGAGGACTTAGCTTGTGATTTTGTCACCTTCCCCTGCAGGCTTGATTCTAGTGCTGCAAATCCAGTCTGGACCCAAACTCAACTAATTTGGCAGCACCGTCTCCGTAATTCCTGACGGTAAAACCAGTTCACAGAAGTTTGAGGATAAGGAGTTGTGCATTGTTTTGCATTTATGTAGGAAGTGCCTAATTTATCTTTCATTTACATTGCAAAGCCACATTACCGTTCCTTACAGCGAAAAGAAGTTGGTCAATTTGGTTAGTTTAAGGTAAATTAGTCCGCCAAACAGTAATCGATTATTCCAACTAACATTCTTGCTTTAGGAAAAACATACCTTATATTTAAGGAGACAGTTATTATGTGTCTAACACTGCCCCGTGCGAATTACTCCACTGTAATAAACCAAGTTGTATACTGAAAAGTTGATTTCAGCATCAACTTTTATTCTTTTTACCTTGAGGACTAGAACTTCTAAAACAAAGTTACTGCGAACAGTGGTCACATCGCAGGAATTAGGAATGAAATGAACTGTTAATAATGGGCTATGTACCACTAGCACAGCTGTCTTGCACATAGGATCAACTTGATAAGTATTTGTGAATTGATTTAGAAAAACACCATTCTTCTTCCTTTTGTCCAAAGAGAAAAATGAATTTTTTCTTTTAGTTAACAAAATTTTTTTTCATTTATTTCTTTTATAAATCCAAAAGCAGTGCAACCACTCTCTCTGGGTGGGAGAATTTGAGAAAATCAAATGAGGCTGGGGGATGTTTCTTGTAGGCGGCTGCAAAAAGAGTTATTTGAACATAGAAGCTGATACTACCCTGAACAGGATTACTTTTTTCTTTCCTGTTTAAGAAAGGAAAACTCTAAGTGTAGTTATTCAAAGAATAGCTGCCTCTAGAGATCACCCTGTGCAGCCTAATATGGTAGCTACTAGCCACACATAGCTCTTGAAATACTTAAAATAAGATTGGCTGATCGCAAATGAGATGTGCTGTAAGTGTGAAGTTCACACCAGATTTCAAAGACTTAGTACAAAAAAAGAATGTAAAGTAGCTCGGTAATAATTTTTATATTGACTACATGTTGAAATAATGTTGAATATATTGAGTTAAATAAAATAGTTCATTAAAATTAATTTCACCTGTTTCTTTTTACATCTTCATATGGCTACTATAAAATGTATACTTATATATGGGGCTTACTTGTCAAGATTGGCATTATAGTTCTAGAGGACAGCACTGCTTTAGAACTTTCACATTGAGCCTTTTAATGTTAAGTGATATCCTCACATTCTACTGTCTTTTGGGCTCCTTGGTGCAAAACCAGCACAAAGGACTGATTCTATGCCCCACCTCCTGGATAAATCTCCCAGTCAGAACCAAAATATTGGAAAGTTATTACTTGAAACTACAGCAGAGGGAAACAGCAAACCTCAGTCGAAAATCCGGACTTGATTTCCAAGAAATCGTTCCTGATGTATGACAAGACAACCAAATTTAACTTCCTCTGTCCCCAACAATTTCCTGCTATAATTATAACCTTTGTATAGAAGTTTAAATGGGCATTTACTTAACAAAATAACATTTGTTCAAAAAATGGAGTTCCATCCGTCTGGAAAAGTTACAAGATGACTAACTACGGCTCATGGCACAATCTCTATTTTACACATATCCCGAATTCACAGCTCTATTACATATAGCTTTGTTACTACTATAGAAAACCCATAGAGTGTAATCATCACTATCTCTCTGAAAAGTCTTTTCCCTTTACATTACATTATTTTTCACAAAAAAAGAAAAAGTAATTGCTAGAGACTATTTCTTTACAGAGAGAAAGAAAGATAAAACTTAGGCTCAAATTTTATTTCATGTAAGATAATAATCAAACAAAATACATGGTGACATATCTTCCATGTGTATGAATTTTGTGGGATTTTTTTTAAGTTCCCAAATAAAAATTAAAAACATTTTCTTGATTGATACACATCTTAAGAGACAACAGGAATTTCTACATCTATTTGAACATTTTAGTTGAGAGAATTCAAATTTTGGAAATGTAAGGATCTTCTCTAGGTTCCCTTCCAGATATAAATTCAATGATTCTAGAGTTGCCTATGATGAAAGATGGTAATAAAATCTATAAAGAACTAAGAGGAGGGCGCCTGGGTGGCTCAGATGGTTGAGCGTCTGCCTTCAGCTCAGGTCATGATCTCCAGGTCCTGGGATTGAGACCCACATCGGGCTCCGGCTCAGCGGGGAGTCTGCTTCTCCCTCTCCCTCTGCCTCTCTCCTCTGCTCATGCTCTCTCTCTCTCTCTCACTCTCCCTCTCTCTGTATCTCTCTGTCTCAAATGAATGAATAAAATCTTTAAAAAAAAGAAAAGAACTAAGAGGAAGACATTCTTTTTTTTTTTTTTAAAGATTTTATTTATTTATTTATTAGAGAGCGAGCGAGAGAGAAACAGCGTGAGAGAGGAGAGGGTCAGAGGGAGAAGCAGGCTCCCCGCTGAGCCGGGAGCCCGATGTGGGACTCGATCCCAGGACCCCGGGATCGTGACCTGAGCCGAAGGCAGTCGCTTAACCAACTGAGCCACCCAGGCGCC
>NC_138385.1:92011571-92045746 GCF_054177405.1 Leptonychotes weddellii | reverse complement strand
TTTTTTTTTTTAAAGATTTTATTTATTTATTTATTAGAGAGCGAGCGAGAGAGAAACAGCGTGAGAGAGGAGAGGGTCAGAGGGAGAAGCAGGCTCCCCGCTGAGCCGGGAGCCCGATGTGGGACTCGATCCCAGGACCCCGGGATCGTGACCTGAGCCGAAGGCAGTCGCTTAACCAACTGAGCCACCCAGGCGCCCAAGAGGAAGACATTCTGTGATACAAACACTTGAGTTATTTCTTGAACATTCTTCCCAGTAAGACGATATGGGATCATTATAAAAGCCGAGACAGGCCTGTGCCCAAACTGAAGATTCCTTTATATGTCTCTAAGCTTCAATCTGATGGCCTAGAACAGGGTCTGGCACATTGTAGTTGCTCAATAAATATTTGTGGACTAAGCTTTGTTTTCCTCATTTGAAAAATAAGGATAATAATACACACCTGGTAGGACTGATGGGAAGATTGAATGGAAACGTCTGTAATGCATTGAGCACAGCGCCTGCCACACAGGGAACCACTCAATAAATGGAGGTATTGTTATCAGCTTCAGAAAGGGAGTATTCCTGCATACATAATGTAATTCAAATACTTCACTCAAAAGTTATTGTTGAGTGAGCATTTTATTATGGTATAATCTATTTCTTTAGTGCACTCTTGGATCACAAAAAATAATATGGTGAGTAACTTCCTGTGGAATTCAAATAAAAGAGCATGTAGGGTAACTTACTGCTCTGTTTTTCAAGCCACATGTGTTGAAATGCAAATGATTACAGGTCAGTTGCCTCATAGGCTATGATCAAAACTTTGTTTATGTAATGCTCAAAAGAAACTAACGAATGTATGATTCAAAGTTAACATTACCTGACTCATACTTACGTAGGGAGGATGGGAGGAACAGGGAAGTATGGAGGAGAGGTCTGTGTCAGACATGCTTTAATATTTTCTTTTATTGGTTTCCAAAATGCTTAATCCTTAGAGGTGTCGTTTTGTTTCAGAGTTGTTTGAAGGGAAAGAATTATGGGACTTTGAGACTTGACAAAGAACTGAGAAGCCATTCTTGGTGCTTTAATAAGCTACTGTTTTCCTTCAGTTTACATTTTACTAGAACAGAAAAAACCCAGTACATGTTCTTGTTTATGAACACTAATTCATAAGAGGGAGATAATACATTAAAATTTCATTTTCAAACTGATATTAAAAACGGCTACTTTAACATTAACCAAAAATTGCAGCATAAAGTATTCCTTCAGAGGATAAACATTCCCGTTTTATAACTATCAATTTAGTTTGGTTGGTCAGAGCAGTGGTTCTCAAATTTTTTCAGTCCACAAACCATTTTAAAGCAAAAACTCAAGGACCACCGGTTTGTACTCATCACTATGAAAAAAACCCCAGAACTTTATGGAACTGTTGTTTTAGATCATGGCTGTTATTGTGGTTACACTTTAAAAAATGTTTGTGTTTTTGAATGTACATTTGAGTCTGCAACTAGAAAAGATACTTTAAAAAATATCCTGACTTTTTTAGTGACTTGAATGTAAGACCAGCCCCACAGCAGCACCTCAGCTGGGGAAGTGACGTGGAGGAAAGCTATGGAATTAAATGGAGCTCTATTCCTCGATCACCAACTGAACTCCAAACCATACGCTTGGGAAACCTGCAGCTTTAATCACAAAAACTGAATGAATGAAGGAGTGTCAAATCAAGTCTGTTGCAGGAAAAACTGGCTGTAGATTAATAATGCCATGCTTGTAGATGAAGTATATATATATTTTTAAAGATTTTATTTATTTATTTGAGACACAGAGACACAGAGATACAGAGAGAGAGAGAGCATGAACAGGGAGAGAGGCAGAGGGAGAGGGAGAAGCAGGCTCCTCGCTGAGCCAGGATCCCGATGTGGGGCTCCTTCCCAGGACCTTGAGATCATGACCTGAGCCGAAGGCAGACGCTTAACCATCTGAGCCACCCAGGCACCCCGATGAAGTATATTTTTATCAAACAACACACTGATTATGACTTCAGTAGATCATTTTTTAAAAAATATTTTATTTATTTATTCATTAGAGACAGAGAGAGAGAGAAAGAAAGAGAGGCAGAGGGAGAAGCAGGCTCCCAAGGAGCAGGGAGCCCGATGCGGGACTTGATCCCAGGACCCTGAGATCATGACCTGAACCTAAGGCAGACGCTTAACCTACTGAGCCACCCAGGCGCCCTTCAGTAGATCATTTTTAAGTCATGTTCCTGTTAACCAGTAAATAAAATATATACTTTGGGGGCATATAAATATTAAGGAATCCTTTTATTAAAAAAGATACTGGTACAATTTCAAAAAAATTAAATTTAAATAACTTACACTTGCCTACTAAATAAGGGATGAATTCTATAGATTAAATGCAATTTAAAGAAACCCTACCTAATGAAACTATATGAAAATGTTGAGTTCAAGTAGTGTTCACAGTTTTTGACACTACTATCTTATATTTTTTTAAAGATTTATTTATTTTAGATAGAGAGAGAGAGTGCGAGAGTGAGCAGGGGGAAGGGCAGAGGGAGGGGAGAAAATCTCCAGCGCATTCCCTGCTGACCGCAGAGCAGGACTCTGGGACTCAGGACTTGGGGCTCAATCCCAGGACCCTGAGATCATGACCTGAGCCAAAATCAAGAGTCAGTTGCTCAACTGAGCCACCCAGAAGCCTGGACACTTTGCCATCTTATATGACAATGGTGATGTTGACAGTAAAGCTAGATATTTATTGCATACATACTATGTGTCAGGCACTATTATAAGTGTTTCACAGGTATTAACTTCTTTAATACTCATTGCAATTCTAAGAATACTAAATATATATTAATAGCAGTTAACAGCTATTAAGTACTTGCAAACCGTTAAATTGTTTACATACATTATCTTGTTTTGTTCTAACAATAGGTACTGTTAGCAAAAATTAGTGTATCAATTTGATAAAGAATGCATGTTTTGCACTAAAATTTTTTCAGAAAATGTTCAGGAAAATGTTTGGGAAAAATGTGCCATAAAATACAATTATATAACTACTTAAAAGGATCTTTATTAAATACATTTGCATGTCATATCACTTTCTTATTCTTTATTTTTTTTTCACCTTGCTAGAGACAGCAAGGTTCTGTGAATGTCATTTTGAAAAAAATGAAACTAAGTTCTAGTTTCTCCAAAGGGCAATCAGTAAAATGCTTTTGAAATAATGCTAAAGGAAATAATTTTCAAATGAAAACTTTTCTCGCCATAATTCAGCATGGGTCTTTTTTTTTTTTTTTAAAGATTTTATTTATTTATTTGACAGAGACAGCGAGAGAGGGAACACAAGCAGGGGGAGTGGGAGAGAGAGAAGCAGGCTCCCCGCCAAGCAGGGAGCCCGATGCGGGGCTCGATCCCAGGACCCTGGGATCATGACCTGAGCTGAAGGCAGTCGCTTAACCAACTGAGCCACCCAGGCGCCCCAGCATCGGTCTTTAGACCACTCTACTGGGTTGAATTATGTCCGCCAACAATGATACACTGAAGTCCTAACACCCAGTACCTCAGAATGTGACCTTATTTGGAAACGGGGTTGTTGTAGATATAATTAGTTAAGATGAGGTCACACTTGAGTACAGTGGGCTCCTAAGCAATATGAGTGGCGACTTTATAAGAAGATATCCATATGAAGACACAGACACAGAGAAAATGTCATGTAAAGACAGAGGATTGGAGTGCTACATATACAAGCCAAGGAACACCAAAGATTGCTGGCAAACCACTGGAAGCTAAGAAGAGGCAAGAAGCTAGAAAGAGGCAAGGAAGGATTCCCCTACAGCTTCCAGAGGGAGCATGGCCCTGCTGCCACCTTGATTTTGGACTTCTAGCCCCTAGAACTGTGGGCAATAAAGTTCTATTGTTTTAAGCATCCCCCACCACCCCAATTTGTGCACTTCATTATGGTAGCCCTAGCAAACTAATACAACCACTGAGAAGATTTTTGCTTATACACTTGAATAACATTTTTCACTTCTGAAAACATTATATCTACTATTAAGGATTTCTTAAAATAGTAGGTACATCTTTGTAAGCAATAGGAAAAAAATGATAGGTCCGAATTTGGAACATGTTTAAAAATGGATTAGACCCTGGAATTTAATTTCTTAGGGTTAAACACTTAATGCTAACAAAATAACCCCTGATTTTTATTTATAGATCTCTGGAATCCAGATGATTCTATATCAGCAATTTTCCCTGAGTATAGTATGGTACGCACTCACTCTTATTTGTTAGAATCGAGTGAAAAGAATTATGCTGCAGCTTCATAAATCATTCCTTCTGTCTGGGAGGTCTGTGTTTGGGCTGATTTCATTTTTCATTTGGAAAGTAACTTCTCTCTACTTCTCTTCCTGTATTTCTCTAGGTGGTTTGTGGCATGACCAGCTACTTACTTCACCAAATTATAAATCTAGAGTTCATCCTGTCATCCTACCCTACTCCCTCTTGCCCCACCCACCACATTATTTGACAGCTATATTTTGTTGATTCTGCTTTCTAATCTGGATTCTGTCAAACTCTCCTACTCTACCACAATCACTAGAGTTCAGGTCCTCACCATCTCTGACCTGTATTATATGATGGCTCCCTCTAGAATCTGCCTGACTTTTAACCCATTCTCCACACTATGGCCAAAGGGTGCTTCCTGAAATGAAAATCTCATTTTGTTCATCCCCTTCTTAAAACTCACAATGGCTTTCCATAGCTCAGGATAAAATCCCAGAAGCTTTGCATAGATGCAAGACACCTGCATTTCTCTCCAGCCATCAACGGCAATTAAGAGAAATAATTAAGGATTTATCATGCCTTTTCTTGTATAAACTGTATTTCAGACCAACCATATAAAATTAGTCAATGAAATTTCTTTATAGAAGAATTTCAGCTTATAAATGTAGACAGAGTGATAGAAAAGGACTATTTTGAAACCCATAATGAAAGAACTGATTTAGGCAAAAATTGTAAGTGAATGAAGCCATTAGATAAAAAGTGGATGGGTAATTTGAACTGGAAGGATCAGGCTATCACCACTTGAACTCACTGATCAGTCTTAACACCAGAAAAGGCGGGAGAACCAAACACTCTAAGCCTCTTATGTCATGCAATGGGAAGCATATAGTACTACCTATGAAGTATTCTTTCTAAGAACTTGAAGGGGAATTCAATGAAGCATCTAGAGCTGTGCTGTCCATTATGGTAACCACTTGCCACATATGGCTATTTAAATTTAAGTAAAATAAAATAAAAATTTAAAATTCATCTCCTCAGTCTCACTACATTTCAAGTGTCAATTTTCACCTTTGGCTAGTGGCTATGGTATCAGTGCCCATCGTAAGACGGTTCCACTCTGGCAGAGAGTTCCAGTGAACTGTGTTGCTCTAGAGCTAACTTTTGTTTTCAGGAAAAGTGGGGCTAGAGAAAGAAATTAAATGATACCAGAAGCAAGAAAATAGACAAATATACAAAGCAATATTGAGAAAGAAGAACAGGGCGCCTGGGTGGCTCAGTTGGTTAAGCGACTGCCTTCGGCTCAGGTCATGATCCTGGAGTCCCGGGATGGAGTCCCGCATCGGTGTGTGTGTGTGGGGGGGGGTCCCTGCTCAGCAGGGGGTCTGCTTCTCCCTCTGCCCTCTTCCCTCTCGTGCTCTCTGTCTCTCATTCTCTCTCTCTCAAATAAATAAATAAAATCTTAAAAAAAAAAAAAAAGAGAAAGAAGAACAAAGCTGGAAGTAGCACGATCCCAAATTTCAAGATACATTACAAAGCGGTAATAATTAAATCAGTATAGCACTGGCACAAAAATAGACACATAGACCAATAGAACAGAATAGAGAGGCCAGAAATAATCCCACACTTATATAGTCAATTAATCTATGATAAAGGAGGCAAGAATATACAATGGGGAAGAGGCAGTCATTTAAACAGTGCTGGGAAAGCTGGACAGCCATATGCAAAAGACTGAAACCGGACCACTTTCTTACACCAAACAGAAAATAAACTCAGAATGGATTAACAACTAATTGTGAGACCTGAGACCATAAAACTCCTAGAAGAAAACATAGGTAGTAATTTCTTTGACATGGGCCTTCGCAACACTTTTCTAGATATGTCTCCTAAGGCAAGGGAAACAAAAGCAAAAATAAACTATTGGGACTACACCAAACTAAAAAGCATTTGTAGAGTGAAGGAAACCATCAACAAATGAAAAGGCAAGCTACTGAATGGGAGAGGATAATTGCAAATGATACAACCAATAAGGGGTTGATATCCAAAATACGTAAAGAACTAAGACAACTCAACACCAAAAAACCCCACAAATAACCTGATTAAAAAGTGGACAGAAGACCTAATAGACATTTTTCCAAAGAAGACTGGAGGTGGCCAACAGACACATGAAAAGATGCTCAACATCACTCATCATCAGGGAAATGCAAATCCAAACCACAATGAGATATCACCTCACACCAATCAGAATGGCTAGTATCAAAAACACAGAAATAACAAGTGTTGGTGAGGAAGCGGAAAAAAGGGAACTCCCAGCATTGGTGGGAACGTAAATTGGTGCAACCATTGTGGAAAACAGTTATGGAGATTTCTCAACAAATTAAAAATATATATCCATATGATCCAATAATTCCACAACTGTATATTTACCCAAAGAAAACAAAAACTGATTCAGAAAGATACACCCACCCCCATGTTTACTGCAGCATTATTTACAATGGCCAAGGATGGCAGCAACTTAAGTGTCCATTGATAGGTGAATGGATAAAGAAGATGAGGTATATATGTACAATGGAATATTACTCAGCCATAATAAAGAATGAGATCTTGCTATTGGCAATAACATGAATTAACCTAAAGGATAATATGCTAAGTAAAATACGACAGACAGATAAAGACAAATACCAAATGATTTCACTTATATGTGCAATCTAAAAAACAAAGTCAAACAAACAAAAAAGCAGAAACAGACCCATAAATATGGAGGACTGGTGGTTGTCAGAGGGGAGGGAGGCAGGCGGATGGGCAAAATAGGTGAAGGGGAGTGGAAGGCACAAGCTTTCAGTTACAGAATGAGTAAGTCACTGGGATAAAAGGCACAGCATAGTGAATATAATCAATGGTGTTGTAACAGGCCTGTACGGTAACAGATGGGAGCTACACTTGCGGTGAGCACAACATAGTGTATAGAGTTGTCGAGTCACCATGTTGTATACCTGAAACTACTGCAACATTGCGTGTCAACTATACTTCAATTAAAAAGTAAAGTATCACTATTAAATCATGAACTTTAACAAAAGAGAAAGTGGGCTAATGTAAAGAATGTGATATAGTCTTTAGGTTTAGTTGGTCAGGTTTCTGCAACAAGTCAATGGAAGGAATAAAAGAGGGCAGGGAGTAATGCTTTATATTAAAAGAAATAACCAGATGTAATGCGTGGACCTTGTCTGGATCTTGATTTGAACACACAAACTGTAAATATGTTTTTTTGGGACAATCATGACATTTTGATTATGAATAGAATTTTGGTGGTTTTAACATTTTTACTAAACTTTGGTCTCCCATTTGGCTGTTAGGATGGATGCCCACTTCCCTGACTTTACCATCTGCAGCAGCTTCAAGTGTGAAGGAGGACTTCAGGTCTGACCACAAGACATCCTGACTGTAGTGAGTGAGCAAGCAGGGAATGAGGCAGAACCAAGCAAATATGTCCATCTGGGATAGCAGAAGAGTTGTCCCTTCTGTGTCAGCAAAACAACAGCCCAGGACAATCAAATCCCTGAGTGCAGCAGAACCTCAGAACCATTCTAAGGTGTGTATCACTCTCCCAGAGATGTCTGCTCCCTGGGAGCAAGATGGGGCTGTGGTTCTGGGAAGCACTGGAGGCCGACTGTATCGTTAACAGGGAATAATTAATTTGATGTGAAGCCAATAGACCAGAATTGAGGTCCAGGACTAGGAGATGGGGCTGGCAGGAATGAGAAAAGAAGGTGGATCTGGGGTTGGAATTTCCACCATGAAATTATAAGCCTGGATGATTGAAGAAATCACGTGAACTCTAGAATCCCAGAGAGAAGAGGCCCAGATGAGCAGATTGCTTTCCCCTTTCCTTTACTGAGGAAAGGCTCAATTCCAGAATCCTTTATCTCACAGGGGTCCTTCAAGACAGAAGAGTAGAGAACCATTTTCAAATCCCACTTGCTAGATTGGTTTCCACTAGTTCCAGACTGGGCAAAATTTGTTTCCTTTGGTTCTTTTTTCCTCCTCTCCCCCAAATATGGGTCATATCCAAAGTTCTATCTTTTAACAGATATTTTATTTTTAACTTTGACAACAAACACATCATGTAAAATTTACCATCTTATCCACTTAAGGGTATAGATCAGTAGTGTTAAGTATATTTAAACTATTGTGCAACTGATCTCCAGAACTTTTTCATCTTGCAAAACTGAAACTCTGTACTCATTAAACAACTTCCATTTCCCCTTCACCTCTCTGGCCACCACCATTCTACTTTCTGTTTCTATGAATTTCACTATTTTAAATGCCTCATATAAGTGGAATCATACAGTTTTTATCTTTTTGGTGACTGGCTTATTTCACTTAGCATAATGTCCACAAGGTCTACCCATGTGTAGCACGTGCACATTTCCTTCCTTTTTAAGGCTGAATAATATTCCACTGCATGTATATACCATGATTTGTTTACCCATTCTTCTGTCGATGGACACTTAGGGTTCCTTCCACCTCTTGGCTATTGAGAATAATGCTTTTGTGAACATGGGTGTGCAAATTCAAAGTCCTCTGACTACTTTGGTAGATTGCAAAATGGCCGTAAATTATTCCCCTTTCTGTATCCATGCCCCTTTGTGATGTGACTTTGCAGTTTCTCCCGTCAAAGTGTGGAGTTTACTTCCCTACTACTTGAATCTGGGACAGCCTGATGACTAGCTTTGGCCAGCAGAATGAGATGGAAGCAGTGTGTTGCTGGTTCCAAGTCTGAACCTTAAAAGGTTTTGCACACTTCTGCTTGCTCTCTTGGAATTCATGTGAGCAAGGCCAGGTTAGACTACAAGAGGATGAGAGAGCATATGGAGCAGAGATGAACCATCTCAGATGAGCTCTGAAAGATGTGCATCCTACATAATGGATAGGTAGCAATTATGGAGTCATACTCATAAAGTTTGAATGGTGAGTTTTATCAATATCCATTTCAACCTAATTCCAACAACTGTCAGCAAAGCTGACCTGGCATCTGCTGGTGGATACATGAGTGAGCCTGCAAGAGATCAGTATAAATGTCCAGCTGAACCCAACTCAAATTGCTAACCCACAGAATTATGAGCTAAATAAATGGTCATTGTTTTAAGTATTTTTGATTTGCTATGCAGCAATAGGTAAATACTACATATTATTTATCTCTTAACTATATGCATTCTTCCTTGAAAATTTAATCCAACTTTTTAGGGACTTCAGTGATCACTTCCATATTAAATGACCCTAAATCACCCTTCCTGGCCTTGACTCTGACCTTTTGCACAGCTTTATCTTGAATTTGGAACTCTATGTTGCATACTCCATCTGGATATGTTGTTAACACTTCAAACTCAATGCTTTGAAAGTTGAATTTGTCATCTAATATCCAAGCTTTATATCCTCTATTGATGTTTCTATTTCTGCTGGCGGTGCTATCATTCTTTCAGTCAGCCATACTTGAAACCTTAGTGTTGTCTTTGATTCCTCTCACTTCTTCCCATAGTCAGATGATATTTTTCAAAGTAATTTTTTTTGCCATCTTTCCTATCTTTATATCCATAGAACTGCTCACTCATCAAAGCTTCCTTACTGTTCTCCCATCTCTGGCCTCTGCATCCTCAAATTAATCTCATACACTGATTTAAGTTCTATTTTTCTAAGATACAGAGGGATGAGTTCATTCCTCAGCTTTAGTCATTACAAGCATATTTTCTTTATGTCTGCTTATTTCAACATCTGGGTCATCTCCATTGATTTTCTCCACTGCTTGTTTTCTCTCTTGAGTATGGGTCATGTTTTTCTATTTCTTCATACGTCTAATAATTTTGAATAGTATGCTGGATATTGTAAATGACATGTTTTAGAGATCCTGGATTCTGTTCTGTTCCTCCAAAGGAACTTTTTGTTTGTTTTTGCAGGCGGTTAACTTGGCTGAGCTCAAATTCCAAACTGTCTCCCCCTTGGTGGGCAGCAGCTAAAATCTCAGTGTTTTTTTTTTTTAACCTTACCTGGACTTCTTGGAGTCTGCCCTCTATATGTGTACTTCCAGGATCAGCCAGAGATTTAGGCAAAGTTTCTCAACACAGACCTGAAGTACTCCCTTCCTGGGGATCCCTAGCTGGCTCAGTTGGAGGAGCGTGTGACTTTTGATCTCAGGGTGGTGAATTTGAGCCCCATGTTGGGTGTAGAGATTACTTAAATAAATGAAACTTAAAAAAAAGTACTCCCTTTCTGCCTCTCTCCATTCAGATTTCTATCTCCTCCCCCACCTCAGTCTAAACTCTGTCCTTGGGTTTGTCAAACCAAGAAAACAGGGTTTAGCTGCCCTGCCAGGTGAAGAGTGGGACTTGCCTTCAGGCAAGAGGCTGTAAAATAAATATGGGAAACTCACAAAGAGGTGATGCTGTTCTTCAAGTGTTGACCCCTCCAGTATCTGCCTGCTGTTGTTTGGCTCTCCAGTTGTCTTCAGGCAGGATTTAAAAAACAATCTTGTCAAGGGTTTCTAGTTGTTATCTAGAGAAGGGTGGTCACAAAGAAGTTACTCTGACTTTATCAGGGGCAGAATCACTCCACTGATTTAAAACCTTACACGATTTCCCATTAAAGTCCAGACCAAATCTAGGACTTGGTATCTATTATAGACTCTCCCTAAATGGATTAGCCATGTTCCCCAACTTCTGCTCAGCACTTTGCTATCCCTGAGCTTTTGTTCACTTTGTTCCTTCCTATTAAATGCCTTTCTGATCTCTATCAGAATGTTATCCTTCTCTCAAGTGCCCCAGGGCTTGGTCCTAGGTCTCTGTCCTAGTCTATCAACACTTTCTCCCTGCTGATCTTATCCAGGTCCATGGCTTTAAAGACCATCTATATGCTAATGATTCACAAATTTATATCCTCAGCCCTTTTGTCTCCAGTGATCTCCAGATTTGTATGTGTAACTGCCTACTTATCTCCATGTGGATGTCCAAAAGGTATCTCAAAGTAGCCTCTTAAATTAGGATTTTTGTTTACCTCTTCCCTCCACTCTAGTCACGCTGCAGGCCTTCTCGACTTCAGTAAATGTCATCACCATTTATAAGCCGAAATCCTAAGAGTCACCTTTAATTCTTCTACTTCCTTTACACTTCACAGGGCTCCAGCAGGAAGTCTTTGGGCTCTATCTTCAGAACAGATCTTGAATCTAGCCACTTCACTCTCTGGTTGCCAATGGAATTTAAGTCACCATGATCTCTCACCTGGACTTTTTCATTTGTTAACTCAGAGTTGTTCCTGCTCCCACTCTTAGTTCCCTACAATCCCTTCTCCAGCCTGCAACCACAGGGATCTTTTAAAAATGCAAACCAGATCATGTTACCTTCCTGCTCAACTCTTGAGTGGCTTCCCAAAGCACTTAGAGTAAAATTCAAACTCCTTCCTATAGCCTACATGGTCTTACATGTTTTGAACCCCACCTAACCCTTTGACTTCATCTCTTATCACTCTCCCCTTTCCTTATTACACTCTGCCCACACTGGTCCTATTTCTTTTTCTTTCTTCTTTTTTTGAGAGAGCGAGCACAAGTGTGTGCACAAGTGGGTGGGGGAGGGGCAGAGGGAGAGAGAGAATCTTAAGTAGGCTCCATGATCAGCATGGAGCCCGATGTGGGGCTCCATCTCACGACCCTGAGATCACAACCCAGAGATAACAACCTGAGCCGAAATCAAGGGTTGGATGCTTAACCGACTGAGCCACCCAGGCACCCCCTTATTTCTATTTCTTGATTTCACTAAACTCTTTCCCTTTCCCTGGAACACTCCACTCTCAAATCACTATCTTCTTGTCGGTTGTCTTCCCCATTGGATTGTACTTTCTGTGAGGGCTGGGACCTTTCCAGTAAATTTTTCTTTTTTTTTTTTTTTTAAGATTTTATTTATTTATTTGACAGAGAGAGACACAGCGAGAGAGGAAACACAGGCAGGGGGAGTGGGAGAGGGAGAAGCAGGCTTCCCGCCGAGCAGGGAGCCCGATGCGGGGCTCGATCCCAGGACCCTGGGATTATGACCTGAGCCGAAGGCAGACGCTTAACGACTGAGCCACCCAGGCGCCCCATCCAGTAAATTTTTCTTTAAAGAAGAAATGAATTCAGCATTGATGCACTTTCTCCACAAAGCCTTTCCTGTACCTCTCCGATGGCAATATTCTCTCACTGTTCTTGAATTTTATGTCCACATCTCCTTTAACATTTACTACTTCCTATCTCCTGTTATATTCGTTTGTGTTTGTGTTTTATATTGTCAAATTAACTGTGATACCAGAATGAGCAGAATCCCTGTCTGATTCATCTAAATATTCCCCACTTGGCATACTACAGGGCTTTGCATGGAGCTATGATGATAAATGTTGAGTGAATAAATAAATAGCCAAGTCACTATTTATTTCTCTTGAAGGGGAGTATTATTAACATCAAAAACAGCACTAACAATTGTCTTAGGCTATTGCTAAATTCCTTTGAGATTAATGAAACCTATCTTATGAAATGTT
Organism: Leptonychotes weddellii; assembly: GCF_054177405.1. Lineage (NCBI taxonomy): Eukaryota > Metazoa > Chordata > Mammalia > Carnivora > Phocidae > Leptonychotes > Leptonychotes weddellii. The sequence continues at coordinate 92,032,913 of NC_138385.1, read as the reverse complement.
TTAAGTGGTTTGTCATGTTTTAATGCTGATTAGAAATGGCAGAAACTACTGAAGTATTCTGATTGAGGTACATCTGGACAACACTGCCTGAAATGTTCATGCAACCAATATATCTAAATGTTCTAAAAAAATACCAATGAGTCACGACTAATTCAGCCAACAGAATTCTGTGGGTACATTCTATATAATGGATAGGTAGCAATTATGGAGTCGTACTCATAAAGTTTGAATGATGAGTTTATCAAAATCTATTTCAACATAATTCCAGTCCCTGAAATGGAAAAGTTTTCACTTTGATTATACAAATCTTAGAGCCGAACCTCAAATAGACTGCTTTTTATGATCTCATCTTCTTCCTTGGCTCCATTTTACTTATTCTTTCTAGTTTTCCAGCCCTTGCTGCTGAACTGTGGTTTTCCCTGGTACTATTTCAAGCTCCTACTCAGCATCTAAACTCATTCACCAAGCCCATTAATGTCATATCACCTTCACCTCAGAAAGAAATACTTTTAAATATATTTTTTCATCTCATAGAACTATTCACAAGTTTTATTGTCATTGGCTGTTGGTCATCTTCATCTCTTTTTACTTGCTTTATTAACTTTTCGTATAGCAAAACCAGTGCTTTAGATTGTGGATTATTTATTTGGGGGTGATTGTTTACTTTTCCGTATTCTCTACTTAGGCATTTTGCATGTATTCTGCTGTAGTTTGCTCGGGTTCAACAAAGAAGAGTTTTAATAAATTGAAAAGAGAAATTGAAGCATAACCAACATGGAAAAATAAATTGAAAACTATGTGACTAAGGTAAATTAAATGCAAAGTTAAGATGCTTCTAATCTTGAACTGCAAAAGACATTGCTCATAAATGACACTGTGGAACAAAGTATTAAATAATTCAAGACCATTGATGTCATTGTTATCTGTACAAAAACATTTATTTATTTATTTTTTTTAAAGATTATTTATTTATTTATTTGCGAGAGAGAGAATGAGAGACAGAGAGCATGAGAGGGAGGAGGGTCAGAGGGAGAAGCAGACTCCCTGCTGAGCAGGGAGCCCGATGCGGGACTCGATCCCGGGACCCCAGGATCATGACCTGAGCCGAAGGCAGTCGCTTAACCAACTGAGCCACCCAGGCGCCCCTGTACAAAAACATTTAACTGAAGATAGCCTTTCCTCTCTTCAAGTTATTTTGTATAAGAAATTTCCCCTTCATATACAAAGTTTTGATTCTACTCATCTTTTTATCCCAGTGGCTAAGCTTTTAGAGTAATGCACAAAAGTCTAGTTAACATGAAATGAAGCTAAAATATTGCCCTTTTGTATTTACACCAGAAGTGGCTTATCAGTTAGGATGTTTTTGACTGCAAAGAGTTGAAGACCCAACTGAAAGAAGCTTAAGGAATAAGGAAATTGTTATCTTATTTAACAAGAAAACTGAGGTTAGAATGGTTGCAAGATTAATTAATTCAGAGGCTTGATAATATTATTAAAAGCCGGGGCTCTTTTCCTATTTTTTCTCTGCCGTTCTCAGAGAATTGGTTTGGTCCTCAGGCTTGTCCCATCACGGCTGCAGGATGTTCACAACAGTTTCTGCTGTCATATGCAGACAACAGAAATTTATTCTCTTATAGTTCTGCTGGCTAGAAGTTCAAAATCGGTTGTCGCCAGAGTTGGTTCCTTCCGGAGGTTCTGAGGGAGAATCTGCTTCATGCTTCTCCCCTAGTTTTTGCTACTTGCCAGCAATCCTTGGCATTCCTTGGTTTGTAGATGCATCCCTCCAATATATGCCTCTGTCTTAACATGGCATGCTCCTCTGTGTGTCTCTGTGTCCTCGCTTGGCCTTCTAATAAGGACACCAGTTACTGGTTTAGGGGCCTTCTTAATCCAGTATGATTTCATCTTAATTACATCTGTGAAGACTCTAATTCCAAGTAAAGTCACATTCTGAGGATCCAGGTGGACACGTATTTTGGAGGGATGCTATTCAACCCAGGACAATAGTGAAATGCTTTCTAGATCCTTGTGACCCTTGACAACTTACTGGGAAAGAAAGAAAAATTTGTCCAAAGGGAAGTCAGTAGCCTGTCTGAAGGAAAGTAATATGAAGAAAGTGTAATGAACTTCTCTCATTATTTAAAAAATTATACTCCCATGCGTAAGTGTTTAACACATTCCTATACATACAACTCTGTAAAAACTACTATTTTATTTTTGAAAGGCTCATTCTCTATTCTCTGAATACATTATAGGTTTTGAACAACCCTCTCTATAATGTTCATGCACAGTTATGTATACATGTGCAAGACTACATGAATACTATAGGTATCAGACAGCTTGCTTTGTAGTGAATGATTAATGGCATATATACATTCGATGAGTTTTCAAGAAAATTATATTAAAATAAAGCAAAAACATAAACAACAAATCCTGATTGGATAGTATTTAACAAAGAAGGATTCTCAATATAATTTCCCAAAGTACGTCCAATCAGTTGTAAAGTTCTTGATGCAATCTTTCCCAAGGCTTCTTCCTTCCATAAGTAGAAACTCAAGGAAACTCATTCTTAAATATCTCTGGCACTATTATTACTCTACTCTTAGATGTTAAGGTGCACATAGATTTTAACATTCTGGACCCTCAGGGTAAAAACTGGCCAGGAATTTATCAGAGTACCATGGAAAATCAGTGAACTCAGACCACTTAGCAGCATTGCTAGAAAGAGCAGGAAAGAAGACAGGAACTGGTGTCTTGGAAAACTTCCTTTTGGTTTTTGTGACAAATATGGGTAATAGATATCATATTCTTCCCTTGTCCAGAGAGTCTAGAGGAATTGGTGGATAAATTGTCACAAATATAAGAGCACTCCATTCTTTCTCTTATGTAACAATTATCACACTTATTATTACTTAGTTCTGATAGTCCCTATTCTAATATAAGCTCTATGAGAAAAAGGACTAAGCCTGTCTTATTTATTTTTGTGTCCCTAGGGTTTGCTTGGCACAGTGACTAGCAAAAGGAAACAATGAAATATTTGTTGAAGTAAGTTGAAATAGAAATGGGCTTAACTCCTTATGGATATGGAAAACTCTACTGCTAAATATTGAATGAGATGTCCTGGTACCCTATTAGAAGTATTGATTTTTTAATGTCACCTTGGCTGACCCTGCAAGGTGCTCCCCACTAACCATTCTTTTCATCTTTAGTTGGGAACATGAAGACTACAAATGAAGACTACATTTCCCAGTTTCCCTTGAAACTCAGTATGGCCAATGGGATATTAGCAGAAATGATGTATGGCAGTTTCCAAGAATCTTCCTTAAAAGACGGCTGATGTGTGCTCTTTGTTTCTAATCTTATTTTCCCTTTTTCCATCTTGCTGTCCAAGGTATGATGACTGGAGCTCCAGCTACTATTTTAGATCACAAAGATGAGGGCCACACCTTAGGGTTGTAAGGACCTTGGGTTCTTGAGGACTTTGTAAAGCAGGGCTGCTATACCAGCCCTGGATTGCTTACTTCTTTAGCATCCTCTCCCCTGCCACAAGGTTTTTTTTGTGAGAGAAAAATAAATTTGTACCTATTTAAGACACAGTTATTTTGGGTCTTTGCTATTTGCTACCAAATCTAACCCAAGTGATAGATGGAAATAAGATTTTAGGATGCTACAGCTGGAAGATGGCTTGGTTGGACCTCACAACTCTCATTTGACAGTTGATGACCAAAGAGGTTAAATCATACACTCAGATCACAAAACTAGAATGGAGGTAAAGCCTGGTCTAAAATCCAGTTCACTTCAGATCACTTTTTCCTACTCCATGTTGCCTATTTGATGAAACACATCTGTCAAAAATAGTCTGTAACTACATTCTTATTTTTTCCATTGACTTTAGTTACAATATTATAGGTATTACCAGTCACAAGTAAATAATCTTTCAGTGAATTGACTTGAATATTTGGTGGAAAAGGTGGTGTTTCTTCCATATCTACTGATCCCTCAGCTATCTGCTTGAAAATCTCAGAATTTTGTCTCTGTTTTTGAGGACATCAAATTAGGCTTATACAGCTGGATTATAAGATAATGCTTCACAGTTGGTGTAACCATGTACAACATGATATACCCTAACTTGAATATTCTTTGGACATAATTTTAGCTTGATACAAAAAAATGCCTAGTTATTTTACCAAGTCTTTATGCCATGTTTATCAATAAGACATACTTTATTGTGGATTGTATAATAAAAGTCGAATAAAGAGATCATGAAAGTTAATGCAGTTTCCAGAAGTTATTGCCTTGCAAAGAAGCTTAGGTATTGGGGGAAATCCTTAGCTATAAAATACATTAAAATAACCAAGGACAGAGGCAGGGACTTCTCTGCCTGAGCTCTGGTTCTCAGTCTTTTTTATTTATTTATTTATTTATTTATTTATTTATTTATTTGAGAGTGAGCGGGAGAGAAACAGCATGAGAGGGGAGAGGGTCAGAGGGAGAAGCAGGCTCCCCGCTGAGCCGGGAGCCCGATGTGGGACTCGATCCCAGGACCCTGGGATCATGACCCGAGCCGAAGGCAGTCGCTTAACCAACTGAGCCACCCAGGCGCCCTGGTTCTCAGTCTTAAATAGTTCATTCTCCATTTCTTTCTAGTATAAATCTTGAAACTATCATTGCCAGACAATCAGAGATCACATATACAATGATTTTTTTCTAACCAAAGACATGATTGGTGCCTCCCATTAACAGTAAACTGAGCAATAACATATAACTTGAAAAACAACCAAACATTGCCAGGAGATTGACTGTGGAATCTGTCTTTTTGGCATGATAAAGTTGTTAGTTTGATTCCAATAATTTAGAATTTGTAGGAATATTATTGTATTTACTTTGTACAATCCTTAAAAAAGTTTTTTTAATTTAATTTTATCGTGTTATGTTGATCACCATACATTACATCATTAGTTTTTGATGTAGTGTTCCATGATTCATTGTTTGCATATAACACCCAGTGCTCCATTCAATATGTGCCCTCTTTAATACCCATCACCAGGTTAACCCATCCCCCCACCCCCTCCCCTCTAGAACCCTCAGTTTGTTTCTCAGAGTCCATAGTCTCTCATGGTTAAAAAAGTTTTAAGTAATAATGTAATACAGAAACATTGATGGGAGTGTATGTTTATCTGCCCTAGTTTGGGAGAATGTTAAAGGACTTAAGTTGCACTAAGGCAGTAGTTCATAAATATTTTGAGGTCATAATCCCTTGAGAATTTGATGGAATTTCTGGATCTATCCCAAGAAAATACCTATACTCAGGGTAGCAGACTTAATTGGGATTATCTCCCTAGCACTTTTCTTCAGGAAACTGCCTTTCCATCCACTTAGTTATCATAGGAGACCCAACGCTGGTGCAAGAGGAGCTCACCCCTGACTACATTTCATTGGTCAATGGATGATCACCTGGCCCAAGTCAAGCCAATCAGAGTCTGAGCCCAAGACTTTAGAATGAAAAAGGAGAAAGATGGCCAATCTATCATCAGATACTTTAAAAAGTGAGATTTAAAGTTCTTAAGTATTTGTTAGTCATGTTTTCCATCACCTGGAAAAAGTCAATTTGCACCAAGGGAGAATAAAGCCAGTGAGCAGAGAGAAGTATGATAGAATTCATCAACTGTGTCTCTTAGTCTAGTGGTTTTGAAGGCTCAGCCAATCATACTTAAGACTTGGGATTCTGTGAGAAATCTTTATCCTAACTTCCTCTTTCTTCTGGAACAAGTTTAGTTTGAGTATTTTTCACTTGCAGAAGAGAGAGTACTACCTACAGCACACGGATGTACATAAAACCGTCCCTTCAATATTAGGGGATTTACCAGGGGCTAAGAACTCCTTGGTATTAGTGTGATTGCTCACAATCAAATGGATTTTGCTAATTAAACATGAATCATCTATTAAATAAATTCAACATGTCTTATATTTATAAAAGGCTGTTTGCAGTTTAAGTTATTGTACGTATGTATGAAACAAATTTTGTTTCATTAGCAGTGTCCTACAATTTATATTTTCCCCTATTTCAGACTTCTCCATCCATACTCTCAAGATTTTAAAAAAATTTTAAGTGCTTTTAGCAAGATCGTATTGATTTTCCTTTTGAATATAAAACGAGAGAAAAGAAACAACAGCTTGCCACTTTATTTTCACCTGCTCTAGGAAGCAATCGGGACCCAGCAAACCATAAAATAAAATTTACAGGAGTTGAGTTTGTGAACCAGAATGAAAATTTTACTAGTTTATATAGGGGTGTAGACTTTCCTAGTGATTTGAACCACAGAGTCTTTTCTACAAGGTACCCCCTTCATTATACACCTAGAAACCATCTTATTTATCAGAAGGTCATGCTGAGGAAGATGGAATTGCAGAGAGAAGAAATCAGATGATAAGAGATATAGTATCCAGGCTTTGCCCAATCCTAATGGACTACTCTTCTCAAAAACAGAATTGTAGTCAATTGGAAAGTTATAGATATCCTTCTCATTGCACTGACAATTATTTTTTGGCATCTGTTCTGTCATCAGAGACATTACCTTCCTTCTGACTTTTGACTGATTCACTATTCATGTAGCTCCTGGCTTTTGCCTTTACTTCCTGGACCAGGAGCTCTTTATTATTACCAGGCCCGGCAGATTTGACCAGGAGAAGGTCCATAGAGAGTTGGCTACTGAGAGCAATTCCACTTCTAATCATAAGAATAAACTTAATAAAACTAAAAGAAAAATATGGAACAACAACTTATGCAAATTATAGGGTCACAGCCTGAGAATAAACTTGTAACATAATTCTGAAAGGAGAGACTAAGCTTTTGGAGGATGGAATAATTCTCTTCAGCTAAGTCTGCTCCCATTTCATTTACATGAGGCCTCCCCTTTTATAAATAGGTAGATGTAATAGAGTCTCCATGATGAGAGATATTGCCTTTTATTATGTCTGTAATAGAGTAGGAGCTACACACAGTATTTCATCAAAGAGAGTGTCAAAATCTAGAGGCTCTCCATATTTCCTGCTTTAAAATATTCATGCCTCCTTTCTTATGTCCTTTTGATCTCATAAATGCTATTGTGTTTCCAAAAGAGAACACTTATAGGCTTTAGAAATGTACACAGGTTGTGACGTTTGCAGCCAGGCTCTGACATTTAGATGGGTTCATATTCAAAACACATCTTTCAAAATTAGCATACAAGACAGGGAAATATAATCAGAGAAAAGTGACTATGCACACACTTCAGGGTTTTACTTCAGGTATTAAGTAGGAATTGAATTGATTGAAATAAAAAAATGTCTGCAGCAGGGTTCTTGTGAGTAACCATCCTAGAAGTGGATCTTCCAGCCGCAGTCAAGCCTTCAGATGACTGTAACCCTGATGAACAGCTTGACTGCAACCTCAAAAGAGGCCAGGAGTTAGGACCTCCTGGCTAAATGACTGACAAATCCCTGACTCACAGAGATTGTAAGATAATAAATGTTTATTTTTGCTTTAAGTTGCTAATTTTGAGGTCATTTGTTATAAAGCAATGATAATTGATAAAGTCTATAAGGTACTATGTAATCTTGCCCAGGGCTATTTCTCTGACTCCGTCTTCTACCACTCTTCCTATTGTCCACTGCCTCCAACTGTAGTGATTGTTTTACTCTGTACCGACTCATTAAGCATGTCCGGGTCTCAGAGTTTGTGTTCTTACTGTTCCTCCTATTTGGAGTGCTATTTCCACATCTCTGTACATAATTCACTCCTTCAAATCACTCATGTGGAAATAAGAAGATATATATTTTTAAAATCAATAGTTTTTCTCTTTTCTAGCAATAAATAAAAGGAAATTGAAAACATCTATTCAATTCATAATATTGGGGGAAAAAAACCACATGAGATTCATAAAAGAAGCTAATAAGAAAGGTTCAGAACTGGCAAGAAAAGGCTTATAAACTCGAATTGAAGGTTATAAAACAAAATCTTACCAAATGGAAAGACATTTCTAATCTTGGAGAAGGAGACAATATAAAAAACTTGATTCTCTCCAAATTAATATATTAATCCAATTAATTCTAGTTAGAATGCCAATAGGTGAATTTTTGTATTATTTATTTATTTATTTTTAAAGATTTTATTTATTCATTTGAGAGAGAAAGAGAGAGAGAGAGTGCACTAGCAGGGGGACTGGCAGGCAGAGGGAAAGGGAGGAGCAGGCTTCCTCACTGAGCAGGGAGCCTCATGAGGGACTCCATCCCAGAACCCTGGGATCATGACCTGAGTCAAAGGCGGATGCTTAACCGACTGAGCCACCCAGGCACCCCGAATTTTTGTATATTTAAAAAAATCTTAATAAAATATTCTTTTTTTATTGGGTGAAAAAATAAAGGTCTGAGAGGAGTCAGGCATTTTTTTCTTTTGAAGTATTAGAACAGCAGGAGCAATATTTTCAAATGAAAAAACATATTATAAGGCCTGATCAATATAGTAACAGGTAAGAATAAACAAATAGTTCAATGGGAAAACATGGAGTCCAGAAAAAGCTTTCAACATATATAAGAATTTAGTAATGACAAATAATTGTGAGGGAGAGAAGAGAATTATGAGAGAGAACTGAGAATTGTAAGAGAAACAAAAATTATGTGAGAAAGAATTTTGAGAACAGAGAATTATGGAAGAGACAGGGAATTGTGGGAGATAGGGAATTGTGGGAGAGGACATAAAATTGAGGAGAGACAAGGAATTGTGGCAAAATTGTGAAAGCAACAAAAACTGTGGGAGATATAGGGAATTTGGAAGAGACAAAAAATTGTGAGAAAAACTAGAGGATCATGGGAGCAAATGGAGAAATGTGGGAGAGATAGGGATTTATGGGAGCAAATGGAGAATTGCAGGAGAGAATGGGAAATTGTGGGAATGAACAGGGAACTGTGAAAGAATTGTAGGAGAGACAAAATTGTCGGAGAAAATGGAGAAATGTGGGAGCCACAGGGAACTATGAGAGAATGGGGAATTGTGGGAGAGAATGGAGAATTGTGGGAGAAATAAGGAACTGTGTGAGAATTGTGGAGAGGGAAAGAATTGTGGGCCACATAAAGAATTGTGAGAGAGACAAAGAATTGTGGGAGAAACCAGAGATTCATGGGAGAAAATGGAGAAATGTGGGAGAGACAAGGGAATTGTCAGAGAGAATGGGGAATTGTGGGAAATACAAAGAATTTTGGGAGACATAAGTTATTGTGGGAGAATTGTGGAGAAACAAAGAATTGTGGAAGACCTAATGAATTGTGGGAACAATAAAGAACTGTGGTTGAAATAAAAAATTCATGGAGGAAACTGAGATACATGGGAGAGAATGGGGAACTGTGGGCAAAAAAGGATTGTGAGAGAGACAAAGAGTTGTGGGAAATATAAGGAATTATGAGAGAACGGTGGAGAGGTAAAGAATGTGAGAAACATAAGAAATTGAGGGAGGGAAGGGGAATTGGGGGAAGAATGGAGAATTGTGAGAGAGAATGAAGAACTGTAGGAGACATAGAAATTGTGGGAGAAACCACAGAAGTGGGAGACAATTGAATTGGTGGAGAGACAATGAGTTGTGGAAGAGAATGGGGAATTGTAAAAGACAGAGAATTGTAGAAAAGGGGGGAATTGTGGCAATGACAGTTTTAAGAGACAGAGAGCCAATTATGTAAGAGAGAAGGAGCTATATGAATGTAATGGACAATTGTAGAAGACAAAAATAATTATGGAAGAAATTGGAGAATTGGAGGAAAGAGAAGGAATTATGGGAGAAACCAGAGACTTGTGGGAGAGACAAAGAATTGTTAAAAGACAAGGAATTGTGGGAGAGAATGGGGAATTTTGGGAGAGACAAAGGATTGTGGAAAAAGGCAAGGAAGTGTGGAAGACAGTTGAAAATTTTAGCAATGACAGAAAGTTGTGAGAGAGACAGACAGAATTGTGCCAGAGAAAAGAAGTCATGAATGAAAATGGGAATTGTGGGAAACAGTAGGAATTGTGGAAAAGACAAAAAATTGTGGAATAAACTAGAAAATTGAGGAAGAGAATGGAGAATTATGGGAAATACGGGGACTTGTGGGATAGAATGGAAAATTGTGGGAGAACTGTGGAGAAATAGAATTGTGGGAGACATAAGGAATTGTGGGAGGGACAGGAAATTATAAGAGAGAATGAGAAATTGTGGAAGAAACCAGAGAAATGTGGGAGACATTGGAAATTCTGGTGGTAACAGAAAGTTTTAAGAAAGACAGAGAGACAGAATTGTGTGAGAGCTAAGGAGTTGTGTGTGAGAAGAATTGTAGGAGAGACAAGGAATTGTGGAAGAAATCTGAGAACTGGGGGACAAATAAGGAATTATGGAAGAAACCAGAGAATTGTGGGAAAGACAAGGAATTGGGGGAGAAAATGGAGAATTATGGGAGATAATGGAGATTTGGGGAAAACATAAGGAATTGTGGGAGAGAGGTAACTGTGGTATAGAATGGGAAATTGTGGGAGACATAAAGAATTGTAAGAGAAACCAGGGAAGTGTGGGGGACAATTGAAAATTATGGCAAAGACAGAAAGTTCTAAGAGAGATGGAGAGACAGAATTGTGTGAGAGACAAGGAATTGTGAGTGAGAATGAAAATTGTAGGAGAGACAAGGAATTGGGGAATAAATCAGAGAATTAGGGGAGAAATAAGGAATTGTGGGAGAAACCAGAGAATTGTGTTAACAACTAGAGAATTTTGGGAGAGACAGGGAATTGTGGGAGAGAAGGGAGAATTGTAAGAGAAGGGAGAAGTGTGGGATAAAGATGGACTATTTATTTTTCATTTCATTTATTTTTATAAGATTTTATTTATTTACTTGACACACAGAGAGAGAGAGAGCACAAGTAGAGGGAGCAGATGTGAGGCTCGATCCCAGAACCCTGGGATCATGACCTGAGCCGAAGGCAGACGCTTAACGACAGAGCCACCCAGGAACCCCACGATGGACTATTTAATGCATAGGGCAGGCATAACTAACTTGGGCATCTGGAAGAAAACAAAATCGGACCTTATACATCAAATAAATTTTAGATGGATTAAACACTTAAATGTTAAAAATGAAATAATAAACATCCTGTTAGAAAACCTAGGAAACTACACATAGCAGGTGGAATAAGTTAGACTTTTGTAACCAAAACTGGGCCCAGGTACATTTGACTTTATAAAATTATTAAAGTGTTCATAACTTTAATCGACAAACAATATACTTGGAAAAACTTAAGCAACAGCAGGCAGACATTATATATTTAATAAAAAAGAACTTTTTAACTCAAGGTAAAAATGGGCAAAAGATTTAAAGAGGCAATTATTTCAAAACTCACTCTTGAAAATATTTTTCAATCAAGTTCTTGAAGGAGAACACATTTTTGTCGAACAACTGAAAAACACTTAAAAATCTAGATCAGGGGGCACCTGGGTGGCTCAGTCATTTAGGCATCGGACTCTTGGTTTCTGCTCAGGTCATGATCTCAGGGTGTGGGATCGAGTCCTGAGTCAGGCTCCACCCTCAGCGCAGAGTCTGCTTGAGATTCTTTTCCCTTCTCCCTTCCCCTCTGTTCCTCCCCATGCTCGCACTCTCTCACTCTCTCTAAAATACATAAATAAGTAATTTTTAAAAATGGTCTTTTTTTTAAAAAGATTTTATTTATTTGAGAGAGAGAGCACAAGTAGGCAGAGTGACAGGCAGAGGCAGAGGGAGAGGGAGAAGCAGACTCTCTGCTGAATAGGGAGCCCGAGGTGAGACTTGATCCCAGGACGCTGGGATCATGACCTGAGCCGAAGGCAGATGCTTAACGACTGAGCCACCCAGGCGCCCCCCAAAAATAAATGGTCTTAATAAGCTTCCTACATTTCTATTTCATACATATAATTTCTCTGCCAATAGAAAAAAACAGGCCAAAATGAAATCCAGATGGTCAACAACACGTGAAAAGATGCTCTTAGCAAAGGGAAATACAAATTAAGGTAACAGTAAGACATTGTCCAAGAAACAGGTACAAAATGTAAAAGGATCTGTAACTTACTGCTAGTTGATGTAGGGCAAAGCGTACTCTCCTTCACTGCTGGATAATATCTGACCTGCTACAGCTTTTTGCATGACAGCCTGGCAACACCTATTAAAACTAAAAATCTACAGACCACTTGACCCAGTTATCCCTTTTCAGGGTATCCAAGTCTTAGAAATTAAAAACAACAATTATGAACACACACACACACACACACACACACACATACACTGCTTGTAGTGGCCGAAGATGATTATCAAAGTAAATGCCTATCAATAGGGAATAGTTAATTAAATTATGGTATACCAGTTTACTTGGAAATTTCTAAATGGTATTTCTTTTTTTCTTAAGATTTTATTTATTTATTTGTCAGAGAGAGAGCAAGCACAAGCAGGGGGAGTGCAGCTGGCAGACGCAGAGGGGGAAGCAGGCTCCCCGCTGAGCAGGGAGCCCGATGCGGGACTCGATCCCAGGACCCTGGGATCATGACCTGAGCTGAAGGCACCCAGGAGTCCCTCTAAATGGTATTTCTTATTGAGAAAAGTAAGGTGCAAAAAAGCATGTATAGTATAAACCTATCTTTCTAAAACAAGACCAAAATAACCCCTTAACTGTATATGTACAGAGGGGTGTGTGTGTGTGTGTGTGTGTGTGTGTACAAAATATGAGCTTGGAGAAAATATGTATGAATAGAGATGAAATTGCTGTCATGGATTGTTTGGAAGGGGGATATATGCCAGAGAGGCAGGCAAGAAGGGGAGAGGGAAGCCAAGCTGAACAGGAAGAGAATTAAAAAAGACTGTACCCAAACTCCAAATGTGTATGATATGATCACATTTATGCATTTTTGTAAAATTATATTTGTGAGTAGAAATATAAAAAGGAAAAAAATTTGAATGTGAATACCAGATTTTTTTTTTTTAAGAAAAGTAAGTGCTCTGAGCCCAGGGCATAATTTGAAAACATTTTTGTAAGGTGAATTCTTGCCATGAAATTCTTTTCATTTTTCTCCTTTCCTTTTCCTTTTTCACTATGAGCCAAAGACCAGAAAAGAAGTGGTAATGCAAAAGTTCTAATTGAGTTCTGGTTATCATAAATTTTCCCTAAAGAGAGAGAATTACATTTGCTAGTATGCCCCCAAATTTTCCATGGAGATGCGCTTTAGCAGAAAACAATAAATTTATATTTTGCATTTTTCTCTTTAATATATCCATGCTTGTGATAATATAAAAATATTTAAATACCTTAGTCAAAGTATTTAACATCCTGTCTATCAGGTAGAGCCTTTCCTGGAAACAGAGGGCATACTCAAACAGGGTACCTGAAGAGGGTTTGATGGAGGGACTACTTACAAAAGCACCAGCAGGGGTTAGGGGATCAGGAAGGGAGAGTGCATTACTCTGGAAGTAGTAATATTGAGAAGCTGTTGCCATGTCTGGGCCTGCAGGAGCAAGGGGAGGGAGTGGCTACGGGGACCCAGCTGTGTGGAGTGGGCTGTCTGAGGGTAGCTGTGGCCTTCAACAGAGGGATGTGGCCAGCCTGTAGATCCTGTGGAGACAGAACTAAGGGAATCAATATCCCAACCTCCTGCTCTTCCCACCCTCTGACCTGTTGATGCTCCTCATTCTTCATACACAACTGGAGGCCGGAAGACAAGGGAGCTTTGTCCAAAGAGCTCAGCCTCCAGGAGCACAGAACTGGGTAGAGGGGGATGGAGAGTGGATCTGAAAGGGCAAAGATTTCATCACTCTTTTTCACAACCAGTTTCTTTAGATAACTTGACGGTTGGTAAAGATCAATCATAATATTTAATCCATGGCTTCATTTATCCCATGAACTTGGCCTTATACTAACAGGAGCCCATACTTGAAAAGCTTGGCATGAAGCCATATGACACTAGCTATCATGTGACATAATTAAAGTAGTTAGATGCCACCCAAAACACAGAAGAGAAGTTTCTGAATTTAAGACCCAGAACAAGTAAACTCTGATGGGAGTTGGGAAGGAGAATAGGGAATGAAAAAAATTTAAGTTTTCTCAAGGGGAAAGGAAAATCTCAGGACATAGGGGATGAGGTTCAACAAATAAATTTCACTAATGTAACCATTTTGTCTGAAGTTGGTTATGTTCAGATGTATGTACCCTACATGTGGATCAAAGATCATTTGTCTAGGAGTTAGGATATCTGGGTTTGGATATCTGCTACTACTTGGTTCTGGCATTTTGGGTAAATCCCTTCTCCTCTCTGAGCTTGTTTCATTCTCCACATAAAAGGGTAGGGCTAAAGATCTAAGCTTCCATTCAGTTCTATGCTGTACGATGCTATTATTTCACTCAAACAGAAATTTTCTTAAAGGTTTTGTTTTTAAGTAATCTCCACACCCAACATGGGGCTCATACTCACAACCCTGAGATCAAGAGTCGCACACCGCACTGACTGAGCCAGCCAGATGCCCCTCAAACAGAAATCTTAAGAATGACTTGATTAAAAGCTTAAAGTTGAGTTAGAAAAATAGTTCAGAGCATTTAGAACAAGAGTCTAATTAAAATTATGATTTCAAGCAACTTCTAATTTTCCCCTTAGTATACCTCACTGTAGAATTCAACAGGCCACTAAGAGACAATAAACCTCCTTGTTCGATGAGCACCAAGTTCAAAGCATTATATCCATAGGCAACACTATTATTAGGTAATGACAATAGAGTACTTTAGGAAGAGACAGTAAAAAGCAGGAGATCATCTGGTTTTAGTAGATTGTATTATAGCTGAAAACCACTGAAGAATCTATTTCTTGTAGTATCACACAGAAATCTCAGAAAAACAACACTGGTAAGAATGTAAAAGAAGTGGAAAAAAATACAAAGATGGAACCATGGTACACTATGGCCTATTGTACCCCTTTCTATTTAGCAAAGGGAGTACCTATCTCAAGGCTACCTCTGAATTACATGAGTGGGTATGAAAACAGTCACCTTGCTGTGGTATGCCAAGAAAGTGGCAATGGAAGTCGCAGTTTGACTCTTTCTTTCTTTACTCCTTATTTTTGTATGTATCAAACGTTCTTGGATCATTTTTATAAATTGATTCTCTCTCACTGTCATGACTGGAGGACAAAAACACTGATATCTATAAAGATTTTTTGATGATGGTACTTGCTACCGGAGCCTCTCTTAATTTTAGAGCAACACTGGTTTAGGTATACTTGATTAACTCATATTAACAATAAGAAAGGGAGCGCGTCCCTCAAATGGGAAAGGTGGAAGCAACTTATAATTTGTCAATATCTAAGTATGAATAACTTTAGAGATACAAAGCTCTGGTAGTAGGCAGTAATATCTAAAACACTGGAAAGCCAATATTCTATGATAATTAGTCAATGTTGCCTAGAGGAAGATGTTCTATGATAGAATATGGTGTAGACCATTAGTCAATGTTGTATGGGGAAAGATCAAGTAAGGTTAGGGCCCGGGATGTGGCCCATCTGCCAGGGTCAGGGCAGTGGGTGTTGGGAAAAGAGGGACTTCAGGTAAATAACATGCACAAGGTGTTTAAGAGGTCCTGGGAGTTCTAATGAATAGGTTGAATGCATTTCGAAGGAACCTGGGGAGGGGAGCAATGGATGAATCCAGGTAGTCAGGCGGGTAAACAGGTGTTATAGCAGCCTGCCGTAAGAGCAGGACTGCACTAGTTTGCTAGGGCTGCCATAACAAAGCACCACAAACTTGGTGGCTTAAACAACAGAGACTTATTGTTTCACAGTTCTGGAGGCTAGACGTCCAAGATGAAGGTGGCAGCAGGGTTCCCTCTGAGGGCTCTGAGGGAAAAATTGGTTCAGGCTTCTCTCTGAGGCTTGTAGATGGTTGTCATCTTCCTGTGTCTTCATATCATCTTCCCTCTATGGGTGTCTCTGTGCCCAAATTTCCCCTTTTCATAAGGACACAGGTCAGACTTGAATAGGGCCCGCTCTAATGACCTTATTTACCTTGATTATCTGTAAAGACCTATGTCCCAAATAAGGTCATATTCTGAGGTACTGAGGGTCAGGGTTTCAACGTGATTTTTTTTTTAAGATTTATTTATTTTAGAGAAGGAGAGAGATAGAGAGAGAGAAAGAGAGAGAGAGAGAACACGAGAGCATGAGTTGGGGGGGGAGGGGAGAGGGAGAGACAGAATCCCGGAGCAGACACCCTGCTCAGTGTGGAGCTGTGGCGGCGGGGTGGGGGGGAGGCAGGCTCCATCTCACGAGGCCGAGATCATGACCTGAGCCAAAATCAAGAGTCGAACTCAACTGATTGAGCCACCCAGACGCCCCTCAACGTGTATTTTTGGGTGTGTGTGTGTAGTGGGGGGCGACACAATTTAACCCATAAGGATTGATGAACACAAGATGAAGCCCTAGTGCTGTGAGGGGATTGGGGGATGAGACCAATTACCAAGACAGGAATTAAACACAGAGACCAAGACAGAACTTCGATTATTTGAACTGGGGTACACGGTGGGCCAAGCCTTGGAAATGAGATAATTGCCAGAACTGGAGTCTGGAACCAAGGCTGATGGATGCTCAGGTACCTGAATTGAAGTACAAGAACTATTGAAAGCTGGGTTAGAAATAACTGTCTAAGCCTGTGTGCACGGTCAAGAGGAGGTCTCAACTTCTGGGAGAGAGAGGCCAGCAAAGACTGAGACTCCATGGGACTCCACGACAAATTGGAAAATTCCACACGAAACGGAAAATCGAAGTGGGAGGCATTGACTCAGTAGGCTCCTTGGTGAAGCCTGTACAGAAAAGTTCTGCCAAGATTGCCTGCTCCTGCACCCTGCCCAGAGGGGTATAGCCAGAAGCCAATTATCGCTCCCGGTCTCCTCAAAACTGGAGGGTCACAACCATAGGTTCTTAAAGGCGTGTCAGGGACAGGTGCTTGGAGCCACCAGATAAATATAGTCCATATTCCTAGAGCATCACTTTCACGTGGAGATTAAAATGGAATGAAATGCAAAGTTTGTGAATTTTTATGATAAATTATGAGACTTGAGAGAAATTTCACTGCTTGTAGAGTTCAGTCGACTGTTTGGGTCCCACCCATGTCCCCTTGACACTCATCATTCATGTATAAGCCAATTGGTGTCTTACTGCAAACACCTGCAGCTCTCTGCCTGAGGGCTTTCTATTGGTTTGAGGAGTAGACAGCTAATAATCCAGGGATCCGGCCTCAGTCAATGAGAGCCAGAATTGAAATACCCCAGCTTCCTTGACCTTGGGTGGGGGGTGGGGGAGGGGGGAGGAAACTTTGATTTATGTTCCATAGTGTCTCTCAAAAGTCCCCAGTGGGATTGAGCCCCATGGCCACAGAGGTAACCTGTTCATTGAAGCACCATGGATTGACTTCCTTACCTTTTTTTTTTTTTTTAAAGATTTTATTTAGGGACGCCTGGGTGGCTCAGTCGGTTAAGCGTCTGCCTTCAGCTCAGGTCATGATCCCAGCGTCCTGGGATCGAGTCCCGCATCGGGCTCCCTGCTCCGCGGGGAGTCTGCTTCTCCCTCTGCCTCTGCCTCTCTCTCTCTATCTCTCATGAATAAATAAATAAAATCTTAAAAAAAAAAGATTTTATTTATTTATTTGAGAGAGAATGAGAGAGAGAGAGAGAGAGAGAGAGAGCATGAGCGGGGGGGAGGGGCAGAGCGAGAGGAAGAGAGACAAGCAGCCTCTCTGCTGAGCATGGAGCCTGATGCAGGACTCGATCCCAGGACCCTGAGATCATGACCTGAGCTAAAGATAGACGCTTAACTGACTGAGCCACCCAGGCGCCCCTGACTTCCTTAGCTTTTTGGCTCACTTCCCCCACTCTCCCATGGGTGCTTCTTGGGATTGCTTCCCAAATAAACCACTCAAATCCTAGTCTCTAGGTCTGCTCTGTGGGGGCAACTTGGCCAAGCCCCTGAGTCTGGTCTGAACCAAGCCCCCAGACTCTAGGGTAGGTGGGATGGTGGTGGAACTTTAGGAGTTTATATCCTCTGCCTTTAAAGTAACTTTGTTGGTCAATTGAGAAACACTGGTTTAAGAGACTGAATCATATTGCACTTGCAACTGCTAAACTGGTAGCCCTCCACCTTTTCCTCCCCCTCACTTATCTCTGAGGTACTGCATGTTATCTTCAATGATTCAGGTGAAGTCTGACAAAAGCACTTTAGGTTATCCTCTCTTTATTACCCTCCAAATACAGAAACCTAAAAAGTAGCAAGGACCCGAAAGCAATACGCCAACTCACACTGAAGCTCAGGGCCCTCGGAACGCACCATAGATTGTGGAGGAATCACCATGATTCCCCCAGAATTAGCTTCTTCCCTCGAGTGTGATTTACCTTTTATTCAAAAGACGCATATATTTAAAAAGTGCTAGCGGATTTCTCTGTTGTTAGAAATGCTTCTTTTTCTTTGGCTCTTATTTAAAAATGAGAATTACAAGAGAATCTCCCAGGACTCTTTATTGTTGCTTAATAAAACACGTTTAGCAGCAGTGATGTCCCTTGATTTGAGCTCCAACAACACGAAGTGGTAAGTGTGAATGATTCCATCATCCTTCATCCTGCTCAGGCTTTATTACTTAATAATGCTGTTTTGCATGGAGCATCAGCAGGCGGCCTGAGCAATGATTACAGTATCATGGCAAACACGTAGTACGTTCAGTTGCTGTGGCTTCTACAAACATTGCTCCATGATCTAGGCACTTAAATTTTATTTCAATCTTTTGTCATTATTTCTGTAAACAAATTTTGGTAGCAAATAAAGGAACACAATAAATAAATAAAACAATAAACAACCTGCTCTTGGGGTAAACTGAATGCTAGTAAAGGCATGCTATCATTGATAATTTAACTAAAATGTTTCTAGTTTACCATCATTCTTTATTAAAAAGCACCGGGTTATTAAACTGTACCAATTTAGTCTTCTTGCCCTTCTCAGGATTCCTTGAGATAACAAGCAGGTATGTTGGAAAAGGATTTTAAATAACAGAAGCAGAATTGCTAAGAAAGATCTATCCAAAGTGAATCTACTGGGATGCTGGAATGTTCTCTATTTAATTTTGTTTGCTTTTACTCACATTTCTATGCAAGAATGTGGAATAATAATTAAGGTATTTCTAAGGAAATAAGCACAATTATTGAATTGCAATGTTATTTATGGAGAAGCCACTAGCAAGATTCATTTATGCCTAGGGTTTACTTTTGTCCAGATTAGAAAGTAACCTCACGAAATGTATGCTGTTATAAATGGATTATTCACCTCATTTTGTTTACTGAAACACTGAGTTGTTTGTGGATCTGGACCTGAAAGCAATGGTAGGGCCCTTTCCTCATTTTTCTCCAAGTTTAGAGACTTATTCCAGTTTTAAAGATATTTTATTTCCCTGCAAGAATTGAGTCTCTTGGCCCTGTGCTTCCATTTTTTGTCCTTGGAAAAGCAATATGTATATATTATGAGGTAATTTTAGTAATACATTTATTATTTATAATCTTTACAATATAGTTGTCTTTTCATGAGGGTTTATAGTGATTTTCTCTTGCAACTTGATCCACGCTCTGGAATCATGCAAAATAGCTCAAATTCTCTGTATTCCAGGATTACAAAAATGGCTTGTAAGACATTTGTAATAAGTAGGATGCATGTGACAGTAAAACCACAGGATTATACTTGTCCTACTACGGCCACTTAGATTTATTTAGAATATTTATTAAAGGTCAGACAGATGGCCACTTCTAGGTGTCAATGGAACCAATGCTGGCTTGAAATTTGAAAGAAATTTGAATGTTGCAATGATATTCTATCCTCTCTGCAGTTAAATTGGCGTTCTCTCCTTCCTCCCTACCCTGTCCTCAATGTTGATTGTAAAAACAAAATTATAAAATCTAAAAGCATCAAGAGAAAAGAAACAAAATTTCTAGTAGGACTAGTACATTTTTATTTGTTGCCTGCTATTCTTTGCCCATAGGTATTTATATTTTTAAACATAGTAGCAATCATATATGTGCACGATATTGTATTCTGCTTTTTTATTGTCAACTCTCTTTTGAAGAGAGATCTAGAATTTCAGAAGGAGATCGCAAAATAGGAAGCTATGCCACTCTAGCTGAAAAAAAAAAAAAAGAGGGGAACGTGTTGATTGTATGAGTTTCAAGCTTTTTAAAAGTGGTGTAACATTTACCTTAGATTTTCTTAACCAGAGCTTTGAACCCAATCATCTTGGGTTGGAAAAGGGTATGGAATGTAATCAAACTCAAATTTGTGAATGAAAGTAGAGCAGCATTTGCTTTCTGCCAGATTGCTAATTAAATGCCATGGAAGACTTTGCGTATTTAATTTTAGTCATGTAAAGAATGTGCAATAGTTGGTAGGCAAGAGTTTTGGCCAGGAAAGAAATGGCTATATTTTTAGATCATTTTGCTACCTCTATAAATTTATTATCCTTTGATGTAGCTGAAGCGTAGAAATGGAAAAGATTCTTCATTTGATCCAGAATTAGGGTTTTGCTGAGTTAAAGGGCAAGGTACTTGAGGGTATCAGCAAAAGAATGGTTGAAATGATGTGCCATGAATTCTAGACAGAAGAGGCAAGGAGACAGAGACAGGGGAAAGCTGACAGATGAAGACAGAGTAGGAGATATGGAGGGGCTGGAGATCTCTGTAATAAGAACAGACATAATGGTAAAAATAGAGCAAGAGAACTGGAAGAATGGAGGGTTGTGTTGAGCAGGTTTATTAAAACTGAAATAAAACTGAAATAAAATCTGAAATGCAAGTGAGTTGGCCTATTTAAAAAGTTCTTCTTTGTGTTGTTTTGGTTTTTATCTTGTAAAACATTAAGCCCAGAACAGAGAACAATGCATGGGAACTGAAATCCAATCATTAACTCATTCACACCTTAAGTCAACAAATACCTTGCTAAACCCCTCATATGTGCCAGGCACTATTTTAGGGGCTGGGAATACAGTAGTGAATGAGGCAGAAATTTTTAAAAAAGATTTTCTTTAAACAAGATGTGGTCCGTATATACAATGGAATATTACTTGGCCATCAGAAAGGATGAATACCCAACTTTTACATCAACATGGATGGGACTAGAGGAGATTATGCTAAGTGAAATAAGTCAAGCAGAGAAAGTCAATTATCATACGGTTTCACTTATTTGTGGAACATAAGGAGTAGCATGGAGGACATTAGGAGAAGGAAGGGAAAAATGAAGGGGGGGAAATCAGAGGGGGAGACGAACC
>NC_138385.1:91962191-92011071 GCF_054177405.1 Leptonychotes weddellii | reverse complement strand
GGTCCCTCGGGCAGTGTATTCCGGGGTTCTGTACCCAGAATGTGGTCTAGATGGGGCACAGGCTCTGGATGGGCACCGCGCCTTGACCTCACTGACTCTGCCCTGTGGGGAAGGGTGAGGCTAGGGGAGGGTCAGAGCAAATCGGGGGGCCCAGGGCAGTGGTGTGTTTTGTCAGGACTTAAGGGTGGTACGTACCTTGGCTTGTCGTGCTTACGGAAGAACAAGGAGGCTATTCCCTATAGACTCAGGGTTTGAACTGTGATGATGGCGCAGAGATAACATGTCTTTTCTGTGGATGGTCTATAAAAAGTAAAGGAAGGAAGAAAAGGAATCCTTGAAGGGAAAAGTTATGAAGTTCTTGGCAGTTTTGCTGGTGTGAACTGTAGAGCTACTACGACCCTCCCATTTTACAGATAAGGAAACTGAGTTACACACCAGTTGTGAGGTGGTAGGCTTTCACAGCTAAAGACTGCCAGACCAGTACCCAAACCAGGCTTTCTGCTGTCCACTCTAGAATTCTCTTGACAGCACCATGCAGTTTCCATGCCCCTGAAGGAGATCAAAGATGAAGGAAGAAACAAGAAAAATGTGATGTGCAGGCAGGAGGAAGGAAAAACTTCATAAAAACAAGACAAAAATGTGGTATTTTAAGGAAGAGGTTTGCCCTTCATATGAATGATTCTTGGATTTTGGTGTATATTTTTGGTAGCAGTATGCGGTGAGTCACTAACAAAGAGCTTAAGACAGATGAGTTAACATAAATGGACCAAAATAAGCTGTGGTCTCTAGGCTGAGCAGCTGTTGGACAAACCTGCCAATATTTTATTTCCCAGAGACACTTGCAGCAGATTAAAGTGAGCAGGCGGTGAGTGCCACATTAGAAAATTGCATACCGTTCAGAGTTTCCTGTGCCTGAGGTGTGGCTCTCTAGGGGAAAGGGGAATCCCCCCCCCCCCCCACCCGCCGCTATTTGTTGAAGCTCCACTTTGTGGAAGAGGGTAGGCAGGGCTGCAGGCTGCAGCAGGGTGACTGAGTGAAAGGATAGTGCAGACGCACGGGCATCAGAACATCCTGGGGTTTGGGCCCTGATTGTGCCACTAGCTGTGTGGCCAAAGGGGGCTCCGTCAGCTTCTCTGTGGCCCTGTTTTCATCTTCTGAAAGGGGGTGCTTGGATTGAATGACATCCTAAGTACGTTCCAGTTTCAAAATGTAGAGTCCACATTCATCAAGCATTTACCTTGTGGCAGGCACCTCGAGGAGGGCTTGACATGTGGATTTTCTCCTCTTTCCAATCTTCAAGGTGATTTCAACAATAGACCCCTTTTGCAGATTAAGAAACCGAGGCTGAAAGATGATAAGAGACCTGCCTCAAGTCATACAGTGAGCGATGGCAGCCTGGACTCAGATCGGAGGCTGTCTCAGAAACCCGGCTGGGGCGCCTGGGTGGCTCAGTCGGTTAAGCGCCTGCCTTCAGCTCAGGTCATGATCCTGGGGTCCCGGGATCGAGCCCCGCATCGGGCTTCCTGCTCAGCAGAAAGCCTGCTTCTCCCTCTACCCCTCACCCTGCTCGTGCTCTCTTGCTCTTTCTCTCAAATAAATAAAATAAAATCTTTAAAAAAAAAAAAAGGGGGGGCGCCTGTGTGGCTCAGTCGGTTAAGCAACTGCCTTCGGCTCAGGTCATGATCCTGGAGTCCCGGGATCAAGTCCCGCATCGGGCTCCCTGCTCCTCCCTCTGACCCTCCCCCCTCTCATGAGCTCTCTCTCTCTCTCTCATTCTGTCTCAAATAAATAAATAAAATCTTTAAAAAAAAAAAAAAAGAAACAAGAAACCTAGCTTCTTAACCACCACTCCGCCTTGTCCCTTCTCCCTAAGCAGGAAGCTGGGATCACATCCTTTCCGTCTCCACAGCTATGTATCTGTTTCAATCGTTATGCTTCCATTGCCCGTACTGGATTTTCAGACCCTAATTGGAGCCCTTCATGGCATCTACACACTACACTGTGGGAGAATGGCATTCAAGATAGTAAATCAAATTCAGGACACACACCTCACACGGGACAGAAATAGTGTCAAGCAGGGCACAGCAGGGCCATTTGATTCACAGAATCACTGGCGTCTTGAATATTTTGTATGTCTCTCCAGTGAACACTCTGTACTTCATGTTCCCGCTGATGTCACTGGCAGAGATGTCTCATGAGGAGACACCCTGTTTGAAAAGCCAATTCAGTAACGTCCCCTCTCCTGATTTAATATGATATGGCCATGGCAACGGCAGTAATAATGGGGCTCCTTTGTTCCCTTTCATAAATTACACACAGTTTAAGCACCTTCTTGTCCTGCCTCTCTTCTAGCGAAGGCATCAGACATAGGAGGAGCATCCCTCCCTCTGAAACAAAATACAACAAGCCGTAAGATTGCAGGTGATTTATCTAACTTCTGCTCAAGATTGATCTTTAGTTGGTGACCGATAATCCTGTTTTTAAAGTCTATAGGGATATTTATGACTGAAATCACACTTGCTGTAGTTCTTTCTCTGATGGTTACATATATAGAAATGGAGAACTGAAGCAATATCTAATAATTCCAACCAAAAAAGCACTGCTGCTTATATTTATTTGTATGTCTTAAGACACAGAGACAAGAAAGAAAGGGAAAGAAATAGACACTCAACCTTCTAGGTGAAAAGGCAAATAGTAAAATATGGTGGATTACATTAATGACCTTGATTCTTTACCTCTTCCTATAGCCACATCCTTTACCACGTGACTCTGGGATTTCTTTCACTGAAGAGTCAGAGTTTATTTTCACTCCCCTTGAATTTGACTTGGCCTTGTAACTTTTGGCCAGTGGAATGTGATGGAAGTGATGGTGGGTCAGTTCCAAGTCTAGGCTTCAAGGAACCTTGAGTGTTTTCATTTGCCTGCTCTTCTTCTGTGTTTGCCAGGAGAACATGCCCTGGTTATCCTGCTGGCAGGCGTGACGTGAGGAACAGAGCTGAGTCTCCCCAGTCATCACAGCCGAGTTTATCCTAGCTCAGCTGAGCTGCAGCTGACTAAAAGACACCTTAGTGAGTCCAAGTGAGGTCAGAAGCACTATCCAGTCTAAATTGCCAACCCACAGGTTTATGAACTAAATAAATGCTTATTGTTTAAAGACATTGGGCCTTGGGGTGTTTTGTTACCCAGTAGTATGTGGCAACTGATAGCTGATACAGAAAATGAGACTTTAGTTGTCAGGAAAACACCCAGGAAGTACCAAGAATCAAACTGAGATTTAGCATAAATTTGAAGTCTTTCCAAATCAGCATGGTTTTGGATTCTACCCCCCTCCCCAAATAGTTATTCCACACACACATACTGAGTCTATTATTGGTAAGACCCTATGCTAAAATGGAATGCCCAGTGACCGGGAGCCTAAGAGAAGCATAAATAAACGATAAACATGATCCAGAGAGGTGGCCGGGGGAATGAAGTTGGTCAAATGGCTGATAATATTTAGGGTGGTAGAGAAGGGTGAATTCAAGGAACCGGCTGTGGGGCCAAGGGTCAAAGAGAAAAGAAATGACAACAGGAAGAAGTTAAAAGCCGAGATAAAGAGGAAGGTATTGAACGTCAGTAATGAAGGAAATACCTATAATAGAGGTGTCTATGTGTGATTAAGTATTTAAATAGAAAATAGGTCAAATTAACATAAGAAAGCCCAGTGATGGGCAAAGCCATCAGTACTCTCCCCACCCTGCCGCTATCCAGTCTAATGGGTTCTGGACAATTTTCAGCTGCCACTATCTATCTGCTTCCCTGTATCCAAAGGCTTTTTCCAAAATTGTGGAAGCTCACTTTACAGGCCAGAAATGCTGGGTAACTAATATCTATGCTCCCCCAACAACATGTCAGCAGCAATCCTCAGCCAATGACTATGGCAGTTGGTACATAAATTCCCCGGCTCTCTCGGCTCGTGGGTGGGATAGTTTGAAAACTATCATTTGCCCACAGAACTAAGCTTCAATCACCCTATTGTGGCAGCTGGCTTAACAACATGCCCTTTATTGGCTGCTTTCCCGTCCCTTCCCTGTCTCACTTCCCCACTCGCTCCAAGGCCACTAGCCTCCCTTCTACTCCTTTTCCTGCCCCAAAGCCCTTGCGGTTGCTGCTCTCTCTGCCTGAACTACTCCTCCCCTGACATGTGCACGACTGATGGCTTCTTGTCCCGCAGGTCTCAGGCTAAATCTCACCTTGTTGAGGAAGCCTTGCCTGGCCAGCAGATCGAATGGAGCTTCATCATCCGACGTTAATTCTCAATGTCACTTCTTTTACTATCAGATGTTTTTCTTTCCTATTTGTGTTTGTTTTCATATGTTTTTCAGTACAAGTGTAAGTTGGTAAAACCCTTTTAGGAAGGTCGTTCAGCAGGGTGGACTAAAGCCACCTACGACTGAGCAACTGCATTCCTAGGTATGCGTCTCAGGAGAATGAATGCTATGTCCACCAAAACATTTACCACAGCTGTATTCATAACAGCCCCAAAGTGAAACCCAACCAAAGGTTCCTCAATAGGGGAATGGATAAATAAATTGTGAGACAGTTAACGGAATGTTCTACAGTGGAATACTACACAGCAATAAAAAGAACGAGCTGCTCCCACATATACTGCATGGATGAATTTCATAGAAATCACAATGAACAAAAGAAGCCAGGCACAAAAGAGGACATATCATATGAGTCCATTTCGATGACATTCATGAACACGCGAAACTAATCTATGGGGGTAGGAGCTGAAATAGTGCTTACCTCTAGGTGGGACGATATTGACTGGGAGGGAGCCTGAGGTGCTGGAAGTAGTCTCTATCTTGATGGGTATGTCCATACGTAAAAGGTCAGTGAGGTGCATACTTAAGATTTGTACACACTCTATGTATGTCATACGTGAATGAAATGAAAAATTAAAAAATAGTTTCCATGACAGCAAGGACCTTTTTTTTTGACTTATACACTACTGCATATGAAAACAAACAAACAAATAAGTAAGAAAAACATCTGATAGTAAAAGAAGTGACATTGAGAATTAACATCAGATGACGAAGCTCCATTCGATCTGCTGGCCAGGCAAAGACACAGGATGCTGGCAGTAAGTACTTCTTGACTGAGCAAGTGAATGAATGTGGATTTGCCTTTTTAAAAAAACTTTAAACCAAAAATTAAGTCAAGTCTTATTGAATATCTATTCTACGTGCTGTAGATAGTAGAGGAATCAAAGATGAGTCGGCCAAATGAGAAATACACAACTGATTATATAAAATGGCAACATATAATAAATGCTATAAAAACAGATGCCAAACAAAGTGTTAGCAGGGCTAGAAAGAGAGAAGAATTTCAATTGCAGCTTTGGGGAAACGAGATTTGATCTGGCCCTGGAAATGTTTCTGCAGGTAGGGCTGAGTGCGAGAGGAAACAAAGAAGGGGGTGGGTATGAGTGGCAGGGAACAAAGACTCAGAGGCAGGAAGCCCAGGGAAATGGTGAAACCTGAGGTGGCTGCAGTCAGGGGTGGAGTGTCATGGGGGAGGGAGAGATGAACATCTGTCCAAGCTGCTTGGGGCCTGCTCAGAAAGGGCCTGGACTACTTGGCAAGGAGGTTGGCTTTTACTCCATTCATCGGGATAAAGTTTCAAAGGCTCTAAATCAAAAGAGTGATTTTGAAGGGAAAATTGTTATCCTCCCTAAATTAATATGAAAAAATATGTTCGCTTACAAAAGAATCTGAAAAGCCAGTTCAACGCAAAGGACACAAATCTGATAGAATCACTGCTGTCTCTTTCACATGGCAACTCTGAGAGACTTGAAAAAATTGAGATACGATTCACATACCATAAGGTTTACCATTTTGAAGTGCACAGTTCAGTGGATTTTAGTATATTCATGAAGTTGTGCCACCTTCACCACTAATTCCAGAATATTTTCATCACCCCAAAAAGAAATCCCCAAACTCATTGTACTTATTCTATTTCCCCCTTTCCCCAACTCCTGGCCACCACTTAGTCTATGTTCTGTCTCTGTGGATTTTCCCAGAGATATTTTTCTATTTGTATATGTGCAAATATATATATATATATATATATATATTTTTTTTTTTTCCTTCTCCCCTCATTCACACAAATGAGTTTGTACATACTGCAAAGTAAGGTGTGTTGACTCTCGAACGTACATCTTGACTATTGACTTTTGACCACATCAGATCGGTTTGTAACAGTTTCTGGGTGGCAGGGCAAGGATGGATGGGGAAAACAGTTTGGGGGCACTGAGAGCACTTAGCAATGCCTGCAGTACAGAGGGGGTGAGACGTCCTGCCAGTGAGAATCTGGATGCCAGCAATCTCGTGGATGCTGGGGTGTGCTTCCAAGATCCCTGCTTCAGGACTGGAGTGTGCTTCCAGGATCCCCACTCATTAGCCCAGCCGGAGGAAATGCTGATGGCCAAGGGACCTCGGCTGAGTCTCCTGCGCCTTGCCTTCACTTGAAGAGAGCTTGCTAGCCCAAGATCACACTCTTTCTCTTGGGCAGCTTACATGCAAAGATTGGTCGATGCTGGGGGCAGCGGTGGTTATAAAGGGCCAGACACCTTCCCCAGTTTGAAAAATCTCTGAAGGGCTGTCCCAGCTCCAGAGCTCCCTAAAAGCTGAGGCTTCTACTGTGACACGGTATTGCTGTCCAGTTCTTCCCGCTGCCCCAACCTGCTCCCTTCACTCCTCCACAGGTACTGTTCCTAACAAACTTCCCGCACTCATATCTCCGTCTCAGAGTCTGTTTCCCAGGAGACCCGGCTTGTTGCAAACAGTGAGGATGGAAATGGAGCTGGCATATGTCCATGTCTTTGTGGAGCAATTGAGTGGACAGAACTTGGTGATCACTTTGAGATGTGGCGTGGTAAGGGTGGGAGAGTTAAAGAGAAGGAGCAAAACAAACATTTAGATATTTATATATAATTTATACATTAAAATTATATAGACACTCACACACATTGTTTCTATATATGTAATACATAAGACAGCCTCAGGCACTGACTCAGTGTCTAGATGGTACCAGAAACAGTTCTGGAAGCTGAAGGTGCAAGATGAATTAGATCTGGCCCTTTTGTTCAGTGAATCCACAGTGTTTTGGGTCAGACAGAGAATAAACAACGAATTCTAATACAATTTGTTGCAAACCATGGTAAGTGGCAGGGAAAAGTGATGAGGGAATGTAACGGGAGTGAAGATGCTGCCAAGGTTTGAAGCCGAGGTGTCTTGAAAGGTGGTAAAGTCATCATGTGACATGCAGCATGGAGATGAGTTTGCAAATAGAACATCCTCGGAAGAGTTAGAAATAGGGGTTTGGAACTCCTGCGAGAGGTGTCATGGATGGAAATCTATGTTTCTGTGGCGTCTATATAGAAATGATAGTTAACGCTTTGGGAGTAGATGAGATTGTCAAGGGAGATCATGTAAGATGGGAACTGGGAAAGATCGGCACAGAGCTGACTCATTTCTGAACCTAGTCTGCTACTCCCTATGCCAACAACCCATGGCAGACGTAGCTAACTGAACATACGGCCTCAAAATTCTTAACACATGGCTTCAGGCAGCCATTACCAATAAATCCACTTACCATTCCTGGTTTCTTCTCAAAGCCTAGGCGTGGTGACCATGAGCAACTGTGGGCCTCAAAGGAAGCGTAAACTGCTCTGATGCCCAGGAGCAGAGGGAGCCCCCAAGAAGGCGGGAGAAGTAGCTGGGGAGTGGCGGTGTGGGGTCCCAGAAGGAAGAAGAGGGTTTCAGGAAGGAACTAAATAGCATTTGTCGAATGACTGAGTAAGTTGAGGACTCAATGGGACTTGAGTGGGAGGCCGGTGGTGACCCTACGGAGAATGCTTTCACTAGTGGTTCACGAGAGAAGTGAGATGGAGAAAGTCTGTGTACAGAAGGGGAGGTCTTTCCAAGTGCTTGTCTATAAATGGCTTGCCTCGGACCCCTCTGGGGAGCTGGTTGAAAATGCATTTCTAGGACTCACTGGAGAGCCATTGCCTCTGGCCTCCCAGGAGCACTTCTCTCAGGGTTTTCTGGGTGGCTGAGAGAGGCTAGAAGCTATGGGTAGGTGCTCACTGTGGCAGATGCTATTGATGTCCCTTTCACATGCATGAGGCCTTGCCACTCAGTAGACACTGTTGGTGTCATACCCAAGCATATGGGACTCTCTGCCCGAGGACTTTCTCTGGCCACTGGAGCATGCTTGCCAGCTTGCCAGAAATGCCAATAAGTTCACTTCCCAGTGAGCAGCCCTCAACCAATGAAGGACAGAAGTCGGTTGATAAATATTTCAGCTTCCTCGCCTCTCAGGGGGGAACAGCAGGGGGCTTGTTTTATACAGTCTCTCAGTAGTCCCCAGTAGGATTGAGTCTGAGGTGCCCAGAGCATGCTCATCAACATACTCTGCATTGGGCTTGCTTCCTTCCCTCTCCGTCTCACTTCCTGACTTTTCTATTGGTAATCCAAGCTCACCTTTCACCTAAACTATTAGTACCCATTTCCTTGACTCAGAGTTGGCTCCTGGGGAAGCCCAAAGCTGGCCATCTCATTTCATCTTTGTAGGCACACAGAACAACTTCCAGTGGCCCTTGCAGTCTGGTTGAGCCCATGTGACTAGGCTCCGACCCATGGGCAGAAGTGGTACACCTCACCTCCAGGCCTGGCCACAAAACTCCTGGTTGGTCATCCCTCTCAATCTTTCCTTCCATGGTGACTTCAGAGGCCATGCACTTAAGATGGCAGCACCACAGGCTGGAAGTGACCTGGATTCCTGAGTCATCAGTTGGAGGGAACATATTAAGGAGAGCTGTCCCAGCTGTACCAGACTGTGACATGAATGAATGAGAAATAGAACTGCACTATGTTAAATCGCTGAGATTTGTTTGTTACAACAGCTAGCATTAATTACCCTGATTCACATACCTGCCCTCTCAGTCTTGCCTTATTCAATTCTCCAAAATGACTGCTCTCCACCCTCCCTTCGAAATGCCCATTCCCTCAGTGTGGTTGACAGCATAGCCGAAAACTGCCATGTGTTAAAGTACACTCAATTATGAGCAATGAGAACCAAATTCGCTACTGATAGTTCTGTTTTCAAATGGACTCCTATTTGGTAGGGTCTACGAGGGCGGTTCTCCTACACAGCAGGGCCCTCTTGACGTCTTTGTATAATCACTGGCACAGCCCACTCCCAGCTCTGCCGCTGTTGTTCAGAAGAAAGAAGGGTCAACCACTTCTAAGAGATTTCTGGCCTCTGACCCCTGGGATAAAGTCCAGGCTCGTTAATCTGGCCTTTCCAGGTGTCCCAAGTGACCCTAACCTACATTCCTCCCCTGATCTTTGCCCTCCTTCCTATGAAACCTCTCAAATCATACTATTCGTGACAGGGCGGGCTTTCCCACCTGTGCACCTTGGCTCCGCTCTACCCTCCACTTGGGGTGTCATTTCCTCTCCTCTGCTCCTTTCCAGACCCAGCCCCAACTCACAGGCCTGACTCAAATTTCGTTTCCTCTTTGGAGCCCTGAAATCCCATTTCGCCTTCCCTTCCCACTACTCATTTGGCCCTCAGCATTTGCTGCTTATTATTATTTCTATCTTTTCATGTGTTTATGTCCTCTCTTCTGAACTACAAACGAACCATTTAAAAGACAAGTTATGCCTATTTCTCTTTTTAATCCCTATAGCTATTAACATAGTGTCAGGGACAGGATTACTGAAGATAGACAGATAGATAGCAAATTGAACTTCATAAATATCACAAATGCAAAGTCTCGTTCACACGCAACTTTTTTTGAGAGACAGAGAGAGAGAGAGTAGGAGAGAGGGAGAGCATGCACACAAGCAGGGGGAGGGGCAGGGAGAGAGGGAGAGAGAGAATCCCAAGCAGACTCCACATTCAGCACGGGGCTCGCTCCCACGACCCTGAGATCACGACCTGAGCCAAAATCAAGAGTTTGATGCTTAACCAACTGAGCCACCCAGGGGCCCATTGTTCACAGGTAATTTTTAAAAACCTATTCAGGGGCCCCTGGCTGGCTCAGTTGGTAGAGCATGCAACTCTTGATCTTGGGGTTATGAGTTCCAACCCCACATTGGGTGTAGAGATTACTTAAAAACAAAATCTTTAAAAAAAACCCCCCAAATCTTACTCAGAAACAATTTTGAACTTACAGAAAAGTTGTAGGAATAAAAATAGTATAAATAATATCTGTAAATGCTTTGCCTAGATTCACTTGTTCACTTCCTATTAATATTTTACCTTATTTCCTTTATATTTCCCTATTTATCTATCTTTTATGATTTTCTCTTTATTCATACACACACACACACACACACACACACACGCACGCACTATGATTTCCTGAGTCATTTGAAGGTAGCTTACATACACCATGAGCCTTTACCCTCAAATACTTCAGTGTGTGTTTCCTAAGAATAGAGAGAGTCTGTTACCCAACCACAAAAAAGTGATCAACTTCCGCCAACTTAATACTGATACAACACATTTGTATCAATAATTTGTTCTCATCCCACTTTTGTCAACTGCCCCAATAATGTCCTTTATGGCATTTCCCCCTCCCCTACAGGATCCAATATAGGGTTAGATACTGCATTTAGTTGTCATGTCACCTTAGACTCCTTTAATCTGGGAACATCTCTGTAGCCTTTCTTTGTCTTTTAAGGCACTGTTGTTTTTCAAGTTAACTCTTCTCCCCCTTTTAAAAGAATGTCAGAATTTGAAAACATTTAGGTCTTGCTGGCTATTCCAGATGCGTGCGAATGGATGGGTGGGGGCTTCCTGAGTAGTGCTAGAAATCACTTCCAGCAGGACTGCAGACTTGAGCCTCCGCTGCCTCTCGTTTTGAACCTATAATCAGTGGCAATATTTTTCATGCTGTTATACAGGAGCCGTTGACTTATTCTATTTACAATATCTTTCTCCTTACTTAAGTGGAGTTGGAGCGGAAGAGGAAATGGCAGATCTCTTTCTCCTCTAGCTTCTGCTGGCCGGCAGGCTGCCTGGGAGGAAAAGTCAATAGAGGAAGTGAGAGAGCGAACTGAGAAGTTGATTCTAAGTGGTGGGGTGCTGAGTCTCGCCTGTGGAGTATCTCTCCTCCGAAGTCAAAGCCTTTTTACAGACAGCATTCAACCATAGTTCAATAAAATCCCTATGCTGTAGAAAGGGAAGGCATTAGTAATTTCCGTTGTCTATGAGTAGAAACAGAGACACTGACAGGCACGATGGCTTTTCTGCTTTGAGTCTGAGAGGCAGTGAGGAATCATGGAAAGAGCTGATAAAGGAGTGAATCTGTTCAGGAGATTTGAATCTATTTATTATCATTGCTGCCAAGTAGTTATGGAGCTCAGCAAGTCATATCCTCCCTGAGCCTTGATATCATTATCTGTGAAATGAGGGTTTGGAGTGCCCTGGCTGGCTCTAAGTTTCCTTCCGCGTGTCTGACACTCTGTGATGAGGAACTCCAGCGTACTTCCCCGCACATCTATGGTGGGCCTACTGTGTGCTGGCCGTTGGCTAGGATGAATGAAGTGAGGGCAGTGAGGCTGGAGTTGTGGTGAGGCAGGGCCCGATCTCGGCCAGGCAGAGGAGTTTGAGGGGTGGGGTGGGACTCAAGGCAAGGTCATTGGAGCATCTCTTGCAGAAGATAAAGGATTGAGAGATACAGGGGACACAAAGCAGCAGAGTGGTTGGAAGCATGTTTAGGAGAAAGATTGAGAAGGTTCACCAGCTGAGGGTGGGGCTGAGGGAGAGGGTAGGCTGTCACGGGACTCCATGTTTCTGACTTGGGCAATGGACTGGACCGTGGTGCTAAGTGCAGTGGCAAGTCCCGAAGGAGGAGCAGGTTTGGAGATGTGTAATGAGATCAGGTTAGGATACGTTGGTCTGAAGGTGTGCGTGGGCCACCCAAGTGGAGGTTTCCAGCACGCAGTTGTCTACATGGATCTGAAGCTCAGGAGAAGTCTGGGCTAGAGGCAGATTTGATGGTTACCATGTTAGAGGTGTGAAGGATGTCACCCAGCCGGGAGAGTGTAACTTTAGGAAAGGACCATGATTGACAGGGAAGAACAGGAGTTCTGTTGTCTCTTTAGGTCTCATTCTTGATCTGCTGAGATCTTCTTAGCTCTATGATAGCGGGGCAAGTAATTTTGAACCTATTTCTTCATTTTTAACAATGGCCCCAATTTGTAGACTTATGAGAATTTGAGATTTATAGAAATCCGGTCTACAAAACTCCTAAGAGGAGCAGGAAGGACGCCCCTGGAAACACTATCACACGTTTCCTACAGGTGTCAGGAGGAGCCATTTGCCAAGCTCCCCTCTCCCTTAGTGCCTCGCTTGCCACAGTAGTTTGTACCAGTTGCTGAATTTCTCTGAGCCTTGGCTCTGTCCTCTGCGAAACAGAGACAATAACAACTGTTCTGGTTATCTCAGAGAAGCCTTTGAAAATCCAGTGAGATACGGCTTGTATGAACACTGCCATATACATGTTAGTTATGATAAAAATGAATGGAACAAAGAGACATGACCAATTTGCCAGCGTTTTCTTTCAGTATCAACAACTGTGGAATGTCCTAACCAGTCAGTGGCAGAACTGGAATAAAACTGAAAGTCTCTGACTCCTGGTCATAGATATGCTAACTACTGTGTGAGGCTGTTTTACTGACCTGGGATTTCCCCGGGGTTGTGGGGCAGAAAGGAGTAGGACTGTGAGTAGAATTTGTGAGTCTAGCAGGGGCTTGAGGTCTCTTGTGGTCGCTCCTTGTCTGTTCTTTGGTGCCCCCAGTGAGGACGCGTAAAGACGGACTCTGCCTTTAACAGCATGATCACAGCTCCTCCTAGAACTTTCAGTTCTCGACTCCATGTGGGAAAGAGAACCCCACTACACAAACAGAAGCATTACCGAAATAACACGTACAGCATACCAGCACGCAGAAGGTTCTGGATGGATTAGTTCGCTGGGCAGGCCAGATTTTTGACACAGAAGAAGACAGCAGTATTCACTGGGTAGGGCAACCCCAGGTCCAAACTAGTCCATGATTACAGAGGGCCTGGGCCAGATTCCGGTCTGGGTGGCAGGGATGGGCGAGCCTGACGACCTGAGCTCACGTCAAAGTTGCTTTAACTTGTTTTTTTCCCAAAGCAGCTAATAGGCCTTGCAAATGATATGTACAAGATAAGAATGCAGGGATGTAGATGCAGTTCCCTGTCACTTGTCTTGCTTTTTTTTAGTGATCCTGGAAGCCGGAAAACAGTGAGATGTCCCTTAGGCCAGAGGAGCCCAGAGTTGTGAGCCCATTGCCGTTTAAACTCCAGCCATGGAAGCATCCAGAAACTTGTACAGCCATATAAGGCAGCAGTCTGGTACTCAGCAAGCCCCTTCACTCAAGCCTAAGGCCTAGGTTTGGTCCCTGAAATTCTCGCTGGAGAGGCAACTGCCTCTTATCCTCGCCTAGGAGTTTTTTACTGATGGTTCCTTCCCGGTTTTCTGTAGCAGGTCTGTCTGTGGCTTACATTACAGAGTTAAACCCTGTATCTTCTCTTTCCTTTCCTTTCCATTCCTTCCTTCCTTCCCTCCCTCCTTCCCTCCCTTCTTTCCTGTTCTCTCTCTGTTTTTAATAGACTGTATATTTTCAAACACTTTTTATTGCAGAAAAAGTGATCACATAGTACAGATACACATATCATTCCCGCATACCTCCCTGGCCCCACTACCTTGCACAGTTTCCCCTATCATTAACATCTTACGTTAGCAACACACATTTGTTAGGATTCACGAACTAAAACTGATACATTTTTATTAACTAAAGCCCATATTTTCTTAAGATTTCCTTAGTTTTCCCCAACGTCTCTTTTTCCAAGATCCCATCCAGGATACCACACGACATTTCGTTGTCACATCTCCTTAGGCACCTCTTGGCTGTGACAGTTTCTCAGATTTTCCGTTTTTTTGATGACCCTGACAGGCTTGAGGGGTACTGGCCAGGTGTTTTGTAGGATGCCCCACTACTGGGATTTGTCTGATGTTTTTTCTCATGGTTGAACTGGGATTGTGGGTTTGGGGAGGAAGGCCACAGAGGCTAAGTGCCATTTTCATCACATATCAAGGGTACGTGCTATTGACATGACTGATGACTTCTGATGCTAATCTCGGTCATCTGGCTAAAGTAGTGTTTGTCAGGTCTCTCCACTGCAAGGTTACTCTCCCCCTCTTCCCATACTGTCCTCTTTCAATGGAAGTCACTCTACGCAGCTCTTATTTCAAGCGCGGGAAACTATGGTCCATTTCCTTTAGGGTGGAGTGTCTACAAAATTTAATTTTTTTTTAAAGATTTTATTTATTTATTTGAGAAAAAGAGAATGAGAGACAGAGAGCAGGAGAGGGAAGAGGCTCAGAGGGAGAAGCAGACTCCCTGCTGAGCAGGGAGCCCAATGTGGGACTCAATCCCAGGACTCCAGGATCATGACCTGAGCTGAAGGCAGTCGCTTAACCAACTGAGCCACCCAGGTGCCCCAAAATTTAAATTTCAATTCTTCTGCAAGGAAGATTTCTTTCTTCTCCCCTTTTATGAATTTATTCAATCATTCATTTGTGTCAGTATGAACTCTTGGATATTTATTTTCTATTTTGAGTTATAATCCAAAACTATTTTACTTACTGTGTTTTTTTTGCATTATTCCAGCTTTGGTCACTGGAAGCTCCTTCAGTTCCTTCCTTCCTTTCCTCCCTTTCTTTTCCTCTTTCTTTTTCTTTCTTTCTTTCTCTCAGCACTTCCTTACTTTCTGGCATTACTAGTCTCTTTTGAAAAATAATTCTTGTTCAGATGTTCACTCAACCAAAATGCAGTCTGAGCTTCCTGTATACCAGGCAGAGAGAATTCAAGAATGGGCAGATCTTAGATCTGCCTTCCAGGAACTCTCAAGGGCGGGGTGGGGAAGTGGGCAGAAGGAAGGAGAAACAGGCAAGAAAAGAGAGCAAGGCGAGCGCTTTGGCAGAGAGTGGAAACTCAGGATGCTTGCCCCAGTTATGTGTACTCACTTCTCTGCCTTTCCTGAGCATTTCTGGCTGATTCTCTTAGAAGAACCTTCAGCTCCACACCCTGGGCTAGTTTTTCTTTCTTCCCTTGGTCACTGCTCAATTGCTGCACTTTTTAAGGCAGGGGAGTATGATAAGTGTTAATGATAATCTACATTGATGTTTATCACATACAAAATGGCTCCTGACTGTAGCAAAGAAGAACTGTGACAGCCCTCTATTAGCACTTTGCAACTCCTGTGGACATGGGGTGGCTTGTGATCATGGATAAAAGGGAAAGTGAGTGAGAACTTCAGGAGCAGGAATTTGATTTTCTTCCCTCCCAACCTGCAGCCCTGTCGAAGATTGGTGTCCCGGCAACCTACTCTTTCAGTCCCTAGCTTCGCGTTTCCGAAGTCCGGCTAATGGCCAACCCTTGGTTAATCGACATCTGAGCAGTAATTATTTTTAGATTGCCGACTATATGTTCTGCCACTCAGTGTTATGTGAGCATGTAATGAAATCCATGCCCTAGTGCATTAACTAACCTTTTGAAAAAGCCTTTCAATAGCATCTCCCCCTGCTTCCCCTTTCACAAAGAGCTGGCAAAAAGCCCCTGGACTTGAGTGCTAAATGTCGAACCATTAAAAACTCTGGTGAAAGCCATGAAGTCATCAAATATTGACCTGAGAGAACATTTAGCACCATCTGATTTCTCCATCCCGACATCAACTTGAAACGGACGTTACATGCCAATGAATCACTTTCTCTATTTAAGTTCACGGGGTTTGTCTAAAATAGCTCCCTTGGTACAAAATGGAAATTCAGCCCAGGGATTTTAATGGTGAGTGGTAGACTCAAGTTTTGTGCTTTCATCGTAAGAAAAGGAAAAGGAAGGCTTACCAAAATTAGATTTTTTTTTTTTTTTTTGCTGGGGGAGGGACAATAGGGTAGAAGTGTCTTCTTATTCACAGAAGCCATTAGGAAATTAGAAATCTAGCCCAAGTTGTACATTTTCTTGATATCCTATGTTCTGCAAATGTAGCGTGAGGATCTTATTCAAGATGTAGATTCTAGCACCCACCACAGAGATGTTGATTAAGCTGGTGTAGCAGATGATGTCAGGTCCCTGTCCATGTCTTCAACCCTTACCATTTCGGTGCACCCCAATGTGACCATCAACTCCTGGGACCTTCATATTTTTGCCAGAGGACTCTGATTTTGCCGGCCGGAAGTGTTCGGGAATTAATGCTAGGCAAGTGCAGCTTCAATCGGTGACTGAGGGGAAGTGGTGTCCAAACACAACTCCCTCTCTTGCTCAGTGGCTGAATTCTGAGATGCGTGTACTACACTGTTTCCAAAGTTCCCCAGTGGGATTAAGTTCGAGTTGCCCACAGTGGTCACTGACATGAGAGTGCACCTTTTATTGGCTGTCTTCCCTTCCCTGTCTCACTTCCTCACTCTCCCCTACTTGTGTTTCCTGGGACCACCTCCCAAATCAACTTTCTACAATTGAATCCTCGTCTCAGGGTCTGCCTCTGGGGGAACTCAAACTAGGACAGCTGGTCTGGAGTTAAGCCCAGTAACCTGCATTTTTAACAAGCACCCTAGGATGATTTGGTGCACATGGCATAACACCCAACGTTTTGAGAAGTTCTGTTCTGAGAATCTTATGATAATTAAATGTAAGGTTATTAGCATTCTTTTTAATTATTATTATTCTATCATTTTCTAGAGACTTTCCATTGCCCTCAAGTTTTGGGGAGAGAGATGGAGAAAGAGAGGGAGGTTTTATCTGCTTGACCTCTTTCCTCCAGGGTCCAGCAGGGGTGGGGGGTGGGAAGCCAGATGGTGTCCACCTAGGTCTCCCTTGGAAGTCAGGGTGGTATGAAGGGGACTTGAAGGTGTTGAAGGGGCCCATTCCTGAAAGAGCTGTCTCAAGAGAGTACCATGAGTGGAGAAATAAAAGTCAAGGAATGAAATAGGATCAGTGAGTGTTGGAGCCGCAGAGTTGTTGGGTCACAAACTGCAAGTGTGGAACCAAAATAGAGTCAGAGAGTAAAGGAACAGGCCCAGGGCATGATGAGAGGGGGTAATGAGACTGAAGGCCAGCTCGGGGTTAATCACATGAATGTCAGTGGTTCATGCCGGAGTTTTGATCACATGTCCTTGACATTCTCTGTGGAGCTGGGGACAGGTCAGTATATATGACCCCTGAGGCAGACTAAACATGAAATTATGGTGTGCATGCGTGTGCACACACACACACACACTCATTTGAAGGAATTGGATATTGAGACAATTATGAAGAAGAAATCATGGGTAAAGCAGAACTTTGTTCTTTTTTTAAAAAATTTTTTATTAACATATAATGTATTATTTGTTTCAGGGGTACAGGTCTGTGATTCATCAGTCTTACACAATTCACAGCGCTCACCATAGCACATACCCTCCCCAATGTCCATCACCCACCCACTCCGTCCCTCCCACCCCCTCCATTCCAGCAACCCTCAGTTTGTTTCCTGAGATTAAGAGTCTCTTATGGTTTGTCTCCCTCTCTGGTTTCATCTTGTTTCATTTTTCCCTCCCTTCCCCTATGATTCTCTGTCTTGTTTCTCAAAATCTTCATATCAGTGAGATCATATGATACTTGTCTTTCTCTGATTGACTTATTTCCCTTAGCATAATACCCTCTAGTTCCATCCATGTCATTGCAAATGGCAAGATTTCATTTTTTGATGGCTGCATAATATTCCACTGTGTATATATACCACATCTTTATCCATTCATCTGTCGATGGACATCTAGGCTCTTTCCACAGTTTGGCTATTGGGGACATTGCTGCTATAAACATTGGGGTGCATGTGCCCCTTCGGATCCCTACATTTGTATCTTTGGGGTAAATACCCAGTAGTTCAATTGCTGAGTTGTAGGGTAGCTCTTTTTTCAACTTTTTGAGGAACCTCCATACTGTTTTCCAGAGTGGCTGCACCAGCTTGCATTCCCACCAACAGTGTAGGAGGGTTCCCCTTTCTCTGCATCCTCGCCAACATCTGTCATTTCCTGACTTAGAACTTTGTTCTTTATACTTATTTTTCACTTATACTTATTTTTCACTTTAGTGTTGTTTTTATTCTATATTACATGTCTTTTCAGAGTATAGAGCCTGTAATGGTCTTAAATTGGACTTGGAACACACCCTTCAAAGAGCTCAGCAGGTAGCAGCCATATACCCATTGAACTGCCGCCCTTTGTTCTGAATCCAATCCAGAGTGTCCATTCCAGCTAGTTGTTCCTACTACTAAAGTTCCCAGGTGAAAACCAGCTCATTTGACTAAGAGGCTACTCCTGCCCAGCCCTCACCAGACCCCCTTCCTTGAAGGAGTTGGACTTTGTTCCCTGTGCCTCCAGATCCTGGCTGAGATTGGTTTCCTCCGAGATCCCACTGAAATCAAGATGCTGCCACTCTTAGTTATCTTGCCCAGAGACTTTTGCTCTTGGGTCCCTGCCCACTAGATAGTCAGATAACTGACTCTTGGAGCCAGCTGTACAGGTCCTGGAACACTGTAATATAGATTGCTGGCCATGCTCCTTGGGACCAGCCTTATTGGACCACTTAGAATGTTTAGCCAAGCTCTACTGAACCCTGCTACGTTGCTCCTAGATCCCAGCATGCTTTGCAGCTGAACCTGCACGGTTAATTGAAAAGAAGCTTTAAAAAGTAGCAATTACAAATGTAAGCTCCACCAACAATATCCATCTGTGTTTTCCAAGCCCTTTGAACAGCGCCTGGCACAGTAGGCATTCAATCAAACTTTGGTGAATAGATGAATGATATGATGTTGACAAGGAAGAAAAGGCACATGGCATGTCACATAGAGAGCTTTTCAATTAGCTCAAATATGTATGTATTGTAAGTGGAAGGGGGACTAGACCTAACTGTTTAATGAAGAGTTTCAACTCAGTAGGGATAGAAACATGAAAGTGTTTTATTTAGCTTTAATCTCTGCTTCCAACTGTGCTCTGTCTTATTGCCTTTCCTGTTTTCTTAATAACGTCTTGGGCAAATTCCATAACTTTCTGGTCACTTCTGATTATTAGAAGTCCAGTCCAGTTTAAAATTTCAATCTCAACTTTGATCTCAATCTCATTTCCTCTCGATGCCCAAGCCTAAGTTTGAGCTGTGTTGGAGTGGCCTGGTCTAGCTCTAAAATCTATCCTCCCCTCTCTCCAAGGCCTAGCTCACCAAATATGTTGGCTGAGGGGTGGTGGGAGCGGAAAAAGAAACAAGGATCTCTTTACTAAATGGGCTGTGATTGTTGCTCTCTCTTGGTTGCTGTGGCTTCTTTGGTACCCACTGCCAGGTCTCTGTACCCTCTGGTGGCCGCCTTCCAAATGCTGACATTTTATGGGACACATGGTGAGTTGCTTAGGGCAGTGGTTCTCAGAGACCGTTTCTTTGGTCTGCAAGATCAAAACTGTTTTCATACAAATACTGAGATGTGATTTGTCTTTTTCACTGCGTTGGTATTTACAATGATAGTGCACGAGCAATTGTGGGTAAAACTGCCTGTGCCTTAGCATGGACAAAAGCAATGACACCAAACTGTACTAAGAGCCATGGTGTTTTTTTTTTTTGAAAGATTTTATTTATTTATTTTTCCGTGCACACATGTGCAGAAAGAGCACGCGTGCACATGAGTGGGGAGGGGAGGGGCAGAGGGAGAAGCGGACTCCCCACCCAGCTGGGAGTTTGATGTGGGACTCGATCCGAGGACCCTGGGATCACGACCTGAGCCAAAGGCAGACACTTGACTGAGCCACCCAGGCGTCCCAGCCACGGTATTCTTCATTGCTGTCACTTTTGGTAATAAAACAAAATGGAATCCAATCTAAGATTGGCCTTGATGGGGCAGTAAAATTACTAATTATGTTAAGTCTTGACCTTTGAGTATATGCCTTTTTATTATTCCGTGTGATAAAATGGTAAGTGTGCATAAAGCACGTCTGCTGCACACTGAAATACGATCGTTGTTTTGAGAAAAATTATGTGTATGAGTTGCGAGCTGAACTAGCCGTGGAAAATTTTCATGGAAAATCATTTTCGCTTGGAATAATAGCACCATTTTCTTGTGAATGACTCAAGTAAGCCTGCCGCTACAAGGGCTAAAAAAAAAAAAAACAGAACAAAAAACAAACAAATGTTGTCAATGATAAAATTTGAGGTTGTAAGCAAAAATTAAAATTTTGTAAAACTTGTATTCACCATTGTGAGCATGAAAGCTTCTGAGTCTTTGAAAACTTTTCTGGTGAGCTGACTGATGAGACCAGTGGTGATATTAACAGATGTGACTTTTTGAAATTATACAACAAAATGTGTGAACATTTGGATCATCTGCATAATTCGGTGAACCAATACTTTGGAATTGTCAACGCATGATTTTACATTACGTATAGGTAAAAGATCCATTAAAAGTACAAGGTGGACCAACGGGTTTTAATGTAACAGAATATGAAAATTTCATTGTTATGATCTGAGATTTCACATTGTGACTAACCTTTAAGAAAATATCTATCAAGTTTTAGTGTAGTATCAAAGAAAAGCATTTATAATTACCTGAAAAGGTCATTAAAAAACTCATCCTTTTTTAAAAAATTTTTTTTATTTTAAAATTTTAAAATTTTTATTTAAATTCAATTTAGTTAACATAGAGTGTATTATTATTTTCAGGGGTAGAATTTAGTGATTCATCAGTTGTATGTAACACCCAGTGCTCATTACATCATGTGCCCTCCTTAATGTCCATCCCCCCTTAACCCCTTCCCCTCACGCCCCTCCCCTCCAGCAACCCTCAGTTTGTTTCCTATAGCAGCAATTGTACTACTAGGTATTTATCCAAAGGATACAAAAACTCATCCCCTTTCTAACTACACATCTGCATGAGGCAACAAAGTGAATGCAGGAGCAGATATGAGGACCCAGCTGTCTTCTGTTAAGTCAGAGATTTGCAAAAATGAAAAACAATGCCACTCACTATTTTTTGTTGTTGTTGTTTTGGAAGGTAGAGCTATTTTTCATAAAAAATGTGTTATTTATGCTAACGTATAATGGGCTTTAATGTTACTTTAAAATGAATCCATAAACAAATACAAAAAATTCTCAGTTTCAAATTTGAGTACAGTAAATCTCAATAGCTATAACTCATATGAACAAAAGCTCTTTGGGATCTCAATAACTTTTAAGAGTGCGAAAGGATCCGGAGACCAAAGAATCTGAGAACTAGTGATTTAGAGCTTTGCCACTCCAAGTTGGTCCACAACCAACATAATCCAGACCACCAGGGATCCTGTTAGAAATGCAGAGCCCCCTTGGGATGCCTGGGTGGCTCAGTCAGTTAAGCATCTGTCTTCAGCTCAGGTCATGATCCCAAGGTCCTGGGATCAGGTCCCACCTCGGGCTCCTTGCTCAGCAGGACCCTGCTTTTCCCTCTGCCTGCCGCTCCCCCTGCTTGTGCTCTCTCTCTCTCTGACAAATAAATCAATAAAATCTTAAAAAAAAAAAAAAAAAAAGACAAAGAAATGCAGAGGTCTATCCCAGACTCACTGAATCAGAACTTGCATACTAACAACATGCCCGGATGACCCATAGGGTCAGCACAGTGAGGGCTGAGAAGTGTTGTTGGAGAGAGCCCCGGAGGCCTCCCCACTATATAGGTCCCTGTTGGAGGAGATCTGGCTCAGCTTCTTTTCCCTCCCTGTCCCTCGGCTGCTACTTAGGTGCATGCCCCACACCTCCTGCTGCTGGGGGTTCCTATGTCTAGCGGGCAGCCCTCCAGAGTGGGATGCTGGCACGGTTGCTTAAGTCCAGATACCTTCTTCCTCAATGTCTCCTTGGCCTGTGGGAAATACACACATTCTTGCCTTGCCAGACTGAAGTGCGCAGGCACGTCCGCTGCAGCCTTCTTC
Source organism: Leptonychotes weddellii (assembly GCF_054177405.1). Taxonomy (NCBI): domain Eukaryota; kingdom Metazoa; phylum Chordata; class Mammalia; order Carnivora; family Phocidae; genus Leptonychotes; species Leptonychotes weddellii. The sequence continues at coordinate 91,989,017 of NC_138385.1, read as the reverse complement.
CCTGACATTCTAGGCGTGCTGCTCAGCATGGACCTTGCCCCACCCCTTTCTGTACTGCCAGGCTAGAAGCAGGCACCCGCTTCCCCGTTCACATAAGCCTCCAAGTCCCACCCGTCCCTCACCGTGCTCTGGTGTGTGCGCTAGGATGGGTCTGCAGATTCTGCCCTTTAGCGAGTATCCAGCTGGAGAAGGGGGGGGGTGGCGAGCCAATCCTCCTCCTCCTTTTCGTCTTCTTTTTTGGTAACAGCTTTACTGAGATACCATACAGTTCTCTCATTTAAAGTGTACAATTTAGTGGCTTTTAATATGTTCACAGACTTGGGTAACCATTACCACACTCAATTTTAGAACATTTTCATCACCCTAAAAAGAAACCCTGTGAGCATTCGTGTACAGTTTGGTGTGAGCACATGTTTTCATTTCTCTTGGGTATACACCCAGGAGAGGAATTGCTGAGTCATGGGGTTAATTCTGTGTTTAACCTTTAGGAACTGCCGGACTGTTTTCCATTTTCCATTCCCACCAGCGGTGTATGAAGGTTCCAGTTGCTTCACTTCCTTGTCAACACTTGTCATTGTGCCTTTTTGATTATAGCCGTCCCATGGGACATGGTATCTCATCATGGTTTCGCAGTCTGTGCTTCTTGCGGGCACTGCTGCACCTTGCCCAAGCCGAAGTGACAGAGAACCCGCTAATCACTCTGTGATCCCTCACAGGCTGATTACCCTGTAACGTTTGTAGCTCATTCTCAGTACTCAACTTACAGAGGCTGGAGGGATTTGTGCCACGGGAGTGGGGCCCAGTCGGTGGCCTGACTGGTCTCGGTAGTTCACAGCTCTCTTCAGAATGTGGAGCTACTTACTACTTCTCCGTCTTCAGCTTTAGGCCCAAAGTTCTTTTTTTTTAAGATTTTATTCATTCATTTGACAGAGAAAGACACGGTGAGAGAGGGAACACAACCAGGGGGAGCGGGAGAGGGAGAAGCAGGCTTCCCGCGGAGCAGGGAGCCCGATGCGGCACTCCATCCCAGGACCCTGGGATCATGACCTGAGCCGAAGGCAGACGCTTAATGACTGAGCCACCCAGGTGCCCCTAGGCCCAAAGTTCTATCCAAAATTCTCTAGTTTATAAAAGAACAAATACAAACCTGTAAAATTATCAGAACTAGTTCAACCCCAGATGAATCCAGGTGTGGCCAAGAAAAGCTAACTCTTTTGGGGGTTGGTCTTTCAGCTTATCCTTGGCTCACCACCAAGAATGCAAGTGGGATCAGCCTGGCTGCCTGGGTCTGATGGGGTCATGTCGCTGGGCGATAGACAGAACGCAGAAAGGTTGGAACACATTTGGTTAAGAGGAATTGGAGGCAAAGATAAGTGAGGAGATCATCAGAGAGCCACAAGCTGCTATAAATGGATTTATGTCTTCTGACACAGAAAAATGATGATCTGAGAGGATTTAGACAAATGCAGACGGTATCGCTGAGCCACCACTGGTAAGTCTGAAGAATTGTGGGAAGAGGAGAGCTCAAAGGCTGGAGCAGGGAAAATGTCTGAATTTCCCAAAAACTTTAACCTCAAACTGGAAATTGAATTCACGCACACATTCTAGAATGATTATTAAATCGAGTGGTTTCTGAGTACTTAGGAAGAAGGGTTGGCTAGCAAGCAGTGTGGAGTCACTGAGTCCTGCCCCGTGAGAGCCCTGGCAGATTAGGGCTGTTCTCCGGCATGGAGACTCTACAACTGGGTTTTCATCCTGTTTGTCACAGTGCTTTACAAAACTCCATTCCTGATAAGACGGGGAATCACGGACTGGATGAAAACCAGTTGGGGATGGCGTGCATATGGAACTGGTTGAACAGCTCTCCTCAGAGAGTGCTAATTAATGTTAAATCAAAAGCAGATCACTAGTAATAATACTAGCAATTCTAACAATGATGACGGAAACAGTAGCTGTTACTTCCTGAATTCTTACTATGTGCCAGGCATTGCTAGCAATGCTTTATTTATATTAACCAATTAACCTCACAATCACTCCACGAGATAGGAGCTGTTACTAGGGCTGGGTTTACAGATGTGGAAAGTGAGGCTTTGAGCCATTAAATTATTTGTCTAAGGCCACGCAGTAAGTGATGGAGCTGGCCCTTGAACCCAGAACCCGTCCTCTCAGCAAGCATGCTCAGTCCTGCTGAGGATGAGGGTATGTGTTAGAAGATAGTCAAGATTCTGCTGTAGAAATCCTGGCTCCAGGAAGCAGTATTTTATTTTTTCCCTACTAGGTTGCTCTTTTGGGGTATGTGATTCAAAAGGGATTGGGGTGTGAGCTGGCAGGTACATGATGTAGCCACTTCAGGCCCAACCCCTGGTCCCTAATGCTCAGGCACTTCAGTTCATCCTTATTTGCCCAGCATGAGCCCTTCTTGCCCCGTGGGAAGATAAGCCTAGGGGATGGGGAAAAACCTGACGTGTGAAGTCAGGATAAGCAGGTTTGTGTGTGAATTGAGTCAGTGCCCTCCCTTTCCCAGGAGCTGTCTTTTCTTAAAACTTAACTCTGATTGTGGAGTGAAATGGTATGACCCATGTTGAAGATATCTATCTGCAAATGGCTATATTTTGGGGGGTCTTTCTCTGAGCCCGCTGAATTCCATCCAGAAAAACCCCATCACTGATGTCCAGGTGGAACTATTTTTCTTCAGCCTTTTATATCAGTGCTTCTCAGACTTTATATTTTAAAAAGACTTATTTATTTTGAGAGAGAGAGAGAGAGAGAGAGAGAGAGAGAGAACATGCACGAGCAAGAGGAGGGGAATGGGGAGAGGCAGAGGGAGAGAATCTCTCAAGCAGAATCCCTGCTGAGCGAGCAGCCTGATGCAGGGCTTGATCCTACAACCCATGTGACCTGAGCCAAAAACAAGAGCCAAAACCAGGCACGCTTAACCGACTGAGTCACCCAGCACCCCAGAGCTTCTCAGACTTTAATGTGAATGGGAATTTCCTGGGGATCTTCTTAAAATTCAGGTTCTGATTCAGTAGATCCGGGAGGGGCCTGACTCTGCATCTCTAACGAGCACCACCTCTGGTGAGTGGATGCACTTCAAGTAGCAAGATTGCACATAACTCGTCAGAGCTCTGAGCCTATTAGCAGCTCAAAAATGCTTAGTAACTTGTAAATTGATCTGGACATGTCTCTACTTTAAGAACATTAGTCATCAGTTACCAGGTTATGGAAAGCACTGCAAAATAGAAGATGGACTTTTGTGGGGGAGGTTGGGGGAAAAGAATACTTTATTTGCAATTCAGAATGAGATTTAACTGACCTTCTGACTTTAGTCATTTGAGGGTTTAGAGATGCCTGGGCTCACTTGAAGAATCAAAACATTACCATTACGTAGATGGCCAACACAGCTTAATTCTCATGACAAAGATGGAAAGACAAGCATGGCAGAAATTTACTACTCACATGATGAGTCAGTGGTGAGGGAAACCCACAGGGATGATGTCATCAACTCTTCTCAATTTATATTTACTATAGAATCTATAGTTTTTTTCCTCCCCAATACTATCTTCTATCTTAAAAAAAAATGAACCTTTTATCAAGACTTTCCTTCCCTCTTTGTCACTCTGGAGGTTATGAAAAATGTTCTTGCTTTTTAGCTAAAACTCTTTACAATATGAGATCTAAATTTGGATTTTCAGATTTTTTTCTTTAGAAAGGTTATAAATATTCTCATTTTCTACATTTTGCACAACATTCTTATCCCTTCTAAAATTAGTCAGTCTACCTCTCTACCCCCTTAGAGTAAGAAAAATGAAATGAGCCATGTCAACATTCTAAAGCCTGGGGGAAACACGCCAGAAATGAAGGTCTGCAGAGACTGATGGAAGAGAAAAATGCACAGAGACAACACCCAGCGCAAGTCCATTCTCCATTTCTAGATTTTTTTTTTTTTTTTAAAGCCAACCCAGGGCACCTGGGTGGCTCAGATGGTTAAGCGTCTGCCTTCGGCTCAGGTCATGATCCCAGAGTCCTGGGATCGAGTCCCGCATCGGGCTCCCTGCTCCTTGGGAGCCTGCTTCTCCCTCTGCCTCTCTCTCTCTCTGTCTCTCATGAATACATAAATAAAATCTTAAAAAAAAAAAATTATAAAGCCAACCCATTTTAGGGTGAGGGTAAGAGGGCGAATTAATGTATAGCCAAAGATTATGTTTGAGGCTCTCTCTTGCTGATTTTTTTGGTATGATTTTTTTATTTTTATGTTTGGACACTGTGTAGTGTGCCAAGAGGGTTATTGATGTATGTCTAGGTTTTCATTGACCTCACTGACTTGTGTTTCCTATCAGTGGCTCTAATAAGTTCCCTTTTGAATGTTAATTATAATTTTTGGAAAGCAGGAACATCCACAAGCTGCAAAATTCTAGACCTGGATGCAATAGTCTATCCTCGACAAGCTCTGTTATTTAATATCCCTTTGCCTTATGAGATCAAATTGCTGCTCTGGTGTAGAGATTTCTGTAAAAGGTCAGTTCTGATATTGGAAGGGAACATTTAATCAAAAATAGTATGTAAAAAGATAATGCAGAGATTATATCAAATAATAACCTTTATTCTCTCTGACATAAACCAACCATTACCAAGAATATTGAAACTCAAAGCTGCTGTGTGTTGAGTCATATTTAGAGAATTAATATTAGCTATAAAGTAGCTATTACAGAAAATATTACAATGCAAAACCATTATGTTATATTTATAGAATTAGTATCATCCATGGAAAAAATAACTTTTTATATTATTAAAGTTAGCAGATGCTCTTGTTTCATTCAAGGCAATGCATCATTTAGTTATTATTCATACTGTTGATAAAACTGTCATTGAATTTTTAAATATATCTCATTTAGGTTTGGCTGCATTATGTTTTTATTTTAGAAGAAAAAAAGAAACACAAGTACAGTAAACATTTTGTTTTAAATGATAAAATCCTCAAGTATTGTTAATGTAAAACCATGCAAAAATTAGTTGTCTATGCCTGCTTTTCAACAACTTATTAGGAAATAGAGAATTAATAATCTAGAATGTACAACAAAATTCAAGGAATAATAATGATTTTAGTCAGAACTAATAGGCACCAGTGTTGCGTGTTGTCTTGGGAATTTTGGTATTTTGCAGGATGCTAGTTGGGTAATTCACACTCGAGTATGTTGTTGTCATGCACAAGAGGATCTATGGCAGTCCATCCCCAACCCCACCCCACGCTTCCTCCCTATAGTTAACTGCCCCAAGACCCCTCCTGCCTCAGCTTTGCCAATCAGCCCTCTTTCTTTGTACACTCCTGTCTGGTCCTTCCCCATCCAGGTGCAGCAGCCTGTTTGAATCTCACATTAGCCATAGTGGGCTCAAATCCCAGCTCTGCCGAGTTCCCGATGTGTTCTCTATACCTGGGCTAATAGTACCTCATTGTCAGGGTGGCTGGGTGAATCAAATGAGATAAGGTACGGAGAGTGCTTGTGGGTGTGCCGTATGCCACTTTTTAATGCCACTTCCTGTTGCTCTTCTCATTTCTTCTCACTCGCCGTGGTCACGTATATTCTCCCATCTGGTACTGGCCCCATCTTCTGCCCTCTCTGGGTTTCACGGCAGTTTCCATCAGTGGGTGCAGTGTAATCAGGGCCTTGAAATGGCCTCTACATGGCCTCTACAGAATCCTGCAATTAGGCCTGTAGTGGGACATGTGGGTGGTTCAAGGGGTTGCAAGTTCTGGAAGCTTCACAGTGAGTTCTACCAGAGAAGGGGCCATGTATTCTTCATCCCCAACACAATCCCTGTGCCTGGAAGGTAGCAAGCAGGTACTGAATAAATGTTGGAATAAATTCACTGCTGCCTCCTGCCATCAGGGGTTCCAGACTGGGCTGGAGGAGGAAATAGAGGAGGGCATTCAATTGTGTAAATGAGGACTTCTAGAGTAATTTACCTCGGACTCAAAATATTTCACAAGCTAATCATCTCCACAGTTTACATTGTACTTTCACATTCATTACCTGATTTAAGATAAGATTTTACTCCAATCTACTCTCCACAGAGCCTTCAGAGTAATTTTTATTTAGATGAACCTGAACTTGGCATTTTCCTGCTTGAAATCTTTTAGGGCTGACTGGCTGACTAGAGATAGATTTTCAACTTCTTCACAGGGCAGGCTCAGTCCTTTTTTTTTTTTTTTAAGATTTGTTTATTTATTTGACAGAGAGAGAGAGAGAGAGACAGTGGGGGGAGGGGCAGAAGGAGCGAATCCTCAAGCAGACCCCCCACTGAGTGCAGAGCCTGCTGGCGGGCTCCATCTCCTGACCCTGAGATCATGACCTGAGCCGAAATCAAGAGTCCTACACTTAACCGGCTGAGCCACCCAGGCGCCCCAGGCTCAGTGCTTCTACACATAATTTCTGCTCCTCCTTTTGTTACCCCTACCCTCCCTTCTCCTTAGACATAGGGAACTCTCTAGACATACAGACCCCCTTGCTAGTCCCACTTTCACATAGGCATCTCTGCCTTCTGTTTATGTTGTTCCCTCTGACTGTCCCTCTCCCATCTATCTGGGCCACAACATCCATCTATCAGTCAAACTCAGAATAATTTATGAGGCTATGGTGTTGGTGACAGAGGCGTGAGGCCCAACTGGCCGAAGCTATAGGGGCAGGAGATGTGTTTAGAGCATCTGTATCCAGGATATGGGGACGTCATGGAAATGGTTGGACTTAGGGTCAATTAGGAACTTGGTAGTCAAGGTGGAAGCAGAATGTTTGAGGCCTGGGGAATGTTTGTTTGTTTGTTTGTTTGCTTTAAGAAAGATTTATTTATTTAAGAGAGAGAGAGCTCACGTGTGTGCGAGTGAGTAGGGGGAGGGGCAGAGAGAGTCTTAAGCAGACTCCCCTGAGCACAGAGCTGCTGAGATAATCCCTGCAGTGGGGCTCTTGCTGAGTATAATTGCTCCTGGTGTCAGCATGAACTGTCACAAAGGGAGAGTAAGAGGGTTGTCTCAGCATCTGGAGGATGGCTGCCATTTTCACCAGGATGTCCAGTATCATTTTCCTCAAGGGATCTTGATAATGGTATACTTTTTGGTGAACATTGTTTAATGGAAGGCATTCTGTGAGAGTCTTGCAAAATAGAAAGGCTTGACTTGATGGTTCAGCTCATACACTGGGATTTTCCAAATGTGGGGCAATAGTACTGTTAAAAAAAACAGTGAATGAACTAATGAGGGAGGATGTTGCCTGTGATGACAGAGAATGTAATAATACCATTTTATTGGAGTCAAGTAAGATAAAAATATCATAGTGGGTCTATCTGGGAAGCCCCTAATTCTGGGAACAGGAAGGACATAGCTAGGATTTTACAAATAATCTCTTTAAATAGAATTTCCCTCGCTTCGGCAGATTTCTCCCTCGCCTTATGCAAAATTCTGTTACGCCTGACTTTCTGTTTGCCTATTATTTTTCCATCATTTACTAGTTTCCCCCATTCCATTCCTGACTGGTAAATTACCACTGACATTTGGATTATTTTCAGAGACAAGGAGAAGGTATTGGAGTTTGCCAAATGAGGATGCAGTAACGCACGCCAATCAAAAGTTGGAACTCTAGGTATCTATGCTGGGCTTATAAGTAAGAGCTTCCAAACAACAGGATTTTACTTGGCGACTACTAGCCTTTTCTGTTCTTTAGCACTGCCTATACGTCTCCCAGAGTGCAGGGAAGCAAGTCTGTGTTGATTTACACAGATTTCCTAAGTTCCTGTCAAGCAATTCTAGTTTATTTTAAGCACTTTCCTCCTCTAATTTCACAGTTGGGTACCTATAGGAATGCCTGGGTTTAGCAAACCCACTTGGAACCTCTCCTCCCCGTCCTTCCCTAAATACATGGAAGGGCCCCCTATGGCGTCCTTTTATATGTTAGCTTAGGCATTCCCTCACAAGGCCATAGAAGTTTCCTTGGAGGTTTCTTTTTCTTCACATTAAATAATATATCCTTACTTCACTTACCTTGGTCACGTACTCATTATTCGGTTCTGGGGCTTCTCTCTGAAGTTACATCAACTTCTCCAAGGCTTTCTTATTAATTTATTTGGCCAAGAAGCATAATCAATAGTTTAGGAGGAATAATCACTATGGCTACGACAAGCGCATTAGGCGCCTCTCCCACCGCACTCCCTGGGGGCTGGTGCGCTTGGAGTTTGCAGTCAGTAAAGCAAACCCTACCAGGCTTTGTCCCTTCCTCTGACCTCTTCCTCTCTCCCCAGTGTCCTCTGTTGCTCCAGTTCCCTTTGCTCTCTGTTCTCCAGCTTACTGAACCCTCTCCAGAGTCCTGAATTTGCCATACCTGTTTCAGTTCTGTTGCAAACAAGAGAACCCAACTGTATCATCAGGGAAATGCTGGCTGTTGTAACAGATGAGCTCCAACATCTCAGTGGATTAACTAAGAGAAACCTCGGGGAGGCCAGGAAAGCAATGTGGGCCATGGGGACCTAACAGCAGAGTTCCCCGAATATAAGGAAGTTGTTCAAAAGATGCCAGGAAGAACATATGTCCACCACTCTCTTAGTTAGGGTTCCCTTAAAAGCAGACCCTGAACAATGGACTTGGGTCCAGGCAGCTAATTTAGGAGTTGGTCCTAGGAAGCAGGAAGAACCAGTTACATGGTTATCCCTGTGAACAGAGGCCCAATGCCTCCGAGGACCCTTTGAAGAATGGTGTGGAATGTATCTCAGAAATGTCTTCCCAGTGTTGGGGGGATGCCGGAACATTTATCTCCTCTCATTCCCCATTGGTTGAGAGTTTTCTTGAGGACAGTAACTGCATCCGCCCCACCCCAATTGTGCTTCTGGACTGCCCTTGGAGTCCTGGAAAAAGTTTTGGAAAAAGTCCCAAGACAAAAAAAACCCCAGAAGCATGAGGCGCTTGGGTGGCTCAGTCGTTAAGCGTCTGCCTTCAGCTCAGGTCATGGTCCCAGGGTCCCGGGATGGAGCCCTGCATCGGGCTCCCTGCTCAGCAGGAAGCCTGCTTCTCCCTCTGCCCCTCGCCCCACACGTGCTCTCTCGCTCTCTCTCTCTCAAAAATAAAATAAAATAAAATCTTAAAAAAAAAGCAGAGGGACATGGAAGGTCATGAGGTGACATGCTCGTAGCATGCATGGTAACTGTCCACACAGCTGAAGTGAAAGTCAGAGGTGGGTTGAGGAGACATGGTACAGAGCACAAAAACTGTCTGCCACAGCCATCTCTTCTTGGCCTCTTGGTATTTGCATATTGTTGCCCGCTACGTACCAGACTCTGTGACAGGCCCTGGATACACAGTAAAGAACAAAGCTGTGTAGTCCTATCTCTCATGAAACTTAGAGCCGCTGAAGGAGAGCAACGTTAAACATATACATAGCACACTTAATTACAAATTATGGTACTGCCACAAGGAAACTGAATGATGCGATGGGGAGTGAGGGCAAGATGACAAAGGCCAATCATGCAGGGCTTTGCAGAGAGTATTAAAATTTTTGCTTTTTTCTCCTAAGCAGTATTGGCAATCGCTGGAAGAGCTTTAATCAGGGGAATGACACGCGGTCCTCATTATTCATAGGTTCCATGGTTTCTCATTCCAATAGGGTCCAAAATTTATTTGTAACCCCCAAAGCAATACTCTCAGCACTTCGCGGGTCCTTTTGCATATGCTCAGTGTGGCAAAAAGGGTGAGTTGCCTGCCATGTTCTCAGCTAAGGTCAAATAAGGCAACACTCTGCCTTCTCGTTCCAGCTCTCATACTGCAAACAAGTGACATTTTTGCAGTATATTCAGTGCCGTGTTTTTCACATTTTTGTGATTTTTTTTTTTTTTTTGGTTGGTGATTTTGTTGTTTAAAATAGCTCCCAAGCCAGTGCTGAGGTGTTGTCCAGTGTCCTTAAGTGCAAAAAAGCTGTGATATGCTTTATGACGAAAATACATGTGTCAGATAAGCTTCATTCAGTGCTGTTGGCTGTGAGATTAATGTTCATGAACGAACAATATATATTAAATAGGATGCCTTCCAACATAAACACATATAAAACAAAGTTATCTATTGATTGGTTGATGGAAATGTGACCAGAGGCTCACAGGAACCTAAGTCTGCATTTCCCCTAGGAGCAATGCTTCAGTATTTGCCAACCCAGGGTTCACAGCAACTTTTAGAACATAACCACTGTGTGGGATGCCTGGGTGGCACAGTCGGTTAAGCACCCGACTCTTGATTTCGGCTCAGGTCATGATCCCAGGATTGTGGGATCGAGCCCCTAGTCGGGCTCTGCACTGGGCGTGGAGCCTGCTTAAGATTCTCTCTCTTCCTCTCCCTCTGCCCCTCTTCCCCCCACCTCTCTCCCTCTCTTAAAAAAAAGATTCTCTCTCTCCCTCTCTGCTCTCTCTCTCATTCTCCCTAAAAAAAAAAACATAACCACTGTGAAGAACAAGAATTGACTGTATCTTATGCTTTAAAGGAGGTTCCTTTGGTTGCTCTGTGGAGAACAGATGGGAAACGAGCAAGAGTGTAAAAGTAGAGGTAATTTGTAAGTTCACTGCAATCATGCAGGTGAAAGATGATGGTTGTGTGGGTCAAAATGGTGGCAGGGGAAATGGAGAAGAGTGAATTCTTTCTAGGTACATCTTGAAGGTAGATGAGGTATGACTTGGTGATGGACTGGATAGAGAGGGCGACAGGAAGTGGGTGGTGGTAAGGAGAGAGATGTGTTAGTTAAGAATGACTTCCAGGCTTTCGGCTTGAGCCGGAAGCTTTTTGCTAATGGAGCAAAGTTTGGGAAAGTTTGGAATTACACTAGACTGGGGAGGGAAGAGTCAGGTGTCCTTTTTGGCCATGCCATGAACTTCTAGGCACTTAGAGTGGGAAGAGAAACGAAAGTTTATGGAAGAGAGTATCAAATAAATCGATACTTTCAAGATAAGTGTTACAAGCTAACATAGGGGAGCGCATAGGCATGTCTGACAGCAGAGAGGACCGGCACCTGATCCCGGCAGTGTTCAGAGATGGCTTCCTGGGTCATCTGGCATCTGAGCTGGGACTTGGAGAATGAGTTCTAGTTGATCAGCTGAGTGTGGGAAGGATGTTCCAGAGGTAGCATGTTTACGTGTATTGCTGTGATGGCTTCCCAACTGGTCTTCTTGGATTTTTCCTCTTAATTCATTCTACACCCCGTTAGCTGATAAAGGCGCAGCTATAGTCCTGCTACCCCTCTGTTGGGAAACTTCCGAAATCCATTCCTGACATTCACAGTCCTCTCAGGCCTGGTGTCACAGACCTTTCTAGCCTTCTCTCCTGTGAGCAGTATATGAAGGGACAGCATGGCACTCGTAGAATTGGTGGTATTCGTAAAGCAAACGAGAAGGGCAGCGGTGTTGCGGAAATCTGATCAGAAGCCTGGTGCCCAGGAGGGGCACCTGCCATGGGTACGGCAGGCTAGTGCACCTTGATGAGACCACTTCTCAAATCATCTCCCAGACTTCCTTTCTCTGGAAGAATAAACCAAAAACTCCAGTTGACTGAAGTGGGAGAAGGTTTAATAAAAAGATTTGGGGCTCACGACATGTCTCCAGGACGGCTGGACCCTAGTTCAGTGAACCCTGGACGCCACAGCTTGGGCCACTGTCGTCACCACCAAGATGGATTCTCCATTGTCCCTGCTTCTTTGTTTTGTTCTCTCTCAACTGCAAGTCTGGGAAGAGTGGGAGCAACTGTTAAAGTAGTCTCAGACTGGCCAGTAATGTGAAATAATAAGCGTAATAAGACATTATCCACCTTGAGGCATCTTTTCCCCATTGCCAAACTTATTTCTTTCAAAAAATAAATTGCACAGCTTGGTCTACATAATGTCACGTGATCTCTAAGGTCCTTTTTGCCTCGGAGAGGCTATGATTTGCTCATGTTCTATAGCTAACTACTTTTTCAGTGGGGGATTTATTCTCCAGGGCAAGGCTATTACAAAAAATATGGACATCTTTCTTGGTTCATTTACTTCTCAGTTTTATGCTACCAATTTTTGTTTCAAACTAGAATGGAAGGGCAGAATCCACATTTCTTCAGAGCAGCAGACTGTATTCACTTAATGTCTCAGTATTACGAGACAGCCAAAGGGCTGTGTCAAAGATATTTAGTTGTTTTTACTCTCATAATTACACTGGTTTTAGCAAGATGGGTGTGATTTCTCAGGCACTCTATTACAGTTGGGAATATGAGACTCCCTTTCAAAATTGCTAAAAGCACCTCAGTGTATCTGCAATATGATAATACTAATCCTAGCTTGACATAAATGCTAGTTTTATGGCTGCATACTCTGTAAAAAGTGTATTTTAGCCTGAAGAAAATGCCACTGTTCAGATAGTTTTGACTTTATTTTGTCTCTCTTGGTCTGTAATAATCATGTTTAATTTTGACACATCTAGTTAGACATCTTGAAACCCTAAATGCTCTGTTACAGTAAAAGAACTTGGAGCTGAACTGAAATTTCAGTAATTTGTTGAAGAACTGTGTAATCGTTGGGGGAAAATTTAGTCCTATGCACACTGTCACTTAATTATATCAAAATGTAAAAATCACTGTCACATTTCTATTAGGCCTTCAGTGGAGGATGAAGTAACAGAATTATAAAGTCTCTGATTTGGTAAGGATTGTTCGTGTTCATCTTTTGCAGTGTTGCATTGAATTAGATTTTCTGTGAGAAAATGGTGGTTCTGAGGTCAAAGAAGTCTGAGGAATTCTACATTCTGTGTCTCTCTTGGGGGGATTCAAAGTGCACTGTTAATACCTTAAAGACACCAAGAAGTTTTATGGTAAAGAAAGCTATTTAACTTTGTAGCGTGTTTCTTAAATTTGATCATAAAATTTGTTTTTGTTTGTTTGTTTTTTACAAAAACATGTTGACATAATGAGATAATCAAAAGTTCCATACAGTTTGAGATGCCTGGGGTGGCTCAGTTGGTTAAGCAGCTGACTCTTGATTTCAGCTCACATTGTGATCTCAGCGTTTTGAGATGGGGAGTCCTGAGTCAGGCTCCACACCCAGCACAGAGTCTGCTTGGGATTCTCTCTCTCCCTCTGCCCCTCCCCACCCTTGGCTCCTGTTCTCTCTATCTCTATTTTAAAAAAAGTTCCATAAAGTTTGGGAAACACATCTATCATAGCCTCCTACCCCATTTGTAACATTCTTGCCAGACATATGGTCATCCAGGTTTTGTCTGATGGTTACCTTGGCAAATTCAAAGAAAGCATTAAATAAATAGACCTTGGTACTGAGGTGAACACAGTGACTCCCTATTACGTTGGGACCTTCAAAGAGAGAACTCACCTGAACTGTTAAGTCACAAAGGAATAATTGGATGAGCTAAAACATGAAGTTAGCAGTTTATCCGTAAAACTTTTTTTTCTATTTTTAAAAAAGATTTTATTCATTTATTTGAGAGAGAGAGGGAACACAAGCAGGAGGGAGCAGGAGAGGGAGAAGCAGACTCCCCGCTGAGCTGAGAGCCCGACGTGGGGCTCCATCCCAGGACGCCGGGATCATGACCTGAGCCGAAGGCAGACGCTCAACTGACTGAGCCACCCAGGCACCCCACCCATATAATTTTCATCAGACTATCTTACAGTCAAACATTAGTATCAGACAGAGCGCCTTCAGACATCCTCTAGTATTGAGCACTGCCCTCAAACTGTCATCTCATATTAGTTCGTTTGAACTTTCCATCCTTCTGGAATTACTATTGCACTGCCCTTAGTTAGAGTTGATGCATATAAGTTACGTGTCACAAAACTGCGGTTCTAGTGCCAAAATAGAAAATTTCAGTATCAGTCAAGAGGCATTTTCACAGATTTGTGGCCACAGAGTGATTATTGCCATCATCTGTCACATTTGGAAATGGAAGGTGTGGGACGGCTGTATGGTTTTTGCGTTGCAGCCAACCCCTCTCCCCAGTTCTGGGAAATGACTCAGGCCTGGCCAGTGATTGATCCAGCAATGAGCAAGTGACTCAAGGCAAATCAATGAAACTCGATTCTGGAATTCTGTGTTGGGAGACAATTCTCCATAGGTCTTTCACTTTTCTGCACATCTTGCAAGCGAGGCACTGAATGCCCTTTATGCCTATCTTTTCAAGGAGTTTTCTTTTTTAAGTTTTTCTTTAAATTTCAGTAAGTTAACATATAGCATAGTATTAGTTTCAGGTGTACAATACAGTGATACAACACTTCTATACATCACCTGGTGCTCATCACGACAAGTGCACTCCTTACCCCATCATGCGTTTCCCCCATCCCACATCCCCCCCTCTGGTAACCTTCAGTTTGTTTTCTAGAGTTAGGGTGTGTTTCTTGGTTTCCTCTCTCACTCGCTCTACCCCCCCCACTTTGCTCATCTGTTTTGTGTCCTAAATTCCATATATGAGTGAAATCATATGGTATTTGTCTTTCTCTGGTTGACTTATTTCATTTAGCATAATACTCTCTAGCTCCATCCATGTCATTGCAAATGGGAAGATTTCATTCTTTTTTATGGCTGAGTAATATTCCACACACACACACACACACACACACACACACACACACACACACACAGCACTTCTTCTTTATCCATTCATCAGTCGATGGACACTTGGGCTGTTTCCATAATTTAGCTATTGTAGATAATGCTGCTATAAACATCAGGGGGCATGTATCCCTTTGAAGGAGTATTTTTGTATTCTTTGGGTAAATACCTAGTAGTATGATTGCTGGATAGGGTAGTTCTATTTTTAACTTTTGGAGGAATCTTCATACTGTTTTCCAGAGGGGCTGTACCAGTTTGCATTCCCACCAACAGTGCCCGAGGGTTCGGGAGATTTATGTAGCCAACAATCTTGGAAGATTGAGATACTGTCTCTCTCCAGGGCAAAAGACAGGCATGCATACTGTCTACTACAGTAAAGATAATAGTTCTCTCCAGACCACTGAAAAAGATTCAGGTTCAAAAACCTCAAGGTTCCTCTCCTGTAATGCAAGTGTCACCTGGCCCTCTTTGTATTGTCCCGTGGGACTTGGGTCTGGGGAACCAGAGCAAAAATGCTGATACTTTAGCTACTGCTATTGCCGTGAATAAACTATGCTTCATCTCTGCCCCAGGAATCTTGTGCCTTCTCCCAGCATCCATGAAACTATGGCAGGCTAAATTGTTAGCGTGCAAGTAGGTTAAAATCTCAGACCCTTGACAACTCTTGATACTTTGGTTGTAACTTGTAGCTGTCTTCCTGCTGAAGTTGCTGAGCAGATGGGGTGTACACTTGGGCCTGCTGGCAGCCATCTTGCCACCACAAGAGGTGAGCTTTTCTGCCTTGGAATGGAACCAACACAGAGGAAAGTAAAGCAGAAAATGGAGGGAGGGTGGAGAGAACCATTATTATAGCTGCCGCTTATTAATCACCTACTACGTGCCAGGTGATGTTAGGCACTGTTTGTACTTTTGTCATGAAATCCTTCTAGCAACCTTACGAAGTTGGTTTTTTATTCCCACTTTACAGAATAGGCAACCAAGTATTGGCAGTTAGGCTCTTCTTCAGTGTGGGCAGTGAAGACAAATATCATTCTCTTTCCTTTTTGTTAAGGCCTTTTAAATGAAAACATTAAATAGTATAAACATTAAGTGATTTTCCAGTAATTATTTTTTATATGCACTAAAGAGTAATTTTCAAAGAAGGACAAATCTTAGGTTCAAATGGCACATTTTTCTAGTAGTAAACTGCAACAATTATCTGCTCCACCAAAACCTGTGCTTTCCCCTCACCTTAGAACTCTTAGGCTCAGAAGTTGCAAAGACCTTGGACAATCTACCATTGTGTGCTTTAGTTGCCTGACCATACAGTGAGGATGAATCAAAGTATCCACCTCACAGGCTTGTGGTGATTGAATAAGTTGCTACATGGGAAGCGTTTAGGGCGTGGGAAGGGGTAAAGGGAGGAAGGAGGGGGAAGAAGAGGCAGAGCTAAGGATTTCAGAGAACCTTGTTCACTGGGAGAATATCCCTCCCACCTCCCAGCTTCCTTTGTTCTTTTTCTTACTCCCACTCAACAGAAAAACAAGCAGAAAGTAACTTTGTCCATCCTTTTGATAATTTCCCTCAGATCACCGTCCTGGGTCCCAGGGTCTAGGTTTCTCTTTTCTATGTCATTAGTAGTCATAATTTTGTTATGCTCTTCAGTTTTATTATCTGTTCAGATACCAGCTTTTTTTTTTAAAGGAGGCTTTACCTCTCCTCCACTCCTGACTTCCAAGACTCACAAGAACAGAACAGTTTAAAATGTATTTACACATGGCTTCCTCCTGTATAATTGTGACTCTATAGTAAAAAACAAAAAACAAAAAAGAAGAAGAAGAAGAAAATCATACAAAGCTTAAACAACATGACACAGATACTTCTTTTGGCTTTTTTTAAAAAAAGAATTGACCCCCTAAAATATGCAAGTACACATTTTACCACTCCTTAATTTATTTCTTAATAGTTTATCTTAATACCAATCTTATTAGCAGCCACTGATTTGAATGCAAATCTTGCTCAAGTCAGTGTTCTCTTGGCGTCATACCCCTCGGGTTTGGCTTTTTTTTTTTTTTTTTTTTGGTCTCAGCTTTGGACTCTTTTCCAAGAGGGTAGGGACAGGCTGAGGGAGAATAGGGCTAGGGGATGCGGATGGGAGGGGGGGTTCCTGTGCTCATTCTCATTGCTTGCTGCTCCGCTTCCTGGTTCATCTTGCTAATCTACCAGGGAGACAACAGAGCCCTTGTTCTCCTGTTCACGCCAGTTTCATTCTATGAGGGATTTGAGATGATTGTCTCCTTAATGCTGCCACAGACAAGCTGGGAACAATGGGAGAAATCTGCGCTGGAACCAGTCTTTCTTATCTAGTGATGGGTATATGTCAAACACAAGAATGAAAACAAAGGTGAGCAGTGCTGTCATTAACACTTAATAACATACCTTGGCAGTGCTCCAGCTTTTTCATCTCAGGACCCCTTCACACTTAAAAATAACTGAGGACCCCAAAGAGCTCTTGTTTTTGTGGGTTATAGCTATCAATATTTACCATATAAAATATTAAGACAGATCTTTAAAATTAATTAATTCATTCAAAGATAATATTAATAAACCATTACATGTTATGATAAATAACATTTTTAAAAATAAAAATAACTATTTTCCAAGATAAAAAAAAAAACATCTCATGAGAAAGTAGCATTGTTTTTACAATTTCGCAAATCTCTTTCAGGTCTGGCTTAAGAGAAGATGCATGGATTATCATATCTGCTTCGGTGATATCAGACATCATGTAGCTTCTGGAAAACTCCACTCAGATGTGGAGGGAATGAAAGTAGAAAAGATAATATCTTAGTATTACTATGAAAATAGTTTTGACCTCACAGACCCCCTGAAAGGGTCTTGGGGACCCTCAGGGATCTCTGGGCTCCACTTTGAGAATGGCTGACATAGACAAACTTATTTTTAAAGTAAACTCAGGCAGTTAAGAGTCATAAAGGAACAAAAGGATGGTACTAAAGGCAAAACCAGATTCTGTCTGATCAAGGAGGAAATGATTTTTTTCTAGGTGACTTTGAGAAATAAGATTTTGACTAAGTCAAATATAGGGAAAGCTAGACCAGCGCTGTGAGCCACTTGTAGCTGCTGTGAGCACTCGAAGTGAGGTTAGTGAGATGGAGGAATGGAGTTTTAAATGTTATTGTTTGATCTAAATTTAATCTGAAATAGCACTAGCGCACATGGCTAGTGGCAACCATACTGGACGGCACAGTTCTAGACAAAGGAACTGCCTGGAGGAAGCCACTTCGTCAAAGGAGCAAGAAATCTTCCTGTTGGAAAGAGACACCATTTCCTTTGGGAAGAAGCCTCCACTCCCAAGTGACCCTAAGGGAAGGGTCGGCGAGACGAAAATGAGGCTACAGATGGCTTTTCCCGGTGGCGGTCACCACTCTGCTTTTTACAAGGGAGTTTGTGATTGTTAGAACACAGGGAAATCTGTAACTATTATGGCACAACAGTGTCCCTTCCCAAGGTGCGCTCTTCTGCCACAGTCGCAGGCACAATGTCCCTGGAGATGATGTGACTCTCTCAGGCAACTAGGATCGCGGCCTCTCCAGAGGGTGGTTGTTTCCAAGCTGAAGGTGGTGGTCCTGCTTGGGATTCAGCCCTCTTCCTGCTTCACCCTAGTCCTGACATTGGCCTTGGTGAGATGATCCAGAGACACAACACAGACTAGGCCCAGTGCATTGTCTTGAACACGCTAGGGGCTCAAGGAGCCTTAGCATTATTGTTTCTTGGGGACAGGGAGCCTGGTGAACAGGAGGTGGGGCTGGGGTTGGTGCACTGGCGGCTGTTGAAGTTCTTGGGCTGTGAAAGGCCCCCAGCTGCGGGCCTCATTCTGGATCCCAGAGCAGTATGTTCCCAGGACCAGGGGGTCTGCAGCACGCTAAGGCGTATGCCTGTGAGTGGGGCCTCCATTTCCTCCTCTACCAAATGAAAGGCTTGAAGATCAGTGACCCACCCTCACCCAGGGGTGAAAGCCGTTCTTCCGCACCACCGTGCCACCACCCATGAAAGCCACTGAACTAGATGATCTCTGTAAGTCCTTCTAGAAAAAAACACAGTTCGCATGGGGATCGTTGGCAAAGAGCTGCAGCAGTTCCTTCACTGTTTGAACACATGGGGAGCCTTCTCTGTTGCACTTGTGGATGATTAAAGTGAGCTGGATAATTACGCTGTGGTTTTAATCAGTGTAGACACGGCCAATGAAGGTAATTCACAAAATGACCTGCCCTTTTTTTTGGCTAGGTAATAATTACCCTTAATCTAGGTCTTGATGGAATAAGGACCTGCACTGGAATGTCAGCAATGGGAATGGAGAGGAAGTACGTTGGAGAGGATTCAAAGGAAGTTAAGAGGGTACTGAGAGTGGCTATAGAGGAAAAGGAGAGGCAAGAGGCAAAGATGAGGTAGGGCCGTGGTTCTCAAAGCATGGCTCCTGGACCGGCAGCAAAGCATCACCTGGGAACTTCTGAGAAATCACTGAGCCCTTCTCTACTTACTGAATCAGAAACTCTAGGGCTGGGACACATGGAGCCACACGGCCCGAGAGGTTACAATGCTCTGCCCCTGGCCCCAGGGCCCAGAACCTGATATGAGGGTACAAAAAGCTGGCCCTTTAATCTTGAGGAGGGACAATTTGGGGTGTGATTTATGCTCTGAACTTTACCTGAGGCCCCATCTTTGCTTGTTTCTTTCCCTGCCCTATTGTGCCTCCGTCATTCCCTAACAGGCTTTTGCTTAGAGCCGGTTTTCATTCAACCACAAGCATCAGAATCCCTGCCTCAGGCTCTGCTTCTAGGCAAAGCAGATGGCTCTAATGTTGGGAAGCTGAGAAAAGGCTCCCATGATGGCAATGAATATGCAGAGAATACATGACTTATAATCACCCAGTTCGATGTGGAGTTGAAGAGAATCGTTTTTTCAAATAGTAATACATTTACACGTTTCAAAAATCAAAAGGTATAAAATGATGTGTGGCGAAAAGTCTCTCTTCCTAACCCATGCCGTGTCTGCCCATTCACAGGTCACCACAGTGGTTAATCACTTCAGTATTATTCCAGGGACTTAAAATTGCATACACAAGCAAATACAGATTTATATTCTTTCCCTTGTCTCTTTGCCACAAAGGATAGATTTCTATATACGGTGCTCTGTGTCTTGCCTCTCTCCCCTTTACACTGTATTTTGAAGGACTTCCCCTATATGTACATAGAGAGCATCCTCATTCAGTTTTTACAGGATTCCGTTGTAGGGGCATAACATGGTTTTGGTAACCAGCACCCCTGTTCATAGCCACTCAGGTAATACTCAATCTTTGGCTTCAATCTGACTTTTGAAAACTATTGAGCCACGTAAATTTGCCTGTATAAGTGCGATTCTCCACAATGTGGGTGTCCTAGTGTTCAGGAGGGACAACACCCCTTCCCTAGGGAGCCATGTTAAAGGTATGAGGGGCGTATTATGGAGGAATTTCCCATTTACAAAAACTTGACATATGAAATGATATGGGAAAAAAAGCACATAACTTAAGAGGTGATGATTTTCTTTTAAAAATGCTTCATTTAATAGGAGATTTACCCAAGTGTTCCTTTAGATGGAGAGCTGCTAAGTCTTAAAAATATGACTTAATCCTACAAAAACTTAAATTACCTTCATCTTTGCAGAAACACATCTACGTGTTAAATAAAGCAAGCTGCTCCTGTATTGTTCTATATTTATCACATACTGTATATGGAATTCACAAAGACCATTTAAGCATTAATATTCCTGTGCTGAAATTTTGTTACAGTGAGTGGGTATTGGTTAGGATTTGGCAAGCCCACTGTTGAATAAACATTTTTGTCAAAATGGTACTTATTTTTATGAAATTCAATCTGAAATGATCCTTGGGGATCTTGAAAGATGTAGCTCACTTCTTAGAACCTAGCTTTGGAAAATATTTTGGCTTGGCATTGTGGATATTTTATCTTTAATCTGAAAAATCTTTTTAACTCTCTTTACCAGTTTTCTCCTTCATTTATTAGAATCATATAGCTAAGACAATAATTAACATTGTCTCCAAGAAAAAAGGAGGCATTCTGAATATTTACAAAACTGATTTCCAGTGGTTGAGGAAAGCCTAATTAAAGTAGAGCTATTCTTGTGACAGTAGTTTTCTAAATGTTTTCTCTCTGTTTTGATATATCAGACCTATATGGCACAAATTACCATTTCATGTTCAAAATTTGTTGTTTTTGTTCACTTAAAGTAACACTTTACTGTTAATTTCCATCAGTGTTACACCTAAACAGAATGCAGATACAGAGAAGTGTTACCAATACTGTTCCCACAGAGCAGGGAAGTTGCAAAATGTTAACTGAATGGAAGAATTTGGTCTTTATACACTAGTGGGTCTTATCTCGGTTATCTCAAAAATTGGGATTTAAAAATCCTCAGCCCTGAGAATGCACTATTATCCCCTGATAATGCAAAATAAAAATAGTAGTTGTTGCCGCTTGGGTATATACAGGTAAGCAAGGCGAAGAGGAGGGAGAGCGGGGACAGAGAGAGAGAGAGAGAGAGAGTGGGCTCTCATTACTCTGGGAAGGAATTTGAACTGAAAGGGCACTTTCTAAATTTCCGGATGAGCCCACAGAAATGACAGACAGTGAAGAGTCAAAGACATTTTTGAGCAGGGTTTTGTGGCAAAACATGGAAAACAGGGAAAGCATGTCATGTTTTATCCATGTGCTCGGTTGTGCCAATATTGGCTGAATGTTGCCTAACAACACAGTAGCTGTGCTTACCGCAGCTGTCGTTTAAGGAATGTGGCAGATTTGCTTGACTTAAAAAATCTTCCAGCAAAAATTCCATTTTTACTTTAGGAATTTTACTTAGGAATCGGGGAGAAGGCTCAGAAGAATGCAGAGTGGGATGTTCGCTGCTACTTACTTGTCCCATCCGTCCCCCGTTCCCCCCTCCCCCCGATATTTGGGCTAGGGGAGGGCACAGCTGGGAGGGGAGCGCTAGGGGCTGGACAGGGGTGTGTGGGGGGGTGGGGGGTGGGGATTACTGTTTCACCCGGGGGTTACAGTGTGTGAGGCCAAATGGGCAAATAGAATCAACTCTGTGGGAGTTGGGGAGGGAGGCACTCACCCCAAAACAAGACGAAGAACAGAAACAAGGCCATCTGCCTAATAAGGACTTAGGAAGCCAGTGGCGGGGAAAGTCAGCCTACAGGAATCTGGGAGCCCGGGCGCACATGCAGTCTCCTTACAGGTTCTCTCCATTCTCTCCCTTTCTTCACGGCCCCCTTTCACCAGTTGACCTGGTGTGGAACTCTGAAAATCTAAGAGCTCACCCATCTGGAATGTTAAGAGGCAGCATCTAGATAAGAGGGTTTGGATTACATGAGAGAAACAGGGCTGCTTTTTCCTAATTTTTTTTTTTTTTTTTACCTGCTATCAACTTGGTTTTTAAAAAGAAATTGTAAAATATACATAATGTAAAGCTACCATTGTAACCATTTTTAAGTGGTTTTAAAGAACATTTGCCTTGCTGTGTAACCATCACTGCCACGCATTTCCAGAACTTTTTCACCTTCCCAAACTGCAACTCTGTCCCCGTTAAATACTAGCTCCCATGCCCCCAGCCCCTGCCAGCCACCCTGTTCTTTCTGTCTGTAGGTGCTTCATGTAAGTGGCCGTTTTTTGAGAGCATCAAAATCCTTCATGGCCCTATTTGCTGTGTATTTGCTGACTGGGGCCTTTCATTTGAATGTGGACACCACTGTCTACCACTACTGATGGGGACAGACGTGAAGGTGGCTGTCCAGTCAGGCAAATGCTCAGTGAGGACTCATAGCACAAGGACAACATGCACACGTGCCCATGGGGACAGCCAAGGGGGAAGGTTGCGGAGGAAGCTGCCATTTTAGACTGGACTTTGGGAGGAGAGTCTCTGTATTTCAGTTACTCACTGGTAGACAGAGGAAGTTGAATTTTAAAAGCTGTTTAATGAGGGAATGGTGAGGGCTGGGCAAACATGATTAGTCACAGAGCTCCGGGCCTAGGTTATTTATTCTCTGGAGAAGCCCAGCGCTTTTGAGTGGAATGGATTGCCGACTGGGAAGCTGAGTAAATTTGACCAAGAGGCCTAAACCGAGGGGGAGACTGGTCTCTTTCTGAGCTCTATTGACACTGAATAGAAACGTGGGCTTAATTCCAATTTGTTTCCTAGCAAAATAAATACACAAATATCAAGGGAACTTCCTTGGTTTCAGAAAGAGGAAAGAGTCGAAGTTATTATAAGTATGAAAGGCAAATGAAAAGGAGATGAGTGGTTTTGAGGATACGATAAAAATATCTTGGTACGCAGTTCCATGTACGTGTAAAAGGATACTCTGAAATCTTTCCTGGCTGCAAGGGCAAGCGGCAGTGGATTACATTCCCCAGAAAGGTTGTGGGTGTGATTATATTCAGGGATATGCTGGGCTTGGACACCAGACCGAATCACAACATAAACATTAGAAATAACGCCTTTGTTTTTGCAAAAATCACGACAAAATCATCTCTCTTAAAATGCCAACATTATGTTAAAATCTAGATGCAAATATGCGTGTAAATATTTATGGAGTGGATGAGCGAACAATATATATACTCGAGAACTATAAAGAGTTCCCAGTTTAAAGACACCCTATGCATTTTAAGGTGCAGCCACAAATCCCCTGGTCCTACACCGTTTTGCTCCTGGCCCTCACTGCTGCACTGGCTTTAATTAGGGGCTTACAAAGTGGACCCCTTCTTGTTAGGAGCTAAACTGTTACAACCAATGTTTTGCGCTCTCAAGCAGATAACAGTCTGCCCGCGGGCAGTGTCTATCTAGTTAGTCCATATAATAAACCAAACGTTTAAAAGTGAACTGAAAACTCAAGGTGGGTCCCTCCAAACTTCCCGTTTCTTGTAGCCGTTTTGATCATTTAGTATTTATTTAACATTTTCATGTCTCGATTCTAAAACATAACACATGCATATTGTAGAAATTGTAGGTGTACAGATAGGTATAACAGAAAAAATGAACATGACTGGTAATCCACTATTCAGAGATAAAATATTGTTCTATTCTGATGTATTTTCTCTAGTCCAGTTTGCTATATATGTCAAAAATGGAGGTGGGCAGTTTTGGATCTTCCTTTTTCATTTAACATTTCATCCTAAGAATTTCTCACGGCCATTAGAGATTTTTCACACGTGGTTATGATAATGGCTGCATCATTTCATCCTGTGGCCATACTGTTCCCCTGGTGTCGGACATTTAGGTTCTTTCAAGCTTTTGTTATCAGAAATGGCTCTTTGACGAGCTTTTGTTTTCCACTGATCTTTGTTTGACCTTCTCCTCAGGTCAGAATCCCAAGGACAGGGAATGAAGACTTTCTAAGCTTCTTAAAACATCATACAACATTCCCTCCCCTTAGTTACACTCTAGCCTGCAGAGCAGGAGAGTGGCTGTTAGTTTTGTCTTTAACATAGAGTAAGCACAAGAATGTAAAAACAAATGCTTTTTGTTTTTTCCACTTTGGCAGGTGTAAAATGATTTTTCCACTTTGGCAGGTGTAAAATGATTATCTTAGGGTTGTTTGAATTTGCATTTCTTTGATTGCTAGTTAGCCTGAAACACTTCAATATGGTGATTGGTTATTTGTGGTTCTCCTGAAAATTGTCTGTTCGTGTCCTTTGCCCACTTTTTTTTTCCTATTTGTTTGTTTGCCTTATTTATGCTTGATAAGAGGTTTTTTTGATGCTAAAAATACAGTCCTTTGTCACCAGTAGAACCAATAGAGAATTCCATAGGAAAACAGATGTTCATACTAGCAGTACAAATTAGAAAGCTCCTGGGAGGATTTTATGAAAATAAGTTTTAAACTTTGTTGAAGGATCCGAATACATGGAAAGCTTGCTACATTTACACTTAGGAGGCCTCAGTAGTCTATAGATACAAATTCTCCCCACAGTAAGTTATAAATTCAGTATAATTAACAACAAAAATCTCCACAGGATTATTCTGGGAACTCAACAACTGGTTCTGAAATTAATATGAAAAAATGACAGTCCACACAAATCATAAATAATTTTGAAGAGAACAAAAGATAGTGGGGGGCGGGAGGGAGAGACCCATTTTACCAGATAGAGAGACATATTTCAAATTTCCAACAATCTGACAATCTGACAGTACCAACAAATGGTATTCTGACACAGGAAGGGACAAACTAATACACGAAACAGAGGAGAGACTCTGCTTCCCCCCTCAGAAAGAGTTAGTGATGTATAAAATGGCCTGCTTCACAAATCAATTGGGAAAAGACCAATCATATTCAATAAACGGAATTGAGACAATTGGCTCTCCATATGGAAAAATGTTAAAATTAGCTCCCTACATCATATCCCAAAATACATTTTGCTACATTGAAGTCCTAAAAGTTAAAACAACAGCAACAACAACAAAACAAACGTGCTTTGAAAGAGAAGAAAATATAAGAAGAGTGTCTCTATGACCTCAGTGCGTGCAGTTATTAGCTCTTGCCAGGACGCTGCAGTCCCTTCCAGCTTGTCTCCCTGGTTTCCTTTCAGCCTCCCTCCACCTGTTCTCTGCACTGCAGAACACAGTGACCCTTCTAAATTGTAGCTAAGACCAGGTCTCTCCTGCCTCTCTGCAGTGGCCCATGGGTAGGCCCTCCCCTGCCTACCTCTTTCTCTTCATTTCCTACCTCTTGCCCCTGCTCACTGGATTCTGGTCCCACTGATCTGCTGACTGTTCCACAAACATTTCAAACATCCTTACCACCCCAGAGCCTCTTCTCTGGCTTTTCCATCTATCTGGAATGCTTTTGCCCCTGATATGTCCATAGCTCATTCCCTCACTCCTCCTGGGTCTCTGCTTAGAGCGGCATCCCCTGATGGCCCTAGGTAGAGTAGCTCCCTTGTCCCTCTCTATCTGCTTACCCTTGTTTACTTGTCTTCATGGCCCCTTCACTCCCTGACAGTAACTTCCATATTTATGTAAGCTCCACGAGGGCAGGGGTCTTGTCTGATTTATTACTATAAGTAATAATAGAACAAAGAACAAAGCAGACATTCAATAAACATTTGTTCAATGAATGAATGAACAATCTTAGGTTAGATTCTTTCCTTCCTTCTTTCTCTTCCTCCCTCCACTTTCCCTCCTTTCCTCCCTTCATCCCTTTCTTTCTTTCAATAAGACATAAAAAGCACGAATCATAAAGGAAGAGATTAATAAATTTGTGTAACAAATTGTAAAGTATCTGAGTGGCTCAGTTGGTTAAGGATCCAACTCTTGATTTTGGCTCAGGTCATGATCTCAGGGTGATGGGATTGAGCCCCTGTTAGGCTCCGAGCTCAGCAAGGAGTCTGCTTGAGATTCTCTCTCTTGCCCTGCCCCTCCTGCCCCTCCAAATAAATAAATAAATAAAGTCTTCAAAATGTAAAGTATTTGTTTGGCACATGATATCACAAAAATGTTAAAAGCCATATGATGAACAATGGTAGGCATTCAAAACAGAATAGAAAGCCCAGAAATAAACCCATGATTATATGGTCAATTAATCTTCAACAAAGCAGGGAAGAATATACAATGGGGAAAAGATAGCCTCTTCAACAAATGGCACTGGGAAAACTGGACAGCTACATGCAAAAGAAGGACACTGGACCACTTTCTTACACCACACTCAAAAATAAATTAAAAATGGATTAAGGACCTAAATGGGAGACCCGAAACCATAAAAATCCTGGAAGAGAGCACAGGCAGGAATTTTTCTGACATGGGCCGTAGCAACATCTTTCTAGATCTGTCTCCTGAAGCAAGGGAAACAAGAGCAAAAATAAACTACTGGGACTCCATCAAAATAAAAAGCTTCTGCACGGCAAAGGGAACAATCAACAAAACTAAAAGACAAACTACTGAATGGGAGAAGATATTTGCAAATGACATATCTGATAAAGGGTTAGTATCCAAAATATATAAATAACTTATACAACTCAACACCGAAAACCCCCAAATAATCCAATTAAAAATGGGCAAAAGACACGAACAGACATTTCTCCAAAGAAGACATCCAGATGGCCAACAGACACATGAAAAGATGCTCAACATCACTCATCATCAGGGAAATGCAAATCAAAACCATAATGAGGGGGGG
>NC_138385.1:91928210-91961691 GCF_054177405.1 Leptonychotes weddellii | reverse complement strand
GCCTGGTGGTGGGTATTGAGGAGGGCACATTCTGCATGGAGCACTGGGTGTTATGCACAAACAATGAATCATGGAACACTTCATCTAAAACTAATGATGTAATGTATGGGGATTAACATAAGAATAAAAAAAAAAACCATAATGAGATATTACCTCACACCTGTCAGAATGGCTAAAATAAAAAACACAAGAAATGACAAGTGTTGACAAGGATGTGGAGAAAAAGGAACCCTCGCACACTGTTGGTGGGAATGCAAACTGGTGCAGCCAGTTTGGAAACAGTATGGAGGTTCCACAAAAAATTAAAAATAGAACTACCATATGATCTAGTTGGGTATTTACCCAAAGAATATGAAAACACTAATTTGAAGGGAGATATATATATATATATCACTTCTTCTTTACCTATTCATCTGTCAATGTATAATATATATATTATACCCATTCATCTCTCAATGTATTATATATATATACATATTCCATATATAATGGAATATTACTCAGTCATAAAAAAGAATGAATGTTGCCATTTGCAACAACATGGATGGATCTAGAGAGTGTAATGCTAAATGGAATAAGCCAGTCAGAGAAAGACAGATACCATATGACTTCACTCATATGTGGAATTTAAGAAACAAAGCAAATGAACAAAGGAAAAAAAAAAGGAGATGAACCAAAAAAAGACTCTTGATTATAGAGAACAAACAGATGTTTACCAGAAGGAAGGTGGGTGGGGAAATGGGTGAAACAGGTGAAGGGGATTACGAGGGCACTTATCTTGGTGAGCACTGAGTAATATATGGAATCATTGAATCACTCTATTGTACACCCGAAATTAATAGAACTCTGCATGTGAACGACACTGGAATTAAAATTTAAAAAAGCAAAAGTGACAAAGGTTAGTACCCAAAATATACAAAGAGCTCTTATGAATCAATAAGAAAAAGACAAATAATGCAATAATAATGAATAACAAATATGGCTAGGCAATTTACAGAGGAGAAAACACTGAGGACTACCACCCCCAGGGATGAAAAAAAACAAAAGGAAGAGGTTGGAGTATTAAAACTGAATGTTTTGGAGAAGAGACCCCGTGCAGCTTGGACTTATACTTCTGAGTCGGTGGGAGCTTATTATAGGCCGATACTGGTGTTTTTGAGCTCAAAGGGAGCCTGATACTCTCGCTCTGGGAGTGTTGGAAAAATTGCAAGCTGGAATCCACTACCACTGGCATGTATCACCACCCTGGGATGAAGAAGCACTGCATTAATGCTGACAGGCACAGGATGTAGATAGGAAGAAGCATTGACTTTTCCTTCTTCCCCAGACTTCTAGTTTTCTTCTAGAGTCCTGTACCGGCAGGGTCAATACAGGGAGCAGCTGGCCAAGGAGAAACTTGGTTTACAGAGTCTCAGCCTCCACATCATAAAGTGGTTCACAGGAGACAGGGCTTGAAGCAGAGAACAAAACAGCTTAATAACTGACACTCCCCAGCTTTGTGAGTCTTTTTGGAAGACGGGTCTTGTGTCTGCAAGGGGGTCAGCTATATCCTCTCTCCTCAACCCTGACAGCTGGAGTGTGACCCAGGCCATTTGAACGGACTATGAATCTTGAGGGAGTGATATCAAGACTGAGGAAGAGTTGAATAATTACTCAGGGTTGAATCTGCCATAGGGGGAGTCCAGAGCTGGGGGTGCCTGATGGGCCGAAGTGGTAGGACCAGCGGCAGCACCGAGTAAGACTGTTTTTGTGCCATAACTTGGCTGTGTTCCCTACTGTCTGGTCGCCCTTGCTCTCGCCTATCTTATGAGACTGTCTCCAGACATTCTTTCTATACTTTAATGACCCAATTACCAAGATATCCTTTTTCTGCTTACTTGCATTCAAGTACTCAAACTTATAAAAACATCATGCATGTGAATTTTTTAACAAATGACTGGAAGCAAACGTAAAATATCAAGAGTCGTTCCTTCTGGGTGATGGGGCTATAGGAGTTTGTTATAGTTTTATTTGTATTTTTGTAACTTCTAAGTTTCTCAAAAATATACAAAATTAAAATTTGAAAATCATGTGAAAATTACTTTAAAAATTCATAGAAGGCAGAATCTGGCTAGTCACCCATATATTTTCCTATATTTTAAAAAAGATACATTTAACTCTCAAATGTATCTGAATATTAACTGGTAGATACAGGAATGAAGCCTATATCTGAAAATTTTTTTTCCAAATTGTCAGTTTTCCTAGTTCCTACTTTCCGAGGCCCATTTGCCAAGTAATATTAATTTGAGTTAGTTTTTAAAATCTTCATACATTTTAGGGGTTATTTTCTGGTGTTCTAGAATTCTTTTAGTAATAAATTTGGACAAGCTGTATTAGTACCAGCCAGAGCTAATCACCATTTTAAACTCTGAATTCCAACTATTCATTTTTTTCCCCCATACTTTCCTGTTGTAGCTTGGGTTGTCCGGGAAGCAGGCTCTGAGACAGAGTTTAGTGGGCAGGATGTTTATTAAGTGTGTCCTTGGAGTGAACACCTGTGGAAGGGAAGGGAAGGAAGCAAGAGTGGACAGAGGGAGAAGCTGACCTGCGAAGCAGGCCCAGTGACAGTTTAGGGCAACCCAGCAGGTTGCTGTCTGACTAAAATGGCCCATCAAATTTGTCCTGTGTTGGGCTCAAATGGCCAGGCCTTTATACCCCCAGGCTTTCCAGGGTGTGGGCCTCTGCAGCCGAGGTACTCCCTGGGAGGGGGGATGCAACAGCACTCCCTGCAGTGGGGGCAACCGGCCCTTCACTGAAGGGGGCTCTGGGCAGTGCAGCTCCATGTCCACCACAGGCTTTAACATTCGAGAAGCACTTTCTACACGTCGGGCCTGGGCTGGGGTGTATTTGCGTTTGTTATATCACACAATTCTTACAGCACTCTGAAGTACAGGTTGTGTTTTACATTTTACACATGAGGAAACTTGGCCTGTGTTTGTTTTTCCTGATGAAAACCCAGCATGGGGCAATGTTTTACAGGTGGCCAGCCACTCGGAGCAGCCTGCCTGCTTACAGAGAGAAAGCAAGCCAGCTCTTTACTGGGGAGTGTCCAAAGTTTGGACTTGACGTTCTGCTCTTAACTTCCTTTTATACTCTCAGGTAACCACTCTTCTCTCCTTGCTCTCATTCCCTCTTTCGTTTTAGTTTATAATTTTGTAAAGATGTGTAAGTTGAAACAAGACTGGTGAGAGCTAGACGCAATTCTCATTTCTCTTTGCCTGTTAAGGTGTTTGCAGCGGGGTGGGTTGTGTTGACCTGATTCTTCGGTACAAGCATGATTGTACCGAAGACTCGATGTCTGCTCCTCTGACTCGTTGCCCCGAATTGCTTCCCTGCCCTTCATTGAATTTCTCATTAGTCAGCAACTGGATGTCCCAGCCACATGGAACACAGAGGTGACTCAATTTGTTATCTGATGATCTGGAAAGTTAACACCAGCAGGGCGCAGGGCGGTGCTTTAGTATCATTAAGAGAAGCAAATCTGTACCTATGAGAACTTTGGAAGGCATTTCTGCTTGGGAAATGGTGAACACAGATTTCTATGTGAGCATGTGGACAGGGAGACAGAAGAAAGCCAGATTATCAGGAGAAAACCAGTGGGGACGGAGCAGGGGAGAGGACTGGTGTGAACTTCAGGACTGGCTCTCACATCGACTCGTGAGACCAAGGACAGCTCTTAGGGCTTTGGCAGCTTTCTCTGTCAAGGTTCCTCAAAGCTCTTTGTTTCTACAGAGTCACTTGGAAAGGGAAGCATGGTAATGATCAAGACACGAAATTTTATTTTTTTTTATTTTATTATTTTATTTTTTTAAAGATTTTATTTATTTGAGAGAGAATGAGAGAGAGAGAGAGAGCACATGAGAGGGGGGAGGGTCAGAGGGAGAAGCAGACTCCCTGCCGAGCAAGGAGCCCGATGCGGGACTCGATCCTGGGACTCCAGGATCATGACCTGAGCCAAAGGCAGTCGCTTAACCAACTGAGCCACCCAGGCGCCCCAAGACACGAAATTTTAAACATTGTCACGGGAATAAAGGGCCCAGCATCAGGAATACAGTCAGTGACAATGGCATGGTGTGGTGACAGGCGGTAGCTATCCTGGAACAACATAGAAACTTGTCGCAAAACTATGTCGTATGCCTGAAACTAATGTCACACTGTGTGTCACCATACTCAAAAAATTAAAAAAAAATTTTTAAATTGTATAAAAGCATAGGAGATGAAGCAAAGGGATTGTATTACATGTTCCTATCACTTTGATTCTTTTAATCAGATGAAACTGTTAAAACAGTCAGCTTCTTTCACAGTAAGATTTGATGATCACGTGAACTGACGGGGAGGCAGGATTGCTCAGTACTTCAGAAAATGAAGACTCAGTCAATTTTCTTTTGGTGAGTTATAAAGTTCAGTCTCGGGATGACCATCTTGATACTTGGAAAGGGTAAAACCGATGCTTTTACAATGAGAGAAAGATTCTGAAGAACTTGGCATATCACAGAAAAAATTATAAATTCTTGGATCTAGCAGATTGTGGCTCATGTTTACTAAAAATACTTTGTTGGCCCAAATAAAATGATGAGGGAATAATAATTCAGATGAACAAAGGCACAAGAGGTGGAATTGATTTTAAAAGTATACAGAGGTAAAGCCTTAGTAGAGACTCTGCTGCAACAATGTAAAGGAAATGCAGGCCTCTACCTTTTCTTTAGTAAAAGGAATGTCACTGAGCTCAAGGACACCCTCGCTTCAGGTTCCAGCTCCCAATTTATTAGCTTCATGTCTTTGGGAAATCGACTGAAACGTCTTTGAGCCTTAGTTTGTTCAGCTGTAAAATGGAGATGATATCAGTGCCTATCCTTGTTGAGGATTAAAGTTCCTGCACTACGTGACACAAAATAGAAGCTCAAAAATATTAGAAGAGTAGAAATCTGAAACGAATGTCTTCATTTTTACAAAGCTCTTCTGAAAATAGGACCATGGAACGGATAGAGATGCAAACTGAGGACTTCTGTCTAATGTAACTAAAGTCATCGACAAACTCAATCGTGGAGATTTTAGCACAGGGAGAAGCCAAGACTTGAAATTTTATATTCTAGTCATTATGCTGTTTTTGTGCCAGAACTCCAAGGCTTCATTACTATTTCCTGTCGCTTTAAATATTGCACTAATTACTATGTCCTCTGAGAATGAATTAACAAAATTACGTCTAGACTCATGAGTGTAGAAATCATCTTATTTTTTAGAAAGATTTTAAATGGTTACATTGTGAGTAGGTACATATGCAGCAGGATATTCATGTAATTGATTCTCTTAGCTTAGAAAAAAAGGTTAATCAAATGCTCTGTTTGAGAAAGAGATAGAAAACAGCCGGCTTGCGCTTCTTCAACATGCTTTCCTGGCGTTACCGGTTGGTTGCCTCAAAATGTGACCTTATGCTGTGGGCAATGAACCAATTCCTTTCTAGCTAACTTGAGAGCTAACTGTGTGTGTGTGTGTGTGTGTGTATGTAAGTTATACATATTAAAAATTCACATATGTATATAAAATAGACACAATTTTCCCCTTAGGGACATTTTGGCTAGTTAACTCTGTACTGTTCTATGCTGTACCTGTTCTGAATTGTCCAGAATGGAATGTTGCTTTTGGCTCCCTCCTTTCTCCTTGTAGCTTGAGTAGTTTGTTGTGTGTAAATATGTATGTATGAGTATGTGTATGAACAAAATACTATGATAACACTTCACCTCAAATGAATGCAGTACTGTAGCAATGCGACCTTTCAGGAACTCGGTCGAGAATGAATAAGTAAGTAAAACAGGACTCTGAGTGGCTCAACTAGGTATATCACTCAGTCTGTGCACAAAGGCTCATGCCTTTTAGTATAGCAAAGCTTCCCAGGTCCTTCTTCAGGGCGTTTTTATTTGTACTTAACACACAATTCTTATCCACATGATTATCTGCCCTCTCTCCTACCCCCCAAGAGTTCATAACAGATTCGAAGCAGCGAATCAGAAGTGTTGTTTTGGGAGAGCACGTTCACGGGGTGGGGGTGGGGGTGGGGTGGGAAAGGAATGAGGGTGGCAAGATGTGTCACTGCTGATAACTCAGAGGAAGGGGAGGACAAGGAAAACCTATAAAAGCAGTCACAGGATTAAAAAGGCCCAGCAATCTGGGACCATTTAGAGTCAGGCTAATGGACTCTGAGGGCATCAATTTTCTACAGAAGAGAACAATTTTAAGAATTCACAATTCTTTTCAAGTCCCAAATCAATAAAGAAAGGTCAGCTTATGTTTAGAGGAAGAAAACGCAAGACACTAGGTGGGAAGATTTCGAAGTATTTTAACCTGAATTGATGTAACAGAGTTTAGGCATAATTTTCCTATGGTTGAACTTATCTTTTTTAGGAGCGCAGGTCTATGACTTCGAGTCTGGCTCCTTCTGCTTGTCAGAATGCTTGAGATGCATCTGTGCGGACTGATCAAAATTTAAAAAATGGTTTGTGCTTAAAACTGGAAGAACTTGCTCATCACCTAAGGTTTTCTGGTAACTGAGATTTGCTCTGCAGATAATTTAAAAACAGTGGGTTCTCAAAGAAAATCCAAGCTGTGGGAAAACAGGCAGTCGGCATTCACCGTTGGTGGGGAGAGTAAATTGATACAAACTTTCTTATTCTTTCCTAAGTTTTTCCTTCTCTCCTCTTCTTGTCAAACGAACACGCCAGAAGACCTGGCACAGAACAGCTATTCAACAATTAGTCATCTTCTTCCCCTTACCTTTTCTATTCTTCTCTGTTTACATCCCACTTTCTCTTTCTTTCCCCCACACCCGTCAATACTCTCTTGTCAAGTTGCTTTACAGGTCAGCCAGGGTGAGTAATTATGTTAAGAGTTGCTCATTATTTCCCCAATTTCCTTGACTTCGAAGAGGTGCTGTACGAATGTTAGTCTTTTTTTCCAAGTCTCTGGGACTTAGTCACCTGTTGAAAAGTCACCCAAAGAAATAGGGCTTACAATTTTGGCCTTTCATCCTGTATTTATTTACGTGTAGGTGTCAGGCCCATTTTAGGATGCTAACTGAACTCACCCTTCTTTGCAATTGCCCTTGTGGAAGCGGAGGGTCCACGCAGCCATGTTAGTACTGTGTAACCTTTGGCCTCAGCTGACTAGGCTGGGAGTAGACAACTGATTGGGGACAGCGAATCATAAGCTGGGCTGGCTTAATCAGACCATCTGTCTTGAGAATTGAAATAGAAGAATCCAGAGGGACACTCTGTGGTGGACTTTTGGATTGAAAAGCTATGTAGAGCTGGCTCTCAAATGTGGTGGCTGAGAGAAACTGCAGACATGCTGAGAGAACTTAGGGGCCCATGAGAGGCCCCAGAATTAGTCTCTGTCACTGACCTGCCAGTCGTTGCCTGACAAAATTATACTTCCTTCTTCTTTTTTCCTTTTTAAAAATCTTTTTTTGTGTGTTTATTTACATATGGCTGAATAAAACATGGAATAATATAAACTTAGAGATCAATTTAAACAATAGAGCTGCAAATCACTTAGTAAGCATTTATATTCATGAAGCTCCGTCAGGTAAAATGCTTACTAAGTGAACACTGCCTTCTCCACACTTTTCCAGGAAAGCCTCACAAATGATTGGAAAAAACGTCTGATTTGTTTACAGATAAACGCTCAATGTATGTGGATTTTCAGAATTGTTTATTTGGAGAAGAAAGAGGAAGAATAAGATAGTTTAGAGATATTCACAATTAGAATGTTCTCACGTATGGGCATTTATTGGCTCTGGAACACATGACATTTAAATATGTTCATTATCCAAATGGGCGATATATTCTGAAAAAACCAAATATGATGGTAAACAAAATGACATTCCTGAATATGGAGCACTTTTTAGTTTGAAAAACTTCTGATGTCTAGGGATATATTAATTTTGGATAAAATGTTTAAGGGAATAATATATGCAAATAATTGCACATTTAGAACATTTCACTTTACCTCACATAAGAACTATCTTTATGAAAGCTGACAAAAAAGTAAAACTTGGTAAGTACAAATGCCAAATATGGGTTTTAGAGTTCACTTGTGGAAGGTGGCTGAAAATGAACTATTAAGTTACCAAAATCATGAGATGCTAATTAAGCAATAACAACACAGGCTTACAGTCCATATTGAAATTTGGAAAAGCCAAGGATTGCAGTATATAGTACCTGATAAATTATGTAGGCCTCTGTCATTTTTTGTCTCTCTCCTGTATTAAAAATGAAAAAGTAATGTTGGTATTATTGCTAGTGCTATAAAATTTGGTTATTGTAGGCAATCAAGGTAGATAAATGAATAAGGCCACTAGAATATCATAAAAACAGAAATATTAAATAATAAAAATTTGTAAAATGTTGAATTTATTTTCCTGAGGACACTGGTGTACTATATCTAATCCAGAATTGTTGAGTCATGTGGGTTCAAAACAGTATTAATAATCTTGTATATACTTCCTCCTTGAATGTCCCTAACAGTTGACACTTCTCTTATTCCTGCAAATGTGAATGGCTTCCAGTTCCCAGCAACCAAACAATGTGTATTAGAACAATCGCCTTGCAGTTAATATTTGGTTTTGGGTCTTCTGATAGAAATGTGCTTATACATGATAGAAGCTTCATGGAGTATTTCAAAATTGCAGTGTAATGAGTATATTAGTTTCTGGTTGCTGTTGTAACAAATTACCACAAATTTAGTAGCTTAAGGCAACATAAGGTAATTTTCTTACAACTCTGGAGGTCAGAAATCCCTAATCAGTTTCACTGGGCTAAAGTCAAGGTGTTGGTAGGATTGCATTCCTTCTGGAGACTTCAGGAGAGAATCTTTGTCCTTGCCTTTTTCTGCCTTCTAGAGGTCGCCTGCATTTCTTGGCTGTGGCCTACTTCCTCACATCGCTCTAACCTCTTGCTTCTGTCATGATAGCTCCTCCCATCTCCTTTAACCTTCTTCCCTGTCTCTTATAAGGAGCCCTGTAATTATATTTAGGGCCCACTCAGATAATCCAGTATAATCTTCTCATCTCAAAATCCTTAGTTTAGGGGCGCCTGGGTGGCTCAGATGGTTAAGCGTCTGCCTTCAGCTCAGGTCATGATCCCAGGGTCCTGGGATCGAGCCCCACATCAGGCTCCTGGCTCAGCGGGGAGCCTGCTTCTCCCTCTCTGTCTGCCTCTGCTCATGCTCTGTCTTTCTTTCTGTATCTCTGTGTCTTGAATGAATAAATAAAATTAAAAAAAAATCCTTAGTTTAATCACGTCTGCAAAGTTCCTCATCATGTAAGGTAATATTCATACGTCCTAGGGATTACAGTGTGGATATCTGTGGGGACCATTATTCAGCCTACCACAGTCAGGATTTTTTAAGTCTCACAAAGTCAGAGTATATCAGGAGGAAGGGTGTATTACTGAGTGAAGAATGGAGTGTGTGAAGCTGAGTGAAGAATGGAGGAGGAATTAATGGACAAGCAGACACAGAGTCTTATAGATTCAGAGTCCCAAAGGCCACGTGGGGGGCAAAAGAAGTATATTCTTGTGAGGTTCTTATATTATATGTGAAGTGGCGTATTACTTGGAGGCAGACTGTGGTAAGTTAAAGAGAAGTATATAAACCCTAAAGCAAATGCTGAAATAACACAGTGAAGAGTTTTAGCTAATGAGCAAGCACAAAAGATAGAAGGGAGTCATAAGAAAACTCAATCCAAAAGAAGGGAGAAAAGAGTGAGAAAGGAACGAAGAACAGATGGGACAAATAGAAAACAAAGAGCAAGATGATAGATTTAAAAACAACTGTAGCAATAATAAGATTAAACGCAAATGGTCTAAACAACCCATCGAAAGGCAGAAATGATCAGATTAGATAAAAAAACAAAGCAAGACCCAACCGTATCAGAAATATGAAGAGGCTGGTTAGTTATATTTATTTGATTTTTTGATTATTTATTTGGTTATTTTCATTCAAATATGGTTAAGCATACTAGATATAACTTGAAATGAACATCTTATGTGTGTTTCGTATTGAAATTTTACTCACCAGTGAAGTTTAGAAATCTATTTCTTATTACAAGACTGTAAGATTTATTAGTTTTAAGTAAATGGTTAAGAACTCTAAGATAGCTAAAAAAGAAATAAATGTACAGATAATAAGAATATTAGAAGAGTGTCTTAGCTTAATAACTTTAGGAACTTCATCATATCCTTTCTGAGTCAACAAATGTTTACAAAAATGTAAATAATAATATAAGGAGAAACTCCCAAGTCACATACAACAATATCAATTAGATATCATCCTAATCCCTACATAATGAAGAATATAAAGAGCATGAAGATAAGAGGAAATTGCATTAGAAAAAAAATGAGTTACCTGAAAATATCTCACTTTTCCACTAGCCTCAGCTGAAAGAGAGCACTTACTGATTACCCCAAATTACCATGCCATGCCATAATGACAACTTTAAATTTTTGACTACTAAAATTTTTATAATAAAATTGTAATTACAATTAAATTTTGGATTAAAGTCCTGATTTATTCTTGTATTTCAGAAGTTCATTCTGTGATGGTGAGGTTCATTTTCAGCCAAATATCAGTTTTAATACTCAGCCATTTGACACTCAGCCAAAACTTGCATTCTGTGTGACTCTTCCGTGTGCATGTGTCCATATCCTGTTTTATAAACGAAACATTATAATAGGAATACGAGAGGCCCTCCATCTCCAATGTTCTTTTATAAGATGACTTAAAATAACTATAAAATGAAATCATTAGACTATATCAGAATTTAATTATTTATTCCCTTTTGTTGACCATTCAGTTTTTCCAAATTTATGAGTGATTAAAAATGTTCTCAATGTCTGGTACAATATATCTTTAACATCATCTCTGAATTTTTTCTCAGAAATCCTGTGCTGACTTCCACTCCTACATCTAATGTATAAGAGTGCCATTTTCCTACAGCCTTGCCAATGTTGCCTATTACTTGTTTTATAAGTTCTGACAATGTGATGGGCAAAACTGGCATCTTATTAATTCGGCTTGTGGTCTCTTTGGTTGCTTGGTCCAATTTCTTCTCTTGTGACATTCTTATTTATGTCCTTTCCCTTTTTTTCAATTGATGTTAGTATTTTTCATGTTTATTTACAAGAACTCCCTGTTTATATAGTAAGGATATTAACATTAACTTGTTGAAAATGAAAAATGTTGACTTAGGAATGCCTTCCATATTCTCATGTGTTCGCTACTTTGATAGGCTCAGATGGAGTGTGTGCGGAGGGAAGGCGAGGGTGTTTACCGGGCATATGATTGGTGGGGAGCATGTAAGCATGGGTGGAAATTCAGTTCATTCTCTATATGCCTCCAGACTGATTCTCCTAGAATAATACTGTCAACATGCCTTCTGCAGTTCAGAATCTCCCCAGTTATCTTCATCAGCCCCCTAGCAAAGCATAATTTCATCAGCCAGCCATGAACATTTCTCCATATTTTGGCTCTAAATATTTATTTTCAAATTGTGTCCAACCCAGCCCAACTCCATCAAGACTAGTGTAATGTGTAAGTGCTAGAGATAAAGAGATGACAAGGTGTCTATCTTCAAGGTGCTCACAGATGAGATGGAAGGGACAAATAAACAGAAAGATTGCAAGTGGTGAGGCAGACCTCATGTGCAAAGTGCGGTATGGGGGAGTAGGGGATGGACGGCCTGACTGGCTGAGGTCAGGGAATCTTAGCTAAATAGGGGATGGCTAAAATGCATTAAAATAAGTCTGGGCGAGTTGAGTAGACCTCCCTCTTGTACTTCCAGATCTTTCATGGTCTTGTCTAGAGGTGAGATGCATACTCACTGAGCAGAGGTCTCCCTTTACCGTGCAGTTACATCTGGAATAAAACCAGTGAAAGCCTATCTCTCTTTCCCCACCCCTTTCCAGATGTAAGCTGGCTAACACCTGTCTTTCAATGAAGGGGAGCATGCAGGTGGCTCCCTGACAAAACCAAGTGGGTTCAGACATTAGCAGCTGGGGGGATCCAAGCCCTTCAGGTCTCAGGCGGTGGTGGAGGAAATAAGTAAAGCTTCTATCCCTGCCAAGCTCTTTGTGTGCCCGCCAGTTGCTGTGACTCACGCTGAGAGGCCACTTCTTGGCAGTGTCAGTGGGAAATGCGGGGCAGCACAGGTTAGATAGGTGTAGAGTATGTACAGGAAATAGGAAGCTGAGCCGGGCTGCTGCAGAATATGGGAAGAGTAGTCTCGGGGCTTTTGCTACAGGGGTTCTGTGGTTTATAGTACAGTGCGAACCTATGCCTATTCCCTTGGTCATTGGATTATTTGCTAATGCTTAATTTTTTTGTTTTGTTTTGTTTTTTTGCAATAAACCCTTTTGATATCAGTGAGCTTAAGGAAATGTTAAACGAAATAGTAAGTACCGAATTTCCACCACTCCAGTCTATTGCTGTTGAGTGTATAACCTGCACGGGGTTTGTGCGCACGTTATCACGTGCCATGGAGGCCACAGAGATGTTACTGACCACGCGGGAAACAGAAGACCCAAAGCCGCTGATGAAGCGTTACCATCGGCTTGGGAAGAGAATTGTCACCGTGAGGAGACGGCCTGGAGCTGGTGATTTCCCGCATGCAGCTGCAGTGTGTTCGGGCTGCTCCTGACATCTGTGGGCAAGAGGACAAGCGAAGGCCCACATTCCATTAGGTTTAAATATTTACAAGATCTAAAGCAAGCTAGCAAAGTGTTAAATAAAATATGTCCTATGCTCTTACCTTGACAAAATACCTTCCTTATGATAAAAAATGTGTAAAGCTATGGTTTTTATATGGAGTTGGCAAAAACTCAAAGATGATGGAACTTAAATATTGAGCATGTCTGAATGTTGTCTTGATGGCCTAGTGAAGTTTAGATGAGTAATAAAAGTCAAGTAATCTGTAATTCATGAATTATTATATATTTATTCCACAAAGTTTTTCCTCCATTTTGGCGAAATCACTGTTTTTATATTTGAGATCTTCACATAATTTGTTTTCTATTTCTAAAGATCTAAAGGATTAAAAAAGAAAATCTAATTATACTAAAGGTGTATAAAACTTGAATATATGTTCATCCAAATATGTAAATAAAAGTGAATTTAAAATATAAAAAATTGGGGTGCCTGGGTGGCTCAGTCAGTTAAACATCTGACTCTTGATTTTGGCTCAGGTCAAGATGTCAGGGTCGTGAGACCAAGCCCCTGTGTCAGGCTCTGTGCTAGGTATGCTTAAGATTCTTTCTCTCCCTCTCCCTCTACCCTTTCCCCTTCTGCATATGCACGCACGTGTGTGTGCCCTCACTCTAAAATAAATAAATAAAAATTTAAAAGTAAAAAAAAATCAAGTTACTTTTCATGTTTTCAAAAATGGTACCTCCTGAAATATTCAAAAGTATCAATTAAAATTAAAGGAAAAACATAATTAATGAATATCATCAACTTTTACAATCAAAATTAAATGAGGGTGAACGTTTCAATTTAAGTCTGAAATTGAAAGTGAAATCCAACTGTATTAAGGAATTTTATAAAAACAGAACTATTCATAATTCTAGGGTTCATTGTCCATCTAGCTGTAATTTAAAGACTCTGCAGCATGTTTCACTCATGTTATAGCTCGACTTATATTTACTTACACATAAATAGAGAAAACGAAAATAGATATGTGTATGTGAATGGATATGTGTACATACACATACCAATTTAAGAATAGTACGAATTGTTTAGGATTAGAAAACATTACAGATACATAGTAAATCACTAGTACTTTTGAAACCAAGAAGTGAGTGAAACAAAAAGAAAAGCAAGGCAATGGATGCTCAGCACTAATTGGAAATAATACTTGATTATGCATTAATCCACTGTATTCTTGTTATCTGCAGGGAGATAGTTGACAAGTCAATTGATCTTCCTTTTCTCTTATATAAATCTCTCTACCACTCAGCTCCTGCTTGCATTCTGTAACTGCTTCTGTCTCTGATTTCAGCAACTGCATTTGGATACAGTTGCTTTCTGTTTCTGGAACACTGGGAAAGAGTTGTGGAGAAGAGATTCCTGAGCTGTGAAAGGTGTTAGTCTTGAGTGTGGATGGGCAGAGTTTTGCTCCCCAGTCTACCAGCACTGGGTTTTGGATCTTGAGTGAGAGAGCTGGCCACGAGTTTTTAAATGTACTTATTTTTTTGTGTTTGTGATGTGCAGGGCCCCTAAAATTCAGGGCCCAGGGCAGAGATCCTTCCTGTCTACATCTAAGGGTATTTATATCTCGCTTTGTGTTGAGCTTAATTCAGCTGAACTTAATTCCAAGTTTTCTTGTGCATATATAAAAGTGAAGCCATTCTTGTCAATGTGTTGCTCCAGCAGATGCAGAAGTTCACCAAGAGTTAAATGATACATTTTATATTGGTGTCATCACCTGCCTCAAGTGAAAAATTAGTTCATTCCAATTACAGTTTGATATCTGCATTCAATTAACGGAATCAAATAAAGCTTTTGAAGATTCATTCAAAAGTAAAAGGTGAAACGTCTGCCATTATTGTTAGTAAAGTCATAGTAAATTAATTTAAAAAGTTCAGCATTTGCAGATAAAATTACTTGTTTTGAGGGTAATGGATAAAATACAAATTTGGGGCCAGCACATCATGGTGAAAACAATGTCTTTGCTAAAATTAAGAAATTCATGGAACTGAAATATACTTGGAACTAGTCCAGGCGCATGCATAAGTTATAATCTGTGTATAAACAAGCTGCAATATTTTACCAATGAAAACAGAAGATGCGGTTGTCAAAATTTACAAATGTTTCTATTTATATGTTTCAGTAACTGAAATACACAATTTTTATGACAAAACTGATGTTGAATTAAAAATACTTAACATGACAGTATGTGTTTTCTCTTTTTCCTGGTGGTCGACGAGCAGATTTTCGAAATGTTTGAGGCTTTGAAGAACTACTTTGTAAATCAGTCTAAGTGTCCTACATTGTCATTGAACATTTTTGCGAGTGAGTCCTCTAAATTTTATTTCACTGTTTTCTCAAAACCATTTGGAAATCTTTAATCAAAGCATTCAAAGAATGTTCACATTTGAAGATTTTAGAAAAATAAAGTCATTGCAAACAAAGCTTGCAAAGAGAAAAACAGTGAGATTAAGCTATTCAAAACAAAAGAGGAACTAAACAAACGTGTGGAATTTAAGATGCCTGCTTACAACTCTTCCATGATTTCCCAATGGGCTTACCATTATCCTTAGAATTAAGACTGAAATCCTTCAAATCCCAAATAACTGACTTATAAACAGACTTGGAAGAAACCCATTCTCAAGTTAGGGCAAAGAGTTGGGTATTTACTTTTTAGGAGATGTTGATACGAGGCTGCGATGTAGTCACCAAGGAGGCATAAGCTAGGAATGTGGGTGCTGGGATTGGCTAGGAATGCCCGGCCGGCAGCAAAGTTCATTCAAGGTCGGCCAGCAAGTGACCCGGTGTTCTATTCGGGTGGTTCGGAGGGCCACCCTGGGAGTGCAGTGGGATGGGGGAATCAGGCAGAGCAGGGGCTCCTGTCTACACTTGCACTTTTTCTGAATGCTGAAAACCAGGGCTGGGATCAGGCAAGAGAGCTGTGAAGAGCACAAAATTCAAGACGGCGTTCACTTTCAGATGTGTGCAAGTACACCTGAGACCCCAGGAGTGAGAGTCTCTGGAAAAGTTACACTTTAGGTGCTTTTCTCTCCTCACTCTAGTCCAGGCCCTGCAGAAAACACTTTCTCTCTACACCCTATCAAGGGCTTTGAAATCTAATTCAATATCTTAGTGCCCTAGGAAATTCTTCTTCTTTCCTCTTCTTCTTCTTCTTCTTCTTCTTCTTTTAAATATTTATGTGTTTATTGGGGAGAGAGAGAAAGAGCGCGGCTGGGTAGGAGGGGCAGAGGGAGAGAGAATCTTAAGCAGACACTGCGTTGAGCCCAGAGCTGGATGCAAGGCTCAATCTCACCACCCTGAGATCACGACCTGGGCCGAAACCAAGAGTACCATGCTTAGCCGATTACAACACCCAGGCGTCCCCCTAGGGAGTTATTCTTGAGTAATTTTTGAATGTAGATTGTAAAATGCAGACTCCTTTATCTCCACTTCAAATATGCTGAATTGGAATCTCTGAGGGTAGAATTCAGGGACCTGTATTTTAAAAAAGTACTTAGGTGGTTCGGTTGCATGAGGTGTATAGGATCCACTGGCCATTAGCGCTTAGATGCTTTTCTTCATGTCTGACCTCACAGTTTGATCCTGGTAGGTAACTGGGTGGAGGATCTTAATTAAACACCCCCCTTTGTCATACCCATTCTGAATCAACTGAGAAATAGAGGCAAGATACATGTGCGAATTAAAGAATAGCATCACTGGTCAAAGAAGAAACCACAAAGCAAATGAGATGCTACTTAGAGTTGACTGTATCCAAAATTGTGGGATGCACATAACACAGTGCCTAGGTGAAAATGTATAGCATTAAATGCTTATATTTGAAATAGATTCTCAAATCAATGGGACATGCTTCTACCTTATGAAACTAGTAAAAGAAGAGTAAATGAAACCCAAAGCAAATGGAAAGAAAGACATAATAAAAGAGCTGAAATCAATGAAATAGAAAATGGAAAAAATTAAAGAAAACCAAACTAGAAGTTGGTTTTTTGAAACCATCAGTAAAATTCATAAACTTTAGTCAGACTGATCAGGAAAGAGAGATAAAATGCAAATTAATGCAATACCAAGAATGAAAGAGGAGATATCATTAAAGATCATACAGACATTAAGACTATAATAAGGGACTATTGCGGACAGTTTTATGCCAATAAGTTTGATAAACTAGAGTGAAAGTTTTGAAAGACACAAATTACCAAGAGCTCACTGAAGAAGTTACAGATAATCAAGATAACTTTATACTGGGGCGCCTGGGTGGCTCAGTTGGTTAAGCGACTGCCTTCGGCTCAGGTCATGATCCTGGAGTCCCGGGATCGAGTCCCGCATCGAGTCCCGCATCGGGCTCCCTGCTCGGCAGGGAGTCTGCTTCTCCCTCTGACCCTCCTCCCTCTCATGCTCTCTGTCTCTCATTCTCTCTGTCTCAAATAAATAAATAAAATCTTTTTTAAAAAAAAGATAACTTTATACTATGAAGTACACCGCTTTCATAGTGAACACTCTCCCAAAAAACTACAGATGAATTCTACTAAGCATTCAAGGAAGCAATAATACCATTGCTATACAAACTTCTCAAATAAAAGAGGAGCAAAATTTTCTCAACACATTTTATGAAGCCAACTAAAACCTGACACTAAAACCACACAAAGATATAATAAGAAAACTATAGACTAATATCTTTCATAAACATAGATGCAAAAATCTTTAACAAAAAGTAGCACATCAAATCCAGTAACATGAAAATGATATTACATAATGAAGAAGTAAGATTTATCCCAGGAATGCAAGGCTGTTTTAATATTTGACAACCAATCAATGTAATTTACCTTACTAACAGATTTAAAAAGAAAAACTGATCATTTCAATAGTTGCAAACAATTTTTGACAAAATTCAACACCAATTTTTAATAAAATCTGTCAGAAAACTAGGAATAGAAGGGAATTTCCTTTACAGCTAAACTTAATGGAGAAAGACTGAATGGTTTCCCCCTCAGACCAAGAACAACACAAGTATATTTTCTCTGATTATTTCTATTCAACATTGTGCTGGAGGTCCCAGCTTATAGCAGGAAGGCAAGAAAAATTAATAAAAGGCATACTGATTGGATAGGAAGAAACAAAACTGTCTTTATGAGGAGATGGAATGTTCATCTACGTAGAAAATCCAAAGAATCTACCAAAAAGCTACTAAAACTAAGTGAGTTTAGCAAGGTTGCGTGCTTGAAAAATGCAATACACTAGCAACGCAGAACTGGAAATTGAAGTAAATGATATTATTTACAGTATCACAAAATATGAAATACCTAGGTATAAATGTGACAATATGTGCC
This sequence comes from Leptonychotes weddellii, assembly GCF_054177405.1. Lineage (NCBI taxonomy): Eukaryota > Metazoa > Chordata > Mammalia > Carnivora > Phocidae > Leptonychotes > Leptonychotes weddellii. The sequence continues at coordinate 91,943,578 of NC_138385.1, read as the reverse complement.
AAATTTTAACACTGAAAATTACAAAACATTGCTAAGAAAAATTAAATAAGACCTACTAAATGGAGACATCTATCATATCTGTGGATTGGAAAACTCGATATTAAGATGCCAATTCTCTCTGACTTGATCTATAGATTCAGTGCAATCCCAATCAAAATCCCTGCAGGATTTTTGATAGAAGTTTGCATGTTGATTCTAACACTTGTATTTATGTGCAAAATATTACATCAGCTTTTTATTGCTAGAGAAAATGCTGGAAAACATTGATTGAATGTTCACCATATTCCAGGTATTGTTTCACATACTTTGAATGTATTAAGAAATCAAATTGTTCCAAAAACTCTCTAAGGGAGGTAGAATAACGTTATCCCCATTTTATGGATATGCAGACACAAAGCAGGAAAATAACTTGTCTGGGTTTATCAGCTTTTGGGTTGGAGAGTCTGCCATTGACTCCAGGCTACTGGAATCCAGAGTCTGGCTGTTTAATTACTTGGAATCACCAGTTTCTATACAAATTAGCTATTGCTACAAACAACCACAAAATCTCAGTGGCAAATAATAATAAGCATTTCGTTTCCACGTGTCTGCAGGTTGGCCGGCATTGGCTTTGCTGATTTGGGCTGGGCTCAGATGGGCAGCTCCAACTATAAGCAGGGTTCATGTCTGCTCCCCAGGTTTCCCATCCTCCCTGAATTATTGGTTTAGCCATGGCCTGTTCTTCACATGGCAATAACAGAAAGCAAGAAAGAGTCCCCCCCCCCTCCTTGGTTCCATTAGAACCAAGGCCCAGATCACTCTTCTACTCTTCTACTGTTTCTACCTTTTAATTGCCTAAGCAAAGGGGGAGCAAGTGGACAACTGCAGGTCTCTCCTAGAGGGCAAGGAAGCCCCACCCCGGTGCACTTACAATGGGGAAGAGACAGTAAGCCCTAGGAATTCCTCCCATAGGCAGGATGTCTCCAGAAAGTCAAATGCAAGAGGAGGGACCATTTGTGCCAGTGACGTTTATGCCACCTGATGCAAGATGAACGGAGGTCAGAGTTTTGTCTATTTTTGTAAGTGTCTCATGAAGAGAGGAGCAAAGGGTGAAAGCTTCTGTCCGCCATGTCTGTAAGGACACAGAGTGTGAGGAGAACTTTCTATTTAAGGGATGAGGAGGAAAGGAGAGAAGAGCTTTTCCTTTCACAGAAGGTTAGGACTGGGTTTCTACACTTCACAGCATTCCTCTTCTAGCACCGAACACAACTATTAACAAAGAAGGGTCTCAAGAAATATTTGCAGTTGAACAGTAAAAGAAACTGTTGCATTTTCCCTCTTGAAGAAACTCCAAAATTTCCCTCTCTCGAACCTTACTCTTGGGGGTTCGTCTTGGCTTGGCAACACAAACAGTTGTTTGCCTTCCGAGGAGTATTTTGGCCAATTGTTTCAGTTGCCCTGAGTTCCCCCAATATGGCACAAAAGACGCTTGTCCTGCTGGAGTTTAGAACTGATTGCAAAACTAACCCTGGTTAGCAAAACTGGCAAATTCCATCTAGTGTGTGTGCATTTTTGTTGTATTTACGTTTGTGATTTGTGTGTGTGTGTGTGTGCACGCGTGCGTGTGCACCCACTCTGAACAGTTTCCATAGGAAAAAGAAAAGCAAGATGTTGCCCAGCTGCATTGTTCTGGCAAGACTTTTTCACATACTTCTCCATGGACGTTTCTGCAGTGCTCCCCTCTCTTCCTGGCTTCCTGTTTCTATAGAATAGCAAAGGTCTGCAGAATCTCTCCAGCTGTAGCTTAAAGCCATCACTGAAACAACTTTGGACTGACCATTCTGAGGTGGCGGGGGGAGGATGGGAGGTAAGGAGCTTGTGCCCTTATTATATAAACCAGTCATTAGTGGAAGGAATTTGGGGTAGGCAACTAGTAGTGTCTGCTCCAGATGTTTTATTTCCAGCAATAGCTTCCAGCATGAGTTTTCTAAGAAATCATAGCAGAAATGCTAATGTTTTAAGGATGGAATGTAGCTCCCACCCGCTTCTGGGTTTTATTCAATGGGCTACAGAAGCTCATTGTGCCTCAGACCCAACTTCTCCTCTTCAGACTCTTTCAACCTCACTTGTCTCCTGGACCTTCTGAGCATTCCCCTCTGTCCCAGCATCCGCTGTTCTCTAGCCCCAAGACCACTGCCTTACATAAAGCCCTCACCATCTTTTGTCTGGATTCCTCTGCCTGACTCCAGTCTTGCTTCCTTCCAGTCATTTCTCTACTGGTAAGGATTATCTTTTGAAAACTGGAATCCTTTGTTTAGGTTCCTTCGAAGCTTCCCCATAGCCATTAGGATGTAATCCAAGCTCCTTACTTTGAAAACAAGGCCCCTTGTGTGGGACTGGAAGTAGGGTGAGGCAAGCAAGACACCTTGGGTGCAAAATTTAAGGAGACACTTATTCTCAAGGATCAGGCAAATGTACGGTTGGCACTTGAGAATGAATGCCACCTTAATTTTTTTTAAAAGTCTTTATTGTTATGTTAACCACCATGCATTACATCATTAGTTTTTGATGTAGTGTTCCATGATTCATTGTGTATAACACCCAGTGCTCCATACAGAACGTGCCCTCTTTAATAGCCATCACCAAAAGAAAGAGTCAACAAAACCAAAAGACAATCGACAGAATGGGAGAAGATATTTGCAAATGACATATCAGATAAAGGGCTAGTATCCAAAATCTATAAAGAACTTCTTAAACTCAACACCAAAAGAACAAATGATCCAATCAAGAAATGGGCAGAAGACATGAACAGACATTTTTCCAAAGAAGACATCCAAATTTGCCACCTTAATTTTTACTCCCTTGGTGGCTCCCTGGCCCCGGCCTTGTTGCTGTGCCTTCGCGCTGGCCCTGTTACTCTCTGGTCTCATCTTTCATCACACGCCCACTCAAGTCCTCATTTCTAACCCAGTGGGCTGCTTGCGGTCCCCTGAACTCACCTCATTCTTACCATTGCTACCGTAAAAGCTGAGCAGTGGATTCTTCCCGAGGCTTCAGGTAATGATAAAGGGACAGAAACTCAGAAAATATTGGTCTCATGATGAATCCCAAATAGCAAAAGGGCAGCAAATGTGATTATTTTTCAAAATTTTTTGTGATAAAATACACATGAGATAGAACTTACGATAAAGTGTATCCTTGAATACATTCATGTTGTTGTAGAATCATCACGACCATCCATTTCCAGAACTCTTTTCATCTTGCAAAGTCATATAAGTAGAGTCATAAAATAGTTGTCTTTTTGTGATTGACTTATTAAACTTAGCATAATGTCTTCAAGATTCAACCATATTATATTTTAGAATTTCCTTCTTTTGTTAAGGCTGAATAATATTCCATTGTATGTATATATCACATCTTTAAATCCATTCATCTGTCTATGGACACTTGGGTTGCTTCCATGTTTTAGCATTGTAAATAATACTGCTATGAACAAATATCTCTTTGAGACCTTTCTTTCAAGTCTTTTGAGTATATACCCTGAAGGAGAACTGCTGGATCATATGGCAATTCTAGCAAATATGTTTTAAGCCTAGCTCAAAGGCATTCATTTTGTCTAAAGCTTTTACATGTAAAACAAACAAAATATTGAAATCCATCTTTTATTACAGTCATTGCCATAACAACGTCCTATCTCATAGCATATGGTCACTGCAGTGCAATTTACTTTAAAATACTTTAGCAAAGGTAGTATGATACATACTTCTGCACGTTAGTTTTAATCTCTACCCCAGGGCAGTGGTGAACATTCAAAGTTTTCTAATTGAGGATATTCATTCCGGGGATTATTCTTCCTTGAAAGACCCTAATCAGATACCAACATGCCCAAAGCAACTACTATAAGCCTGCAAATATCTTTATCTCAGATCAATATCATAGGATTTGTTAATTAGCCTAATGGATGTTAGAAATAATTTCTCATCGGTGAAATGTATGGTATTCAAACAGTGTGCATTAGCTAGAAATACTGTTTAAGAAGTCCTGTCCCTTGCATGATAGGGGTCTAAGAATCTGGTGAAGCCAATAGCCCACGGTTCTTTAGAATGGCACTCCAGGCTTAGGATTCCAGACTGGTCCCTTGTCTGGCCACTTATGGGGGGACTCAGTTGTCTGAATATCGCGTGAACCTTTCATGCAAGAGGCGGTAGGAGCAGCTCAAGGGTCACCAAACTGGGACTTCACTCAACTTCCAGGACAGATTGTACGGCCATCTGGGGGTCTCCATGCTATGAATGTTTGTATTAGAGTCAGAATTTGGTCTGACATTTGCTTTTATTATAACATACTACCTGACAGTGAGGTTGTTGGAAAGGAGACCTATTGCCCTCACTTACTTGTGACTAGTGAAGACTACTCCTACCCATCCAAAAAACATCCTAAAATCTGAGACTCACCAATCTGCTCAGGTCAATTTGTGGTAGGTGATTTACTGGAAGCAAATGGGAGGGTAAACCTGCCTATGCAATCTTCGTCCCAATTTGGATACACTTGCCTGCTTGTCAAGGAGATCTCACCTAGTAATCCTATCAGCCTTTGGCCCTTAGTATCTTGTAAATATAGCCCTTGCCCCAAAGAACTGGGAAGAAATTGTCTCCATGAACTAGGTATTCCAACACTTTGATAACTTGTTCCCATATATTGCCTCCCAACGTCCAGCAATAAAGCATGTGTAAATTTAAAAATTACATATAGATGAAAGGTAAAGGTAGAATGTTCAACTCCATTTTCCTTTTATGGCTCTGGCCCCAGGAAACACAAGATGTTAGATGTACTTGGCACAACTGAAGAGAAACACTGCATATTAAAACTGTGTCTGAGAGAAAAAAAAAAAAACATTTCATGGTGCCACAGTCAAGGATCATTGAATTATTTAAATGTGAAATCATAGAATTTGTATAAACAATTAAATGGAGAAAAAGCAATATATGATTTGAGTAATAGTTAACATTTTCTTTAATTGTTTAAGCTGTGACCATATTTTATGAGCAGCAAATTACAAAGACTGAAAATTCATGATATAATTATAAAGTGTGAAGACTGATTTTCATATATTGCTTATGGAGTGAGTCTCATGGATTACTGTCATAAACAAATATAACTTGAAACCATATCAACAGGACACATTTTAATGATATGCACATAATTGCTAGTGTGCTGAGTAGTGATTTAGCCTAAACGGTAAATAGATCACTTAAAGGATATAATTAGTATTATATTTACAGAGTTGAATTAATTTTTGTGCTTTTCTCTTCTTACTCTGATGCAGATTATAGATCTTGGAGAATTAAGGCTGACAGTTTGCTCTCATCTTTAAACGGTCTCATGCACACACAGAAAATGGCACACACTTAAAGCTGAGGCTGGCCTCAGACATATCAACACGTGGGGTTCTATTTGTTTCTCATTCATCAACCCTCTGGGCCCCAAGGTAGAGGCCCCTATGCCGCCACTCCCCCCCTTGGGGTCCTTGTATCAGCTGTCAGCCTGGGTTGTAGCATCACCCCAGTGAGTGTGGTGGTGTGGTGAGGAGGGTGTACCCCTGGGGTAGAGAAGGGAGAACCTGAACTGTGAGGAACAGTGGGCCCAAGAGTGACTCAAGTAGGCCCTCACTTCTCCCTCTCATTCTTTGTTCAGTCTCTCCCCAAACCACCTTGGAGCCCAGTGCAGGGAAAACACAAAATGAAACTGAACATTCCAGTGCACTTGTTCAGCATCAGACTGCTAGGAAAAGCTTTCAAAGTGAAATTTTTATGTCAGTATGCTTTAACAGTTATCTGCGGGTAGCTTAAGTCTCTGATTAAGTTTTGGGGGATGTCGATTAATGAAAAAAAAAAACAACCCAAAGCTTCCCTGGTGGCTCTCTTGGGACTTCTACTAGTGGCACCCTGACATGCCCTCCTTCTCCTTCTGGGATTCCCCATCTAGGCTTATCACCTTCAGCTCAGTGGCCCAGAATCCACAGCCTCAAGAACTCCTTGATGCTACTGCTTTGTCTGAAAGCTGATACAACTACCCCAAGATGAGGAACGGCAGCACAGTATTACCCTTGAGGAATATGGATGGCCTGAATCTTGGGCTATGAAGGGTTGGGGAATCAGGGACAAGGTAAGCCCAAGTATGCGTGTGTTTGAGCCCAGCCTGAGCTGTTAAATGTGTGCTCTTGTGGGTGTAGCAGTGAGTGCCATTAAGTTTGTGCCTGGAGAACACCAGATGGGAATTACCTCTGGAATCTGAATTGTTGGAAGTCCTAGAGTAGATGATGATAATATTGGTGTAGAGACTAAAGAGGAGAGAAGGGGAGATGAAAGCACATCTTGTTTTGCAGCTCTACCAGGGACCACCCAGTGAATATGTTTCCAGGAACAGAACGTAACTGCATATTCCAAAGGTAGTATGATACCCTATGGTTAGTGGATCGAGCACTGGCTTCAGATTCAAATCTATCTGGGTAACTTTGAAATAGTTTCTTAACCTCTATAAGCCTCAGTTTCATTATCTACCAAAATGAGGATGCATCTGGATTTTTTTTAGCAAAAGAACATGCTAAAGTACCCAGGACTATACTACAGGGGAGCTGTGGTCGTCCATTACAACCATAGCCCCCATGTCTCCCCATAGTCCTGCCCTTGTGTAGTTCCCGTCCCTTGAATTGGGCTGGCTTTGTGACTCACTTTAAGTAATCGAGTGTGTCCAGTGCCTCAGCCTTAGGAAGACCCCGTAGCATCTGCATTTGTGCTCTTGGAAGTTCTGAGTCACTATGTAACAATCTGGCTATCTGAAATGTAGAGAGCATGTGGAGAGGCTATGTGGAGAGAGAGAGAGAGAGAGAGGGAGCTCCAAGCATCCTGGGGTCCCGGCCGAGCCCAGCCCTCAACCAACCTGCCAGGTTGTTGTGAATGTCCTGTGAATGCAGACACAGGAGTGATGGACGGTAAGACCAGCAGAAGAATTGCCTAGGGGAGTCCAGCTCAGATTGTGGAACTGTGAGCCATGAAAATATTTGTTGCTTTCAGACATTAAGCTTTGGAGTAGTTTGTTATGTAAGAATAGATAACTGAAACAGGGATCATGAATATTATACAGATTTTTAAAATGCAGTAAGCCCATGTCATTCATAAGGTGTGTGCCTTAGGCTCTTCTTGAAGACATTATGGCATTTAAACTCATTACATGCAGTCAGCTAAGACTAAAATATTTGAGTAGCCCTTTCAGACTTAAGATGATTTTCGAACATGATGTGTTTGCAATCTATTTAGAAAAGATCTCGTCACTTCTTCACTTCAGCACTGATATCCATAGTTGCCATTATCTGAGGGAAGCTTTCACTGAGGACAAAGTTTGCCTCTTATTAAAGCTTCCTGTGTAGATGCAGGAGAGAAGAACAAAGCCACTTGGAGATGAGGTTGACAGGTGGTCAGCCAGGCTTATTCGCTAGCTAAGCACCTTTTCACTGCTCTCTGGCTTGTAGCATGGGCGATGCAATTTTGTGCCTTAGTGACAAATTATTATTAAATTATTTATGTCATAGATATTCAGGGTGATTCAGGCATAGCTGGAATTATGAGTGTTAAATCCACAAATGGAAACTGTAATAAACTGGGGGTAGGTGTAGTTATTGTCTACCTAATATTCTGTCCTTCCCTCCCCAACTTTCTTCTTGTAGCAGAGTTTATTTTGCTTCTGGAAAATCCATTCTGTATGGACTGGGTCGAGATGACCCTTGCTCCTTGCCACAGGGTTGGGCACATGATCCAACCGGGCCATTCAGCATATGTTGGGTTCCCTTCGAAAATGTTGGGAGCCTCTGATGGTTAGCTGTTGGTGGAAGTCAGGTATCTTCTCCCTTATAACCCAACTCCCAGATAGTATCCTACAGGGAAAACAAATCTTAGACTAAACCTCACAAGAACTACAAGTATTTATTAGCAAGCAGCTCCAAACACGCTATTCGGTCTGTTCTATAGTTCAGGGAACTTCTGTTCTTACCTGGACAAATAGCACCTAGCATGACAGTCTTTTGTGGATGCCTCAATATCCCAACAGTAGGACAGGTCAACCCTGTAAGCGGGCCTGGAGACAGAGTTCTCCTTGAAATGGAGTGATGCAGGGTAGTGGGGTTCCATCCTTCCAGGGCTGCCCGTGATATGAGAATGCTGCTTTTGCCAGATTCTCATGCAAGTGTTGTGGGGCTTCTACAGTCTTCCTAACCATTTACTACTTTGGACATTATTCGTTTTCCCTATGTCATTTTCCTAACCTTCTTTATGTTAATTAGGAAACATTCCATGTGTAGGTCTTGATAATATATGCTAAGTGCTATATCACCTAATCTTGTGCTGAATATTTTGTTTACCTGTCCGGATTGCTCTCTCCATGCTTTCTGTCCCCGCTTTCTGGCCTGGGAAACCGACCTGTATGGACTATATCAATGGGCTTCCTTAATGCTCTGGCTTCCAGTTGGTTTTGACTAATTGTGAGCCAGCCCAGCAGGTGATTGGAAAGAGGGAGGAAAATGAGGTTAGGGTATTTATTCTCCCATTTCCATCCCTGCAGGGCTGCCCCAAGCTGGCTGTGACCCATCTTGAAGGTCATAGTTCCTGTCAAGGCAGCAGTCTATATGACTTTCTCCTTCCAGGTTCTGGTAACTGATTTTTTCTTGCATCCCTTTGGGTGGAGGGATGGAAGAGCCCTGTTGTTACTAGCTCCTTAATACTATACTACATCCTTTCCAGACCTTTGTAAATCATAGTTTTATTAAGCCCTCCTTGATTTATCCTAATTTGAGTGAGCTTTTTCCTGCTGGGAACTTGGGAAGGTACTGATTTGTGATTAGAGTACTTCTATGCTAGTTAGTCTCTCCTGGAGTGTTGATTCCTGATTAGAGGATTTCAAATGCTAACTACTCTTAGGATGGAGATCAGACTTGATTTATACACATATTTCATATTGTTCATACTGGAACATTTGAAAAATAAATTGTCACACAGACCATTTAGCACAAAACTTCTTGGCAACAGTGATTGATTCAAAAATGGATCTATAACCCTAGATGGACCAAATGGAGCTTTCCCAGGAATTTTTGCTAGGACATATAGTAAAGAGACGACTTGTTGTTGTTGTTGTTGTTGCTGTGATTGCTAGATATAGGGGTAAGCTAGTCTTGAACTTCTAATGGCTGTATCTTCCACCCAGAGAAGAAAGCTTACCAGATACCAAAAGGCAACAAGAAGAAGACAGAACTGGGAGATGGATTGAAAGGGACAAATTTCTGGTTATATCATAGTGCTCCTTGATCCAGCTATGCCTGAGTCTGAAGCCTGCTCTTGGAACATCCCATTTATGAGAGGAAATAAATTTCTTTTTGGTTTGTGTATCTAAGCTAATTTGAGTTGGAGTTTATTTCACTTGCAACTGAGTAAGTCTCGACAAATGTATCAAGGGCCTATTTTCATAATGTTCTTCTATCTTTGTAAGAAAAGGCTGCACCTTGGGGCGCCTGGGTGGCTCAGTTGGTTAAGCGTTTGCCTTTGGCTCAGGTCATGATCCCAGGGTCCAGGGATCGAGCCCGCATCGGGCTCCCCTCCTCAGCGAGGAGGGGAAAACTTTCCCTCTGCCTGCTGCTCGCCCTACTTGTGCGTGCTCTCTCTCAAATAAATAAGTAGAATCTTAAAAAAGAAAGAAAGAAAGAAAGAAAGAAAAGGCTGTACCTATACTGGTACCTGAAACGAGTTCAACCAATGCAGGCAACTGTCCTATTTTGACAGAGGAGATGGAGATGTTACCAAGGAAAGATGGCCGGCTGCCCAGGCTGGGGGTCAGTAGGCTGGTGACATCGGCATAAACTTGCACACTGAGACTTCAACAGTGCGGGTCTAGAAAATTGATTCTGTTAGTGTGATGGAGCCTACCAAGTTTGGGGCAGTTGGCTTCCGCTAGCCAGTCTCACAGAGACTGAGGCAAAAATCTAAAGTAAATTCACAATAGAAAATCTAACTGCTGAGCAGACCAAAAAGTTTGTCTTTGGTTGGTGTGGTCTGTCTCTTCTGGCAAATCTAAGAAAAAAACACCAAATTATTATCCAGAAGGTAATTGGAGAACAAGGGATTAGAGCCAGACAGCAGACAGCGCAGGCCTGGGGGTAAGGGAAGAGAGGGTCCCTTGCGTGAGTGTAATAGTGAGTGTCTCCGAGCTGCTCATCTGAGGTAGGGGTTGTATTAGCTCCCTGTGGTCACTGTAACAAATCACCACACACTGGGTGGCTTAAAACAAGAGAACTCTCTCACAGTTATGGAAGCCAGAAGTCCACAGTCAGTTTCACTGGGCCAAAATCAAGATGTTGGCAGAGCCACACTCCCTCTGGAGGCTCTAGGGGAGAATCTATTCCTTGCCTTTCTCAGCCTCTGGTGGCTCCCATGTTCCTCGGCTGCTGGTCACATCACTCTAATCTCTATCTCCCCCTTCACACCACTTTCTCCTCTGTGTCAAATCCCCCTCTGCTTCCTTCTTATAAAAATACATGCGGTGGTGTTTAGGGCCCATCTCAGTAATCCAAGATAATCTCCCCATTTCAAGAGCCATAACTTAATCACATCTACAAAGTCAATTTGTCATATAAGGTAACATTCACAGGTTCCAGGGATTAGGACTTGGATATCTTTGGGGGGACGTTTTCCAGCCTACCACAGGGGTAGATCTGCTGAGTAAAGTGGAATGCCCATTTTGGCTATTCAGGGCTCCTTTACCCCTCAATGGTCAAATAGACCCCGACTGATTCTTTTTTTCTGCTTTTTCATTTTCTAGCCCCAGTATGAGCATCCCTCTTCTGCCATTAAAATCTTAAAAAAAAAAAAAAAGAGTCTAATCCAATCAGTTTTTTAAAGTTCCAGTCATATTCCTTGAGATCATTCCCAAAATCTTTTTGATGGTATGTGAACGTCCTCAAATATTTTCAGTCACAAGTTTACAGGGTGCATATAGATTGTTTTGTTGAATGCTACTCATATCTGTTACTTAACCTTGTCCCTTTCTGGATGTATCTAAATGTCATCCCTCCTTAGATACGTGCGCGTGCGCACACACACACACACACACACACAGGCACACACACACCCAGAGTTTCTTACATTTCTGGAACCTGCTGGATACTTCTCCCAATTCTGTAACTCTTTTGGCTTGTTTAGATTTAGACAGAAATGAATCTTTGCCTTTTATCAAATGTCAGTACAAGTAAGATTTAGCTTGCTTTACACTCCCAGTCAGCTCTGAATTAGGTAGGACTACAAGTATATGCAACAGGCACACTTGTTATGTTCTGACTTTTTCTTACTTAGCAGAGAACATTTAAAACACCTATGACGCTGGGCAGCTTTCAGAAAAATATAAACTCTTCCTTCAACTGTGGCTGGCATGATAGCCATGAGTAAACTGTGAGCATATGCTTGAAAGTTTAAAGTTTAGAAGATGGAACCCATAATTTTGACAAGCTCTTTTTGCTCCATGTATAAAGGTTGATGATAAACAAATCTTAATTAAATGCTTATCTGTACTATTATTGGCTTTCAGAAGAAGAAAATATTTAATTCCGTTCTGATTGTGGGCTATGCTTCTTGGGACTTGTGCCTCCGTTTATCGACACAGGGTAGATTTGATTCAATATTTAATGTGCAAACACATGGCTCAGTCTCATGCGTGACCACTTCGGCCTCACCTGAGTGCAGCATGTCCATTCAACAGAGGTCTTTGTGTTAGTTTACAAAGGTTGAGGGACTTGTGCAAATTTTTTCCTCTCTTTTGCTACATACTATCTTCTCTATTAAGTAGATGACTCAAATCATTCAGGTCACCTTGTAATATATAGTATAATCGTGTTTTGCCTGTTGACAAAAAACAATTTCCAGAGAAAGCTTAGCCGATGCTACCTTCTTGCTTAAAATATTAATCTGTGATGCCTTGTGACTTACAGAATAAAGAGTGAACTCATTTTCATATATTCCCATCTCTGTCTCCCCTGCCCCCATGTAAACCTCTCCCGTCTCATCACTAATCATTTGTTATTATGAAATGATCCCTGAATATTAATTTTTACCTCCCTCTTTCCTTTCTTTTCCCCCTCTCTCTTTCCTCTCCTTCAACCCCTCTTTCCTCTCTCCTTTCCCTTTTTCTCTCCCTCCCTCCTTCTCCCCCTTGCGTCTTTCCAGAGCATACTCACAGGGCACCTCTATAGTATGATGGACTCTGTGCTCGGCTTGGTAGGAAAGACGTAATCATCAGTGCAGCTCCTAGCACCGTGGGACAGATGGACAGAAACAGCAGTACTTGGAATATTGACCCTGGTGGATGAATCCCCCAACTTTGCTTGAGGACATCAGCAAAATCCTGAGGGAAATGGTGACTTGTACTCTGAGTGTGAAGGGCTCACCAGGCAGACAAAGCCAAGGCATTTATTGTGGGCGGAGTCAAGAGCACAAATGGAAGACCAGGGGTAAGAAACATCTTCCCTCCCTCCTTCCTTCTTTCCACATATATTTACCAAGTGCCCGGGACGGGCCCACCCTGCTCGAGGCTCCAGAGATACAGCACAGAGTAAGAGAGAGAATCTCCCCGCCGTAGGGCAACTGATCTGCTAGTGGTGGATGGCCTGTGATGTGCTGAGACCAACATGTCTCAGATGTGTCCAGGGGCACCCTTGTCCCATGAGACACCTCAGGCAATGTTCGGGAGATGTTGCATCCTGAATACTCCCTCCTGCTGGAGATTCACAATGTACAATTTCACAGTCAAGGCCCTGGGAAGCCCGACATCAAGAAACCTGTTATCCTCATTTACTTAGCATTTCCCAAATGTGTTTAACCAGCAGAGCCTTCTTTTAAGTAGTACTTATTAATATCACACAAAGCTAGTTTTCTAAATGAGTCTCTGCAGGAAATGCTCAAGTGTTCCATTCTTCCAACCTCTTTACCTATTATATCAGTCACCTATTTTCATAATAATGCTGCATAAGGACAGCCACAAGACCACAGCGGTATCCAATAATAAGCACTTCATGCCAGTGTAGCTGGGGTGGTTGGCCAGGGGGCTCTGGTGATCCTGGCTGACCTGGCTCAGATGTCTGGGGTCTGGCTGGCTCTCGGCTGGGACAACTGGGGCAAATTGGCTTTGCCCTGCTTGCCTCTCAGTCTCCAGCAGGCTAGCCTGGGCATGCACCCCGGGGGGTGACCGAAGAGTATAAAGCAAGTAGAACTATGTGGGTACATTTTCAGACCCCTGCTTTGTCAAGTCTTCTGATACCCCAGTGTCCAAAGCCAGCCTCGCGGCTGAGGTCAGAATCAAAATGGACAGGGGAGGGGGGCCTACAAAGTTACACGCCAAAGGGTGAGGCTACAAAGAGGGGGAAGAATTGGGACCGCTTGAGCAATAGACCACACATTCCTCGGGCCCCAGGTCAGGTATCAGCTCTTCCATGAATCCTTTCCTGACTTCCTCAGACCCATACCCGTTTCTACTTTCTGAGATTCTCCACTGCACATCTGGTCCTTACTTCACAGTTGAGTGTTCTCTGGAACTCTCATGAATTCTCAGCTGCTTCATCCTGGCTCCTCTGATGAAATGACAAATCCCTTGAGGGTAGACACCATATTTTAGACTTCGTTTCTACTTCCCAGACCACCTAGCATAGTGCTAGGCCCATAGGGGACGTTTACTAAAGACTAATTAATTGAGGTCAGAAGTCTCATTAGATGCATGGGAACCAGGGCCCCAGGTCAGGCTGTCCCCGGGGGGCCACCCAGGTGCTACCACCTCGGTTTGTGCCCACCTATGGGGCCCAGAGCAGCTCCAGGAGGGTTGGCTCTTGCGTCAGAGAAATGCCAGAAAAGCTCCTGTGGGCGCGCTTCTTTTGCTCTTGTTGTGTTCTCAACCCTTGTGAGGACTCTAACCACTTCCCCTGAACTTCGGGCCGTACGCGAACCTCACCTCTCTTGTGGTAGTGATCCTCCTAAATTCAGGCCACTCAGCTCATTCCTTCCTGTCTCACTGTGGGCTTCCTGTCTTTTGTGACTGTGGGGGTCCGAGAGCCTGGTGTCGGTTTCCCTCCCTGGCCATGCTGTATTTCTGACCCCACAGTTGCACGGCCAGAGAGGAGAGTGGTGGTGTGAGCAAAGTACTCTGGATCCGTGCACCTCAAAGTGACAGTGGACCTGCAGCTGGGGGGCTACCCAATGACAGCCCGACCTGGGGGGCCCGCGTTCCCTAAGTGGTGGTTAACAATGCAGAGTCTCCCGAACCAGACTCTGCATTTTAACCAGAGCCCGGGAGGCAGAGCCAAGGCTGAGAAGCCAGCTGGAGCAGAGCCAGCATCTGGTCACAGTCCCCCAGCCCCCAGCTCTGTGGCTGGGGCAGATCACTTCACTTCCTTGCTTTCTCACCTACAAAGCGGGGGCATTGGACAAACCGGTCTCTCTGATGTCTCATCAGACGCATTTCATTATGCTTGCAGTAATTCAGGTTGCTTTGTTTCTTTGTCAGATAAGTACAAAGGTGTGGGGAGTGGCAGAAAATTATATTCTGCACAAAATCAATAACTTTTAGAGCTAGAAGGAAACTTACTGAACATCTCCTCCAGCGCCCTCTTGTTTTACAGAAAAGGAAACAGGTTGCCCAGCCATGGAGGGTCAAGCCTTGCTCAGGAGAACGTCCATCTGCTGTCTGGACCCTCGCTGCCTCAAGTGTGGGCCCTGGACCAGCAGCATCGTTGTCATCTGGGCACGTGAGAGAAATGCAGATTCTTGGGCTCCAGCCCAAAACTTCTGAGGCAGAATCTGCATTTACCAAGCTCCCCCAGGTGATCTGTATGCACAGCCAAGTTTGGGAGCGCCGGGCTCATGGCCACGGCCACTGGGAATGCTTGAAGACAAATGAGGCCCAGAGCAGAAGGGTCATTTCACAAGCAGTTAAGAGTGCTGGCCCCAGAAGCGAAGAAAACCGGGATTTGCGTATCAACATGCCGCTCCCAACCTTGGGGCTTTCAGGAAGTCACTTAAGCCTCCCTGAGCTTCAGCTTCCTCTGCTGTAAAATGTGTAAAGTGCCCAGCAGGCCGCCCAGTGCTCAGGAAGTGCTCCGTAAATGTTAGCGCAGCAGAGCGTAGGGATTAAAAGCCCAGATTCTGCATCCAGAGTGCCTGGCTTTATAATTCTTCCTAGCCCTGTGACCTTCAGCAAGTCACTTAACTTCACTGCCAGATTCCTCATCCGCAAAGTGGGAATAACAAGAGGGTTGTGGTGACAATTTCATGGGTTCCTATTTGTAAAGCGTTTAGACAGTGGCTGGCATA
>NC_138385.1:91805667-91928110 GCF_054177405.1 Leptonychotes weddellii | reverse complement strand
TGCCCCAAAGCTTGGGAGCTGGAGCCAACGAACGTTTATTATCTCAGAATCTCTGTGGGCCATACTGGGGAGATGCTCGGCTGTGTGGTTGTGGCTCAGGGGCTCTCAGGCTGCAATGAAGGCCTCAGCTGGGGTGGCAGTCATCTCTAGGCTCAACTCAGGAGAACTTCCTTCCGAGCCCACTCACAGGGTTGTGGGCAGGGTTGAGAAGGTCCTCTTCCAAGCTCACTTACGTGCGCTTCTCCACAGGGCTGCCTCATGCTCAGAAGCTGGCTTCTCCCGTTAGAAGCCTGGCCCACACTCAAGCAGGGGGACCTGCACGAGGGCCTACGTATCGGGAAGTAGGTCATCGCTGGGCCCTCTGAGAAGCTGCCTACTCCAGGCTCTTCCCAGGGATCCAGCTTCCTTCAAGCCACTTTCCTGGAGCTCCCACACACCACTTTTTCTTATTGCTCATAAGCTAAGGACTTGGTCATGGAGCCACATCAAGGTGCAAGAGAGACTAAGAAATACAATCTTCCAGCTAGATGCATTTCCACCCTGAATTAAAATCAGAGTTTCATTACTAAAGAAGAAAGAGGGAATGATTAGTTCATTTTCTACAGCCCTTCTACAGAGGGGCAGGTCTCAAAGTCTGGCCTCCTGACCATCAGCATCAGCATCAGCATCACCTGGGAACTGGTTACAAAGGCAAACACTTGGGTCCCCCTCCAGACCTGTTGGTTCAGAGACTCTGGGGGTAGAGCTTGGTGATGTGTTTGAGCAAGCTCTCCAGGGGATTCTAATGCAGGTTCAAGTGTGAGAACCACTGCTACAGAGGACAGGTTACCTGACATTTATACCGATGTTTTAATAAAACCTAGTTTGTTTACAAGAACCAACAACTTGTTGTCTTTAGCATCAATCATGAAATAGGAGGCTTTTAAAAACAAGGTGGGTACTATCTAACTAACAGTTCACTTTGTTGTTTTCATCTTGAGATTGCTTGGAATTTTATCAGGTGATAAGCTCCATTGTACAAATAAAGCAAAGCAATCTGCTCCATTGTACAAATAAAGCAAAGCAGATCATGAATGAAGTTTCCTTTATGATGAGAAAAGAACTATAGAGTCTCGGTGGCTAGAAATTCCGTATCTAAATGCTAGAACCGTAGCAGAGATATGTAATGGACCACTTAAATAACTGAATCCAGCAAAGCTGAATGTTTTCATCAAAACTCAAGAAACAATGAGGGCAGGCAATAAAAAATGGGTGCTATGATCTGCATGTTTGTGCCTTTCCACCAAATTCATATGTTGAAACCTAACCCCCAAGGCGGTGGGGCCTTTGGGAGGTGATGAGGTTAGGAAGGCAGAGCCGAATCCCATGAATGGGATTAATGCCCTTCTAGAACAAGCCCGAGAGAGCTTCCTTGCTCTTTACACCACGTGAGTTTACAGCTCGAAGGTGCCATCTACGAACCCGGAAGCTGGTTCTCAGCAGACACCAAATCTGCTGGTGTCTTGATCTTAGACTTCCCAGAGGAATTGTGAAAAATAAATTTGTGTTGTTTATAAGCCACCAGGTCTCTGGTGTTTTGTTATAGCGGCCCAAACGTACCAAGACAAGGAGAGAGTTCAATAGTCCACAAGTGGGTTGTTGAGAGGGACCCACATGGTAGGGAAGACAGAACATGGAGCCTGTGGCCCAATTCCATTTGTCCACGCACCCAGATTTCAGTAAGATTCGGGACCGCTGAGCTCCATTTTTCTCCTAAAATGGGGACAGTCATATAGCTACAGGTTTATTTGACAGCAGAGAGAAAATTCTCTGATGTGCTCCCTACAAAGCACTGAACTCAATCCCTGGCATGCAGTGGGGGTCACACAATGTGACGTGGTCTCTTCTTTCCCTTTATCTAAATAATGCGTACCGAGATGATTCATAGTCATGATACTTTCAAGTAGTTTCAGAACTTATGAGGAAATATTCTAGTATTCTAGAGGAAGTATTCTAAACTTTGGTTCTGATCTCCTTATAAGTCTGTATTTTCTTTTGTTTTATTCCATTTCTCCTCTTTATGCCAGTTTACGGCAAGTTGCAGGATTCTTGCTCCATTTGGTGTTTATTGTTAATTGTTACTTTTTCTTTATTGTTGTTACACTCTGTTTTTGCAAATGGATTTTGCCATTTAAAAACTCTGGTTCTTCTTTGTTTTGTGTTGGTTTGGTGTTTTGGCTCTCCTTTTAACGAAATATTCCTGACAATGTCTTGCTTTTGAAGAGCTGAGGGGAGCAAGCCAAGTGTATCATTTCAGGGGTGGCTCTACCGTAGGAGGGAACCGTGACCTCATGCCGAGGTGACACACTGCCCGAAACAACCCCGTGCCTTCTTGTCCCTGCGTGCGTGTGCGTGCGTGAGTGTGCGTGTGTCAGGGGGAGCACTCTCCGCCTTGCCCACTTCTGCTCCGGCATCATGTGCAGCCTCCCCCTTCAGCTCCTTGTGTGAAGTGTCTGCCATTGTTGGGGGAGGCCCCCCAACTCCATCCCAAGAAGGGAGCTTTTCTTTTTGCTGAAGGCAGGGCCTCTTCTCTCAGAGTGGGACCCCACGTGGCACAGGGCTGCTGAGGAAGAAGCTCAACAGTGAAAACTAGTGGGCCCCGGTGGGGAGACAGCCCACAAGCCCCTGTCTTTGGCCCTCTTCTCTGCCCTGGTTTCTTGTTTGGCTTTCGCTTTGACACTTAGGCAGAGCAGGCACATCCTCTGGGGGAAGAAAGGGCCTTTCCTTGGGGGCCGTGGGGTGTGGTGTTCTTTTCAGGTTCTCCTTGTGGTGAGGAGGGTGGACTAGAAAGTTGTCTGGCTGCCCCCCTGGGAGCAGCCTGTCCCTGGACCGGTTCTGTGTGTCACCCTAGGCTCTGGTTTTAGGCAGGGCCCAGTCAGGGAGCAGAAGCCACACCAGTTACTTGAACCGTGAGCATTTCTTCCGAAGACACTGTTCACCAGGTATCAGGTTGTAATCCAGGTAACCGAAAGGGTAAAAGGGAGCGCTGAGATGTCACGGGGGTAGCAAGTGCAGGAAGCCGCTCCCACCCCGAGGCTGAAGGAACCCACGAAGACACTGGAAACAGGAAAGCCAGAGGAGGGCCCCCTGCGGCTGAAAGGCAGACCTCCGAGGAGGAGCACTGCGCGGCTGGGGCTGCCGTCTCTAAGCTCGGGAGGGGCTGGAGGGGTTGGACACAGACCCCCGAGCGGGGCTCCTTGGCGCCGGGTGGGCCTGGCCTGCGGCGTGCCCTCCTTCCTCGCCTTCCTTGCTCTGGGGCTTTTTCATGTCTCTCCGCCACATCAGGCATGTGTTCTCCAAACTTCTGTTTAGGAGGTAAGGAAAAAGCCCCAACACACACACGCTCTCTACACAGCCTCTCAGTTCCACATCCGTGCTTTTCTAAGGAGATCGTGTTGCCAAATGAGTTTGAGGAGAAAGCAGATTGTCCTGGAACAGCTTGAATTACCACGCCATGCTTCATAAATCGAAGGTATGACAAACAGGGTGGTGGCCTCAGGCAAAACAAATGGGAATCTGGGAACATCCTGGGCAAACAGGAGCCAAATGATGAACTCAAAGCAGCCGGGCCAACGCAGGGTCCTGGCAGCTTGCTATGGGATCCAGGGTTGGTGTTGAGTTACTGGCTCCCCAGGAGCACCTGGCTCCCAAATTCCCTCTGTGGCACATATTTGAAGCTGGCCTTTGGCTTCCTTACCGCCAATGAGCTTCCACAGGAGAGTGGATACAAAGGTGAGCAAGCAGGGGAAGACAAATGCTGCGGCTCAGGTGCCTCAAGCTGCAAAAGAGAAGCGATTTCTCACCGAGGTCATTTGTGCTCTTCAGGATGGTGTCCCCGGGAAAACCTTTGTCCTGGCATCTGAAGTTACAGGGCTTTGATACCTTTCCCCATTCATATATTAACAATATGATTTTACGGATGATCAGCTCAGCCTTGTGAAATAGGAGCAGAGGGACTGTTCGTGGGACTGATTTTGCAAATGAGAGAACTGGCAGAGAAATGACTTTGCGGGGTCCCAAGGTGGCAAAAAACTGTGATATAGTCCCCAGGCCTGCAGAGGTAAGTGCTCCACTCCGAAGACCCTAGAGATATGGCTGCTCGATTCTGGGGCCTATCCTTTATACCCGGGCTCAGCAAACTTGTTCTGTAAAGGGCCCAAGAGTAACTATTTTTGCCTTTGTGGGCCACACGGTTTCAGTTGCAACCACTCAACTCTGCCACCGTGGCAAGAGGGCAGCCATACACAGTGTGCAAACACATATATCTGGACATGTTCCATCAAAACTTTAATTATGAAAACAGGCAGAGGGTTAGATTGGGCCAGAAAGCTGTATGATTTCGACTTCTGCTTTAGGCTAATGGCAAAAGTGGAAAACACGATACCTGTACCTGATTTAACTCATAGGAATAGAGAAGGGTAAAGAATATGAAACAGAAAGGAAGGGGGAGGTGCCGGGGAGACAGGCAGGTGGGGCTGGGAGAGCCGGGTGCGAAGGAGGAATGGGAGCCAGATGGATAAAGTTGACGGAAGGGCACAACAGATGAAAAGAAAGAGAAAAAGAAGGGATAGCTATTAGAACAACTTCAATTTTTGGAGACCAATACGATAAAAGAAAAGTGAGTTTTGAGCCTCACCCAGAGCTATGGGAAAGCCAATGAAATTTTATCATAATTTTTCGGTGTAAGATGAATTTACTTCCCTCAAACCATTTTATTTTCAATCAACAAACTTAAGCAAAGCAGGCACGATAAAGTTTGCAATATTAAATCACTGTCAACTTATGCCTCCGTAAAAAGGATTGTCCAACTGACTGTTAGCTGGCTAACAACAATTTAGGAATACATAATTTATGACCAGGCATGATGAAATCTAGAAAATATTTCCTAGCAAAGAAATATGTTTTAGCTGCCCGATAGCAAAACAAGTCCTTTGTTATTAATATGCTGGTCTGATGTTATGATGTCTTTACTATTTCAGAGATAAAAGGTTTTTTTTTTTTTTTTTTTGCACAGATGTCAAGTGCCCAGTATTGCTAAAGCTATCAGAAAGTCTTGGAGACAGTTCTTACTGTTTTGCAAACATATCCTTCTTGTACATAGTTTGAAAGCTGATTTCAGATCTCTTTAGAGAAGCTTTCTTCTTCATAGTTTCCTTATTGGCTTTATTGCTTTCCTGTGCTAGCAAGAAAGCTATCTGAGCCAGCAGCACAAAGACTCAAAAACATTTGAAGAAGCAATTCATGTTGTTACTTTAGAGAATGTGTTTTTCTAAAAACACAGGAACCTGGGGGCTGGGAAACTGCATGACTGTGGACAGTGAGGAAAATCAAAGAGGACTGATGATGGTTGCTCCGTTTTCCCTCCTCGGCCTTAGAATTCCAGAGTATGCCATGTGCCCAGAAGTCCTGTGGCTGTTGATGCCTCCTCTTCCCAGGGGCAGTGAGGCCCGGGGGTTACGGACGCTGGCTTTGGAGACAGACCACCGTGGCTTGAGTCACAGCTCTGCCAACTTACAGGGTGGGCAATATTAAAACAGTTTGTGCCTCACCCTTCTCAACTGTAAAATGAACATGACGATATCAGTATCTACCTTAAAGAATCTTTTCAAAGACTGAATGAATTAAAATTATATGTGAACACTTTGGAAGATGCCTACAGAAAGCACACAATGTACGTTACTACTGATGAGGGATAGAGAAAAACTGTAATGAACTGGATTTTCTTTTGAAAGTTCATCCCTATGGAATGGTGTACATGTGGTTTTCTTTTCTTTTTTTCAACCAGGTTGTTAAATATTGGCAATGTACAGCTTTATAATGTACAAATGTAATGCAAAATTGCCCTGACAATTTTTGTGCTGGGGCAATATTTCAGCTAATGAGATTTTAATCAAAGCACAATTACTGCTGATTGAAAGTTGCCATGACATTAACACATTGGTTAAAATGATTGTATTTAAATGTTGAACTTTAGCCCAGATATCTCCTCCCAGCTCTAGACCCCTTTTGAACATTAAAGGTACCTCAAACTCAACATATCCCAAACTTGTCTCAAACTTGGTCCAATTCCAGCACAACCCAACTCAGTGGATGCATCATTACCTGTCCAGTTTTGCAAACCAGAAACTTGGAGTCATCCTTGACACTTCCCTATCTCTCACCATATCCAACCCACCATCTTGCCAATTTTATTTAAATCTTTCTCGAATGTGGGCATTTCCTTCCATTACCATTCTAGAGAACCAAGTTACAAATCCAAGCTACAAATACCTCCCATAGACTATTGTTAGCCTCCTAATTGGCCTGCAACCATCTATTCTTTGCTCCGTTAAATCCATTCTTCATAAAATCCAGATTCATTTTATTCTTGTAACGGACATCCACATAGTCAATCGGCTGGAGTGACCAGTGCTCCCCATTTATACAACCCATGCCCATGGCATACTGATTGCTCATTGCTAGTAGACTACTAACCAGGATGCTCACATATTTCTGCTCCTACCAGTTGAGCTGTATGTTTACTAAGAGTCTCTAACCTATTTTTGTCAGTTTTTGAAATAATGACCCAGTTTAATGAAGTATTATGTAAGTTGATGAAACATGAACACATTTATATTTCAGAGGATGTTTTTCTCTGAAAACCAGGTTGAATGCTTTGGGAAGACTCACTAAAGGCAGATGGCTATAAAGAATGTTGTTCAATTAAGTATGAGTGAGAAATCTGCAAAAGACCTCGTAAAATAAAACTCTAGAAGGATCCGGCACTCAGAATGCTTTGCAAGTGTCTTTTAGTTCTTTCTTAGAAGAAACTGAAATGGAAAGCCATAGACAATGCCTTAAAGATAAGAAAGAGACCAAAGAAAGACACTCATCTAACCCATACTTAAAGACCAAGTCTTGAATCTTCATGGAGGGCCTGGGGCATGAAGGCACATTTCAAATAAAATGTTAAAGGTATCCATGTGTCATTTTTAATGATTCTCATTTTCTGGAGCTTTTTCAACCAACTACCTAATTTTCTGTATGGATTACATACCATACTTTGAACTTAATATATGTGGATTCTTCTCTGTTGATCTTACATTATACACCAAAGTCCTTAAAATGGCCAGTGAGGTCTGATCAAGGTGAACTGGGCTGACCTCATCTTGAAACCTCAAGGTCATCTTGAAAGTTGCCTCCCCCTCCCCGCACCTGATACTAGCCAGTGCCGTCTTTTCTCACGGGATCTTCCCATGTGCTGTTCCCTCTGCTCTTCATCCCTCAGATCATTCCCTCCCTGACGAGGTCAAATCCCTGACGTGAGTGCTTTGGCTACATCACTTAATTTTTCATCATAGCTTTTAGCACAGTTGCAATTTTATATTTATTTTACGGTTACTTGACTAGAGTCCGCTGTATTAGTTTCCTAGGACTGATGAACAAATTACCACACTTTTGGTGGCTTAAAAGAGTGGAATTGTACGGAATTGTATTCTCTCACAGTTCCGGAGGCCAGAAGTCTCAAAGCAAGCTGTTGGCAGAACCATGCTCCCTCCAAAGGCTCTAAGTGAGAGCCTTTCCTTGCCTCTTCCAGCTTCTGGTGGCTCCTGGCCTTCATTGGCCTGTGGCTGCATCGTTCCAATCTCTGCCTCTGTCTTCACATGACCTTCTTCCCTGTGTCTCAAGAGTCTTCCTCTGGTCTCTCAGAAGGATACTGATTGGATTTAGGACATATTCACAAGTTTCAGGTGAACATAGCTTTTGGGGACCACTATTCAAGCCCCTGGCTCTACTTGCCACACTAGACTCTAAGTTTCACAACGGCAGAAAGTGTATCAGTCTTTGCCTATTGCAATGCCGGACTTACAGTGGGTCCGCAACAAATATTTATGCTTTGAAAGAATAAATGGATCTTCTGTGTAGTCTTTAATGGTAGTGTTGGATTACTGACAGGCTGATGTAGATAAGCGGATTACATTTTAAGTAAACCGAATTCATTCATCTCTATAAAAAATTCTATTGCGGGGCGCCTGGGTGGCTCAGTCGTTGAGCGTCTGCCTTCGGCTCGGGTCGTGATCCCGGGGTCCTGGGATCGAGTCCCGCATCAGGCTCCCTGCTCGGCGGGAAGCCTGCTTCTCCCTCTCCCGCTCCCCCTGCTTGTGTTCCCTGTCTCGCTGTGTGTCTCTCTGTCAAATAAATAAATATCTTTTTTTTTTATTTTTTAATTTTTTTTTAAAGATTTTATTTATTTATTTGACAGAGAGAGAGAGAGAGCGAGAGAGCGCACAAGCAGGGGGAGCGGCAGGCAGAGGGAGAAGCAGGCTCCCCGCTGAGCAAGGAGCCCGATGCAGGACTCAATCCCAGGACCCTGGGATCATGACCCGAGCCGAAGGCAGCCGCTCAACTGATTGAGCCACCCAGGCACCCCCAAGCCCTCTTTTCAAATCAATTAGCCACCTACTTCATAATTCTTCTTAAAAATATTTATTTAAGTAATCTCTACACCCAACGTGAGGCTCGAACTCACCACCCTGAGATCAAGAGTCGTGCACTCTTCCGAATGAGCCAGCCAGATGCCCCTATAATTCTTTAAAATAAAGCTTTAAGATCTAAGATCGAATTTCTTCTGGCTTATTATAATTCATTTAAAATTTAAAACAGGGTCTGTTTACACTAGCCCAGTTAGCATTCAGTGTTGAAGAGAGAAGCATGGGGACAGCAAGAAGAGAAAAGGAGTGACAGGAGGTGATGCTAACAGCTAGGAACCACACTGTCTCACAAATGCAAATACCTTACAGCAAATGTCCTTTAAATACAGTCTCTTAGACTTATCCATTTCTTGATAGTGATACAGCTTATTACGACTATTAGAGCTTCTAATAATACATGGAAGTTTCACTTAGGGACAGAGGGGAATAAATATCAGTGATCCCAAACGACACCTCCTTCCCGAAAATTTGAAGCTCAGGCCACCCATTTTATGAAATTTTTTGTCTTGAGTTAAATGTGGCACAGCCAGGGTGATTTCAGCAGTGGATTTATACATCCTACAATTATAGAAAAATGTATTTATACTATAAGTTACTGGGCAGAAGCTGCGCCTGGTTTTCCAGACGTTACTTGGCGCTGTGGGGTGGAAGAGAATGAGAGAGGCGGCACACATAATAGAGGTGTCATTAGTGACCCCGTTCCGTGAAGCAGGTCCCTGGCAGGTGAGGTGAAGGCTGACTACAAGTCAATCACTGGATCAAGGAGTCCTATCCTCTTCCTGATGAGAAGCAACAATCGATTTCTAGAAAGTTTTCTTTTGACTGATGCATATGGGAGTGGGCTATTAACTTCTCTTCATTCCCAAGAGCTACAGAGAGGAGGCACTTGGAAACCAACCAGGAAAGGCTGTAATTTCCATTAGCAGATAATGACACCAGCAATTTAGCATTTCTTAAGCATCTAGGCGGTGCCAAGCACTCAACCTATATTCTAGCAAATCCTCATAACAACCTGGTATGTTGGAGATTCCTAGGTTCAGTTTATAAACAGGGAAAGGCTCAGAGAAGTTAAGAAACTGGCTCTAAGTCACACAGCTAGCAGATGACGCTTAGGGATGGGAATCCAGCGTGCCTGCCTCCAAGGCCATGTTCTCCACTTTGCCAAGCTGCCTCCCAAGGTTTGCTCTCTAAGGACAAGTGCTAGTGCTTTGGTGACCGACTGCTAAGATAGTTTCAGATAGCACCTGGGTTTCTTGCTTTTCAAACTGAGTTATTTACACCACAAAGGCATACGTGGTCACACGCCAGGGTAAGCAGAACCACATAATAAACTCGATGCATCTTTAATGTCAAGTCATTCATGATGCATACTTTTATAAAAATAAAAATGTTAACATGAAACAAGATACTGAAAATATATCTCCTCCTTTGGGAAACTGCTTGGGGCTAAACCATCAGATGCCAGGTACGCAGAAAAAAGAAATCACATTCGTCCTTCTCTACCTTTAGAAGGGCTTCTATAGGAAAGCTTAAGAAATACTGCCGGTGGGGCGTCTGGGTGGCTCAGTCGTTAAGCGTCTGCCTTCGGCTCAGGTCACGATCCCAGGGTCCTGGGATCGAGCCCCGCATCGGGCTCCCTGCTCCGTGGGAGGCCTGCTTCTCCCTCTCCCACTCCCCCTGCTTGTGTTCCCTCTTTCGCTGTCTCTCTCTCTGTCAAATAAATAAATAAGATCTTTTTTTTTTTTTTAAAGAAATACTGCAGGAGTGTGGGAAAGCTCAGTTGTGGGGGGGTATCAGTCAGGACGGCGGAGCCACCCTAGGTCTTTTAGAGGGAATTGAATACAGGAAATGCTTTACAAGAGTGTTGGCCATGCTCAGGGAACACAAGGGGAAAGGAGGAGACCCCAAGAGTAGAAACGTCAGGAAGCTACCCTACCCAGAAACCATTGCTAGGACCGGAGGAGCCAAACGGAAGAGGTGCTGTTCCCACAGCCCAGGAGCATGCTCTTCACTGAAATTGTTCCCACACTGCTGGTGCTCTGAGAATCCTGTCACTCCCGAAAACACCAAAAGCCACCCGAGCCTGCAGCTGTGCGTGACGTCAGAGCTGCTACCGTCACCCTCACTTGCTGGCAGCTACCAGCCACTGTCCATCATCACATGTGCTGGAAAGACAGAAGGCCATCTCTATGCCACAGACACCACCAGAAGCTGGAGAAAAATGTTTTCTCCCTTTCTTCCACCTTCCAATCTCCTCTCATTCTCTCCCATTGGCAGAACCCAACCAGAAGCCAACAGGCAAGGGAGTCTGGGAAAGGTAGTTTGCAGGTAGCCAGAGCCCTCCAACAAAGAGGAGTGAAGAAGGGTGGGAATGGTGCGATCAGGCGATCAAGGGGCCATAGCCTGTTATGTTATGATTAATATAAACTATTTCCATGCAGGTTTACCTTGTTATCTCTTTCCCTATGGAAGTCAGGGCATATGTGTCGCATTAGAGAAAAGTAAATACAAGTATTCCTTGCTTTCCCAAATCTATTTGGGTATTGAGTTCAGATAGTGAGAGTATGGATAACAAGTCCAGATAGTGAGGGCGATGAGGGGGATACCTATTTTTTTTTTAATGACCAGCCTTTATTAAATGCTCCAGTATCAAGTTTCACACACAGAAGCATGGAAGTGCCAAAGACACCCATTGGACCCACTTCTAGGTCCAGCAAGCAATCCTATGATGACTCTCTTGATAATAATTTCCTTAGGGAAGTGTTTCACATACTGTACCCTACCGTTAATATGTACTATACAAAAAACAAGCTTTCCGTGAGCCAATCCTTTCTTTTTGGTAAATGACATATATCACAGCCTACTTGTTCTTGGAGTTTGCATTGATTCTGTGTTCTACAGTTTCCTGAGGTATAATTGATATATAACATTGTGTAAGTGTAAGGTATATATACAATGTGATGATGTGCTACGCATGCGTATCGCAAACTGATTACAATGATAAAGTTAGTTAACATATCCATCACCTCACATAGTTACCATTTGTTTCTGTGGCGAGAAATTTTAAGATTTTTCTGTCTTAGCAACTTTCAAGTATACAATACAGTATCATTCATTGTAGCCACCATGCTATTTAGCCGCTGTTTTACAGCTTTGCAATGCACACATACATTAGAGTTTTTGGAAAAGTTCTGCAGCAGACAGCCCAGGTTACCTAATCTTTTTTGATCCTGGAAGCCTCTTTTCACTAAGAGCTCGGGACCCTATGCTGCCATGGGAAGTCACCACGAGAGCCATCCCAGCCACGGTTTCCAGATTTTCTTTCACGGAAAGCATAATGTTAGCTCTGAACTTTATTCTTTGGCTCCAGCTTTCCTTGCTTTTTAACTTTGGCAAATTCTTTTTCACCCGCTAAGCCTTCATTTCTTCATCTATAAAATGGGGCAAATAATATTTACTTCACAGACTTATTCTAAAGACTAAATGAGATTGCATGCAAACTCTATGGCGAAGAGTAATGTACCATACAAACATCACACTTCATCTCAGGTGAATCCTGACAGCCATAACTGATTTACCTGCCTCTCTTCTCTGTCCCCCTCCAGACCATGCTAGACACTGCTGCTACAGATATCATTCTAAGATAGATCTTTGATTTTTTTTCATTCCCATACTTAAAATAAAACTTGCATTAATTCCCCTTTGCTTACCACATCAAGTCCAATTTGATGTTCTTAGGTAGACATGCAAGAGTTTTTTCTAACCTCAGCTCCCCTTCACCTCCAGCACAAAAATACTAGTCATACAGCCCATCTTTTGCTCTCTACTAAAACTCTAAGAAGCCTAGGTTCAAATTCTGATAGAACCACTTTTTAGTTATGTGACCTTGGACACGTTACTTAACCTCACTGTGCCTCAGTTTTTCTCTTCTATAAAAGGGGACAATAATAATACTTATTTTATGGGATTGCTCTTTAGGATTACATGAGATAATGTATACTGAGCTCTTAGGACTGTGTCTGGCAGTATTAAGTGGTCAAGAAATGCCCGCTATTTACTATCAATATTTTTGTGACAATTCGTATCTTCTAATTTTCTTCCTCTTCTCTTGCTTCTTCTCCATCTGGGGATGCCCTTCATCTTAGTTCCACCATTTAAAATGTTACTCATTTGTTTTTAATATAACTTTGGCAAATTATGTTAGCTCTCTCGGCCTTCATTTCTTCATCTACAAATTGGAGAAAGTCATATATGCTTCACAGGATTGTTCTAGTTCTATAGGATACGTGAGATTATACGAAAGCTCTATGGCAAAGTATAAAGCATCTTGCAAACCTTCTCTGTAAGCTCTCTTTGACCATTCCCTGCCTATTCCTCTTTCCTTTGACATTCCCTGAATGCTAGCTTCTACTAGGAGTGTGGTCTTCATTTTTGGTCTTCATTTTCGTCATATCACAGTCTTGTTATAATTTGCCTTGGTATTTATGTACATGTAGAGATAGGAATCTTCTTTTTTTTTTTTTAAGATTTTA
Source organism: Leptonychotes weddellii (assembly GCF_054177405.1). Taxonomy (NCBI): domain Eukaryota; kingdom Metazoa; phylum Chordata; class Mammalia; order Carnivora; family Phocidae; genus Leptonychotes; species Leptonychotes weddellii. Next base: position 91,915,068 of record NC_138385.1, on the reverse strand, counting down.
TTTATTTATTTGAGAGAGAGAGAATGAGAGACAGAGAGCATGAGAGGGAGGAGGGTCAGAGGGAGAAGCAGACTCCCCGCCGAGCAGGGAGCCCGATGCGGGACTCAATCCCGGGACTCCAGGATCATGACCTGAGCCGAAGGCAGTCGCCCAACCAACTGAGCCACCCAGGCGCCCCGAGATAGGAATCTTCTTAAGAGGAGAACTGTTGTCTTCAGCGGGCATAGTGCAAGACAGCAGAGTAAGTTTGCGGAATTGAACTGAAACCCCAGATAAGAACACAGCTTTCTTTAGTTGGTCACATGGGCGGTATTTAATTTGCACATTTCTTTACCCCAGGAAAGGAATCTCCAAAGGTGAAATGCCAGCGTTCACTGAAGAGGCTACTGGTGTAGACAAGTGCTGGTCAAATGGTGGTTGGTTCCCAGACCAGCAGCATCAGCACTAACTGGTGGCTTGTTAGAGTTCAAGCATCTTGGTCTCCACCCCAGACCTACTGAATCAGATTCTCTGGGGGGACTATAGGAATCTGCACTTTGACGAGCTGCTGAAGTCTTACACATGCTAAGGTCTAGGAAGCCCTGGTGTAGAAAGCTTGAAGGAGGAAACCTCCATTTTCTTCACTTGACATTTTACAGAGGAGTACCTATCCAGCGTGTTCAACCAAAGGCAATTTATTTCTAGCAAAGTGAACCATGTTTTCTTTTCTTTTTTTTTTTTAATTTTTATTTATTTATTTGACAGAGAGAGAGACAGCGAGAGAGGGAACACAAGCAGGGGGAGTGGGAGAGGGAGAAGCAGGCTTCCCGCTGAGCAGGGAGCCCGATGCGGGACTCGATCCCAGGACCCCGGGATCATGACCTGAGCCGAAGGCAGACGCTCAACCGACTGAGCCACCCAGGCGCCCCCCATGTTTTCAAATAAGCAAATTTCTTAGAATCTGACAGAGTTTTCCCTAGTTCCCCAAGGTATGAGGAGCAGTAATTTTTATTGGTTTTTCTGTGGCAAACTTTAATTTAAAAAAGAAAAATAGTGTAAGAGAAAAAAAAACCCTGACACCTGCTGGTATGTTGTTAATCAAATCTATACAACTGCGACTTGTTTTTGCAAGCATGTGAGGCTGTTGACCATGTCCTCCTTAAAAGGCTGATCCCAAACTGTTAAAGGAGACAAAATATCTTAGGTTTTCTCTTTTTATACTTTGAAGGCTTTATCCTCCCATATTGCAAACAGTAATGGTTCACGGCTGGAACCTCTTATAAATGTTGTTTTCTCGGCGGCGGGAGTAAACACTTAGAGCTGAGATAGTAATTACTGTCACGTGAAAAGCAGGAGACATATTGTGACTTCTTGGGCTGTCAGAAAGCCCTTCTTGCAAATGGCAGCACTTCACAGGGACTTTTATAAGGTACAGTTTATAATTTCCATGGGTGATCTGTTATTTTAAAACACCAACGGGAAGATTAAGAATGTGTCCACACAAAAGCAGCACCAAGTGATGCCCTTCGGCCCTCCCAAACTTGAACCAGAAAGTTCCTTCGCCTTTTAAGGAAGATTATAATCTGCCAAGATAGAAAAGGGGGTTATGAAAGGATTATGTTCTATGATAAGTTTAGGACAATCCAGATTTTTCCTCAAGCAATTGCAGACTGTAGCATGATTTGTTTACATATTTGCTCTGACTGGGTAATTTGGGCATAGGTTGCTTCTAACACAAGAGTAAGAGAAAAGATGGCTAGCTCTGGAAAGATTTTTGTCCAGAAGTTTGATCTGTTCCTGAATTCTGGGCCATTTTGGGGTCTCATCCTTGAGTGGATATCCAGTAGAATAAATAATATGAGGCGTTTGTGAAACAGGTATGACGTAAGGCCATTGGGCTTCACTAAGCAGACAGAACTAAGTGGGATTAAATGAATTAATATTTGTCAAGCATGTTGCATAATGCCTGGTGCAAAGCATGTGCTGTATCAGTGTTTGGAAAATAAATGAGAAGCTCTATTTTGAATTAAGGAAGATTTCATTTGTGCTTCTAGGAAGATTTTGGATTAGAAAATGGGTGGATCTGGAAAGAAAGGGTATACAGGATGGAGATAGAATGTGAAACTCCACCGTCCTGTTGGCACCAATAACCTCTCGTGACTGCCATGTCGGCCGAATTTCTACCTGGAATTGCTAGTGGCAAAGCAAAACAGCAGAAAGCAATTGCATTTGTGGTCTCTTTCTAGATAGTACTGCCACTTATTAGCTAAGGACCTTGGGCAAATTGTTTCACCTCTCCCTGTTCCTCATTCTTCTCAGATGTAGAGGCTCACATGAGATAATATGTATCAAAGAGCTTTGTAAACTTGAGAGCGCTATTCGTATGGATGGTTTTATCCTTAGATACTCAATTCCAGTACAACTGTGAGGGGCAGCCCACATATTTGGTGAGTCACTGGGGAGGAATAGCTAAGAGTTGACATACTTCCCGGGGAGGGGGGGGGATGCTATAGCAGGAATGTCAGGAAAACTCCCTTTGGGCAAAATGGTATGGAGGGAGGGGAGGCAATTTACCTTTCAAATCTGTCAGAAGGGTTATCTAAAATATTCCAGAAGTGTATTCTTCACTTGCAATAAAATAAGTTAACGGGAAACATCTATTGTAATTGCCAGTGCTTCTTGCCTATCTTGCCTACCTAGCATCTAGTCTACTTTCTTTTCTAACAGAACCCTACATTTCTTCAGCCATGTGTCTCAGAGGGAGCTGATCCCATCTTTAGGGACAGCCTGGTTAAGATGATTCCCATTCCCCTTAAATGGCCATGTGACTTAATCTGGCCAGTGAGACTAGGACAATTTCTGGGAAGCTTCTGGAAAATGTTTTCTTACTCCCAAGAAGGAGCCACAAAAAGAGATAGGCTCTCTTCTTCCTTGGATTTGCTGTGCCCAGAGGAGATACCTGGAACAGCTGCCGCCATCTTGCTGCTTGCCTGATGCTGAAGCCAACAGTGAGGAACAGAAATGTTAAGGGGCGGAGGTGGGTGGGGAGCTGGGGAGTGGAGTCGAAGACATTGTGAGCTGAAACCACCCCAACTGACACAGAACTTCCCATATGTTATCACAGAAATCATCATAGCCATCTTTGAGGTGGTGGCGTTGTCCCCATTATATGGAATGAGGAAACCAAGAGGTGAAATTGCTCAAGGTCACCCACCATGTACATGGAGGATTTAGAGCTCGGACTGAGCTCTGTTTGACTTCAAAGGCTGTGCTCCAGTTGTTGCTTGGTCTCCTAAACCTTGCCTCAGATAAAAAAACGGTCAAAAGGCAGTCTATTCACTGTGGCCGTGAGGCTCGCAGAGCCTGGGAGTTGGACAGCCTGAGTTTTTTGTTTTGTTTTGTTTTTATGTTGGCTTTGCTGCCCAACATTTGACCTTTCTGAACCTCCATTTCATCATGTGTAAGACAGTTGGACCAGATGTTTACTGAGGTTCTTTTTGGTTCTAAGATCTTTCGAAATGCTTGGTAAACCACAGGGAGGGATAAGAGAAAATAAATGACATACACTCGGTATCTTGAGAAAGGGCGCTGGGCAGGATTTCCCCTCTCAGCCTGAGGTTCAGGGTTACAATGCATCAGTGAAGTTGCTGAAGAACAACAGAAGGTTCCATGTGGCACTAAGCAGGATAAGCCAGAACCAGATAAGAGTTCTCGCTACGGTGAAAGGAAGAGAGCTAAGAGGAGGCCAGATGAGGGATATTTTCTGCAGTGTCCTCCTCAACAATCCAGCCAGCTTGGTTGCGGAGTTTCTGGTGAAGAGTTAGGTTCTGAAGGGCATTTGTGCTTTCGGTTCCTTTGAATTGTTAAGGTGCTTAAAACAGAGCAGGACATGGTGTACCAGGCACTTTAAAATTCTTGACTTCTGTTCCCTTCTGATTGCTAGGAAAGTTGTTTCTGTGATATTATCACCCAAGATAGCCATAGTGCTTAGATAGTCTTCAGCCACGAAGCAGCAGGGAGGGAATCCTGTGGAGGAGACCCTGGCAGGCCCTGGCCTGGGGCTAAGAAAGGGGGGTGGGTACGATTCTACAGACAGTTTGCAAGCCCCATCCACACCCTTGCCCATCTTAGTAGTTTCCTAGGGCTGCCGTAACCAAGTGCCACCAACTGGGTGGCTTAAAACAACAGAAGCCTTATTGTCTCACAGTTTTGGAGGCGACAAGTTCAAAGTCAAGGTGTTGGCGGGGCCATGCTCCCTCTGCAACCTGTGGGGGAGAATCCTCCCTTGCCTCTTCCAGCTTCTGATGGTTGTCAGCAGTCCTTAGCATTTCTTGGCTTGGAGATGCCTCCCTCCAATCTCTTCCACCATAGTGCCCTGGCCATCTTCTTCCTGAGTGTGGGACACCAATCATATTGGACTGAGGGCCCACTCCACTCCGCTGGGACCTCATCTTAACTAATTACATCTGCAAGGACCCTATGTCCACATATGATCACGTTCTGAGGTACTGGGGGGTTAGGACTTCAACATATCTTTTTGGGGGACACAATTCAACCCTCGAGAACCCCCATCTAGGCAAAGTCTTACCGCTACCTAATTGAGTTCTTGCTATATGAGGCAGTGTGTTGGTCTATTTGGGCCTGCTTTTCTTCTTCAAATCCACTTTCCGTGTTTCTTGAGAAATGATTCTGCTTGCAAGGAATCTGGGGAGGGCGAGGAGGATGGGGAGGAGCCGGTTGTTTCTGGAGCAACCACCAAGGGATGTGGTCCCCCAGACCAGCACTTTTCAAATGTTACTGTGCACACAAATCCCTTGAGGATCTCATTAAGCACCAGGTGCCAGTAGCTGTAGATCCAGGGTGGGGCCTGAGAGTCTGCATTTCTGGTGAAGTCCCCGGTGCTGCTGGTCCACGGAGTAGCAAGGCTCTAGGTCTAAGCTATATGACGGCTACATCTATTTACCCAGAACAACCAAAAATGATCATTCTTGGGATGTTTCAAAACTTGAACAGCCAGAAGAAAGTCCCAATAAACTAAGTCAGAGTTCCCAAGATGAGAAAGAGCAATTCAGTGACATTTTTCATGGGACAGTGAAGTCGGAAACATCTATGCACATTCATCTGGATGAATACAGGGTTTTCTAGTTTCTGGGCTGTGGTGACTAGTGGGATGTGCATGTCAGAAGCCGTGACTCGTAGGGACAGACTGACTTTAAGGTTTAGGGAAACCAAGTAACTTCCTGTCTCGGTGTGCCAGAAAAACTGCATTTGCAGAAGCTTCTGGCCAAGTTTGACAGGGACTGCCCATTTCCTGCTGGGAGAAGTCAAGTAGCCAGATTTTCTTGGGTCTCATTCTTGTTGGCTGCTCAGTCCTAGGGCCCACCCAGATGATCTCCGTAGGCCACATCTGTGGCTTTTCTCCCACCCACACCTGTGACCCTCCTCACTTGCCAGCTCCCTCAGACCCTCAATGACTCCCAGACACTCTCTATTCATGGTAGTCAGGGCCGAGACGGGCATGTAGAAGGACCAGGTGGATGACCCAGGGTGGATCCCTTGGAGGGTCCAGCCTCTGGATGAACTCGTGCAGAGCAGGTTCCAGAGAAGAGCAACCCTTTTGTGATGTCAGGGGCTGGCAATTTGGTTTTCCAAATTCAACAGTGACCTGATTATTTCCAGCTCGAAAACACCCATGCACTATTTTGGCTCTCTGACAATACTTAGTTGGAAGTTTCTAGGAAGATAGCTTTCTGAGTGTTTGGCACAGTGCATCTTTTGGGTCAGAATGTTAGTTTGCATGGTCAGCACTGTGGCTACAGGATTTGTAATAAAAGCCAGCTCTGTCAGACTACACATCCCTGCAAAGTCTTCTTATAGTTGGGAGAAGGGGAGAAAAAGAACAGCATAGAGAGTTTTGGTTACCTAATGCTGAGTAAGAAACTACCCCAGAACTTAGTGGTTTGAAGCAATAGCTATTTTACTTGCTTATGATTTTGTGATTCAGGAATTTGGAGAGGCATAGTGGGGAGGGCTTGTCTGCTCCACAGTGTCTGGGTGCTTGGCTGGGTGGCTTGAAATGACTGGGAATATTGGTGGGGCTGGTCATTTGCGGTCATATGTCTGGGCCCTTAGTTCTTTGCTGGGTGACTTCTCCACATGGCTAGCTGGGCCCTCGCATGGGAGTCTCAGAACAGTGAGACTTCTTCACTGCTAGCTGGCTTCCCCCTACATAGTGGAAGCTGCCAGGCTTCTTGAAGCCTTGGCCCAGAGCAAGCCCTCTGTCATTTCTGCCATGTTCTATTGGTCAAAGCAAGTCACAGGACATGCCTAGATTCAAGATGGGAAAGAGACTCCATTTCTTGATGGGAGCAACATCAAATAATTTGTGGCTATCTTTAATCTACCACAGAGAGAAGTGGAAAGAACATTTTTTTATTCATGTTCTATCCAGGTTCTGATCAGATTAAGTTAACCCCCGGAAGCCGACAGAATTCCCTGTGATTCCTGGCCTCTTCCTCCCACTGGCCAATTTTTAACTTTGGGGTAGAGAGTCCGCAAGTGGTCTTTGAACCTTCAGTCACACACAGCCACTCAGTCTTTTCATTTTTCAGAACTTCCATTTTGCTTTTCTGCCTTCCGACACCCACTTCTTTCTAGATGAAGTGTTTCAAAAAATCTTTTATCGTGTATTTTTTGTTTTTATAAATCATTGAAGCAGTACATAATTGCATTTTCACTTGCAAAATTACGACACACACAGTAAAACATAAAAACGTCCCTTTACTTTGACTCTCCATCTACTCACCTCCGGACAAGTAGCAACTGGAGTTCATTGTGCCTTTCTTTATACCCCTGTCCATACATATACATTCAAGTATATGTACGTAACTCATAGTGTTTTGTTCCTTAAATGAGATCTAATACTATGTGTTATTCTGCAAGTCGCTCTTTTCATCTAACAATATGTCATGGTGATGGTTCCATATTCATATACTGACCCACTTCTTTCTTTGAACCTGCTGTGTGTTAGTCCATTGGACCAACATGGCATAATTAACACAATGACTCCCCTGGTAATGGACCTTTAGCTGTTCGTAATTGTTTATTTAAATAAATTGTTTATTTATTACAATAAATGGTAACTGAGATAACTATTCTTGCATATGTATTTTTCTTTTTTTTTTAAAGATTTTATTTATTTATTTGAGAGAGAGAATGAGATAGAGAGAGCATGAGGGGGGGAGGGTCAGAGGGAGAAGCAGACTCCCCGCTGAGCAGGGAGCCCGATGCGGGACTTGATCCCGGGACTCCAGGATCATGACCTGAGCCGAAGGCAGTCGCTTAACCAACTAAGCCACCCAGGCGCCCCGCATATGTATTTTTCTGCACATGTTTTTAGAAGGTAGATGCCTGGAGGTGAAAAAGCTGGGTCAGAGTATAGGCGCTTGCAATTTCAATAGATAAAAATGTAGGGTACACTCCTCCAATATTTTTCCGCAACCTTGATGACGCTGGCTCTTACTGTTTTCCATTCTTCCAGGCTGATGGATGGATGAAAATGACATCTTACCACTGCACATCTTTCCTATAACTATTTATTCTTTTTATTTCTTCCTCTGAAACATCTTCTGTTAAAGTCATTTGCCAAGTAAAAAAGTATGCTCTTTATGTTTTTGCTAAATATTTGTGGGAGCTCTTCACATATCAATCTTGTGCTATTTCCTAAAGCTAAATTCCCAGATGTGTAATTGCTAGGTCAAAGGATTTCTTGAGTCTTCCTGCAGATTGTACTCTTGGAATGGACTCATCTCACCACATTGATAAGTTGAGTCTCATTTTTCATCACTAGACGAGCTCCCTGTCCATACCCTGTACCCCTGTCCATACATATACATGTATGGACATGTGCACAGAGGAAATAAAGCTGAGAACCATACACTAATACATTCTAAGGCTACTGGTGCCCAGCTGTGCCAAGTTACTTTGCATATAATTAGCAAACTTTTTTAAAAAAAGATTTTATTTATTTGAGAGAGAGCACGAGCAGGGGGAGTGGGAGGAGGACAAGCAGATTCCCTGCTGAACAGGCCCAACGTGGGGCTCGATCCCAGGACCCTGAGATCATGACCTGAGCCGAAGGCAGATGCTTAGCCAACTGAGTCACCCAGGTGCCCCTAATTAGCAAACTTCTTCCTTAATGCAGCTGAGCTGATAGGTGGCTCACTGGCCAGGACAAGAGCTAAGATCTTTTACTCAATGACTTTACATTTTCTCTTTTTCCTGAAGATTTAGGTGGAAAACATAGAGCTCTGGCTCGTCACTGAGCCATTTGCTGAGTACCTACTATGAAAAAGGCACTGTTTTAGGCACTGCTGCTTATTACTATGATCTGGATTCTCTAAGGACGAGTTAAAATCCTGAATATGGCAGTCCAGTCGAGGAGGCCATTTGCAGTTCCAGATTTCATGTGTGTGTGTGTGTGTGTGTGTGTGTGTGTGTGTGTGACTTGAACTGTGAGCTTCATGAGGGCTGGGTTACAGAACTTGTTGCTGAACTGCTAAGTTTAGCTGACTACCCTCTGAAGCTCAGTGTGGTTCTTGTGTTCTCCACTTAAAACAGGTACACAGGCAGTTAGAAATGTCGCTTTGTTACACATAGCCGTAAGCGAAAGAGAAAACATTAGCAAAAGTTGAAAAAGCAGATAATTTGTGTATGGACACGCACAGGAAATAAACTACTCTTAAAGGAAATATGATTTAGGAGATATCCAGGAGCTCGTACGAACACTTCTGTCATTTGAGAATTTAGAAATTGCCTGAGCATATAATACGTGTTTGACACATTTATTAAAAACCGTTCCCACAGAAACGGTTGTGCTTAGATGATTTGTGTTTCAGTTATCTGAAGCCTTTCAAAATTGAGAACACTAAATTCTGTACCACGAGTGACTGAATCGTTAATATTGGAGGTCGTTTTTGTTGTTGTTGGTTTGTTGGGTAGACTGGTGACTTGTTCAGGTGAAACCTTTGAAGCAAATGTGGGCACCCTGCCCATACATAGCATGGGTGTATTTGCTGTTGCTACTCATTAATCGGAGGGACACAGTTAATCCTAGTATGATGCAGGAACATAGGATTTGAAGTAGGGAGAATTGATTTGAGTCCTGACTTTCTTCCTAATTGATTGTCATCTTAGGGAAGTCACCTAAATCTTAGAGCCTCATTTTCTTATCTGTAAAATTGTTAATGCTGGCCACAGAATTTTGTGAACACCAAATAACCTTTGGATGGGAAGGTACTTTCTAAACACAGAAGTGCCTTTCCAATGTGAGTTTTATTATTTTGCCATAATAACAAAAAGAGGGGAACTGCATCCATCCATCCATCCATCCATCCATCCATCCATCCATCAACAGTTTCTGATTACCTGCCATGAGCCAGGCATTGAGCTAAGTGCCAGAATAATGAAATAAACAGGACCTGGTTCCTGCATTGTGGTTTACAGACCAGTGGAGATGGTGGTCAAGATAATGTCCAGTCCAGTCCAGTCAAGGCTGTGTTGAAGCTGGCTCATTCAGGCTCACAAGAGCTGATTGCTAAATTTTCAGGAATTCTGTGAGTAGACTGTTAAACACAGTCATTGCTAAAAATTATGTATATAGTTGACTCCCATTATTCACGGATTCCATATTTGTGAATTCACTTACTCGCTAAAATTTATTTGTAAGCCTCAAATCAATAGTTGGGGCACTTTTGTGGTCACTTGCAAACATGTGCACGTGCAGAGTTGGAAAAATTCAAGTTGCCCAATGTGCAGTCTCCCAGCTGAGGTCAAACAAGACCTTCTTGTTCCAGCTCTCATACTGTAAATGAGTTTCTTTCTCGTGGTATGTTTAGTGCCAGGTTTTTCACATTTTTGTGCTTTTTGTGAGTAATTTCGCTGTTGAAAATGGCGCCTAAGTGTAGTGCTCAAGTGCTGACTCGTGTTCCTAAGCACAAAAAGGCTGTGATGTGCTTTATGGAGAAAATACATGTGTTAAATAAACTTTGTTCAGACATGAGTTATAGTGCTGTTGGTCATGAGTTCAACGCTAATGAATCAGCAACATATATTAAATAAGTTGTCTTTAAACAGAAACATGCATAAAACAAGGTCATGCATTGATTAGTTGGCAAAATATTTTGACCAAAAGCTTGCAGGAAACTAACCCTGTATTTCCTGTAGAAGCAATAATTTAATATTTGCTAATTGAGTGTTTGCAGCAACTTTACAGAACATTAGTATCGTGAGTAATGAGAATTGACTATATACACTTATAATAATAAAAATGAATTATATTACACAAAAGGCAGTAAAGACTCAAAACTCCTTACTTCCTAATTATTTTTCTACATATTACTATCATCTATGCTCTTGAGGTTATTTATGTGTATTATAACTGTATAGTAGAAATACGATACAGTGGAGGGTCTGTGCATCTCTTTCCAAGACCCCGTGGTCAGTGATGACAAGCTGGTAGTTGGACACTGGCCACAGTGGGAGTATTTACACGACAGAAGTCAGCAAATGCTACAAATCACCTCAGCCCCCTCACCTCAGCCCCTGACCAGTTGTTAAACATTTACTAGAACACAACTACCTTCAACTTTCTTTAGGGACCTATCTTTGTGCTGCTGGTGGAGCCAACTCTCAGACACCAGGAGGGAAGCAAGTTGTTAGGAGTTTATCTCCTCCTACCTCCACCCTAGGGCTATTAGCCAATGATTGACTGGTGCTCTTATGCCTCGAAGTAGCATTTATATTCCAGAGCTCCCCATGGGATCCACATGGCGGAGATCCCCAGATCCCTGCGGTCATACCTGTTAGGCTTCCTCCCCTGCCCTGTTCTGCCTTCCTTTTACTGGTTTCTCCTGGGAGCTCTTCCTTGATAAATCACATGTACACACACCCGAGTCTCAGGGCCTGCTCTTAAAGCATGCCATCAAAGACAGTACTCCAGGAAACCCAAGAAGAAAGTCGTGGGGTCAGCAATGAGTGTGTGGGTCCTGAAGATCTACTGGTAGGTCTTGATTTTCTGACTCTAACTCCTCCTTAAGAAGGCAATCCTTTCCAGTTTTAATCTTCCATTTATATGTTCTCAGAACCTGTAAACAGGTGTGAATGACAAGTTCTTTAGATTTTACAACTTAGGTGTTGAATGCATTCACGTTTTGATAAAATCGACAGGATTACTGGAGTGTCCTTTACTCAGTCTAGCTTGTCGGTGGGTTTGCCTCTGCTGAGCTCGGCTAGTGGCCCTGAACTCTGACATGCAATAATAAATCAAGCTTTCATCAAGTTCTTCTTAGCCTGTTGGGAAACAAAAACCCTATAAGCAATGCTGCAACAACTTCCTTTGAAATTCTAATTCATTTTACCATGATAAAAAAATGTGATAAGTAGTCAAGAAGTCCACTGTGCTGTTGTCTACAACTGGAATATGATTTTCTAAAGAGTTTCTTTATTTTCAAATTATTCTTGCTCTGGAGTTAGCAAGTGCCAGTTCAGATGCAGGGTCTAGTAATTGTGCAGTAATTAAATGCTTGCTTGGGAAAACAATTTTAGGTCACTGAATTGCTTTATTGCATTCTGAAAAGCTGAAAGGGCCATTCAATCAGGTAGAGCCTGTGTGTTTGTCTTCTAAACCAGACTTGTCATAAATTATTCACACGGGCAAAGACTGAATTTGAAAAGGAAGAAACTTGGGGCATAGGGCAGTTATTGTTCCAATAGTCATTGGAGAGTTCAGTAGGCCGCATGAAAGGAGGCCTGTCTCGAAGATTCCTGGCAAGGTTTTGGGGATAAGGATGAAGTGCCTCCCTTAGCAAATCTGCTTTTAAACTGAGACCACTCACTGACTGGAGGGCTTTTGCTTACTCTCTTGGATGCTGCTCCGGCTCAAACAGCCCCAGAAGAAAGGGCTCCCATCAACTTGTGCTCAATTACATAATTTAGAGGAAAGCATAATAAGATGATTTCACAAAGTATGACATAGGTGAGAGAAATATTAGTATAAACATTGGGCATCACACGTATTACTGCATACAAGAGAAATTCTTCCCTGAGACTTCTAAATACAACATTTTGCATTTGCCCTAGGAGTTTTTTATTGAGGAATAATTTACTTACGGTAAATACACAGATCTTAAGTGTATCACTTGACAAATTTTGTTTTAAAGAATTTATTTATTTGACAGAGAGAGAGAGAGAGAGAGACAGTGAGAGAGGGAACACAAGCAGGGGGAGTGGGAGAGGGCGAAGCAGGCTTCCCGCTGAGCAGGGAGCCCGTCTGACTCGGGGCTCCATCCCAGGACCCTGGGATCATGACCTGAGCCGAAGGCAGATGCTTAACAACTGAGCCACCCAGGCGCCCCTCATTTGACAAATTTTTTAAAAAGATTTATTTATTTATTTCAGAGAGATAGAGAGAGTGCACGTGCGTGCACACATGGGGGGAGGGTCAGAGGGAGAGGGAGAGAGAATCTCAAGCAGACTTCCTTCTGAGCGCGGAGCAGGGCTCCATCCCATGACCTAGAGATCATGACCTGAGCCAAAACCAAGAGTCAGATGCTCAACCTAGGTGCTCCCATGAATTTTTATCTATATACTCATATAACTACCACCCAAATAAAGATATAGAACAATTCCATCACCCTGGAAAATCCCCTCATACTCCCACACAAAGACACGCTCTCCCAGAGGTAACCACGGCTCTGATTTCCTACACCACACATTAGTTTCACCTGTTCCTGAAATTCATCTAATTAGACCCATTCTTTTTTTCTGGTCTGGCTTCTCTCACTACGCACAGTACATTTGAGATGGTGGTAGTATACATCAACACTTCATTCCTTTGTATTGCTAGGGTGTATCCCATTGCCTGGTGTACCACAGTTTGTTTACTCAATCTCCTCTGGATGAGTTTTTCGGCACTTTTTGCCTACTATGAGAAAAGCTGATATAAGCATTCTTGTATAGGTATTTTTGTGGACAACGTACAAAAAAGTGCTGTTTTGGGCACTCACTTCTTTTGGATATATACCCAAGAGTAGCACTGCTGGGTCTGTCTTCAAAATTAACCAAAAAAGATTTACACACACACACACACACACACACACACACACAGAAAGTGACTATCTCCCTAATATCTGTTCTTGGCAAAGCGAGGGCACAACCTTGTACTGCCTGATGGCATTATTTTAGCAATTAGGCTTGGAATACTTCAAGTGATTGCTTAGCCATAGGGAACTGGAGATAGAGAACTCGGATTCTTTCTTGGTGAGATGAATACAGGTCCTGTGTGTCTGAATAGATGGAAGTGTTCAGGAGCCCTTGCAAAGGAAATTGGGTTAAGTTGGGACTCATTGCCTGGAAACAGGACAGTTTGGTTCACCTTGGGATCACCCATGGCTGTAGATAATCAAACTGTGTTGGGGGAAGGAATCTAAGCAGGATGGATTATGAGACCTCGGTACAGACAAAGGGCTATGGGGCTACCAGAATTGTCCTGGTTGCTCCCCATGGGATCACATTTGAGAGTTATTCTTGGCTACCAATCCTCTGATAATGGAACTGAACCTGTTGCAGACCAGCCTCACCACCTAAGAGAGGGCTGGTAGGCCTGCGAAGGGGTTATGGCGCCCCCTGAGGGACACTGAAATGTTCCTCCTTACAGGACATAACTTCCTCGTCTGAGATCAAGTTCAAGTTGTGTTGAATAAGGTCTCAAACATCACTACTTCAATAATCCTCTTTGAAAGTTTCAGAATAAATTTAAAGTATATTGGAGATTTATTGGGAACAACCCAATTCAGAGAAGGCTTAAGAGGAACATATATAATGTTTAAGCTCTCACAAAGGGGAAGATGAATCCTTTCTGGTTTCTTTCTTGTTTCTGGTAGAAGGGAGTCACACGATTGGATGAGTTCTAATTTTTGTTTTGTTAATGAAGGTGGTAAGGTAAGATGACAACTTCATCTTCAAAATTCTGTAGGCAAAATGCCTCTACAAGATGGCTGTGAGCCTTTTGCGTCTTGCTGGCTCAGGGTGTAAAATGAGCGATTCTGAACCCACGCCAGTACCACGCTTCCAACGAGCGTTTGGAAGTGTGTGGGAGCATTTTTGATTGTCACAATGACTGGGGGGCGTGCTACTTCCATTTGCTGAAGTGGGGGAGAGAGCGAAAATGTCTAGCACGAGGAAGAGTTGTCCCATCCAAAATGCCAGTAGGGCCCCTGTTGAGAAATACTTTTTCTTTCCCCCCTCAGGCGATCTGGAGACATTTATATGCAATTTATATTCAGAAGGTTTAACAACACAAACAAAATATGTCAAGTAAGTTAAAGTTAGCCGACTTAAGGAGCTTATTGAGACAGAAGGACTGGAGCTGTCTTGGACATTTTGAGTGAATGACCACTTTATCCAAAGCAGAAGTGGGGCAGTACTTAGCAATGACCTTAAGTGGGATATGGAGGTGGAGAGATTTGTTTTCCAGGCTCCCCAACATTTTTTCTTTATTCTCCTCCAGACTTTCACTGATCCTTTCCTTCTTCTTCCATGCTCCTTGGGATCAAGGAAGCAGCTGATAAATTCATTAAGTTGAAAAAAAATTCATTAAGTTGTGAGAGTTTTCTCTTGCTCCTCCTAGCAGGCTATCAGGAAGGGAAGAATCTCAAATGCTGGAATTTCAGATGTGGGGGAGGTAGGTAGGTGTTTTTGGCTGTGAGGTATTTCTAGAACTTCTTAAATTATTCCTGGGCAAGTAATAACTTATTTTCCTCTGAGGCTGGCTTTAGATGTGGAAACCAAAGTGTTAGAATTTGCTGTAACCATGGCAAAGAGAGTGAAGGGGGGACTGGATACCTTTGTGAGTTCACTGGCATATGATTGGGCTGAACAAGACTCTTTTGAAGTATCAAGTTTAGAACGCACCATGTGCGTTGTCAACTTTAACGTTCTATGCAATTTTGACGTATTATTATTATTACACAGAACCTTCCTAGTATTTTTCATAGAACGTATTTCAGAACCTTACACAAAATGTCCGTTCAGTAAACGTGTCCCAATTGAAACAAACGATTAGACATGGGCGTTGCAGTGGGGATTACGGAATCAGATCTCGGGCTGCCGTATGTATTGATAGACTGGCGTGCCTCAAGTTGGACTGAGAAGGAAATCCTGCTGCAGTATTCTTTTTGTTTCCATTCAGCATTTCCTGGGAGGGAATTCTTTTCCTTTGTGAACAGGATTGATGAGCTCTCTCTCCCAGGCTTCCAAATGACATGGAATTATCCTGTAGCTATTTAATTTCGGAAGGAAGGGTTTGGGGGCGCACCACTAGGATCATCCTTATCCAGGGCCTGACCCAACCGGTGATCATGGGAATCTAATTACAAGAGCCTCTGGGATTACTGCACCAAGATTCTAGGATCAGAGTGTTAGGGATATCCTGATCACTTCCTTCCTTAGTTGGGAGAGAATCCGAAATGACAAGATCTTAAATACCTACCTACATGTATTGAGCAACTCTTGTGCCAGCCACTATGCTATGCACCTGGGACATGAGAGGGAGGAGGACACAGTCACTGCCTTCATGATGTTCACAGTCGAGGGCGGGTGCTGGCCAGAGGGTCCGAACCTCCGTTGCAGATGACGGTCACCCGAAGGGCTTTAAAAAATGCCCAAGTTGCACCAAGTTCAGTAAAATCAAAATGTCTGGGGGGTAGAACCCAGACTTCAGGATCTTTTAAAGCTCCCCAGGTGATCCCAAAGTGCAGCTGAGGCTGAGAAACACTAGGGAAGGGGGGAGGGGAGAGGCAAATCTGTAAAGAACATTTTAGATGAAAACATGACAAGTGCTCTCTAGAGGTAAAAACAAAGCGCAGCTGGAGGAACACAGAGGCAAAGAAGCTACTTCTCACACCCAAGAGCTGCTTTTCACCGTCAGAGCTAGAAGAGCACCGACAGACGGGGAACTCTGGAAATAAGAACGAGGGTGGCATCTGAATCGTTTTCTGATGGAACAAATTCCCCTCTGCAGGTGACTCTGTATTGGTGACTCTGGGGGTTTGAGAATGAGAATTGACCATTTGTGCAGTACACTCCCCACTCCGTCTTCTGGCCTCCCTGTCCTTTCTTTATACACATACAGAGTATGCTGAACGCTACGGACAGGTTAGCGGTTGCTAACTTATTAAAATAAAAAAGGAAAACGAAAGCTTGCTGTTTCTCTCTGCTTGTGAGAAACCAAACCAAACCAAACCAAACCAAACCAAACCCTTATTACAGTATGTGGTGTGGTCTTGTGGCTAAGTCTAGACCTGAAAATAACAATATAAAGGAACCACTTAATGTATTAAATTTCTAGCTCTAAATACATTAACCACGATCCTTGTTACACCCTCTAAGAAAGTATGATTATCGCTGGTTCAGAGATGAGGAGACCGGCTCAGAGAGTAGGACTCACTTGTCAAAGCCATGTGGCTTTCTGGTGGCAGAGGTGGGATCCAAATCCATGTCCGTCTGAGTGGAACGTGCTGCTTTCCATGTTGCATTCGAGCTTGCTCTATGTGCCAAATGACTTCGTTGAGGTGGGAATGTTGATGTATTTATGGGATTCATCTCAGTATCACGCTGACACGGTGGCGCTGGCAACGAATCCAGTACTTTTCCTGGAACTGCTACCACCGCCGCCATGACTGAGCAAAAGGATCTGGTGGATGAACTCCTGAGGAAACCGCAGTGGAAGGGAGAGATATCTTGTAGGGAGAAGTAATTTGAGGGTTCATTGGGCTGTGAGATTATAAAAATAATGAGAACTATAAAGTATCTAACTGGATTTTTAATTAAAAAAGAAAACACAGGACAGGATTTAATTGTGCATTCTAGAGGCTCAAGCTTCCAGAATGTGCAACGATGTGGCTACAGAGTGACTGTTCTCACCTCCATGTAGAGCCCCATTGCTACACCACTGCAAGGTGATCTGAGCTTCTGGGAGAAAAAAAAAAAGTGTGAAAAACAATCTAAGCTCTAAAAAACAAACCGACTGCCGCCACTCCCACCACCAGGACTAACAACAACAACAGAAGCCAAGGGCTGTGGGCTGGATGTTTACATCACACCCCCACCCCCGCCCTATTCCTCTGTTGGAATCCTAACACCTAATGTCATGGTATTAGGAGGTGGGGCCTTTGGGAAGTGCTTGGGTCATGACGGTGGCATCCTTATGAATCCTTATGAATGGGATTTATGCCCTTATGAAAGAGACCCAGAGAGCTCCCTCAGGAAATGGGCCCTCACCAGACACAGAATCTACTGGGGCCTTGATCTTGGACTTCCCGGTCTCCAGAGCCGTGAGAAATAAGTGTCTGTTGTTTATAACCCCCCCCCCCCCCAGTCTGTGGTATTCTGTTATAGAAGTCTCAACTGACACACTTAGGCGTTACCCCATTTTCCCCTTTCTCTTGAAGAAAACTAGTGAATCTGGTTTTTAAGGCTTTGTTTTCTATCCTTGTAGCAGAGAGCAATTTAGATGGTAACCTCTGAGTTATTCATCCACAGGAACACACACTTCCCTCTCTGTATCTCGCACCATTCAGACAGCGGTGAAACCTTTCCATACAGACGGCCACAAAGGAGGGTGGTTACAGCAGGAAAACAGAGAGAAAGACATGCATCTCAGAGCTTTTGAGTTTCTAAACAGATTCAGAGAAAAGGCTTTGAGATTGACCAGCATAGCTTTCAACACTAGCAGAGCCAAAACTTACGCTGCAAACTAGTAGTTCTCAAACTCCTCCTTGTATCACCATCACCTTGGGGTGTTTTAAAACCTACCAGTGTCTGGACTTTACCTGTGAAGACTCGGTTTTAGTTGATTTTTGGTGGACATTCATTTATTTTATATATATACCCACATACATATGTATATTTACACACAAACTTCCAATAACACTAACGTGCAACCAGGTGGAGAACCACAGCCTTAAAATAGTTGTTCCCAAACTTTTCTGCATGTTAGTATTACCTAGGGAGCTTTTAAAATCCCCAATGCCGAGGCTGCACTCATACCCATGAAATTAGAATGTGTGGAGGTGGGAATTAGGTGCCTTTAACAGCAGATTTGGGAAGAATTCCTGTTGGGAGTTCTAGTGCATTATACTTAGAAGTTTACACAGATTGGCAAGTGAGAAGGGAGGTGAAGAGGAGAGAGAGAGGAGCTGGGCCGTCGGTGTGTCCTTGAGAAAGGGCTCTGTGACATGTGTGCCCTACACCCCCATCCCCATCAAGGTGTGAAGTGTAATGGGCAGTGATGTGCTGCTAAATGTTTAATAGATGGCTATCCATGAAAAAAAGTCCTGATCTGTAGTGTCTGCCACTTTCTGTGGTGTCAATACTCCCACCATCCATGGCCAAGTTCAAGTTACCAACACACACAGCATCGCTGCTGGTGGAGCTGGAAAGAGATATATACACCTGGCCCTAGCAGGTGCATATGAGCTGGCTCTAGCCTGTTAGCTAAGAGGTGAGGAGCAGGAGAAATCCTTCACACAAGCTTGGGGATCTGAGGGCAGAGAGTCATGCGCTTTATTTCTAGACTTGAACCAGAAAAGAGAAGAAAGAGCTTAAGGTTTCCTCATAATGTGTCATCTAGAGTGGAAATGGGAGCATATCCAGGAGGGTCTAGGTAGCCAGGGCAGAAGACCACCTCCCATGTCTCCTCTCGCTTCCTGGTGGTTTGAGAGAGCCAGACTTCCGCATGCCTCTGAGAGCTTTGTGGAAGTGGCTGGACATAGGCTGGAAGAGCTCAAGGGGCCTTGAGGTTATGATGAGAAAGCCATGGAGAGCTTTGAGTGACTGATTATTGATGGGCACAGAGAAATAGGCTACAGATGCAAATGTGGAGGGTGCCAACAAGGACAAAAGCCCGTAACAACTGACAATCAGTTACCTCCTCTTAAAGCCACGAGGCTACTAACCTCTAGGACCCATAGTCAGAGAACTAACAGAAACACCTGAGGCAACTGAAAAGGTGGCGGTTGTTAATCACTGCGGTAATTAAAGGTTATTACAGGGAATACAGCCAGGATCTCTCTCTCCCTTTTTTATTTCTTGGCGCAAGACAAAAAGGAAAACAAAACCCGATTTTAGATTCATCTTGTTAGAGCTACTGAAATGATGCAGTAGGGTATTTTTCTTCTTTCTTGCTTCTGGAAGATATGACTGGCAGTATTTTGCAAATTTCCTCTGACAAAGAACAGCATGCCCCAAGTTCACTGCAGTGACCTTACTGAAGGTTGATGTAAGTAGGACAAGATGGAACACCTTAGAAAAGTCCGCAAGCAAACATACCACTTAGAGCAGGGATATAACGTGAGCCTCTGTCCCCTCCCTGGGATGTGTGTTGCTGAACCTCTCCTCGGCCATTTGCAGATGCCCTGTGGATCACACTCACTGAGCGCCTGGTGGCATTTAAGCTAGTGCTGGCCTCACATACTGTCAACAGTAGGAGAAATTTTATTAGGAGAGGCCAAACAGCAAGAGGAACACCAGAGTGAGGTCAGTGGACCTCAATTCTCATCCTGGCTCCCTATCAGCTATGCGATCACTAGCAAATCCGGTTTTCTAAAGAAAGTTTTATAGGAACACAGGCATGCCCCATTCATTTACTTATTATCGATAGCTGCTTTCACATGCCAACTGCAGACATGAGTGGTTTTAAGAGATTGTGTGGCCTGTAAAGGTGAAGATATTTATCATTTGGCCCTTTACATAAAAAGTTTGCTGGCCCCTGATCTCTGTTAATGGGACTATAGTCCACTCAATTATTCAGGCCCCAAACCAGAGCCATCCCTCACTCCCCACCCACCACTGCCATCCTTGTGGCTCTCTCCTAGAGAAAAATTCTGATGTCTCATCATCACCACTGGTCCAAGTCAACGTAAGCTCTTGTTTCCACCTTCGTCCCTTGCCTGGATCAGTAGGCCAGCTTTTAGTCTTGTCTTGTTTCCAGTCTGTTCTCAACATAGCAGGTGGAGTGATCCTTTAAAAATGCCAGATCCTGTCACTGTCTTGTCCAAAACCTAAGATGGTTTCCCGCTGCATTCAGAATGAGATGGAGAATTCATAGCGTGGCCTCCGACATTATTTGCCTGGTCCCCAGCCTGGTCCCCAGCCTGCCCCCATCATGTGACTCATGTCCTTCCACTCTTCCCTTCCTTTTCTCTGCTGAGCCACCCTGGTCAGGCCTCCCTGATGCCGACCTCCGCTAGCCTCCTCAGAGGGTTCCTCCTCAGAGGATTCCTGCCTCAGAGCCTTGGCACTTGCGGCCCCCTCTAACTGGAATATACTTGCCTCTGCATATCCATGAGCTAACTCCTTCCCTGCCTCCTGGGCTCTGCTGAAGGCATCCTAGACATGTCTTCCTGGACTGCTATCTCTCAAACTGCACCCCTGTCCCCCCCTGTCCCCTTCCCCTGCTTTTTCTTCAGAGCAGTTATGTGGTTATTGTCTACTTCCTCATTAGAATGCAACTCTCGATACTGTAATGCAAGCACAGTGTTCAATAAATATTTGAGGGAAGGGACTCAGTTTCCTCATGTGTAAAATGAATGAGAGGGCCATCTGGCCGGAGCATCTGTTACTGAATTGGTTGCCAGGATTGTTTCCACTGATCTGACTGGCTAAGTGGGAGTCCCTTTCCTCCTTATGTCAGTCCCTCCCAAAGCCTGTGGGTGGAATGGCGTCTTCCTTTTCTTTGGTCAACAGTATCTGAATCCTGACGCATGCTTGCTGGAACCTCAAAGCCAGCTCTCTTTCACAAGGGGCCACCACAGGAATGCCTTTTCTGCCCACCTCTTGTAAGTCTGGTGCAAATCAAATACAATAATAGACTTGACACTCTAAAGCTCTACGTAAGTGGAAGGAAATAAAGAAAAAGCAACACAGGTGAGGACTGAGTCTCTTATCACACAGGATCCCCCGCTCTGCCCTCACCATGACTGCTTTCACGGGCTACCTGAGACACAAAGCAGGGATTGAAAACAAAATAGAGAAGTGGTAGGAACTTGAGGTTAATAAGATATTTGTTAAAATGGTAAAAAAAAAAAATAAAGGAAAACCCAAGTATTTCCATCTTCGAGTTCTGACTAACCCCCCTACCTTACTGGGCACTAGCACAGGAAGCAGAAACTCCCTGCCTCCCCTAAAAGAAACCACTTGACTCATTTTGGGATTTTAGAAAATAAGTCAACCGGTTAGACACTCAAATAGCAATAATTCAAACGCCGAAAATTCTCCTAAGATACCGAGACTCCTGAAACACTCAATTCACATCCAAGTTGTTAAGCACTCAGAGTTAACTTTGACCTGTTCCTTGGCCGTCCCCTGATGGACTGTGAGGGGGACATACGATGAGGGTTTGTCTCTGGGTTTTGCAGGAGATCCAAAGAGACAATTGAGTAAAACTACAGGTGGCTAATGACCATTTAACTCAGGCATTTTTCACCTGGGCAAAAGTACTATATGCTTTGGATCATATTTTTTGGCGTTATCTCTGTCTTCATAAGGATAAAAGACTGAGTATTTTGAGTATCTAATGGGATATAGCCGACCTCAAGCTATTTTATGTTCTCCTGGGACGTGAGCTGCATTTGGAGACAATGAAGACACCAGTGAGTTGTGGCCTTCCAAGTGGCCCCAGGTCCCCAGGTTTCCAGGGCCCCGGCTTCTGCTGCCTTCTGGCTGGGAAATGATACAAATCCATGTGAGCAGTGACAGTGGGACATGCACCAGTGAGAAATCCTGGTCAAAATATGATGCTACTTTCATCCTGAACTTCATAGCACAGACACTAAGTGCATGGAATCAGACAGATGCATTCGATCCCACCCTGCTACTTACTAACTTGATAATTTATACAAGGTACTTGATATCGCTAAACTTCAGTTTTTGATCTGTAGAATGGGGGAATGAAGTTATCTAATTTAGAGGATTGTTTTAGGACTGGATTAGGCAATTGCATGTAAAGTACTCAGTCCAGTGCCTTGCACATAATAAACACTCAATAAATGTGAACTAGTAATCATCATAATGTACTCCTTTTGAATTTAGGTTGGGAGGGCAGCCCAGTAGAGTAGTTTCCCAGGACTGTTATAACAAAGCTCCACAAACTTGGTGGCTTAAAACAATAAACATTTATTCTTGCACATTTCTGGAGGCTAAAACGCTGAAATCAAGGCGTTGGTGAGGCTCTGAAGGCTCTAGGGGCGGATCTCTCCTTGTCTCTTCCTAGCTTCCGGGGGTCACTGGCAGTCCTTAGCATTCCTCGGCTTGTAGACACCTCACTCCAATCTCTGCCTTGGTCTTCACAGGGTCTTCTCCCCGCGCGCAGGTCTGTGTCCACAATTCTCTCACCTTACAAGGACACCAGTCCTAATGGCTTTGGGCTCACCCTATTCCAGCATGACTTCATCTTAACCCGACTGCATCCGCAAAGACCCTATTTCTAAATAAGGTTGGATTTTGAGGTTCTGGGTGGACATGAACTTTGGAGGGACACTATTTACACCAGTACACCCGGTATGGGCAGGTACAAAGTCCTGCAAAAGATTAAGAGCAGACTTGCAGAGCTCACTCTGAATGAAGCAGAATCTGGGCAGGAAGGGATGAGACTGGGATGAGTCACAGGGGGCACTATCCCTCTTCCTCCCCTCCAGGAGAACTGTGCATATTTAGCAGGTGACTGCTTCACCCCACTGTGTACAACAGCACTTCTTCTGACCAGACTCCCCTGCTCAACTCTGGAGTTGAAAACTGGGAGCAGCCAGGAGCAGTTAGAAGAGGAGAATGATGAAGGCAGATGGGTTAACTAGAGGCTGAATCCTGTGGGCTCAGGGGCTAAGTCTCAATCCTTTTTGGGGTGCAATCAGGCACACAGGGAGCTGGAGGCAGAAGCAACTGACAACTTTTTTACAACATTCTTCAGTGTTTCCTTATGTAGCAAGATCCGGCCCTACAACCCTGCTTCTCAAACTGTGTGTGCAGAGGAATCCCAAGGGGATCTTGTGGACATGCACACTGTGATTCAGTAGGTCTGGGGTGATGACGGAGTCTGCATTTCTAACACGTTCCCAGATGATGCTGACAGTGTTGCTGGTCCATGGATCACACTTCGTTCTAGGCTTGGCTTCTGCTGCACACCACTCAAAAGGAGCTACTAAATATGCACCTTTAAAAAATACCTTTGGCAAAATAACATTATCACACTTGATGTTATGATTATGCTTATTTAAAATAAGATCTAATATCCAGCTGATATTCAGATTTCCCCAATTGTTTCCAAAATGCCCCTTAATGAACCAGAATGTGCTCTAAGACCATCCACTGCAGGTGGTTAGTTCCCTTAAGTCTCTTTTATTCCGAAAGAGTGTCTTTTTCATGATCCTGACTTACTGATGGGCAAATTATCCATAAAAAAATTATTTCACTCTCTGGATTTGTGTGGTTGATTCCTTGTGGTGTCACTTTGCTGTATTGAGTTCTATTTCCTGTAAACTGGAAGTTGGCTCTAAAAGCTTGATGGGTACTAATTAAATCTTTGCCATTATAATTGGTCACAGATGTTGGGTACATTATAATGCATTACAACAGGTGACATGTGATACCTGCTTGTTCTACCATTAGTGATGCAAAGATTGAGCCCTGGATTAGGGTGATAACAGCTTGACCCCTCTGCCATACACTTGAGTTTGAGTCTTTGAGACCAGAGTTCTAAGACTGATTGGTTTTTCTTTGGACCCACTGTGAATGCCTCATTCCTCATCTACCATTCCCCTAGTAGTTGTTTTCTTTTTCTTTCTTTCTTTCTTTGTTTGTTTCTTTCTTCTTTCTTTCCTTCTTTCTTTCTTTCACACCAACTGATAATCCTGGCCTGAATCAATAATTTCTCTGCGGGCTGCAAAATGATGATTGTATAATTCTACCATTCCTTTTACATTTACTAACTAGCATTGTTCTGGAATGAAGAGCTATTTGGTTACCTTCCCAGGATAAATGTTTAACTCTTTTCCTTTAATCACCAACTTGCAAAGGAATGAGTCACTTTAAGAGCTGCCCTGAATAGTGCCAAGTGAGTTTTCCCCCGGCTCTCCCTTTTTTGATTTATGAATTTTCAGAGATTTGATACATTTCAAACAACTACGTTGTTCTTTTTGATGCTCGTTTGTCACAACTTTGGCCAGTAGGAGGGGCACTTTCAATCTGGCTCCTGTGTCCTTTTGACATGACCCAATTAATCTTGAAAAGCTCCCTTTTTTTCTTGCCCACAAGGTGTCTCAGACTGTAATTGTACCTTCTCTGCCCCAGGCCTGGAATCCACCATTTCTCCAAGGAACCCTGGTTCCTTGGAATGAGAAGTATCAGAGGAAAAAAATAATCAAGGTTATGTATTATGATTGGGATTGCTTCTAGGGCATTTTAAATCAGAGCTAGAAAAAAAAAGTATATATATATATGCTTATATATATATATATTTCTTTTTACAAATGACTTCATATTGATATTGTCAATTAACTTTAACATCACTATTTTTACTTAATTTCTTTGGTTTTATAATTCTCTTTTATTCTCAAAGTCTTGACTCTTAATATCATTACTTGTTTTATCTTACAATATTTAAAAAATGGTTTCTGAATAAGGATACCTCTATTAAGTGTAACAATATTACTGATTTAAAATTTCTTTATCACTTAAGATAAAAATTTCTCCTTTAGACTGAGCTCAAGACTAAAAACCACGTCTTGGTTAGGTATTATAAACTCTGTAAATGTTGCTTGAAAGAATAGCTTGTTGAGTAAAAAAAAGTTTCAATTCCTAAATATTCCATACAACAGAACAAAAATGTGGGGACACGGGTGAGTTATCAAGTGGACTTTTTAAAGTCAAGTTCACTTGGTAAGTAATCAGTAGCTCTTTGAAATCCATGAGCCTGTTTGCATAAAATTTTCATTTCCCATTTCAAATACATGGATGGAATTTAAGAAGATGGTTTATATAGAGTCCTGAATTTGGACCGAATCCTCATTAACAGGATTTTTTTTTCTTCCTCTTTCCTGTTACCATTAAAAGGCAGGAGGAAAAGAGCAGGGAATCATGGGAGGTTGTGAAAGACTACAGCGGGGTTTGCCCCGTCAAAGTATTAGTGTTGTGAATGATGCCCAGCCTACATATGCTTCAGTTATCCATCTGTAACTTCAGAAATGCGTTCATTCTCATCTTAACCCTCCTCTCAAATGGATCTCAAGCATTTCATCAGTAACCTTACATTGAAATATTAGCTTTCATGTGGTAGAAGAGAAGCAGAGAGAAATGGCCCTACGAGAAAAGAATCTCCAGGAGCTCTTCTGATATTGCTGGGCTGTTAGGGATTTTTCTTCCTATCCTAGAAGGAGGGGTCAATAATATGAAATTGTTTTTTATTTTACTCTGTTCTGAGTCAGGGAAGACTTTCATAGTCATATCACACATGCTTCATTTGGCGATGAAGTTTGAGAAAGGAATGCCAATCTAAACATGTAATTTAACTCTGTTCCTGACAATAACCAATGGGTGCAATTTATTCATCACACATCAGTACTCCTAACTTATAACAACAGGAAGGCTACTGAAGACAGTCATTTGGGAATTAAAGGAGTCTATACATGCTGACAGGACAAGTGGCTTGAAGCATTTTTTGTCAATTTATTATTGACCCGATGGTTCTTTTGAAAATCCTCCACACAGCAAAAGAAAATAGGGAGATGCGAAAAACAAATTGTTCACGGAGTCAATACAGAGGCTCTTTCACATCGGCATGTTTTTTGTGGATTTGCTGGCTTGAAGCATCCATCCCTCTGCAACTTTCGACTCTCTTCGCCTCCTTTATAAGCATAACCTTGGGTCAGGAGCCATGTGGCAAATTGGAGAATAAGAATTCATGTTATGTATCCTGGCATAAATGTCAGAGCCTGACAAGGATAAAAATACCCGTTCCTTTTTTTTTTTTTTTAACAATGTCTTTATTGTGTCCCAGGGTTGTTGCTCTTTGACTAAGGACATTGCTTGTCAAAGGCAGGAACTCTGTCCTCGTGCTTTCTGAGCCCTTAGCATGATGACGGGTGATGTAGTCCACTTTCACAGGCCCAAAGGCTCAAAAGTGAGAGGCACCTGTCAAAATGTTAGGGTAGAAAGACTGAGTGCTCCCTTGCTACCTTCTTTCCATGAGACAATTGTTCACTCAAGGTGGAGTTCCCGATCTCTAAGACTTTCTTCAGGAAACCCGTCCTGCAGGGAGACTTAACATAACCTACTGCTGAGACTCCATCCAGCACATCACTACGTGTTGTGACCATATTGCCTCAATGAAAAATCAGCACCGGATCTGGCAAGATGATAAAAAAAATTTGAAATTGGGACTACTCTAGAAATCATCCACATATGGCTGCCATACCTTGATGTCTTCAGAAAAATCCACACTTGATTTGTGTTTGATGTCATCTGGATATCATATGATATCATATTCTTTGAATCACCCAAAAGGAAGTTGGGCTTTTTATGATTTGAGGGTTAACCACCATCACACAGAATTTGCAGTAAGGGGAATATGAACATCAGTAGTGTCCTTAAATTATTTAGTTTTGATGTGTGTGTTTTATATTTGTCTTATGTTTTCAGTTAGATCTTAAACTCCTTGAAGGTAGGTCATTTTGGACCTGCCATGGAACCTAGAATGGTAGACTTACTGTCTACTGATATAATATATGTATTTTTCAGTCTCTACCCTCCATCCCCAAAGCCTCCGTGAGTGAAATTTCCAGTCAGATCTGTGTTTTAGGCAATCATTGCCTCCTGATGGGACTTCGTGAGGACATAGGCAAGCACTGCACCAGGTTCATCAGGGTAAGGTGGCTATTAAGTGCAGGCTAAAACGTTACTCCTTTTATAGAAAAGAATCTCTGTGCAGAAAATTAGGCCTTTGGGGCAGGTGGTCTTTGAATAAATGTCCTTGTCATCCCCGGTGAATGTATTGCTCTCATAATAATGCGGAGATGGGAGAAATGGGTGAACACTCTTAGTCATCCATTTAATGCTTTAGGCGTTTTAGAAATGGCAACAAATTGCATCCTGCTAGTGCACAGTTTTTCTATTAGGTGTTTGAAAATGTCAGACATGAGCTGGAAGGCAAGGTGCAGTCCACCTGCCTCCTTTTATGCGTGACACTGTTCACTGCTTGCTTTCTTCACAAGAAGCTGAACAATGAAGCAAGACAGCAGCATAATATACCTTTGTGCTGATGCTTTGAGCCTGGATGGGGCAGGAGATGAGAGACAGGAGTCAAATGTCTGAAAAACCCAAGTGTCTGTGATGTAAGAAAGAAGGTTCTGCATGTATAGGGGAGAATTCACTTGAGCACAAATGCCAACTTAACGTTTCTATTAAACCTTCACTGAAAGAGATGTGACTTGGGCTTACTTTGCCTTCTATTCCTTGTGTCTTGGAGTATGCAGGGAATTTGCTGGGGCGGGGGGGAGGGTAGAGATGGAGCTTGGTGATTTAAATGAATCTGTTCAAATTCTGCTCTATAGTGAAAAAGCGAAAATTAAAAGACTTTTCTGGCTATTGCATCGAAAGGGAAGAAATTCATGCTTTTTAAACGTTGAGGAGGCATGAAAATACTCATCATCTTAACCTGTCATTAGCCTTTGAAACACGAAGTCCTGTCCCTTCACAGAGGTGGCACTTTTGCTTTGCTTTGCCTCGAGCTGGGTGATGTTTCCATGGAGAACACTGATTGATCTTTGTGTGATCTTGAGAAAGCAGCGTGGGTTTTATTTGCCCCATAGAAAGTACCAAATGTGGAAAATGTACTTAGCATATGCGGATGAGCATGCAGTCTTGCAGCGCCTTGGTTTTCAAGTCAGAGCAACCGTATCTGGTTCGTAGCTTCCTGTGGTGATCAGCAGCTTCCTGTGTGAAGTCAAGAAGCCCAGCCAGACCCCAGCCACATCACACATGTGTTAGAAAAAAACCTCTGATGAGTAAAAGTTATTTCAGGCAAAGGTGGTATGTAAATTAAGTAATGGAAAAAATTCAAGTATTATTAGAACATTTGGAACAGGGTTTTTCAATCCTGGCACTTCTGACATTTGGGGCCGGGTAATTCTCTGTTGTGGGGGCTGTTCTGTGCGATGCAGGGTGTTCAGCAGCAGCCGGGCCTCCACACAATCCCCCCCGCCCCCCATTGCTAGTAGCATCCTCTCCTGAGTTGTGACAACCAAAACTGTCTCCAGTGTCGTATGGAGGGCACAACTGTCCCTGGTGGAGAACCACCGATTCAGAATTAGATATGGAATAAACGTGTGCTCCCCAAGGCAATGAGTCACCTGATAGACGTGAAGTTTGGAAGGCTTGTTAACTGATGATTACTCGTCTTTGCCAAAACCAGCTTCTTGCCAAGGCGTCAGTAAATAGACAATTTTCTTTCAAGGGCTGAGAATTGACAAGACGCTGTACAGTTTGCAGGGGCAGGACGGCATTTGGTTAAGCAGGTGATTGAGATGCTCCCTTTGAAAGAGAGTGCAAACTCCCCTCCCCACCCCCACCCCACGCTCCAGGGGGAAAGCTGAGTTCCCGAGGTCCCAGTGGAAGTACTTAGGGGAACAAAGTCTCTTTTCCGTTTGTTCATCTCCCCCACCTCCCCGTTTTAAAAGCCACCTCTGTCTTCTCTTCAACCTCTATCTCTTAAAGAACAAAAATCGGGGGCTGTGCAGTCAGCTTTAGAAGGTCTTACCTCCCCTGCTCAGCTTTTGGAATTGGTGCTGTTATGGGTTTGAGTCCTAGAGATGTTCTATGGTTCCCTAGACTCCATGTTCTTTGTCCTTTACCCTTCCTTCTTCACCCACTCCTTTCCTTCGCCGCCCGTTACATCCTCTGCAAATTCACCATCAGGTGCGCCCAATGCCTTCTTAATCTCCTTCCTTCTCACTCTATATAAATCAGATTTTGGGGGAGGGGGAGAAGGAGATTACCTTCCACATTGTAGCTAAGTATACATCTCTGTTTTTCATTTTGAGACTGGCATACATGGTTTTCAATTTTTTTTTCTAATCGACAGACTGTAAATTTATTTGATACACAGTTCTTTGAGTTTTAACATGTGTATAGGTTTGTGTAACCACCACTGCAATCAGGATATAGAACAGTTCCATCACTTAAAAAACAAAAACCACCACCACCACCACCACCAACAACACAACAACAAAAACCATCTCTGGGCTACTCCTTTGCAAAACTCTGCCCTCGCTCCTGAACCCTGGCAATCACAGATCTGTTATCCATCACTACACTTTTGCCTTTTCCAGAAGGTCACGTAAATGGAATTATACACAATGTGACCTTTGAGGGCAGCTTCTTTCACTCAGCATAATGCCTTTGAGATTCATCCATGCTGTTGTTTGCATTGTTAGTCATTTCTTTTTCTTGCTGGGTAGTATTCCGTGGGGTAGATGTACTACAGCGTGTTTATCCATTCACCTGTTGGAGGAAATTTGGGTTGTTTGGGCTCTTGGCAGTTATGAGTAGAGCTGCTATAAACATTCCTGCATAGGCCTTTGTGGGAATGTAAGTTTTCAGTTCTCTAGGAATGGCATTGCTGGATCATACAGTAAATAGGTCTTTTTATTTTCTGGTGGAATTTTTACTTTAATTGGGTCCAGGAATGAATTCAACATTTAAACTGTAATAATTTTTTAAAAATATTTTTATTTATTTGAGAGAGAGAGAGTGAGAACAAGCGAGAGAGATCACAGAGGGCGAGGGAGAAGCAGACTTGCTGCTGAGCAGGGAGGCCAATGCGGGGCCCCGATCCCAGGACTCTGGGATCATGACCTGAGTCAAAGGCAGAAGCTTAACCGACTGAGCCACTCAGGTGCCCCGTAATAATTCTTTAAGTGTGGGATTTCAGGCTGTGATTTTGAGATTTAGAGTAAGACTGTGTACGTGAATGAGTGAGTGTGTATGAGTGTGTGAGTGCACATGCCGGGTGTGTAAAAGGTTGGGAGCCCCAAAATCACGTTAGCTCAAATGGGTAGCCTATTCTTGCCCACATTGTGCTTGTGGGTCGACATGCCAATTTTGCTCCCAAGTGCTTTAATCCTGACCTATGGTATCATACAGGAAGAGCTATTTAAATTGGATGACTGACAAACAACCGTCTGTTCCTGATGAGTGGATTTCCTTCCATCTCTAAATCCCATGACTATGACTGCAACTCTTATGCTTGAATCATTCTCTAGCTACATCAATTTCATGGTTGTCAGCAATGCCTAATCCATCTTCCATAGTCTGGAGCTACTCAGGCGGCAGACTCCCTGGAGGTGGGAGTGCTCCTTGCGTTCACTAATGTACCTGCCATCCTTGGGGGGCCTACAGTTTGTATATCCTCGAGAATTATTTAATTTTAATTTTTGCTGCAAGAAATCTTTGCCAAAGAAAACACGAGCAATGCATCAACAATTCTATTGATATCATTTTTCTTTTTTTAAAAATAGCTTTCCCTGCCAGCAGTTTTGTTGTAAAGTTCTAAAATTCAGATTTTGCTTACACAACTATTCTTCATCTTAAATATCATTGCCATGTGTGACTTATGTTATGTGTTCCGTACTATGTGTTGAATGAGTGAGAAAATAATTTGATGGGCAACAATAAGGTCTATATAATGATAATTTTCTTCCTTCTTTTATCACTATACTATATCAAGCCTTTTTTTTTTTTCTGAGCAAGAATTGGCTTCAGATGCCAAAAAATGTTTATTAACTATGTTTTTATATTGGAAACTTCAGAACTCATTTGTCTTAGGAAACAGTGACCTCTCTGAATTTTGAAAGATGGATTCACCAATTATTCTATAAACTGGGATATTAATTAGCTACTCCAGTTACCAGACAATGCATACTCATTCTTTCGACTCCAAATAAAATGCCACTTTCTCAATGACATTATCCCACACCACCCCTTGCAAAATTGTTCTGTTAGCCACATCCCACAGTTCCATTTTCATTTATCTGAATACAGATCCATCTCTGCCAATGGTCTGTGAGCAACTCGAGAGCGGGACCCATGTCTCATTCTCCTTTGCAATCTTAGCATTTAGCACGGTGTCTGGCACATTTGTGTTAAATAAGTATTTGTCACATTGAATAAGATACCTGAGGTATAATGATAACCATGGCCACCATTTCAGTTTTTTGCATGTACTTATATACGTGTGTATGTATATGTGTGTAATATATATATATATATATATATATATATGTGTGTGTGTGTGTGTGTGTGTGAGAAACTCATAGGTGGTAAAATTGAATGAAAGCAGAGATCTTCCCTGGAGTTGTATAGACTGGGCGGGTGGATTTCTTTTTTTTTCTTAATGGGGCTGATAAATCATCAGCAAGGGAAAAAGTTTTGGAATATTTTATTATAGAGGGGAAGCAGGTCTTTGATCAGTTTGTCAAGACAAGAGCCCCAATTCACTCTGTTAATTCGATTTCAAGAGCTCTCTGACCATGCCCTGAGCCAAAATGTCTTCATGAAATAGCTTTTCAAATTGCAAAAATAACCCTGTTGCCATAACTTGAAACCACTCGGTAAAGTGACGGATAACCTTGCTACATGGGAAACCCTGTATGAAAACTGTGAACCCCAGTGAGGCTAGCAGTGCAAATCACATTGCCTTCAGTTTTATTTTGCAGAACACGTTCACAAAATTCCTAATGAGATAAAAGTGCTAAGGGCTACGTCAGATTATTTCAGCTGAAATGAAGTGGGAACAGTAACCTTTTAGGCTGACACTGCATGTTACTGCTTTCTATTCTCGGTGGAGATTTAGCTTTTGGCACAGTCTTTCCGGGATGGCTTGCTATGATGCAGACGTCAGTATGATAATGACCTAAGACCGTCGGTGAGGCTTCATGGGTAGCTACGCCAGGCAGGTGGCCAAACTGTCTTGGAGAGAAGTGGTCTGGTTGGATTCCTTCTGAAGGAGAAGGCCACACACAGAAAAGCAGACTTTCTTACTGGAGGATGAGTCCAGGTAGCACACTGTGACAGGCTGTTGGTGCTCCACTCAGACGCTTTTTACTGGGCTGGGGCAGTATACTGTGAGAACTCACTGCTTACGGCTCCTAGTTGTACTCTTCTTTGAAGAATTATCCTTGGTCAGTTGGAGCTGCTTTCCTGGGAACTGCCTGGGAGATTATGCCCTTCTCCTGAGGGCTTACACAGCCTGCTTTAGGGGGAGGGTACAAAGTTCTGTCCCCCCCGCTTGCCTCAAGCTGGGACAACTATGGTGGGACAACTATATGGTGCCATTTTCAAGTGGAGGCCAGACTTCAGCTGAACCTATATCTCTGCTTGGCTTTTTCTTTTCTTTTCTTTCTTTCTTTTTTTTTTTTTAAGATTTTATTTGACACAGAGAGAGATACAGTGAGAGAGGGAACACAAGCAGGGGGAATGGGAGAGGGAGAAGCAGGCTTCCCGCTGAGCAGGGAGCCTGATGTGGGGCTCGATCCCAGGACCCCGGGATCATGACCTGAGCCGAAGGCAGTCGCTTAACGACTGAGCCACCCAGGTGCCCCTCTGCTTGGCTTTTTCTGTCCTTTCCTGTTTCCCTCTCTTCCTTACTCATGAGAGTCCTTCTTCAATAAATCACTTGTACAAAAATCTCCGTTTCGTGTTCTGTTGTCAGAAGCGTGGGGCTTAGATGCTAGAACCATCATCCACGTGGATACTGAAATTTCCAAGAATTCTGACAGCAGTAACATTGGAGGGAAAGACAGTTACCTGGGTATTACAATCACTGAGGCTGAGGCCAAGAGACCTGGGATTCAAAACAGGACTCTGTTTACTCCACATCTGCACTGAGAAGCTGAACACAGTTGGAAAGAAACCCATCATCACCCAATAATGTGCACTTTGAAAGAGTGATCACAAAAGTCCTGTCAGTTCTGCATGCAGCCTGGTCATCTCACTACATTGCCCAGCGCACTTGCTACCTGAATTGACTATCCTCATTTATGTTATTTTACCTGTTGAAAAGATGAACTCCCAACATCACTGGCTTAACCTGTTAACAGTTTCTTTCTTTCTTCTGACATAAATCCCAAACAAGTATTCCTGATCGGCAGGTGGCTCTAACGCTACATGATGATTCAGGGATCCCAGGCTCTTACCCTCTTGTCGCCTTGCCATCTTTGTCTCTTGGTTGTCAAGGTTGCGGCTTGGGGAAGGAGCATGGAGGATCACGTGTGGGAGAACATCATTATCACATTTCATTGGGTCTATGATGACTGTACACCTGATCTTCCACGGACCACATGACAGCATGTAAGTCCCCCATGCTTTTGACACAACGGTGGGGGAAGGGGCAGTGCAGAACTGACAGGGATTTTCTACCACTGACTGAATGGGGTCCTAAAAAAGGAAATTAAGTTTAGCTATAGAAAAGAAGTTAAATGCTTTTCAACTTGGGATTGTGTGCTGAGATCCATACATACCGCATGTGTTTGAAATGCTATCTGGAGGACGTAGTTTTGGAGTAGAACGGGCAACCAAAGGGGAAGAGCATGGAATTGAAAAACCTGATGAGAAAGTTTAAAATTGCATCCAGTGGGAGGACAGTGATACAGTTTTTGAAGACTTTAATGGTGAATTGCAAACAGGGCTCCACTAACCCATGCAGCACTTTTGTTAGAAAAGGGCCACAGCCCCACGCCAGGGAGCATGGCTATGGGCAGTGCAGTGTGGGCTGGTTTCTAGCCCCTACCAAGCCTTTTGCTGCATACTGTTGTGCATGATACATCCGCACATCGATATGTGGCAGTCCTGATATCAAAGCAACTATATATGCTCCCTTCCCTGTGGGAGACTGAATTCACGACCCTGGTTTGTTGTTGTTGTTGTTTTGTTTTTTTACTTCTTCCTGTACCCACACCCTTTGCCATATGACTTTTTAGTTCTTCCCACTAAAGAGGTGGACTTTATTTCTCTGATGCTTGACTTTGAGTTTGGCTCTGTAATGACCTTTGGCCAATGGAATGTTAAAAAATGATGTGAGATGACCCAAAAGTAGAAGCACTTGCATGACTCGGCTTGCCCGCTTATATTTCTGGCAACACCTTGAGAAGCATGTGCCCAGGCTAGCCCACTGGTCCCAAAAAGAAGATGAGAAACATGTGGAGCAGAGCCAAGTCACTCAAGTCAAGCCCAGCCTAGATCCATTGATCTTCAGTGAACCCTACAGATGCATGAGTAAGCCCAGCAGAGATCAGCAGAACCACTCAGCCAAAGCCCTGCCTCTATCAGCTGGGCTCTTGTTGACTCATAGACTCATGGGCTACATAAATGCTTATTGTTGTTTACCGCTGGGATTTTGTGGTTGGTTGTTACGCAGCATTATTGCAGCCATAATTAATTGGTAACATCCTCTTTCTTCCCAAGAGGCACTAGGAGTATGGAGCATATAGATTGTTGCTTCTGCCATGACTGCCCCATCCCATCAGAAATTTGTATTCCTTTTCAGAATCAATGCCTTCCCACCTTTTCATTAGAATCAGTTTAAAACATACTTAGAAAAGACTTAGGGATGCTTGATTTAAATGGTTCTGTTGAGAAATCATCAAAGCTGGTCCTGGATCCTAGACCCAGAGGAGGAAAGCAATCAGAACTTAGCATCAGAGAATTCTGATAAAAGAAGTGTGGATGGTGCAGAGCAGATGGAGGGGAAACTTCTTTGTGAGAAAGACTCAGCGCAACAGCATTTCAATTCATAACTTTCCTTCTATTTATAATTCCTTTCATGTAGAATTTGGATATATAGTGTAATTTTAGCAGGCCATAATTTTCTATTTATAGATAAGAGAGATGTCATTTTTCACCTTGATAGAATATGGGAAATGAATATATCTGAAGTCCCTCTACACAATGAGAAAAAAAATAAAGGGACTCAAAAATTCTTGACATGTGATGCATTACAATGTTTTTATTTCCTTTCTATATTCTTTGTTTGCCTCTCCTTGCAAATGAAACCATTGATGACACTTTTCATGTCACTATTCACATTAAAATGTATCTCTATCATTATATCTAGTGAGTTGAATAATTTTAGCAGCTAAATAAACATTTTAGTCACCAGTAAAACTCTTCTAGCAGCCAGTCAGCTAGATTGGATTGTTAGGTCAAAAGACAGCACAGTGTGATAGCTGTCACCACTATGGGAAATTTCAAATAATGACAATTTTTTCTTTTTTAGTCTTGAATGCTTTGGGGACCAAGTCGCAAGTCCACTCAGAGCTATTGTCAAGCATATTTCTTTTTTCATCAGTACTGAGGAGTGATCCTTACTTTGCCTAAATTTATTATCCTGGAAAAAGATCTAGAGATTTGTGTTGCAATGATGAATTCCTGGTGTCTTATTCTCTTCTTCTTTTTGACGTCTGCCAGTTTCTAATTTAGTCAGAACCTCTAATCTTAATATTAAATGAGAAGGTCTAGATTTTCTAAACCTAAATATATCTACTACACTGAACATCCTTTCCTATAAGATTTGATTGTTAGGATTTTATGTTTTGTTTTGTTTTGTTTTTTTTTAAATCCAGTTTTCCCATCTTTTCTGGTTATCAGCCAGTGTAGCTCATGAGAAGAGATGGGTATAGTCATAAAGGCCATTGTGCTCTTCTTGGCTAGTGGGTGTTTTGGGTTAAATCTCCCTGAGCCTAAGGTCTGACCATACTCAGATGAAATCATACTTAAGCTGAATGGGCACAAACAGTTTTATTTCCTTATACGAAGTGCTATAGTGCATAGCACCACTGTTGCAGGTTGGGATTCCCAGGAAGCAGATCCTGAGATGGAGTTTCGGGGGCAAGATATTTATTAAGTAGTGTCCTCGGGATAATCACATTACCACTCAACTTTTCTCTGCCTAATTCTGCTTCCGTCCCTCCCTCGTAATCACGTTTAATTAGTTTGCATAATATGTAAAATTAACTAACATACCTGCAATTACAACTGGAATAAATATATTTGAGAACAAAAACCCAAATGATCTTTTTAAAACATACAACTTAAAAGATGGAAGCTGAGTTGTGTGGGTAAACTGGAAGGGAGCCTGGTATCTGTTGGTATTCCAACTGTCATGAGGTTTGGTCACCTTGTTTTACAGGTCACCTTGTTTTACCCTTGTTTTATAGGGTCTGTTCCTCAGTTAAGCAGAAGACTGTAAGGGAACTTCTAGTCTATCTTCACTTCAGAGGCAAACTGTGCCCTTAGCTGTATTCATGCTTGGATATAATATAAAGCACTTGTGATACCATTCGACATGTTTTAAAGCAGTAATTCAACACATTAAGAAATTGAAGACGACACAAATGAATGGAAAGACATTCTGTCCTCATGGAAATAAAGAATTAATATTGTTAAAATATCCATACTACCCAAAGCAATACACAGTTTCAATGCAATCCCTATCAAAATTCCAAAGGCATTTTTTACAGAAACAGAACCACAAAAGACTCTGAATAGCTAAAGCATTCTTAAGAAAGAAGAACAAAGTTGGAAGTATCATGCTCCCTGATTTCAAACTATATTACAAACCTATTGTAATCAAAACAGTATGGTATTGGCATAAAAAGAGATGTGTAGGCCGATGAAACAGAATAGAGATCCCAGAAATAAACCCACACATATATGGTCAAATAATTTATGACAAAGGAGCCATGAGTATACAATGTAGGGGAAGGGCGGTCTTTTCAATAAATGGTATTGGGAAAACTGGACAGCCACATGCGGAAGAATGAAAATGGACAACCCTCTAATACCACACACACAAATTAACTCAGAAAGGATTAAAGACTTGAATGTAAGACCTGAAATCATAAAACTCCCAAAACAAATCATACACAGCTCCTTGACATCAGTCTTGGTGATCATTTTTTTTGGATAGGACACCAAAAGCAAAGGCAACAAAAGCAAAACAAACAGATGGCACTATATCAAACTAAAAAGCTTTTGCACAGCAAAGGAAACGATGAATAAAATGAAAATGCAACCTACTGAGTGGGAGAAAATATTTGTAGACTATGTATCTGATAAGGTGTTAATATCCAAAATATATAAAGAACTCATACAACTCAATAGCAAGAAAAAAATCCAATTAAAAATGGGTAAATCTGAGTAGACATTTTTCCAAAGAGGTCATATAGATGGCCAACAGGTCTATTACAAGATGCTCAACATCACAAACCAGGGAAATGCAAACCAAAACCACCATGAGATATCACCTCACACCCATTAGAACGGCTATTATTAAAAAGGCAAGAAATAACAAGGATTGGCGAGGATGTGCTGGTGGGAATGTACATTGGTGCAGCCACTAGAAAACAGTATGGAGGTTCCTAAAAAAAAATTAAAAATAGAACTACTCTATGACCCAGCAATTCTACTTTTCGGTATCTGAAGAAAGAGAAAACACTAACTGGAACAGATATCCATGCCCCCATGTTCACTGCAGCATTATCGACAAGAGCCAAGATGTGGAAGCCACCTAAGGGCTGGAAAGACCCTGGCGAGGATGTTTGTGGCTGTGACTGGGGAAGTGGTTTGGGGTAGGGGTAACTTTAATTTTTTTTATTAAGACAGCTTTTAAGAGCAGTTTTTGGTTCATAGCAAAATTGAGGGACAAGTATCAAGATTTCCCATTTACCCCGTCCCCACACATGCACAGCCTCCTCCACTACCAACAGCCCCTATCAGAGTGGTATGGTTGTTACAACTGATGAACCTATATTGCCACATTGCCAACCAGACTTAAGAGTTTATAATGGGGTTGGGTTCACTCTTGGTGTTGTACATACTATGGATTCAGACAAGTAAATAGTGACATGTATCCATCGTTATGGTATCCTACAGAGAATTTTCACTGCCCTAAAAATCCTGTCTGTTCCGCCTAGTCACCCCTCTGCAACGCCTCCCACCCCAACTGCAGCCCCTGGCAACCACTGACCTTTTTATCGTCTTCCGAGTTTTGCCTTTTCCATACTGTCATATAGTTGGAACCATACATTGTGTAGCCTTTTCACATTGTCTTCTTTCACTTAGTAGTGTACACTTAAGGTTCCTCCATGTCTTTTTATGGCTTGCTAGCTCCTTTCTTTTGAGTGCTGAAGAATATTCCGTTGTCTGGACGAACCACTGTTTATTTATCCATTCACCTACATATCTTCCAAGTCCTGACAATTATGCTTCCAAGTCCTGACAATTATAAATAAAGCTGCTATAAACATACATGTGCAGGGTTACTTGTGGACCTCAGTTTTCAGCCCTTCTGGATAGATACCAAGGAGTAGACAACTTTAATTTTTAATTTCATTTACTTCTAAATTGTTTGAGACTTAACAATAATGATCTACATTAATCGTATAATGAAAGTTAACTAAACACTTAGTATCCCTATTTAATTAAATTGACTGAAAGATATACAAGAACTTGTGAACCCACCAAGACCCGAGTGTGGGACAGAATGATTGCACTGGGTTTAGCATGACACCGTTGGCTTAGGCAATTGCCCACAAAGCACAGATTGTGCGTTACCATAGAAAATAAGGCACCATGAGTGCACTGATTTGATTTGTTAAATGTAGTCTCTCAAACACACATTTAAATTAAATGATTGTGAGCAGAATCATTCTGGTACTGAGCTATCTTACCGATCAGTTTTCACAGGAAACAAAATGCCCAAGAAAGCATAAACCTCCACTAAAAGAATTTCCCAAGATCATGGAGATCTTCACATCTAATAGACAAGCAAATAGTTTTCCAAAGAAGAATTCGAAATAAAACATATCAAATGGTCCCCTGAAAGTGCAGCATGGTTCAGGCAATGATGCTCGTCAGCGAGATGTGGAGGGAATATGGCAAGGTGGCCCCATAGATGGACGAGCACTCACTGCTCGGTTTGGCTGCATTTTTTTATCTTCTGAGAGAGTTGCTTTCAAACAGCGCTGCCCCTCAGCGCTTTCCTTTTCATTTACTACCCACTTTGAGTCATCTTTTTTTTTTCCAGGTGGCAAAGCTCAAGTATCAGCATTGCCTTTTCTCTATGCTTAGTGAAGGTATATTTCTGAGGAGTTTGTTTATCCTTCTCTTCAGCAGAGCGAAGCAGTAGATTCACCAAAGGCAAAATACCAAAGGTGCAAAGAGCAGGGGCAGAGGCGGGGTGAGAGGAACTGAGGCCGGGGCAGGTAGCCATGGAGGGGAAGTAAGACTACTATGTGCTCAACCACAGACACCGGGCATTGCATTTACTTTACCCGGTTTAGCCTTCCCAAGACCCCGGCACCTAAGTATTCTCTATACTTTACAGATGAGGAAAATGAGTCTCAGAGCACTTCAACAACTTGTCTAGGTCACATAGGAAGCATCATGAGAATCTGCTGCGGATTCAAAATTCTAACCAAGGTGGATCTGGTCTCCGGTATGTCCTCTTCCATTATGGCAGGCTGCTCTGGGGAAGCCGCTGAAGGCAGAGAGCAGGGTAACGGGTCTCTGGGGCTGGGCGTGGGCCAATGCCTCACCCAAAGGCATCTAAAGTCTGATGCTTTAAGAACGTCACAAAGGTGAAACTGAACCGATCTGCAGAGCTGAACTGGCACCAAGAATGAGCATGCCACGTCTGCAAATAAGGGCAGAAGAAACTTCCCCCCACCCACAGGTATATGCTACGTCCAATACTTCTTTCTTCAATTCTTTAAGCAACCAGATAGGGGCTGGTGGTGGTTTAAGAAAAATACCCAGGCAAATGAGAGAAGACAGTTTTCACTTCTCACAAGTTAGTTAGTGCAGAAAGACGTGTCCTATTTTGAGCACACCTTAGATGATATTGTACAAGTTAATGGAAAAGGGGTGGTGACTTCTAAGTCACTGCCAATGGCTCTCTGATTTCAAGGAACATTGGCCACAAAATTTAAATAAAAAATAATTTTGCCTATGGCATGTGCAGTGAATGTGACTTAGACCAACCAAGGTTACTCATTGTGTGGCCCCTGGACCAGCCCCAGTCCACAAGCTGTTACCAGTCTCCGTTAAGGACAGGGATTGAGAATAAGCATGTAGAAACGTCTATAGAAATTTGACACTGCTGTAACATCATGTGATCAGTGGGCTTGCATTTTGGATGCTTTTAAATTTTTTTCTATTAATTATTTTCATTGTGTTTTATAAAGGTATTGGTCTGTGGCAATAATAGCTTGACAAGCAATGATCTAGGTAACATGGGAATTAAGAGGATATTAAGTTCAATCCTAGTGCCTGTTAAACCATAGGAACATGCATGGCTTCTGTCTCTGATTTTTTATTCTTTTATTTTGTTTTTATACTAATTTTACTTTATTCTTTAAAGAAAAATGAGGGATCTTATACACCTTTTCGTTGTGTCTTCTTTTTGATTGATTCCGTTTCAGTGATAATGCAAGTACCACCACGATGGCACACTGCAAGCCAATCTGATGGGTAAATTGGTACTCTATGGGTGGCTCAGTGTGTTTCAGAAAAGAGAAATAACAGCTCTGTCACATTCTAACAAATATAATCGTGAGAGCTTTAATTTAAGAAATATAATAACACTTGCAAGGGAAACAAAATCAAAAATAAACTGTTGGGACTTCATCAAGATAAAAAGCTTCTCCACAGCAAAGAAAACCATCAACACAACTTAAAGGCATCCCACGGAATGGGAGAAGATATTTGCAAATGACGTATCTAATAAAGGGCTAGTATCCAAAATCTATAAAAAACTTATCAAACTCAACCCCCCCAAAAACAAATAACCCAGTTAAGAAATGGGCAGAAGACATAAAGAGACATTTTTCCAAAGAAGACATCCAGATGCCTAACAGAGGACGTGAAAAGATGCTCAACATCACTCACCATCAAGGAAATGCAAATCAAAACTACAATGAGCTATCACCTCGCACCTGTCAGAATGGGTAAAATTAACAACACAGGAAACGACAGATGTTGGCGAGGATGCAGAGAGAGGGGAACCTTCCTACACTGTTGGTGGGAATGCAAGCTGGTGCAGCCACTCTGGAAAACGGCATGGAGGTTCCTCAAAAAGTTAAAAATAAAGCTACCCTACGACCCAGCAATCGCACTACTAGGTATTTACCCGAAGGATACAAAAATACAGATCAGGGGGCACCTGGGTGGCTCAGTCGTTAAGCGTCTGCCTTCGGCTCAGGTTATGATCCCAGGGTCCTGGGATCGAGTCCCACATCGGGCTCCCTGCTCGGCGGGAAGCCCGCTTCTCCCTCTCCCGCTCCCCCTGCTTGTGTTCCTGCTCTCGCTG
Source organism: Leptonychotes weddellii (assembly GCF_054177405.1). Classification (NCBI taxonomy): domain Eukaryota; kingdom Metazoa; phylum Chordata; class Mammalia; order Carnivora; family Phocidae; genus Leptonychotes; species Leptonychotes weddellii. Next base: position 91,873,622 of record NC_138385.1, on the reverse strand, counting down.
TCTCTCTCTGTCAAATAAATAAATAAAATCTTAAAAAAAAAAAAATACAGATCAGAAGGGGCACATGCACCCTGACGTTTACAGCAGCGTTATCAACAATAGCCAAACTATGGAAAGAGCCCCAAGTGTCCATTGACTAGTGAATGCATAAAGAAGAAGTGGTGTGTATACACACACACACACACACACACACACACACACACACACACACATGCACAATGGAATATTGCTCAGCCATCAAAAAGAATGAAATCTTGCCATTTGCAATGACATGGATGGAGCTAGAGTGTATTATGCTAAGTGAAATAAGTCAGTCAGAAAAAGACAAATACCATATGATTTCAGTCATATGTGGAATTTAGGAAACAAAACAGATGAATATATGGGAAGGGAAAAAAAAAAGGAGAGAGGAGAGCAAACCACAAGAGACTTAACTATAGGGAACAAAGTGAGGGTTGCTGGAGTGGAGGTTGGCGGGGGAATGGGCTAAATGGGCGACTGGATTAAAGCGGGCACTTGCTGGGATGAGCACTGGGTATTATACGTAAGTGATAAAACGCTAAATTCTACTCCTGAAACAAATATTATACTATATATTAACTAACTAGAATTTAAATAAAAACTTGAAACAAAAAAACCCAACCCAACCAAACAAACAAGAAAACAAAGCTAAACTTTCAACCCAGAAAACTCACAAGTTCTAAAAAGTTTTATTGTGGTGTAATGTGTATAGATGAATTCAACTGTTTTAAGGTTATAAAAAATAGAAAATAAAAACACTTTATAAAAGTGGGAAAAAAAGAAATATAATAATACTCGAATATTCTCTTAAACAGCTCTTCATTAAATGTCTTGATGTGTTAGTTGTGTTTCCCTTAAATTTGTAAAATGAATTTTATTTTTATCTTAAGTCTGCCTATACACACTTCATATTTACTTCTCTAATTTCTCATTTACCAATGAACGATCTCAGTATCCACAAATGAAGCACTTTGCTGCTCAACTGTAACATAGAATTTGATTTCAAATGTTTATTTCAACCCATAGCCAAGTGGTCCCTAATTAGGTCAAAAATTTCAGATGTTGTTCTAAATGTCTGCATCATCGAAGGGCCTAGCGTCAACCATTTCTCTTTCCATAAAATTCTAGAATTCTTGGCTGCTGTGCCATTCTGGCAGTGAGAGGGCCAGTCCAGGGCAGGGGCTGAGGAAGATGGATCACCCACAGGCCATCTCAGGTCACAGCAAGCCCTGTGGTGGTTCTCCTCCAATTACGAAGATGCCTAGCAAGGCCACGGATCAACAGATAGTTCTACATCTGGGCCACTTATAAGGCACACGGTGCGTCACCCCACTTCTTCTTTTTAAGGCCTTTCTTTTATAAAGCTAGCAGCCTCTTGAGGGGGTCTCTCCCAAACTAGCTGAGGGGTTGAATGGGGTCTCCCTGGCTTCCTCTTTATTATTATTGAAAGTAAGCAGTCAGGTTTTTTTGCATGGAGGAGTATTTCTTTTTTTTTAAAGATTTTATTTATTTATTTGAGAGAGGTAGAGAGCATGCATGAGAAGGGGGAGGGGCAGAGGGAGAGAGAGAATCTCAGGCCAACTCCACACTGAGTGCAGAGTCCAACAGGGAGCTCGATCTCACGACCCTGAGGTCATGACCTGAGCAGAAATCATGAGTTGGACACTTAACTGACTGAGACACCTAGGCACCCCCATAGGGGTATTTCTTGACCTGGAACCCATTGCAGGGCATTACCCAGAAGCTACAACCACCCCTTCTTAAATCCCCACTCACCTTCAATACTTGCCCCTTCTGGTCTGAGGGGAGTGATCCCTTCCTTTGTAAACCTCTTAGTGCCTTCAGTGTTTTCTAACTAAACATGTAGGTTTTTTAACTAAAAAAATTGATGTTCAATTGACATGGAATCAGTTTTGATCAGTGATAATAGCATTATTTCAAAATAGACATTTTTCTGAAAGTAGTGTACTATTTATTTTGTTTCTTATGAGTGATAACAGTATAATTTTGCAGGGCGTGTTTTCATAGTAATCCTTTCTAACCAGCTTTCTAGTCCTTATTAACCTTTTAATGATGTGATCATGGTAAATTTACAGGACATGAGCAAATTAACAAATACTATGGTACCTGCAGTGTTTTATTAACAGTTCTAACTGCTAAGAGTCCATGGACATATTTTTAAAAATTCTCTGGACGGGACCATATAAAACGTGACTATAACAGTGAACTCTGGTGACTCATCAGAATAAAGGACACAATTGAATAGAAGATGTATGTCAATCACGGGTCCTACTTTTAGTAGTCAGAGCCCCCTAGTAAAACAGTTTCTGACCTTCAGATTGTCATGTTTTATTTACAAGATCAGAGTGTGGCGTACTTAGCTAATATTGCTTCAGGGACTCTGGGATCTGAACACACGAAGCCACAATACAAAGAATTTTTTCTTTTAACCAATGATCTCTGTACTCTCAGTAAGTTTGCCTGATGCTCAAAGCCATTGCAATTTCTATGGAATTTGTAAAACAAATCAATTCCATAATTTAATTCAGCAAAGAGGAAAAATGTGTGTTTAACATGTGGGGATTCAAGTCAGATTAGAACATTCGTCTTTGTGGAAAAGCCCAGAGTCATGTTCCTTTCTTCTCACAGTGAAAGGTCCAGCATATTAAAATCTAAATTCCTGAATTTCCTTGAACAATCCTTATATATAGTGTAAATAACTGATTTCAAGGATTTACACAGATGACATATTCCTTGAGTTCAACCAATGTGCATATTTCTAATAGTTCAGAGGTCTGAAAAACACTCAGCATATGATATGAAAATCATGTTTTTTTAAAGAACATAAAATATCAAAGTTGTCACCAAAGTATTTGTTAGCAGAAGTAATTGATCATAAGGAGACTTTTTATCATGGCCTTTTTGAGGAACTGCATTCTGTGATCACTCTTAAAAGCTTCTACTGTGAGCATTGTTACTTTAAATGGGCTGCTTGCTATGTTTAGCTACAAGATGCCTGACAAAGAACAGTGCACACACTTCATAAACTCTTCATAAATTTATTATAAGCAATATCTACTTGTCAGTCCTTGAGCCATTACTTTCAACATCAAGCTAAGATTCAAATGGAAGGTGAACATAGAGCTTCTGCAATTATTTTAAATGACTAATATATATCATGAGGAGCAGTTAATGAGAGTAAATGAAATAAACATTTGCTGGCAATATGATGGCTGCTTTTATCAAACCAAGAAGTGGTTAAAATTTGAAGTTGATTGGGATCTCCTAAACCAGAGGTGAGCAAGTGATGTCAAAATAAATCCAGATTAAAAACGATTTTTACTGAATATTTTGTATGTATTATATATCTTTTATATCAAATGTTATCAAGTTTCTCTTTTGCAGTTGCTGTTAAAATGACGTTCAAATGATGTTCATTGACTACCCTTGTGCTAGGTACCACTGAGGATATGATCTAATGCTTCACCAAGAGAATCTTAAACACATAGCTATGATCACAGGTTTAGCGATCTAGGGAAGGGACTGAGTTCCTATTAAAATTCAACTCCCATTAAGATTAATTTGGTGGTTCCAATAAATCACTTTACATATTATTGAGCTGATGTGGTCACAAATCACAGATCATCTACCTCCACTGGTCTCTGCCCTCCAGGATCTTAAATATAATTGGGAAGACAAGATATACAGACATGAAAAGTTAAATAATTGTCCTAGACAGTGATCTAAGAGCTATCAAAAGGAAACACACGATTCAATATCAAATCATGCCTCCTGTCTCTGAACTAGTGACATTTATTGCTGCATACAGAAGAGATCAAGCCAAGAAGTGCACAGGCGTTCAGAGGGGAGAGAGGGGGGAATGTGGCCTGAGGGGCATAGAGACAATGTCATGAAGGAGGCTAGGACTAGAGATGGCCCGTTAGGGTGGGTGGACTTTTCAAAGATGGATAGAAGGGCTAAGTATGTCCAGTAGCTCTATGCTACTGAGTTCTCAATTCTATTTCTGCTTGATTTTATTCTGGTTATTATTCTGTCTATTCCTGTGGAATGGTCTGTTGACTGCTTAGCAAAATCCATGTTCTCCTCTTCTCGGTGGGCTAGACTACATTTCCCAGCTTCCTTTGCACGTGGCTGATGTCTAACTAATGAGTGGAAATGTATTGCTAATCTGTTGTTCCTTAACAAATGACCCTGAAACTTAGCAGCTATAAACAAGAGACATTTGTTATCTCCAGAGTTCTTGAGGTCAGGCCGTCAGGAGTGTATTAATTAGGTGGTTTGACTCAGGCTCTCTTGCGAGGCTGCAGTGAAGATGTGGGCTGGGAATACAGCCATCTGAAGCCTTGCTCAGGGCTGGTTTCCATTTCCAAGCTGGCTCACTCACATGGCTGTTGGTGGGAGGCCCATGGGCCCCTCCATGGGGATATACGAATGGCCTCTTACTATGGCAGCTAGCTTCCTTCAGAGTGAGTGAGTCAACAGAGTAAGACTCAGCCTTGTAAGTCACACACTGTTATTTCTGCAGTATCTTATTTGTTACATAGATCAACCCCATTCGGTGTGGGAGGGGGCTACACATGATCATGAATACCAGGAGGCAGGGCTTGTCGGGGCTGTCCTGAAGGCTGGCTACCATAGAAACTGCTACCTGCTAGTTTCACGCTTGGTACAGGAAGGACTCCCAAGTGCCCCCCCTTCAGTCTCGTTCCCCTTCTGGCTGGCTGAAATGAAATGACTCCCAGGGCAACCTGGGACCCACATGTTGAAGGTAGTAACGCCTCCATCAGCCTGCATCCTGAATGACTGCATGGAGGAGAACGCCCTGTTGATCTGTCGACCTGCTGAGTACTAGTCAGTGAGCAAGAAATACAATGCCACTGTATTTGAGCCACTGTCCAGTCTCACGTCTATCTGGTTCAGCAGTTAGTCCATCCTAACTAGTGTAATTCCCATGGAGCGCATCTTTACGGTGCCCTCTACTGAGGCAAGGTCAAGTACCACAGCACGGTGAGCCAGCGAGTCACCATCTGTATTCCATCCGTTTGTCCTGTGGCACTTTTCCTTAGGCTTTTTAAAAATTTTCAGCAAGTATCTAATGAGTGCCTACCACGTGTCAGGACTGGGGGCACAGGTGTAATAAGATGTGTCTTTGCTTTGTGGAGCTCTCATTCTAATGGATTATCTAGTGAATGTCTCATGGTGAATGCACCAAACAAGTTTGCTAATGTTCCTATTCAGGTGTTCAAAAACTATAAAGGCGTTTGCTGAATCTTCTGATTGGATGGGGGGCCTGCATCCTAGGGTTTGCGAGAATAAAGTGGGATAATGACCATAAAGCAACTATCAATTTGCTGGCACTCAACCAATGTTAGCTACTGGGAACCCAGCTGGATTTAAGAGAAAATGACTCAGTGAATTTTCCCCCCAGATGGGTGAGACCTGGCATGTTGAGAATAGAAGTGAAGAAATAGCCCTGGGAAGTTAGTGAAGATCACTGACGGAGGCTGCAGGAGGGAGTCCGGGGTGACGGAAGGAACCAGGTTTTCCACATCCCATCTTAAAGCTAGCATCGTGAGCGCACTATGAAAAAGATGATTCCCGAAGGAATAGCCCACCTTAACTAAATAGCAGTTGTTTACCAAGAAGAAACAGTTATTCTTAAAACGTATGTGTTCACATTATTATGTAATAAAATTTGTCAATTCCTGACAGTTCAAACTTCCAGGTAAAGATTGCAATTGTCAAATATTAACCATTTTCTGGTTTTGTATCTAAAAGAAACTGCTCAATTAATATCAAGACATTATGTTTGGTAATGATTATTATATAGCAGTTGGTTTATCTACTATAACTTAAACTCCCAGGCAAAGATTCAGTTTCAGTTTTGAAGTACTGACTTTATTTTCATGCTTGTGTATCTCAGCATCCCTGACCAGTCAGCAAAGAGAGAAAAAAGGATCTAATACGGAGTTCTCAAGGATGCATCCTTGTGGTACAAAAAGCTATCTGGGTGCTGATGGTGGTGGAGTTAGCCCGACTGTGTGTGTGTGTGTGTGTGTGTGTGAAAAAGCAAAGAACTGTACACGGAGAAAGGGTGAATTTTACTCTGTGAAAATGATACCTCCATAAACCTGATTTAAACAAAAGCCAAAACAAAGAATCTCCCCTTCAGAACACAAAGTCTGAAGATGGCACATAAGCAAATTAAAAAAACCCCCTCATTTTATGAGTGAACCAGGAAAGAAAAACTCCAGCGTTGTAATCCAAATTCCCACAAAGGAGACTCCCCCAGCCCACCACACTTCAGCCGGTGGGATGGGCCACAGCTCTGTGCACACTTGGCCCCGACTGGCTAGGCGAAGCACAATGCCAGGGCCCTCGACTAGAACCTTCTGGGCGAGACGCGACACAGAAGGAATACCTCCCTTAACCACTGGGGCCATGGTAGGTCTGCTCAAACACAGTCCCACGAAACCCAATGTTTTCAAAATAGTCATTAGGATTTCAAGACTCTTTTGGTTGTGACTGACAGAAATTCTACTCCTTGCCTGGGTCCTCGCCCCGCCCACACCCTCACTTCATTCAGGTCTCGGCTCAGAGGTCCCCCTGCAGAAAGGCCTCCCTTGTCAGTCCTATTATTACAAATATCTCCTCATTCTTCGCTCTGCTTATTCAGATTTGCTTTTTTTCACCTTAGCACTTGTCCCTTTGGGACACTGCATTATTTTTAGATGTATATTAAAAAATGGAGCTTATAGTCTGGGGAGGGGTGAGATAACGAATTCACAAATATAGTTGGCTGTCTGCCCCCTGAGATTGTAAGCTCCATAAGGGCAGAGGGCTTTATTCACTTCCATAGCCTCAGCCCTCGAGCAGGGCTTGGCATAGGTGCTCAGTAAATGTAGAATAAAGCCAAAAGGAAAATCAACTGGTGTCTGAATCTAAAATCATAGCAAAACAGAGGAATAACCAGAATGAGGGACTCGAATACACTCAGGGCTCACTTTGACCGTTCGTCTGACATTCTATCTGGTGTGCCCTTCGTTTTCTCGATGTTGCCCATCATGGCTGCCTTTGACGCTTCAGCCTACTTTATCTCAACTGCACATTCAGAGGGCGAAGGGTCTCTCTCTCTCTCTCTGCCCCAGGCCGCAGCCGCAGTGCATCTCATTTGTCACTCTCTGCCCTGCTTGCTCCATCGATTGTGGAGATGTTGCCCCAGTTTCAGTAATGATGCTTCTGGGCTCTGCAGCAGATGCTGTCAGAGCTGGGCCTCTTACCCCACAGGGTCACCTCAGCATTGCTGCACACACCTGCCCCCAGCGTGCATGCTCTCAACAACAGCACCTGCGTCTCCTTGCGGGAGGACCCCCAGCCTGCTGGCACCTACTTTGCTTACGCAGAGAGAGAGTTGGAGGTACCCTCACGGGTAGCCCTTGACCAATGACCGACAGTCCAGGAGTAGCAAACACTCCAGTCCCTGTGCTCTGGATGGGGACAACTCTGAGGTGTGACCTGCACAACCCCCAGAGCACCTCAGGAGCGAGGCCAAGTTACCCTCCCTGGGGCTTTGCTGGCTGCCGCACCCCTGCTTGGTCTTCTTCCCTTCCCAGGCCTCCTTCTGACCGGCCTACTTGGGAATACCTCCTCATGAACCACTTTCATGTGAATTCTCATCTCAGGGTTTACATCTGGGAAACCCAATCTACAACAAGCTCCATCTGGGCCCTTAGCTCCCCACCCATTTGTCATAAATTGGTTTTTCTTTCTTTTTTTTTTTTTTGAGAGTAGGCATCTTTTCACAGATTTGTGTCTCTCCTCCACACACGTGCACTACAGAAATGTTTACTTATTTGCTTCTAATATGTTCCTATTCATAGAGTTCCTTCCCATCTTCCCTGTTTTAACTTGGGATCCTTTCAGTGTTTCTCAGATATGCTGCTAATTTGCCCATTTTGTTTATTGCTGGTGGCTTGTCTAGCCAATTCTCTCTAATTCAACATGTTAAAGAAACATCACTTGTTTTTTTCTTCCATACCTTTTGTCTCTATCTCTTCTATATAAGGTGCTTGCTCAAGCTATCTCAAGGTCATGCTTGACTTGACCTTAATTTAACAGTCAAGTCATTATTAATCATACCACCTTTCCCTAGTTTACAGCTCCAAAATATAGAAATGTAAAGGAGGGAATACAATGAAGCCATAAGAACACCCCGTGGTGTCTTTACTTCTTAATTATTTCCCAAAACATTATTTAATTCAGTTCAATTCAGCGAAACTTCTAGTAATCATTGGATGAATTTATATATACACCATGGTAGACAATAAAACAAGTCGTGAGTATCTTTGATTCAGCCTCAGTTAACATAAACATTGAAACCAGAAGCTCCAAGTTGCAAATAGCAGTACGTGGAAAAACCTGGGGAGAGAGTTTCCGACTGACACAAGCATTTTGACAATGCATTTCGCTGGATTAACCATAGCCCTTTGCTTAGACAGATAAGGAAGAAATTCAGCAAATATTTACATATCAGTTTTCACAACCTTTAAGCTAAATCTTGACCTCTATGTATTGTTAGTATAAAGGTTAACTTCTAAGGCTATTGACTAAGAAAGAGCAAAGAGCATTTCTATACTATTGCAATGTTTGTTTTCCTACCGCTAAAGACTGTTGACTTGTAACTCTGAGACTGAATGTTTACAGGAAACTGCCTGTTAGAACGTTTGGGGTAGAAAATTGTGCTTGTTTGCTTCAACTTGTAAACTACATTTGTCCTAGATGGTTGCTTTTACTCCTCAAACCTTTGATAATTGATCGGCCATTTTTGACCTCACTGATCCAGCTCTAATTAAGTCGACGAGTGAAAAAGAGAATGTGCAATTAGCTTGGAATTAAGGCCTTAGCTGAAGGCATTCCTTGGGGAAAGTGATTGCACCAACAAAATAAGTGCCTTAACAGAAGAACTTTAAAATACAAATACAAATCACAGCACTCTGTAAAAGCCCCAAACCAGAAACTATCCAAATAGTGCATGATGATAGTAGTTTGGATATACTGTGGTGTATTTGCATAATGGAATACTATACGGAAATGAGAACGAACAAACTACAGTGGCAGCATAGTTGGAGCCCATAAATGAAATGTTGAGTGAAAGAAGCCAGACACAAAGACAGCGTATGGTTTGCTCTCCTTCATTTGAAGTTCAAAACCAGGCAAAACTAATTTATCGTGCTTATCTTGGGGCAGTAATGCCTGAGAGGGGGCACACCAAGGCTCTTCTGGGGAGCTGATATTTTTCTATTTCTTGAGTTTTAGGTGTGTTTGAGTGGTTTTCTATACACTACCCTATAATCGATATTTTTAACCCCCTGCGTAATATGAGATCTCTATTTTCAATAGCACTTTCTCTACTTCCCAAATAAATTTGATTAGTCATTCAGATCCAGGAAGGATGCTAGACACTAGGAACATTAAGGTGAGAAAGAGACTCTGTCCCCAAGATCTCGAGCTATCATGAGGGAGTGGCTCTGACACAGGGTGAATGACGTAAGCAGAGGGTTCTTGGATGGTACATAGGTGGGAACCTCTCTCATTCTGGAGATGGGAGGGGTCATGGAAGGCTTCCAGTAAGAGGTGATGCTTGAGCCACCTCTTAAAGATTGTATAGTCATTAGCCAAGCAGGGAAGGGAGCAAAGAAGGATCTCAGCGGGAGGAATTCTCAGTGGGGCAAATCATAAAAGAACATGCCCATAATTGGTATGGTGTGAGTGCAACACACAATAAAGTAGTAAAGAATAAGCAAGGGCCTGATCCCTGTGCTCATGAGCTAAGGGGGTTTGGACTTTATTCTGGGATCGACGGGAAGTCATTGAAAGGTTTTAAGCGGGGGGGGATGCTATGACTGTTGTGGTCCTATTGGTATTTGTTTCAGTTTTACTGCGATACAATTGACAGATAAAGTTGTAATACATTTAGTGTACAATGTAGTGATTTGATGTATGTATAGTATGTATACATTGTGAAAGTATTCCCACAATTGAGTTAACTAACACATCCATCACCTCACATATTTACTTTTTTTTTTTTTTTGGTGAGAACACTTAATATCTCTCTTAGCATATTTCAGTATATACTTCAAAATTGCTAAGAAACTAGATCTTAAATGTTCTTTCCACAAAAAGAAAAAAAAAGATAATTATGTGACATAATAGAGGTGTTAGCTAATGCTTTGGTGGTAATCTTATCGCAACACATAAATGTGTCACATCAACGCACTGTACACCTTAAACTTACACAATGTTATGTGTCCATTACATGTCAATAAAAAAAACCCATACAATGTGATATCAACTATAGTCACCATGCTGTACATTAAACACTCAGACCTTTTCCATCTTATAACCGAAAGCTTGTACCCTTTTTCCAACCTCGCCCCATTGCTCCCCCAGCCCCCAGCCTCTGGCAACCACCATTCTACTCTCTGTTTCTACGAGTTTGACATTTTGTTTTTAATTTTCTTTTAGATTTCACATATAAGTGATACTGTGCAGTATTTGTCTTTTCTCTGACTGGCTTATTTCACTTCACATGATGCCCTCCAGTTTCACCCATGTTGTTGCAAAGAGCAAGATATATGTACCACATCTTCTTTATCCATTCATCCATCGACAGACACTTAAGCTTTTTCCATACCTTGGCTATTATAAATAACACTTCAATGAACATGGGAGTGCAGATATCTCTTCAAGATAATGATTCACTTTTCTTTGAATATATACCCAAAAGTGGGCTTGCTGGATCACGTGGTAGTTCTATTTTTAATTTCTTGAGGCATCTCCACAGTGGCTGCACCAACTTCCATTCCCACCAACAGTGCACAAGGATTCCTTTTTCTCCGCCGCCTTGCCAACACTCACCTCTTGTCATTTTGATAATAGCCATCCTAACAGCTGTGAGGTGATATCTCATGGTTTTGATTTGCATTTCCCTAATGATTAGTGATGTTGAATACCTTTTCATATACCCGTTGCCATCTGCATGTCTTTTTTAGAAAAATGGCTATTCAGGTCCTTTGCCCATTTTTATATTTGGGTTATTTGTTTGCTTGTGGTTATTGTTGTTTTGCTTTTGAGTTGTACGAGTTTCTTGTATATTTTTTATATTAACCCTTTGTTGGATATGTGGTTTGCAAATATTTTCTCCCATTCCATAGGTTGCCTTTTTATTTTGTTGATGGTTTCCTTTGCTGTGCAGAGGCTTTTTAGTTTGATGTGGTCCAACTTATTTTTTGCTTTTGTTGCCTTTGATGTCAGATCCAAAAAATCATTGCCAAGACCAATGTCAAGGAGCTTTTCCCCTATGTTTTCTTATAGGAGTTTTACGGTTTTAGGTCTTATGTTCAAGTCTGTAATCAATTTTGAGTTGATTTTTGTGTATGGTATAAGATAGGGGCCTAGTTTTTCCAGCACCATTTATGGAAGACACAATCCTTCCCATACTGTATATTCTTGGCACTTTTGTTGAAAATTAATTGACCATATGTGGGTATATGACTCTGTGGGTTAAGTGTCTGACTCTTGATTTCAGCTCTAGTCATGATCTCAGGATCATGAGATTGAGCCCTCCATCAGGCTCCCTGCTCAGCAGGGCGGGGGGGGGGGCCTGCTTCTCTCCTTCTCCCTCTCTCTCTGCCCCTCTCCCTGCACGTGCTCCCCCACCCTAAAATAAATAAATAAATAAATAAATAAATAAATAAATAAATAAATCTTAAAAAATTTTATGCATGGGTGTATTTCTGGGCTCACAATCCTGTTCCACTGATCTATGTGCCTGTTTTTAGGCCAATACCATACTGTTTTAATTATTATAGCTTTGTAATACAGTTTGAAATCAGAAAGTGTTATGTATGCCTCCAGTTTTGTTCTTCTAAGATTGCATTAGTTACTTGTGATCTTTTGTGGTTCTATACAAATTTTCTATTTCTGTGAAAAATGCCATTGGAACTTTGATAGTGATTGCATTGACTCTAGAGATGGCTTTGGAGAGTATGGACATTTTAATAGTATCAATTCTTCCAGTTCATGAACCCAGAATAGCTTTCCATTTATTTGTTTCCTCTTCAATTTCTTTCATCATTGTCTTATAGTTTTCAATGTATAGATCTTTCATCTTGGTTAAATTTATCCCTAAATATTTTATTCTTTTTGATGAACTGTAAATGGGATTGTTTTCTTAATTTCTCTTTTCAACAGTTCATTGTTAGTGTATAGGGATGCAACACATTCATCTATGTTGATTTTGTATCCTTCAACTTTACTGAATTCATTTATTAGTTCTAACAGGTTTTTTTGGTGTGGAATTTTTAGGATTTTCTATATATATAAGATCATGTCATCTGCAAACAGAGACAATTTTACTTCTTCCTTTCCAATTTGGATGCTTTTTCTTTTTCTTGTCTAATTGTTCTTGTTTGGACTTGCAGTACTATGTTAAATAAAAATGGTGAGAATGGGCATGCTTGTTTTGTTCCTGATCTTAGCGGAAAAGCTTTCATGTTTTCACCGTTGAGTATGATGTTAGCTGTGGGCTTGTCCATGTCTGGCTTTTATTATGTTGAGTTATGTTCCCTCTAAACCTAATTTGTTGAGGGTTTTTTTTTTTTTTAACAAGAAAGGGTGCTGAATTTTGTCAAATGCTTTTTCTGCATCTGTTGAGGCAGTCATATGATTTTCACCTTTCATTTTGTTAATGTGGCATATCATGTTTACTGGCATGTATATTGAACTGTCCTTGCATCCCAGGAATAAGTCTCATTTGACCATGGTGTATGAGCCTTGTAATGTACTGTTGCATTCAGTTTGCTAATATTTTGTTAAGGATTTTTATATCAATGTTCAAAAGGGATAGTGACCTGTAATTTTCTTTTCTTGTAGTGGCCTTGTCAGACTTTGGTATCAGGGTACTGCTAACCTGGTAAAATGAGTTTGGAAGTGTTTCATTATCTTCAATTTCCTGTTGGTATTTTTGAACGATCATTCTGGCTGCTGTGAGGAACCAGGTGGGTTCTCCTAGGTGGGTGGGTGGGTGAACCTGGGCAGATACAATAATAACAACAATGGCAAACATTCAAACAAAAATAAAAACACAAGATCTGGGATGTAACAGGGTATCTAGAGTGAGGCAGGGAAAGATTGGAAACAATTATTTAGAGTCTTGTATGATAGGAAAGCACCACTCCTGGACCCTATCAAAGATATTAGCAGTCCAAATAAGCCCACTGGTGGCCACTCAATACCACAGTGTTGCAACAGTCCTTTTGCTTTGCCTTAAACCCATAATCATTTACTGAAATACATCCATGGGAGCTTTCATTGCACAATTCTCCCATAGATGCATTCAAAAATTCTGACCATTGGAACTGTGAATAATTTTAATTGTCTTCAGTGTCTTCAGTTGTTTCAGGTTCCCAGCCCACGAACCTGTGATTCAGTAGAGAGATGTGTTGAGCACCTCAGGAGCCAGCAAAAGCATGTCATCAAGTACTTGCCTGCCTTCCAGTTCAGTGGGTGAAATATCAACCCATGAAGCCTGGGCTGTGAGTCCAGAAGGCTTGGAATCAGTCTAATTATCTTTGTTTCAACCGTACTTACTAAGTTGTTATCTGTCAATAAATGTCTAGATGAAGGGGATTCCTGCTTTAAATAGGACAGGAAGGGCAGAATAGGGAACAATTTCTTACCCAAAAGCAATGTTGGAATTTACAGTTGGGTGCTCTCCTCATCACATTGATCAAAATGTGTGTGTTTGTGTGTGTGTGTGTGTGTTTGTGTTTAACAGCAAAACAAAAACTAACCCACAGGGTTTTAGCTAGGCACGATAAGGCAAAACAGAAATTATGGTTTTGAAATCCAAGGCAAATGATGTTTTGACTTTAATGCTTTTGCTTACTTCTACAGAAAAAAGAAGCACTGAAAAATTAGAGGGGAAAGAAGCATTCCCTAGGTGTTAGAGGAGGCATAAAATAGCCCTTCTAAGATGCTTTGTTCCTCCAAAACCCAGACACTCCATATGCTTTATAAATGAAGAACTTCTGCTCATTTTTAGTATACCAAAAGTGAAACCTGCATGGAGAAGTGTGGCATGAATCAATGTCTGAGAAGATAGCCCAGGCAGCCATTTTTAACCAAGTTTTGAATGTAGCCAGTGTTTAGCATGCAGGGTGAGAAACGCTCCATGACTTAAAGAAGTTGATTCACAGTGTGGAATTCTGGAGCTAGATATTTATTGACAGATAACAGCTGGCTAAGTACTGTTGGAATGAAGAATTAGACTGATTCCAAGCCTCCTGGGCTCACAACCCAGGCTCGGTGGGCTGACACTTGACCCACTGGACCGGAAGGCCGGCAAGTACTTGATGCCATGACATTAGGATGTCACCTTTCCCCACCCCTTTCCTCCACATGTGTGCCCAACCTGGATATATCCTGCCAGTTTTGGGGTTAGAGCTTCCATTGGTAACCCTGCTTGGCAAAGTGCTAACTATGTAATGGGAATTGCAACATCTCTGCAATTGTTTTGTCTTTCCCAAACTCATTTGCTAAATTAGTTTATCCTTGCAAAATGGAATATTTAATATTTCTGAAGTCTTCAAAAATGATGCTGAAGATTCAAAGTTGACATTTTCTACAATCCCCTCGTTGCAACAAATTTTCTTCTTGATCCTTATAAAATAAAGGCATCGGTGATCCAGACTGAGCAGAATCATGTTTCCCACGGACACACAGGGACTAGAATTTAGGATTGCGCCATCTGGCACATAGTAGGCACAAAAAAATGTAAGGTATCCCAGACTTGCTAACACCCAAATGAGCATAGCAGTGCCTCGCGAAAGAAGTTCAGGCTCCTGGGTTCATAGACCCACACGAGGCCGTGATACTGTTGGTCAGTTGGCGTGGCGCACACCTGTGCGTAAGCTAGCCAACAGGCCTGCCTCCAGAGGGATTAGGATGGCAAAGTTTTGTCCCCTCCTTCCAGGTTATCATCCCATCTATGACAAATAGAGTTGAAAAAGGAAGCAATCCGAGTGTTTAGAAGTAACAGAGGAGATTTTTTTCCCCCCACCAGGATGAAGGGTGTGCAAAGGGCAATAAGCAGTGATTTTCTGGGCATTTAAAGAAGCCAAGGGAACCACTTAAGCTTGGAGTCATAAGTTTGGAGCCAAAAGATGGTGGTTCAAGGCAGAGGAACGCTGCAGGCAGGAAATTAGGGTGAGGGTGGGAGTGGGGGAGGGGGTGTACAACAGATGGGAAAGCTGTAAGAGGTGGAGGTATTTACGAGGCTGGGGGTGAAGGGATGTGATCCTTAGACAACTTGCAGATTTAAAGTTTATGATATTTTTGTCTGTGAATTAACTCTCTCGGTAGCTTGGAACTGAAGAGGCATTTTCTAGGAGCTGGGCACCTGCCTGAAGAAAGCAAAGCATAAGCTAGACTCCTTCTCCCACAAAAATAACCCAGACCTCTGGGTGCCAGAGGATCGGCAAAGTCAAGGGTTACACTGGTAAGCAGTTTCAGCCCTTGAAAATGAGTTCTGAATTTCAGTGCTTTTCTTAAAACAGATGCACTATTTCTAAGTCATTTGCCCCAGCTTTACTATTTGACCTAAATCAATCTTCTGGCTTTTGGGGATCTCAGCCATTCTCTTTATCTATAGAACAGACTTACTGGCTCATCTTGAAGAGATTCAGACGGGATGAATAATTGCCTTGAAAAAAACAGAAGCAATGACTCATCATTCTAAAAATCCATACTGCTTGGCATTTACAGCACTCCTACTCTGTATCATAGGAGATGAAACAAGAATTTGCTGTTGGTGCCCTCTGAAGAATGAATCTTCTTCCCATCTCTGGAAGAGGAGGTGCATTATCAATGGAGCAGGTCATTTCAGACAAAACCTCCAGTCCTTTCAAGGACATTGGGAGCAGGAAGTACACATCCCTACAGGCTTGAGGTCTTGGGCCCATGGGAATCTGTGCCTTGGGCTCTTCCCGGAAACCAGAGAGACTGGCAGAATTAAAAAAGCAAGAGAAAAGGCAAAGAGGTTAGAACTTGGGTCTTAAAGGGATCCACCAGGGACACATTGCCCCAACCAGGTCACAAGGGCTTCTCCATACCTTAGTTGTGGTGGAGAAAGGTCAATGGAGAAGAGGAAAAGAGGTGGACCTCAAATGGCACTTGTGGCAGAAACTGACTAGCTGTTTAGGCGACCTTTTTCTTTTCCTCCGGGCCCCTTACTAGACTACATTTCCCAGCCTCCTCTGTAGTTAGGTCGTGCCACGTGACTGAGTTCTGGCCAATGCAATGTGGGTAGAAAAGCCACATATGCCAGTTCCACGCCTGGGCTTTTTGAAACCTCCTGTGTAAGCAATTTCTGTTACTCTCTTTTTCTCTCCTTCTATCTTACCCCTCCCTACCATCTGCTGATCGAATTGGTGCTCGGGGTAATCTTGGAAGCCACATTTTGAAGATTTTTAGAACCTTTTCTGCCTGAGGTCCTGAATGTGAGAACAGAGGCCCCCCACCCCAACTTCCTGTACTGACTGTACTTTTTATGATTAAGAAATAAACTTCTATTTTTTAAAGCCACCAAGATTATGGGGGCTGATCTATTATTACAACTAGCTTCATCTTAACTAGGGCAGCATTCAACATAATAGAAGAAACACTTCAGTATGGTTGTTGAAATTATTATTCACATCTCCTTGCATACCTGTTTAGATTTTTTCCCCCTAGTTTTCCACTGTGATGACATCGTTTTAAAGACTTATGACTCCCCAGGAAGAAGGGATTTCAGACACAGGCTAGGCCTAGAGCCTAAGCACCTGAAGAATGGGCAGAGTTCCTCTGAGCACAGAAACATGCCCAAAGAAAGAAGACAAAAGGTGACCTCATTTCTCCTGATTACAGAGATGTGGGAAGAAAGGGTGGTAACCTCTTAAATTTTTTTAAAAAGATCATTCCCAACTGAAGTGGCCTATGTTTAGAAAATTTGAAAAACATATATTTTTAAAAAGGGCTTCTAAAAGGTACATAATTAGAAACATATGATCTTAACTGATCTTCTCCAAAATTAGGCTGATATTTAGCACTGAGGCTTTGTATTGAATTCCCAGAGAGTTTTTGGTATATAGTATATTTCTCCATCTCACGCCATCCATGACAAGCTGGAGTCTGCAGCTCTGAATCGTCGGATTCAGCCTCACTTGTCCATCCTGCTTCAGAGCGCTAGGATGTCGAAGCCAACCGGTACGACCTGCATCAGCAGCCACCCGAGGCGTCTATAACCCCTTTGGAACTTCTCCAGGCCACCGAGATTGGGCTATCATACATCCTCATCCGCTTGCTTGGTTTCTTGATCACTTTTAAATTTAATTTCTCAGTTCCACTCTCTGCCTAGCCCTCTTGGGTCGGTCATCGAATATGTTCCTGGCCTCTGGCATGATCCTAAAAGAGTGCTCAATTGTCAACTAATATTCAGTTGTCCAAGCCAGAACATGGACCAGCCAGTGGGAATGTTTCCATGTGGACACAGCAGGACTTGTGGCAGCAATTCTGGTTACCATGGGCTTGAAGAGCATGGTCAGGCTGTGCGACCTGAGGCACATTGCTGTGTACGGGACACTTGTCATTTACAGATAGGCCCGGGTCTCAGTTTTGGCCCCTAACTTTCACCAGCAGCCATGAGCTGCCTTTACCAATGCTATTACAGAGGAGCAGGGCCAGAGTTTGAGTGTCCCGTGCTAAGCCTTTCCGTGCATTGCTGTAGCAGATGCTCCTGGTGCCTTGCCCGTATGTCCTCGGCGCTGCGGCTCTTCACTGTGAACACCCATGACTCTCTGTCTGAGGGCACGTCTTACGGCCGCAAGGCAAACTCAGTCTGAAGTGCTGAAGAGTCGGTGCACCCCAAAGTAGCCCTCAACCCACAACTATTGGGGAAGTGGTGGGGAAGTGCCCCAGCTCCCTTAAGCCTCAAGGGGACTGACTCTGAAGCATATTTTACATGG
The DNA here is from genome assembly GCF_054177405.1 of Leptonychotes weddellii. Lineage (NCBI taxonomy): Eukaryota > Metazoa > Chordata > Mammalia > Carnivora > Phocidae > Leptonychotes > Leptonychotes weddellii. The sequence goes on along the minus strand of NC_138385.1, from coordinate 91,855,518 downwards.
TCTCCTAGAGCTTCCCAGTAGGACTGAACTCTGGTTGCTCACAGTGGCACCTGGCTTGTTAACACACCATTAGCCGGCTTTCTTCCCTTCTTTCTCTCACTTCCCCATCGCAGGAAGTGATGCTTCTTGCGATCACCTTCCAAAAAACCCCTCACACCCAAATCTTTGTTTCAGGGTCTGCTTACAGAAGTACCCAAGCTAAGAAATCTATTCTTCTCTAATTATACAATGAAGCAGAGAAATTACCCCGAAATAGTTAACAAAAGAAGGAAAAAGCAATGACAGAGGTCTATGTCTTCCATGGAATAAACAGTGGAGCTCCATGCTAGAGACGATTTATTATTCTAGACTTGTGCTGTCCTGTATGGCGGCCGTTAGCCGCATGTGGCCACTGGGCACTGGAAACCTTGCTAGAGCAACTGAGGAAATACATTTTAAATTGTATGGCTACAGACTAGACAGTACAGGTTATGGAACACTTTCATCATTGCAGAAAGTTCTACTGGGCAGCACTGGTGTGGAGCAAGGATAGCAAAGAAAAACAAAGATTTTTCTGTAAAGGGCCAGATAGCATTTTAGACGTTGTGAGTTATACGATCTCTGATACAACTACTCAGCTCTGCTCTTGTAGTGTGAAAGTAGCCACAGACAACATGTAAATGAATGAGCACAGCTGTGTCCCAATAAAACTTTATGGACATTGAAATTTGAATTTCATGTAGTTTTCACACGTCCCAATACATATTATTCTTCCTTTGATTCCCCCCGCGCCCAACCGCTTGAAAGTATAAAGCCATTCTTAGCTGATGGCACTGTGCAAAGGGGTGGTGGGCCATTGTTTTCTCGCCCTTGTTCTAGATAACAGGATTGTTAACCATTACGGAGGGAACTATTATTAAGATGCCCCAACAATACAATGCAGATGTGACATCATTGAGCAAAATATCAAATGAGCCGATCACTCTAAATTAAATCAGCCTTTGAAGACAAAGCTTAGTCCACAGTGTGTATTACTGTCAACTGAAGTCAGCAAAGAGAAATTTTTTTCTAATGTTTCCAAGGTTCCTTCCATGGTGGTCACAGAGTCATCAGGGCTGCTCTTGAGAAAACCGTGGAAGCCCAGGGTGTTCCTGTATCACTCCCCTCACCCATTTTTTGCTCCTCACAACAGCACTCTCCTCACACCGAGGAATGCGGAGGTGTTCTCTGACCTCTTGGTTCCCATTCACTTGCCCTGTCTGCTACATTTCTTTCTCTACCTCCTGCCCTTGCCACAAAGATCAATACTTAAGCCTGGCAAAAGATTTCCTCAAAGCTTTCAAATGGCTCCCAGCATGATAAAAGGTTACTTTTCAAAAACACAGTGTTCTCAGAATATGAGGCCATCAAAATAGCTAATTTAATCTTGAGGCACCAGGATTTAAAGAAGTGTTATCTGCACGCCACAGACAATTCTTTATTTTGGAGACCTGTTTCAGAGCCAGCTGAAAGCAAGCTGGGGAGGCGATGGGTAGTGGGACCGGGAGTGTTTCCAGCTGGACAATTTAACACAACAGTTCTTCACTGTAACTCAGCAGAGAATTGGCCACATCAAGCTAAAGGATCAAAAATGAGGTACCTGGCAGGGATCAATAAAGCAGTAGGGGAGACCCGTTTCTGGAAAAGACCGAGCTATCTGCTCAGTCCGCTCTCAAGAGCTCCCAGAAGAAATGATGGGCATGGACATTTTGTCAGCTCTGCCAACAGAGCCCAGAAACCCAGCTGGTACCTCTGATAGTAGCTCTTGCTGCACAGTCAAAGGTCTTGAGGCAAGAGAAGCAGGCTTTTTGGCTTCCTTTTTAAAAAATGATGCATGGGGGGCGCCTGGGTGGCTCAGTTGGTTGAGCGACTGCCTTCGGCTCGGGTCGTGATCCCAGGGTCCTGGGATCGAGCCTCACATCAGGCTCCCTGCTCGGCGGGAAGCCTGCTTCTCCCTCTCCCACTCCCCCTGCTTGTGTTCCCTCTCTCGCTGTCTCTCTCTCTGTCAATTAATAAAAAATAAAATCTTTAAAAAAAAAAAAGATGCATGGTGTTTCAGCAAAAAAAAAAAAAAAAAGGAATATCCTCTTCAGCTGGGGTTTAAAACAGCCACTGAAAGCTCTTTGTAATTAATAATATAGATCTCATTCTGGGGCCTGCATTAAAGAGGTAGGAGCTATGTTAACCTGACAACTTCCTTGTGGGAAGAACAAGCAGAGTTTGGCCAAGGGTGCTTTTGTCTCTGTCTCACCGAATGCACACACTCCAGCAGCAGAAGCGTGGAGCCCCTGTAGAGAACTTGACCCATCATGATGCTGCCACTCACCTCTCACAAAGAGGGCTGTGCTTCTTTGAGAGGTGGGGAAACGGAGCCTCAGAGAGGCCGATTTGGCTGAGTCTGTCGGTGAATGGATGGGAGAGGCAGGCTGCAATACTAGTCTTATTCCCCACACCACGCCCGCCGCAGCCTGCTCTTCTACGCTGGGGGAGAGATTCTACCCTGGTCAGTGCTGCACACCGGGTCTGACTCCGGTGTGGGCGCTGCTGAAGGCCACCGGCGGACCCAGAGAGCCCAGCCTGCCTGCTCCTCAGCTCAACCCTCAAAACGTTACGGAGAATCCATAAACAAAAGATGTTGCTTTCTTTGAAGGCCTTACCAAGGCCAGATGCCCGGAGTGGCTGCTCTGTTAGCTGCCAGCCGATGGGTTTACGCCATACATGTGCAAACGAGATCCCTTAGTCCCAGACTAGCCACAGGTTTCCCCTCCTCTCCCTCCAATCTCTTACACATCCTGTCGAGGACTTCTTTGGCTCAGTCCACCAACACATTTCCTAACACGTAAGAAAATAATCTGCATGCAAAAGAATTAAATATCTCTGGGTTTTTCTTCAATATAGGTAAACCATGCCATAGACAGTGGGACTCTACATACTCTAGAAGTTGGTAGTGTTTAATTTTTTTTTACACTGAGCATGTATTTTTTTTTAAATTGAACTTGTTATTTCGAGATAATTGCAGATTCACATGCATTGCAAGAAATAATACAGAAATCCCATGTGCCCTTTACCTAATTTCCCCGATGGTGCGTCTTGCAAAACTACAGTACAATTGTATTTACTTTTTAAAAAGTTTTTTTTTTCTTTTTTCACACTACGGTGATTTGATATACCTGAACATTGTGGAAGGATTCCCTCCATCTGTTAAGTAACACATCCATCACCTCACGTATTTATCTTTTTTCTTTATTGGTGAGGACCTTTAAGTTCTACTCTCTTGGCTAATCGCAGTTATACGATACAGTGTTATCAATGACAGCTAACCATGTTTCACATTAGATCCTCAGACCTTATTTATCTTATAGCTGAAAGTTTGTATCCTTTGACCAACCCCAGCCCCTGGAAACCACTTTTCTTTTCCGTTCCTGTTCCTATGAGTTTGACATTTTTTAGATTGTACATATAAGTGATGTCAAGAAGTATTTGTCTCTCTCTGCCCGACTTCGCGTAGCATAATACACTTGAGGTCCAGCCATGTTGTCATAAATGACAGGAATTCCTTCTTTCTGTATTAACTTTTATAGTAAACGAAAAATTGTTTCATTGCCAGGGGAGGAAAGAGACAAGGGGGCAGCTGGGGGTGAAGACGAAGTGGCGGGGATGGGACTGCTTCCTCCTGGAGAGGCCAAGAGAGCCCAGAAGTAAGGAGAGGTGAGAGAAGACGGAGACCCTGGGCCAGGCACTGTGCTCCGCCCCACGGCTTCCTGCCACTGTGCACCGTGCATCTGCTCTGCTCCAGGAGCAGAGAAGGGAGGGGTATTTTATTTCATTCCTGTTTGGGAGAAGAGTCTTCCTGGTGGGGGCCCTGTAAAAGGATTCCCCACCGGACAGAAACATGAATGGGATCGTACTTCTGGTGTGCAACCTTCGCCATCTCTCTTTTCTGGTCTTCGCTCCACATTCTAGCTCATGGGTGAGTTCGTGTAACCACATCAAGCCCAACTGGGGGATGCGTGGCTGACCAACTTTGTGCCACTGAGCTGTTCATTACTCCCAGCTATCTCCTAAACTATATCTCAAAAAAGAAAAAAAAAAAAGAAAGAAAGAAAAACAGAAGGAAAAGCCTACTTTCTGTAATTTCCTTTTCTCCTTCATCTTCACACAGAATATTTCGTTAACTTCCTTTATCATTTGTGATATAAGAGGAACCAAAGATAATGCAGCAGCAATTTCTATTTCAATTTTCAAAGGAGACATGCTTCTGTGTATCATTTGCTCATCTTTAGTCCTAAAGCAAGAAAACATTTTAAAATACCATAACGGACAACTTTACTTTTAGATGTTACTTGAAGTATTACTCATCTCTGATAGCATTTTCTTAGAATAAGGCATGTAAATATCCCCTCTTGGTATATAAATATGCTGAATAAATATTCCCTCTTACAGGAGGTCACACGGGATAAGAGTCAGTCAAGAAGCTTTATTCTGATCTATTTTTGTGGATTTATTCTACATTCATCTTAATGTGATAATTCCCCTGCGGTTGAAAATAGGATATGCTTCTCTTCCTAGAATTGAGGGACACTAAAATAAATTTGACTTAAATAGATCCACCTGAAAAAAATGCACTAAGCTATCCAGGGATAGCACCATAAGTATGAGATTTTGAAGCAAATCATACTACATACCTTTTTTTACCCAAATCCAGTATAGATGACATAATAGAAGACATCAGGGCATTCCACCCCAGGCTCTGGAAATATCACCCTTGCTCAGTAATCACGAGTACAGGAACTCACCCCTCTCTCTTCCCTCATCCCAGTTTGCCTTTCCCCAGTTCAGGCACATGGTCACCCACAGCACTGGTGTGGTGGGAGACACAATTTAATTTTGGATTGAGGGGGTAGAGGGAAAGCACAAGACCCAGGGCAACTATCTTGATTTATAATATCCTGTGAACAACTCTGATGTGAATTCCCAAATTAAGGCTTTGAATCCACTCTTTTTTTTATTATTATTATGTTCAGTTAGCCAACGAATCCACTCTTCTTAACCATGGCCTGAAGCTTATAGACAAATTAAAGGAAAATAAGGAGAAAATAGTTGTATCAGTTAGGACTACATTGGACTGTATATAATAGTAACTTTTTATAATGTAAGAAAAATAGTAACTCTGGAAGTAGCAGAGCAAGATGCCCCCAGGGACACAGGTTTCTTTTATCTTTCCATTCTGCCATCCTTGGTCTATAGCTGTCATCTTGAAGGTTGCAAGATGGCTGCTCCATCTGCAGATATCATGCCCCCATTCCAGGGAGGAAGAAGGTGAAGGGTGAAGGGAAAGGTACAGAGTTTGCCCCTTTCTATCAGGAGAGCAATAGCTTTTGGAGAAGCCTCACTCAGTTGACATCTGCTTACATTTTGCTGGACAAAACTGGGTCACATGGACACTAGCTGTAAAGGAGTCTAAGGAGGCATTTTTAATGGGACACATTATAGCCCTGAACAATAACAGCCTCCTATCAGTAGAAAAGCACAGAGAATGGAACGACAGCCATCAGTATCTGGCAAAAAAGTTTAAGACAGTATCTGTCCTATGTCTACAAATTTGGAGGGTCAAAAGAGAGACCTTGGACTCATTCTCTACAACTTCGGGGAGACATGCAGAGCAGTATAATGCATAGTGTCTAGAACTAAGGCTTTAGACTCTGGAACATGTGTATTTGAATCTTAGCTTGGCTTGTTATCAACTGTGACCTTGAATAGATCATTTTGTTTCTGTTTTCTCTTGAGTACATTTCTCATGCCTGCATAGAGGGCTATTGAAGGATCAAATGAAATCATGTTTGCACAATGCCTTTCCTCCATTCCCCTACATTACAAATCCCAGCACACAGACCCCAGCAGGCACACTCTCATGCGTTCAAAGTGGAGAGCAAAATTATCAGCAGCCCATAAATGAGACAATTTCAATAAAGCAAAGCAATTCACCTCTTAGTTTACATTCTCCTGCCGTGTGAAGTCAATTAAGTAATGAGACATGATGAAATGGCAACAACATCTACCCCGCAATGTCTGGTCTCTGTGGGTTTTGATGACATGTAGAAAATGTTCACCTGAAGATGACGAATGTGCTGGCCCCCAGATGGGCTCAGATACTGTGAGGTTCAGAACTTTCCAGCAAATGATATAGACCTCAGTTTCTAACAAAACTGGGTCTAACAAATATGACATAATATAGTGCCCAAGTTAAGGGAACAAACAATCCTCAGCAGCTTCTATGCAATTTTTGAGAATGATGATGAGTGGATTGACAGAAGAACACTGTCTAGGGAAACCAAAAAATTAACATGATCTTTGAAATGGCCCCAACGTCTTTGATCCTCAGCAATGTGTTCTGTACTCAAATACACATGAAACCTTACTTAGACTGCTTAGATATTTGACCATTTCTAAGTTCCATATATTTTTACATTTCTATTTAATTCTATTAAAGTAATCTTTTAAAAAAGATTTTATTCATTTGAGAGAGAGAGAGAGAGAGCACAAGCAAGGGGGAGGGGCAGAGGAAGAGGGAGAAGGTGACTCCCTGCTCAGCAGGGACCCTGACGCGGGGCTCGATCCCAGGACCCCGGGATCATGACCTGAGCCGAAGGCAGATGCTTAACCGACTCACCCAGGCACCTCATTATTAAAATAATCTTATTCTATATCACAGTTCAGGAGATAAGCTTACTATGCATTTTAAGGAACAAACATTCTCTGACGGTATTGTTGTTAAATGATTAAAATAGTTTTATAATTTTGAATAGTCTTGACAAAATTTCCCATGGCTAAAGAATTGCATCTCTGGGCTATGAACTCCATAATCCTTCCACAGTAAAGAACAGTTATGCCAGAGCAGCTATCTGTGCTCAGCCACAAGCTAAACTCTGTTAAGCTTCTCTAATGGAAGTGTCGTTCTAACGACAGTGTGTGTTCTGTGTGTCTGTCACGCCAATAAATTACACTGTGTTCAAGGGTTGGATGGGTCATTTTGAATGTATCCAGAGCAGGATCCAAAAACTGCATATCAAGGAGCAGTGATTGAAGAAAGTAGGGATGTTTAGACTAGGGAAACAGAAACTAATGGGAAATATGATCACTGTCTTCAGAGAGTTAAATTGCTCTCAGACTCAAAAGAAACAGTTTTACTCTATGTTGTTTCAAAGGTCAGAAGTAAGACCAATGAATACAAGTTGCCCAGGGAGGGCATTCAGTTCAGAGTAAGAAGAAACTGTTCCAACAAGGAAATGAGCAGCCTCATAAGAAAGGAGTTCCTGTGTATTAAATATCCATCTAGGGGCAGGGTGATCATCTGTCAGGGATATTGCATTAGGTGGGAGGATAGAATAGATTAATCTGAACATCTCTTCCAGCCCTGAGTTGATTCTAACACTCACAGTGCTTGGTGAGTCTGACTTTCCAAATTCAGAAAGAAAACATCTTCAGAGATGTTTTTTAGAGAAAAAGATGTTTTTTTTAGAGAAAACATCTCTAAATCTAAATCTGAGCTAGAAGCCATAATGATATTCCTTTGTTTTTAGTTCATTTTAGGCTTTGAGGATTTTAGAGGATTACTGTCAGGGTTATTTTATTCCAGTAGCACAAATAAGCTCTCTTACAGAAGTACCCAGAGTCCTTTAAGAAGGGCTACTCTGTTTTGATGAGTTTTGGGTAAGTGTTCCTCTTTATTATGTGATCCAGAGACATCAAGGTCAAAGTCACAGTTCCAAAGGTGTGCGCACCAAGAAACAAAGGATTTCTTCCATCCACTGCTCACTTTGCCACGTGCACTTTTCTGTCTGCTGCTCTGTGCTCTGAGGAGGGTCCCATATCTTACCCCCTGGCTTGTAGCTCCCTGTCACAGATGTATGGCATTCCCTTCTGATCTAGAACTTGATGTACAATGGGCCAGAAAGGACTGGATGAAACAGAGGCTAGAGGCTGTCAGCTCAGGATCCAGACCGAGGCCCGACTCTCCCTTCTCCTCCAGACTCAAACGGTTTTTTTGCAGAAACAGAAAGGATACATCTTACCCGTAACATTAACATAGAATGCCAAGCACAACATGTCTTATATGTGTATTTATTTCATGTGAGTATATGGAATCAGCACAATATAAAAGGCCTAAGTAACCTTGTCTCCTGCCACCAAAGAAGTGAAGAAGGCTAAAAATCCTTTAGTGGTCTGAGACAGATCAATACTGAACTCTCAGGCAGGAAATTGTGGTGCTCTCACACAGCAAGCTCCTCATCACCCGCACCAGACTTGGAGCCAGACAGCCTGACACAGGCCAACATAATGGCTCATAAGCGGTGAATGGCTCCTTAAATTGCAGCCTAAATTCTCCCACAATATCTCCAACTCAGAAGCCCCTTTGCAGAAGAGGCCTGAGATGAAAGAACACTCAATATTTCCAAACAAGTTTTAAATTTCCTGATTTGGGTGAATTACATTCCGGAGAACTAAGAGCATGCAAATGAGATGACAGAATCATTGTTTATTTCTTTGGGGAATTGGCAACATAAAAAGTCACAGAAAACTGAGACAGGAACAAAGACTTTTCAAAGGATGGAAGAGGATAGCTTTCACATAGTATGGTTGGGTGAACTTGATATTGATTGGCAGAAACGTTCTAGAACACATTATTAGAAGGATAATTTGCATGTACTTAGAAAATGATGTAGCAATCTCTAGGACCCAGCAGGAGTTCATGAAGAAGTCGAATGAGACTAATTTAATTCTTTCTTTGACCAAGTCCTCATGATAAACCAGGGAATGAGATAAACAAAATATGTATTTTTAAAAACCCATCTCTATGGAGATGTTATTTACATAAAATAAGCCACACCCATTTCAAGTATATAGCCCGTTAAATTCCACATATGAGTGAAATTATATGGTATTTGTCTTTCTCTGACTGACTTATTTTGCTAAGCATTATGTTCTCTAGCTCCATCCATGTCATTGCAGATATTAAGATTTCAATCTTTTTGATGGCTGAGCGATATTCCAGTGTGTGTGTGTGTGTGTGTGTGTGTGTGTGTGTGTATACCACAGCTTCTTTATCCATTCATTAATTGATGGACGCTTGGGCTGCTTCCATATCTTGGCTATTGTAAATAATGTTCCTATAAACATAAAGGTGCATGGCAAACAAGCAAAGGGAAAAAATAAGGGGGGAGGAGGGACAGAGAAACCAAGAAACAGACTCTGAACTCTAGAGAACAAACTGCTGGTTTACCAGAGGGGAGGTGGGTGGGGGATGGGTGAAACAGGTGATGGGATTAAGGAGGGCACTTGTCAGATGAGCACTGGGTGATGTATGGAAGTGTTGATTCCCTATAGTGTATACCTGAAACTAATACTGTATATTAACTAACTGTAATTAAAATAAAAACTTAAAAAATAATAAAGTATATAGTCTGATGAGTTTTGACAAACCTGTATCCCCACGTAGCCATCACCATGATCAAGATATAGAACATTCTATTCCCCAAAGTTTCCTTCCTGTCCCTTTGCAGCCAAACCTCCCCCAACTCTTGGTCTCAGGCAAGCATTAATCTGCTTTTCGTCACTACAGATTGGTTTCATTTTTCTAGAATTACATATAAACATAACTACATGGTATATAAATTTTTGTGTCAGGCTTCTATTACTCACCCTATTGTTTTTTAAATTTGTCCACGCTTTTGGATGTTACTTTTATTTCAAGTCATGGTCCATTGTGTGGATATACCACATTTTGTTTATCTATTCACCTGTTGATGGACATTTGGGATTGTTTTTCATTTTGAGGTATTATGAATAAAACTACCAAGAACATTTGTGTGTAAGTTTTGCGTGGATGTATGTTTTAATTTCTCTTAGTAAGCAGTGATCTCAATGCCAAAGACATTTTAACAGGTCTTATATGCAACTGTGAACAAGACAGAGATATATGAGCCAAGTACAAGAATTTTGTGTGTGTGTGTGTCTGTGTGTGTGTATACTCACTTTGTGAGTGACTATACTTAGAGAGTGCTAATTAATGGATCAATGCCAACACAGTGAGAAGTTTCTGCTATGGCACAGGGTTCTATCCTCAGGATTCTTGTAGTCAGTATTCTCATCATGACTTACAGGTCCAGGATCATAAAATTTATATAATTCTGTGAAGCTAGAAGGATTAGCTCATCAATAGCAGATTCAGGCACCAGAAAAATCTTATGATGAGTAAGTAATGCTTTTAAACAACTAAAATTAAATTTGACAGGGATAAATGGGAGGTATTGGTTATGATTGCCAAGAAACAACTGTCCAAATTCAGAGTGAAGGGAACGTGACTCAGTAGCATATGTGTAAAAAAAAAATTGAAGTTTTCGGTGGATACTAGCTTCAATATCAGTTGACAGTCATACTACCAAAGAAACCAAGCTGACTGAGGACTGCAGTAATAAATGTAATGCCCAAATGAAAAAGTAGTATTTCTTCTCTAGCCTGTTTTTGTCAGAGCACACGTAGAACATTGGATGGAATTCTGAAACAACACAAATTGAAGAACATACAGAGGAAAGGGGCTGCAATTGTGGTTATTCAGGTCTGTGTTGTATGAAAACACTTTGAAAGAATTGGAGATTCTTGTCTGGGTAAAAATGACTTATGGTGGGGGCGAGCAGGATATGGTTACAGCAGTTTTCAAAACTCCGAGGGACTATCTCACGTAAAAGGAATCAGATTCACTGTATGGCTCTGAGGGCTAGAATTATGGCTTGGGAGAAGCTATTAGAAGACATAAGAAACAGCACTCCAGCTATCAAACTTGTCCAAAGAGAAATGTTTATGTTTTTTAAAAAAGATTTTATTTATTTATTTATTTGAGAGAGAGAGAGAGAGAATGCATGAGAGAGAGCACGAGCTGGTGGGGCGGAGAGGGAGAAGCAGACTCTGGGGCTCATTCCCAGGACCCTGAGATCATGACTTGAGTCCAAAGCAGATGCTTAACCCACTGAGCAACCCAGGCACCCAGCATCTGACTCTTGATCTCAGCTCAGGTCTTGATCTCAGGGTCATGAGTTCAAGCCCTGCACTGGGCCCCATGCTGGGCGTGGAGCCTACCTAAAAAAACAAACAAAAGAAAAAACAAGCAAAAAAAATGTATTCTTGCCATATGGCTTTACTGGTGAGTTCTTTCTATCTAGCAAGAAACAGATCATTTTTATGCTACATAAACTGTTCAGGAATAGAAAAAAAACCTTTCCTGTTTATTATCATTACTACATTTATTTTATGAAATTAACATTAAACTGATACTAAATCCTGACAAAAACTCAAAAACAAAAATTATGGTCTCACCCCAGTATGAGTATAATGCAACAAAATAATAAAGTAATAAATCAAATTTAATAGCATATTAAAAGAATAACTCACCAGGTAACATTATCTCAGGGATATAAGGGTAATACAATATTAGCAAATATATTAATATAATGCATCATATCAGCATGACAAATAAGAAAATCACTTGATTATTATAATAGATGCCGAAAAAAGGAGTTGGCAATTCAATAGCCATCCCCGATTTAAAAAAAAAAAAAAAAAACTTGAAAAAGGAGAGAAAAACTAGCATAGTGTTCACAACAATATTAATCTCAGAATAGCATTAAATATCCAGTTAATTGTGGTACCAAAAGAATTATTATTTAACATTGTTTTAGTAATTTGGAAAACCAAAACCAAAACCCCAAACAACAAATATAAAAGAGAGGTAGTAGAGATTGATATGAAAGAAAGGAAGAAACTCAAATGAATCAACTAAGAATTATTATAATTGGCATAATGGCTAGATAAAAGCACAAATGTACAAAAATAAATAGATCCACTCTCTAACAGAAATAACTAGTCAGAAGAGATTTTGGAATAAAAGAATCCACTTGAAATAGGAAGAAGAACATAAATACTAGCATGAACTTAATAAGAATATTTTAGGAGCTTTTGTAGGACATAAAAGAAGAGATTAATAAATTGAGAGACCATCATCTTAATGGATGGAAACACTCTATACTTTAAATATATCCTTTCTTCTCTAATTAATATTTAAATTTGATATAAACACAATAAACCCACATTGAAATTTTTTGTAACCTGATAAGATGATTCTAAAGCTCATACGGAATAACAAATGATGAGAAGAGCTGAGAAAATATTTGGGGGGAGGATTATAGTACCATTCCCATGACAGATGTTAAAACCTATTGCAAAGCTTCAATTACTTAAAACATTGTGATCCGTTACAAATGAAACTTCATATGACAATGGGGACAGGGACAAACAAATGCTAATAGGGACTGCATTTGGGGAAGTGGGGACATCAGTTTCGTATCATACTTTACTGGATTTAAAAGAAATGTAATGCAGAAATACAAACCATAAGATACTAGAAGAAAATTTAAGGATTTTATTTTTTTATTTATTTGCCATAGAAGAAAATTTAGATGGGGAATTACCTAATCCCTAGATGGGAGAAGACCTTCAAAGCTCATGTGTAACAGGAATAATCTCCAAGAGAGAAAGGTTAGGTTTGATTTCAGAAAACATGGAAATTTTTTTTTTTCTTTTTTCGTTTTTTTAAAACCCTTGTGTGGAGGGCTGACATTCAACAGATCACAGCAAGGGCACTGCCCTGCTTCATCATTTAAACTGTTTTAGGTCAAAAATTGAAAGGAAAAATGGCAAGATGAGAATTTTTCCCATAAATATAATAAAGGACTTAGTAATTTGTAAAAGTGATAAGAAATAGCACAAGAACCAGAAGAAAAAGTGGTAAATGGTATGGACAGTTTACAAAAAGGCGAGACAAGTGGTCAGCAAAGAGGCAGAAGAAAGTTAACCTCACTGGAAACTGAGGTAATGAAAATGGAACCAGTAAGTGCAATTTTCTCTTAGGGATTTAACAAGTTTCTAAAAGGATGAAAATACTCATTGTCAGCAAGGGTGTAGTGGAAGACACTCTTGCATTCTCCTGCTATGAGTATGTACAGCCTTTCTGGAAGCAAGAGATGTTAAAACCCTAAAAATGTTGTCGTCCTTTAAAAAAGTGATTCCTCTCTTAATCGCAGGAAACAAACTGAGGGTTGCTGGAGTGGGGGGTGGGGTGGGAGGGATGGGGTGACTGGGTGATAGACACTGGGGAGGGTATGTGCTCTGGTAAGCGCTGTGAATTGTGCAAGACTGTTGAATCTCAGATCTGTACCTCTGAGACAAATAATGCAATATATGTTAAGAAAAAAAAAGAAGAAGGTAGCAGGAGGGGAAGAATGAAGCAGGGGAAATAGGAGGGGTAGACGAACCATGAGAGACGATGAACTCTGAAAAACAAACTGAGGGTTCTGGGGTGGGGGTGGGAGGATGGGTTGGCCTGGTGGTGGGTATTGAGGAGGGCACGTTCTGCATGGAGCACTGGGTGTTATGCACAAACAATGAATCATGGAACACTACATCTAAAACTAATGATGTAATGTATGGGGATTAACCTAAGAATAAAAAAAAAAGTGATTCCTCTTCTAGAAATAATCCAAAATGCAGATAAAGACTTAGGTACAGAAGTATTTTTTTTTTAAAGATTTTATTTATTTATTTGAGAGAGAGAAAAAGAGAACAACTGAGAGAGCACAAGCAGGGAGAGGGGCAGAGGTAGAGGGAGAAGCAGACTCCCCACTGAGAAGGGAGTCCCCGACTTGGGGCTCGATCCCAGGACCCTGAGATCATGACCTGAGCCAAAGGCAGAAGCTTAGCCTACTGAGCCACCCAGGTGCCCCAGACTTAGGTACAGAAGTATTGATTTCAGCATCTGTTCTAAGGGTATAGAAAGGAAACAATACAAATGTTCAATAACAAGGGAAGAGTTAAGCAAATTTTGGTACGTCCATATGTCAGGAACATTATGTAGCCTTTAAAATGTGTTTATAAAGATATTTTTAATGGTGTGGGGAAATGCTTATAATGTAAAAAAAAGCGAGATGGAAATATATATACACACAGAGTATATTTTCAAACATCTTAAAATGACACAGACAATTGGGCAAAAGAAGATGCCCACAGTGTCAACTCTGTGTGGCAGAATTAGGGAGTAGTTTGTTGCAATCTCTATACTTCCCCATTTTTTCCAAAATCCTTATAATGCATATATGTTTCTCTTATTATCAGAAAAAAATCTTTTAAGATAAAAATTAGTTTTCAATGAAGCTTTAAAAAGCTGTCAAAAGGAAAAAGGTAAGAATCATAATGTAGCAAGGTTTTTTCACACTTTCTGACAGGTTCATTTTGAACATGTTGCATTTGCGATGCCAGTAGGATCCTGGCGAGCACAGCCAGTTGGCAAATAGAAATGCTAGTTAGAGCTTGGAGGAGCAATACGGGTTGTAAATAAGGGCAGAGACATCAGCATACACATGTAACCTTAAACAATTTAGCTCCTCTGATTCTGTTCCCTCCTCAATAAAATGTGGATGATAATGGTCATAAATGTTCGCTATTATCATTGCTAATTTTATTCTCACGGACGCGAGTAACCCCGAGATAATGGTTAAAGTGAGGCAAGAAGACAGCAGCCCTTCACATCCTGCACATACCAGCCTGACTTCCAGCTCTTGGCACCGGCAGCTGTCTGCTGGCGGGCAGGTGAGAAGTGCCAGGGAAGGAATACAGCCCTCAACCAATAACTGATGGGATCGGTAGCTAGAGCTTTAGCTCTCTCACTCTACAAACAGGGCAATTCTGAGGCATGTGTTCCACAGTGGGATTATGCCCCAGTTGCCCATGGTGGTAACTGGCTTGATAGGACACTCTTTGTTGGCAGCTTTCCCTTACCCATTCATCTCACCTCCCTACTCCCCTACGGGGATCATCTCCCTAATGACTCATTTGCATGTAAATCCTTGTCTCAGGGTCTGCTTCTGGGAGAACTAAAATCAGGACAGCCAAGGATGAAACCTGGTCTACAATAACATTCAAGGGATGATCAGCGGAAGAGAAGCCCGTGATGAAACTAGAGAAGGAATAGATTGGGAGAGGCACTGGAAAACTTTGGAAAGTATGGTCTAAAAACCCAAAGTAAAGGAGTCCCCCAAGCAAGGTAGGAGGAAAGCATCAAATGCTATGGAGATGAGATGTAAAAAGAACTGGAAACTGTCCATCTGAGTTGGCATCTATGAGGTGCTAGGTGACCTCTGCCAGGAGATTTTTGGTATAGTGGTGGAAGAAACCAGATGGCAGTGGGTTGAGGAAGTGAATGGGAGGTGAAAAGCAGAGGCAGCAAGTGTAGGCTATTCATTTAGGTTGCGAAGGGGGGTGGGGGAGAAAGAGACGGGGGTAGATAACTAGAGGCACGCAAGGAAATCTTTAATCTCCCATCTTTAAGATGGAGAACTTGGGTATACTCTAGTTTGATGGTGAGAGAAAAAGAATCAACTGAAATGTAGTTGAAAAGCCATATTATTCTTGGTATAATGCTTTAGCCATCACCATATTCCAAGAGTTTCCCAGTATTCTCATCTTCGGGGCGTCTGGATGGCTCAGTCGGTTAAGAGTCTGCCTTTGGTTCAGGTCAGATCCTGGGATCCTGGGATCGAGCTCTGCATCGGGCTCCCTGCTCAGTGAGGAGCCTGCTTCTCCCTTTCCCACTCCCTCTGCCATACGCTCTGCTTGTATGTTCTCTCTCTGTCAAATAATTAAGTAAAATCTTAAAAAAAATTCTCATCTTCATCAGCACCCTTTTTATTGAGCACCTACTGTCTGAACAGCTCTGCTCAATATTGAAAACAAGGAAGTATAAGATACAATTGTTGACCTCAAAGAGATTGGACTCTAGTAGGGAAAGTGACATATCAACATATGAAAAGGTTATTAAAAATATAAGATAAGACATGATGATGGTAATACGAGAGGTGTAGTTAATTACTTTAGTGATTCAGAGGAAGATAGGACAGGCGGAGAAAGCTTCTTGGATTTGCCGT
Organism: Leptonychotes weddellii; assembly: GCF_054177405.1. Lineage (NCBI taxonomy): Eukaryota > Metazoa > Chordata > Mammalia > Carnivora > Phocidae > Leptonychotes > Leptonychotes weddellii. The sequence goes on along the minus strand of NC_138385.1, from coordinate 91,839,472 downwards.
GTAGGATGATTGGGCAGAAAAACTCACTGGGGAGAAGGGTTCAAAGGGGGCAACTTAAGCGAGAGGTAGAAATTGGTAACAACAGATGCGGAAGGGGTTTGAATGCTAAACTAAATTTAAGAACCTGGAGTTCACTTAGTATGCAAAAAAAGGAGCCATTTTGAGTTTGTGAACAGAGTAAAAAGCAGTATTTTGGATAAAGTAATTTGAAAAAGGTGTGCAGCATGGTTTGGAAAAGAAACCAAAGGGAGGAGGGCTAGCCTAGTAGGGATGAGAATCAAGCTCGGACTAGGTTAGGGGAGAATGGAGGGAAGGGACAGACAAGGGACTTTTTATATTTTGGGTGTTAGATTTGCCTTATTCCATCCTTTAGATTATGGGCTTCCTGTACTGTGCCTTGGTCATCACTGGAGCCCATATCATGCCTCAAAAAAGCCCTATTATGTACATGTGCCTGAATAATTGACTAAATGAAGTAATAGATGAATAAATCAATGCACATCAAATGAATGAGCATTGTAAGAGATGAACTACCAAGTGGATTTTGGAGGAAAAAGAAATCAAAGAAGCACTGAGGTTTTCCAAAAGTGCTAGATGCGGGGGGTGGGGGGGCACGCGGGGGGTGGAGCGGAGAAACAATAGCATCATTGATTAAGTTGACTGACACCTACTGAACGTCAGTGAGGATAACCTTATATATTTAAATACTGTAGTCCTTTCTATTTATGATATATATCATGTTTATCTTATATATTTATATCCATTATATAGTTAAGATATTTATCTTATATATGTATAATATTGAAAGGAGACAAATCTGGAAGGCACTTCACCTTTTTGGTAGTTTAGCAGAGAGCTAGCCTGGCACGTCTGAGTCAACAAATGTTAGTTGCTAAGTTCCAGAGGCTCTGCCTTTCTAACGAGGCCACTTCCTCAGACTCAGCCTTCTGTTTTACATAGTTCCTGAGAATTCCCTACTCCCCATGTTTTACAAATGCATAGGGTATAATGGGAGATGGAATCTCTCTTTTGGAATCCTGTCTGTCCAACCCTGCAATGACCAACCCGTGTATATCTCTCTACGGGGTAATGAGAGCTTCAGGGATTGTGTGCACTCTCTACTTCTCTGATGTAAGTTTTCCTTCAAAAACCCTTATGATATATTTATGTCATATGGTCTTAGTGTGTGTGGGACTGAACGATCTAACATATCATGAATAATACATAACAAACACATCTAGTTGAGATTTTAGAGGGAAAATGTTTTTGAGGGAGATTTTAATTTTAGACATGATCCAGAGAGCTATCATTTGCAAAAATAAACATCCAACAGAAATAATGAAATCCTATTTAAATCCATTTGTAAATACTTACATTTTTTAACAGAGAAATTCCATAAAATTTTTGATGAAAAAATTAAATATGAACTCCAGATCAAATCAGCTACCTCTTTATTGAGTGCAAGCTTATGCTTGGCACTGTTTCAGAGCTGATAAATGCAGGAAGAATAGAATGAGAAAATTACCAATTTTCAAATTCAAATGGAATAATAGGTCTAGAAAAAATGACAAGCGATGGATGCTGAAATCTTTAGGTCTGAGGTTCTCAACTTTGTTTGCTCATTGGAATCACTTAGAAGATTAAAAAAACTGAAAGCCCATATCATACTCCCAGTGATTCTGATTTAAATGTGATGGATGTGGGTGTGGCACCATGATTTTGTAAATCTCCACAGGTGATTCTTTTTTTTTTTTTTTTGAGTAATCTCTACACCCAATGTGGGGCTCCAACTCACAATCCTGAGATGGAGTCACATGCTCTACCAACTGAGCTAGCCAGGCGCCCCATCCACATGTGATTCTTTTTTTTTAAAGATTTTTTATTTATTTATTTGAGAGAGAGAATGAGATAGAGAGAGAGAGCATGAGAGGGGGGAGGGTCAGGGGGAGAAGCAGACTCCCTGCTGAGCAGGGAGCCCGATGTGGGACTCGATCCCGGGACTCCAGGATCATGACCTGAGCCGAAGGCAGTCGCTTAACCAACTGAGCCACCCAGGCGCCCTCCACATGTGATTCTAATGTGTAGCCAAGGTTAGGTAAATAGGTTATACGTTAGGTTATATGTCTCACAAAGTGGTGCAGTGGGATGTTTCCAGCACCACTTAGGAAGTCTTGATGAAAAATTATTGAACCTAAATCTAATCAAGTCTCTAGATAGAACTCCCATTTTATCAGAAATAGCAGTCTAATAGAAATCACAAATAGCATTTAAAAGCATCTATAGATATGTGAATCATTGTTATACAGAAATTATATAGGAGGTAAAGGAACAACTCAAATGGCACCAAAACAATCAACCAAATCCCAAATGTGGGACATTCTACAAGACCCAAAACTGAATTTCTCCATTAATGTCATGTTGAAACATACAAATAAAAGAAAGGTGGGGACTGTTATAGAATCAAAGAGCCTTAAGAAACATAACAACCAAATCCAATATGTAGACCTTGTTGGATCCTAGGCCAGGGATCTTTTCTTTTCTCCTCCAGATGGCTCTACCCCTTCTTTCTGGCCTGGGAATTGACCTGTATGGACTGTGCCTTTAGGCTCCCTGGGGCTCTGGCTTCTGGTTGGGTTTGGCCAATGGGAAGCCCCAGGAGGAGATCAGAGTGGGGAAAGAAAGGGCGTCTGGGGCTGTATTCCATTGGCTTTCTGTCTGTGAGGCCACTTGGGCTGGCTGGATCCCTCCATAGAAGGACACTGTTGCTCTCAAGGAGGCCTTCTCTACAGACTCTTTCCTTCCAGGTTCAGGCACCTTACCTTGTCTCCCTTACTCCTTCACACCTAGCAGTGGTAACAGCTTTGTCATCGCAAAGACTGCTGCACCATCCTCTGTGATCCCCTCACACCCCACAGGGCTTTTATAAATAAACCCTCCTGAATCATCCTAATCTGAGAGTGCTGTTTCTTGATGGGATCCATACAGATCCTCACTGGACCAAATCAATTATCCTTGGAGACAATGGAGAAATTTTTAATATGAAGTAAACATTAAAAGCTATTAACGAATTATTGTTAATTTTTAAATCTTTTAAAGATTTTATTTATTTACTTGACAGAGAGAGAGTGAGCACAAGCAGGGGGAGCGGTAGGCAGAGGGAGAGGGAGAAACAGGCTCTCTGCCAAGTGCAGAGCCCGATGCGGGGCTCGATCCCAGGGCCCTGGGATCATGACCTGAGCTGAAGGCAGATGCTTAATGGCTGAGCCACCCAGGCGCCCCAAATTATTGTTAATTTTATGAGGTGCAATAATGGCATAGTGGTTATGTAAAAAATAAAAAGAACCTTACTACTTAGAGATACATACTGAAGTATTTATTAATGAAATAATATGCCTGGGAATTGTTTTAAACATACTGCACTGGAGGGCTGGTCAGTGCGGAGGGAGGAAGGGAAGAAAAAAGTGGAGGTGAGTAGATGAAACAAGGTCATCAAAATGTTGATGACTGGAGCAGGGTGATGGGTACATGAGAGTTCATTATACTATTCTCTTAATTGTGTGAACAACTGCAAATTTCTATAATAGAATGTTAAAACAGAACAACCAATCTCTCTTATTTTTTTCTTAGATGAGATCTAGTTTGTGATTTTTCATTAGAGAGACAGGTGCACAAAATCTGAATTTACAGCAAATGAGGACTTGAAGGGTGTGTTGAAAGCATGCACCTTTAAGGGTGTGTTGAAAGCATGGCAACATGAAGATATTCCTACATTTTATTCTTTTTCTGCAGAGAAGAATTGATGAGAAAGCTGCATACATTTATTGGATGTAATTTTTTTTTTCTCTTTAGATGTTCAGAGAGTCACCACATTCTGTCAATCTGCCTGTGAGCATCTGCAGAGGGAGGGACAGTGCAGAGGGTCTGGGGAGGGAGGAGGGACCCTGAGGGGCCACACGTGCTAGGCCTGAGTTCCTGCTGCCTGCGTCTTGTGTGCTATCCAGAGCCCATCTGCAATCTCAGGGACAGAATCTGTTACGGCTTGGAGCTTCCTCTTTGTTTTGTTTTGACTTTCTCTGGTAATAAATATTAGTAATGGAGCAAATTTATGTATAAAAATGGTCATTATTTATAATCCTTTCAGGGGATTTAGTCGCTCCAGGGGTAGCTCAGGAAGCAAACATAATTTCTTCTGCAACAGATTTTGCCCTAACCAAAGGAAGAAAAGTGCCTGATTGGTTCTACTTCAGTAGCCTTTCTGCTTCTCAAACACCACAGATAAGAGAATTTCGCAGATATTTGAGAAGAATGAATGAATACAAATTGAAAGACATACATATCTCACCACTAAAATAATCTTCCTTTTATATGAACCAAGCAGCACACAACAATAAGGAAAAACCAAGTGCAAAGAATGCTACTGCATGCTCAAAAGTAAAACAAAAATAGAAGCCAAAGTATAATGTCTGTTGGGTTAATAAAGTCACTTTGTTTTCTTATAATAATAAAAGTTGGCAGGACTCCACTTGCATTAAAGTATTTCCTGGCATAATGTTCTTCATTCTGCTTCCCCCCACCCTCACTTTGCTAAGCTTATTTTATTGACATTACTGTTAATTGATGGTTACTATATATAACCATGAGGCAGACAGATTAGGAAGGAAAAGTTGAAGCTTGTTTATAAAACAGGAAAATGCTGCTTTTAAATTGTAGTGTTAATATAGGGACCTCAATTCTCCAAAGTAAATATAGTATTAACACAAGAACCTCAATTCACCAAGGATAAAAGCATACTTACTACAACTACAGTGTAAGTTGTAGTAAATATTGACAATAAGGATCATTACTGGGGAAAATAAGTTGATTCAAAGGTGTTTGAAAAGACCGACCCTTCTAGAACATATCTGAAAGAAAGCCTCTATCTCCATATTATTTCTCTCCTAGGTATCATTTGCAAATGTTGACTAGGATATGGGACTGGATAATTTGGATTGAGGCATCTGGTGAAGTTAGTAGTGTAAAGGTTCTAAGAGCAAGGACTTTGGAGTCAGTCTGCCTGTGTTCAAATCCTGGCTCCACGACTTTATAACTATATCACAGTTGTTGAGTTACTGGATCTCTCTGAATGCTGACTTAAATTCCTCATATGAGAAATAGGGAGGGTGATAGGAGGGTGTTGCAAAAATTAAATGAAATAAATAACTCAGATGATGTGACTTTAGATCTTTATGAAGGGACAAAATCCAGGAAGGAAAGAGCTAAAACAAATTACTTTAAAGAGTTGGCCAGTTTGTTGTTCACAGGATAAAACTATTATTTTGTCATCTGAGATAATTTATGGAACAAGTTGAGGAGTAGGCAAATAGCTGGCAAACTAGCAGGACAAGAGAGATCAATCAGAACGATCAATACGTTGAAACTAGCAGTAACTCTAGAGGCTGATCCCATGAGAAGGTCTGCTCCTCTCTCCAAAAGAAAATGGTCAATAGCACTGATTTTGAAGTCGTTTTGGCAAGATTTATGGAATCTCATCAATTCAGTTAGTCATTATTTGGGATCAGTAGCTAATTTGAAATTAATGTTCGGTATAAAAAATGCTGGACATTCAGGCTGATTCTGAATCAGGAATGAAATCATCAGAGCAACTTTGAATGTCCTGCCATCATTATTTCATTAAATTCAAAGGGGGTTAACATTGAGTCAAATTACACTAATATTTAAGTACAGATCCCAAATGAATCCTAATTCACATTAATTTTCAAGTGCTGCATTCACTCTGCCTTTCCACATCACGACCAAGCCATGATTCAGAGGCAGTCCACTGATGAGTCATCCTCTGCTGATATTTGGATGGGCCAGAACGTCCTGCATGGGTTGATAAGGAGGAGGCAGAGAGGTCAAGGGCTTCCTTTGGTGCAACAGGGCAGTGCCTAGGGGCCAGGATCTGCAACCCAGGACCCAGGAGAAGGACCCAGCAAGCAACATCCCTGGTTCTCAGAGAACTCAACTTCCATTTGTCCCCTGAATGAGGTTTCCATGTGTCCAAAGGATGTATGAGTCTTTTGACAAACATGAAGACTTCGTGGGCAGAAAAAGATATCACTTCCAATCTAGAGGAGCAGTGTTCTCCCCAAATGGCTCTGGTGCTTGATGTCAGAGAAGGGGAACTGCAGAATGAAGAACACCTAAGACGCCAGAGCTGAAAGTCCCCACAAGATAACGTCTCACACTTGGGAGCTAAAATACATCCAAACAAACAAATATAAAGGTCCTGTGAGAAAGAGTCCAGCTGTTGTCTCAATTCCAGCTTGGCATTCCACCTTTCCTCCTCCTTCCCCCTTGATCTCCTCTTTGTCACATCTGCCCAGGGGCTCTGTTCTCTGGGATTATACCTCTGTCCATTCTAAAGGTGAGTGCTTGCTTCCAAGTTCTACTTCCAGCCCACCATCTGACTACACGCTAGGCCAGTCTCTCTCTCACATTTATATGTACTGAGAGGCTTATGGCCGGTGGGAGTTTCCCAATTCCTCCATGCGTCACACATCGGGGTTAAACAAGTTAACTCCATAGTAATCAGGACAAGAGGTACTTCCTGGACTTCTAGTGAGTCAGGCAAGAGACAGCGCTTGCCACATCAGGTTCAGTGTTCAAACAAAGGCCCGGATGTTACGATACCTGGCTATAGGAAAGTGGGCCCTGAAAAGAGAAAGTTTTATAGCCTCCAGTTTGAATGGCCTTTGGAGTTGTGGTTCTGGTTTTGCAGTTACTAGAAGGCATATACCAATGTCTGGGATGTAGGGGACTATGTTTGTGTATTCTGTCCCATGTACCAGCATCCAGCAGAGTATTGAGCCCACCACAGAGAGTTGGTAAATTATTTTTTGACATATCATGGAGAAATAATCTATCATTGAGGTAATAGTTGGATAAGAACTTCCTTATTATAAAAACTAGACCAGCTCTACCTTCTGTGTGTTTACAGATGACAGCCCAGAGCAGCTTAAGTCAGTAGCTTGTTACGGTATTATGTGACTTAACTACTGCTGTATCACAGGCCACCCCAAATGTCGGTGGTTTAAACAACAAGTATTTATTATTGCTCGCAAATCCGCAGCTGCCTGGGGCTGGCTGACTGGGGCTGGGTTCTGCTTGGGACGCTCAGCTCCAAAAGTGTCTCATCCTCAGGCACGTTCTTATGGAATGGCAGACCCACAAGGGGGCAAGTGGAAACATGCAAGTCTCTTAAAGCTGAGGTTTTGACTGCTACGCTGACACTTCTGCCCACATCCTTTGACCAAAGGATGTTACATGGCTCAAAGACAAGGGGAGGCAATATATATACTTCACCTTTATGAAGGAACTCCAAAGTCACATGACAAAAGTTATGCTACAAGGAGGAATGAAAACTTAGAGCTAATAATGCACTTCATCAGAATTACAATTTCTGAGAACGTGGAAAATTTGACCACAGAGAAATAACTTTGTTGATGTTAAAGTAGGAATGGCTTTTTGAATGACATCAGTTGCAACATACTCATTTTCTCCAAATGCTCATTCATTAAGTTCTTACAACTTCTGGGAGGATCCCAATGGTCGACACTAAAATTTGCTATGTTCAAGTAAATGCATCTTATGAGAGAGCAAAGAGGGACCTGGTTTTGTATTGCATTCCTCCCCTCCCCACCCCACACACTGGGTAATGCAAAAGAAATTAACTTATTGTCCAGAGAAATGGGTATAGCTTGAAATCCCAAACCTTGTAAAAGTTCCAACTGGTAAATTCACTGGACTAGCTTTTCTCAGACTTCAGAATTTGTTCAATCAGAAACACATGACAACCAAAACCTGTGAGATGTTTTAACTGATCTTTGCCTTGTTTAATTAAGCCAATTTCCCTCATGGTCATTCAAATTAACAAGTTTATGTTTCTCAAATCAACAATGGTATCAAATCTGTAATTTTGATTTACGAGAATCTTTACCAAAGCATGTAACAAAACAGGAAGAAAGCTTATCCATAGAGCGTTTTCAAGGTTGGTATTTTCACTTTCATAAGAAACATTGTGAAACAAACTCTAATTAACACACCCTCAGAAACATCTTGCTTTGGCACTGGCAATTATAGAGCTACCTTGCTTCTGGTGGCAATTAGAATTTTTACATATACAAAGGAAAAATTTTTTTCCTACTGCTCAAATTTGAAAGCTCTGTGTTCTACATGAAACAAGTGAAAGATGGCCTACAGTGATTAATGAGGGGTTAGGATATTTAGAAATGCTACAAAACAAATTGCGAGGGCAACATTTCCGTGAGAAGGAAGTTTATAAACCTCTTGTCTCATTCTTACAGGTAACAAAACCAGGGCTTTAGCTCTGGCAGCACCCAGGTTCTTCCCTTGAGAACACTGTCTGCAATAGCATGTGGATTTCAAGTAATAGTAAAAGAACATCAAAGTCGGCCTTTAACAGAAAAACAAGCCAAATGCCCACCCACTCAACTCTTCCCAGAGCTCTTTAATTCAGGAAGATACACACAACTGCAGTAAGAAATTGATGCACTAAAGATCCTACTTATGTTACATTTCCAGCCAAACCCAGGGAGACAGATAATGGTGCACTAAAAATGGCCATTTTGTCAGAGCTTTGGTGTCGATTACTGATTACACACAGGAAACAGTGACATCAAAAACCCAGTGACAACACAGAAGCACCTGGCCAGGGCCTATGCATGAGCACGGATGTTTGGTACACAGTTATATTTGGTTCCTGTGATTAAAACTCCAGGCAGCATCAGCCAGCAGGGAGAATTAGAACTAGGCAGCTCTCTATTTTTTTTTTTTTCCAGTTCAATATCTAAAAGTCTATTCCCGTGAGTGTAGCTATGAGGGATGAGACAAACAATGATTAAAATTCACAAGAGGTTTATACAACCTGGCAGAGATATGAAAAGAATGCTGATCTGAGAGTCAGAGCATAGTTAATAACAATAGCTAGAATATAATTAATCCTGTTGAATATTTACTGTGTGCCAAGTGCTTTCTGGACAGCATCTCATTTGATTCTCTCCACAGTAGTTGAAGATCTCATTACAAAAATGAGGAATACCCAATTTCATGGAGGAAAAACTGAGGTTCAAGAAGTTTGGCAACGTGCCTCGATTGTAAAGGTTGTAGGTGGCAGATAGATCTGGGCTCAGGCATTTCTGACCACCAATCCTGAGCTTTGGGTCCTGGACTTTTATTGGTTGGGGACTGCTCTCCCTGTTTCTAGGCTCATCCCCTTCTCATCTATCCTTCCCATTGTTTTGTAAATGCTCTACTCCTACCTTGCAATCTGACATGATGTCTTCAGAGCCTTCTGGGTATTTTGATCACTGCAGTGCACCAGGCACTTCAGGATCTGGTTAGTTCTCTGGTCTCATTTCCTGCCAGTGACCCACCCCCCTACTTTGTTCAGGCAAAGTGTGTCATATGGTTCCTCACATCTGTGTCTTTACATATGTTGTTTCTTCTCAGAACGTCCTTTTCCTCTTTTATTTTTCTTCTCCTGGCTTAATTCCTACTCCTCCTAAGCTCAGTTCAAGCATCTCCTCTTTCTCGAAGTCTCCTCTGGCCACAGTGGGGACTGAGTTAGGCCACCCTTGTTTGGCCCCACGGCACCCAGGACTCTCTTTAAGGTAGTTGATTTGGAAGGTCACTTCCTTCTGAAGCATCCTCTAACCCTTCGATATGTAATTGACCTGTGTGTCTGACAGAAGCAGAAGAGGGAGTTGGAAAGGTAGCAGGACCAGGTGATTTGCCCAGGGCTCACCGCCTCTGCCTAACATAGGCTGGTCCCAGCCTCATCAGCTTACCCCTAGATCACAGCGATCACCTCCTGACTGCTCCCTCTGCTGCCATTCGACAGGCCCTTCCCAACACACAGGCCAAGGTGATACTTTTAAACATAAGGTAGATCATGTGACTCCTCTGCTCAAAACCCAGTAATGACTCCCATCTCCCTCGCAGTCAAAATCCAGGGGCCCATAAGGGCCCTTAAAGCTTGACCTCAGGACTTCTCAAACTTTCGTGTGAGCATCAATTACCTGGAGATCTTGTAAAAATGCAGACCATGAACCAATGGCTTGGGGACCGGGACTGAGATTTTCCATTTCTACCCAACGTGCAAGTGAGGCTGATGCTGTTGGTCCTTGCGCCCCTCTCTGAGTAGTGAGGTTCTCCTTGGCCTGGCTTCCCACCACCTCTCTCCCTGCCAGTCCTGTTCCTATTCTTCTCCTTGCTTTTCCACTCCAGCCCTACTGGCCTCCCCTTTGTTCAAAGAACATGCCAGAAATGTTCTCTTGCCTTAGGGCCTGTGCATTAGCTATTCCTTTTGCCTGGAATGCTCTTGCCCTAGATATCCACATGTCTGACTCCCACTTTCTTCACATCTTCCCTCCAATCCCACCTTTTCAGTGAGCTTCACCCTGAAGGCCAGATTTAATATCGCAGCCTGCCCTCTGTTGTTCCCAACCCTGGGTCCTGCACTCCTGAAAGCTTTATCTTGCTCTTCTGTCCTTTGTTTGGTCTTTTGCATAGATTTTATGACATTTTAACATACTTTAAAAATTTATTTACATATTGTAGTCATTATTTTATTATTTAGCTTCCCCCTAATCTCCTAAAGCCAGTTCTTAAGGGGCTCCCTCTTTGTGCGTTGTGTTTACTGATGTTCCCCAAGAGTCTAAAACAGCCACCAACAAATATTATTTGAATTTTGAATTTGAAGGTGGTGGCGAGTGAGAAGAAGAAATTAAGATAATGTGGCATGACTGCGTATCCCCCACTCTTCCCCAAGTGCATTGTGCTTAGTGTGAGATATCGCTTGGCACATTCCAAAGGCTTTTCTTGGTCAAGATGCAGCAAAGCATGTTAGGCTTAAGACATTTCATGTTTCCCTTTATTTCCAGATGAGTTGAAATAAAATGTTATCTTTTTCTAATAAACTTGCCATTGTCTTCAGAGACAAGTTTCAGGAAGGAAATAAAAAATAGTATTTGCAATTACTGTCTTCCATCTCACCCATGACTCAGACAGGTAAGTGCTTCTTCTGTACTTCATTGTCTTCAAATTTAGTAAAGCAGTTAGGTGTGTCTTTTATGATGGCAGTTGATACCTTTTAATTCTATCAGTCACTTTATCCTCCTTCTCCCTTCATTTTTCTCAATCCTCCTACGTTACCAACTTTAACCAGGCATTGTTTGACTGACATTATAGTCAGCATTTTTATATAACTAGGATTATATCATTGAATAATGACACAAGCTAACTTCTCCACTGATTTAGCTTTTGAATTGATCTTGGCCAATATGCACAAAGATCAATAGATTGCCTTGGTTCTTTATAGGATTTTCTACTCCTCTATCCTCAAAAAATTAATCTCTTTCTTAAATATTAAGCCAAATATTCATTCAACCAGTTTGACTTATAAAAATAGCCATTTCTTTTTTTTGTTAGTAAATTGAATATTTCTTTTTTTATTATTTTTTATTGTTTTTTATTATGCTTCATATTCAAATTAAATATAATTAGAGGAGTTTCTTCCTCCCTTCAGAAAACAATCAATTCCTCTTTTTTTTTTTTTAAAGATTTTATTTATTTATTTGAGAGAGAGAGAATGAGAGACAGAGAGCATGAGAGGGAGGAGAGTCAGAGGGAGAAGCAGACTCCCCGCCGAGCAGGGAGCCCGATGCGGGACTCGATCCCGGGACTCCAGGATCATGACCTGAGCCGAAGGCAGTCGCTCAACCAACTGAGCCACCCAGGTGCCCCGAAAACAATCAATTCCTTAAAAAAGAAGCAAGACTTGTGGGTTCCAAAACAGACGTATTTCTGTAAATAGGGCACTTAGCCTTGGTGAAGGGAGCTCACTCTTGTTCTTGTCCCCATGCATAGTCTCCATCCTGACCATTATGGGCCCTCTGAGCAAACTGTGGGCTGGGAATGAAGTACAGTGGACAACAATGATTGAGTAAGGCTGTGGGGGCCTTCCAGTGACCATTCACACTGGATAGAAATATTCTCAATCTCTTAGCTCACTCAGAGAAATTCATCCATATATCCTTCCCCCAAACCTTGTCACCAATCTTCTGATTTTAATTTCCTTTAGGTCATGTTTACCCAATCAGATCTTTAGCCACTGCCAAAGAATTTGGGTAGATGCTGACCTCAGGCCATCTCCCTTTCCAGACAAAGTAGACAAAGAGAGGATGCTTGAAATTCTATTGTGAGAAGATTTCTCTTTTTCACCACCTTTTTGAGCTGTACTTGAGTGGGGCAATGTTCTGGTTATCTACCGATGTGTAACAAATTATCCCAAACAGTGGTGTCAAACAACTATTTTATCCTGCTTATGGGTTTTGTGGGTCAGGAATTTCAGACGGGGACAGCAGAGATGGCACCACAATATCTGGGGCCTCAGCTGGAATACTCAAAGGCTGGAGTTGACTCCATAGCTGGGGTCTGTAAACTTTCGAGGCCATCTTCATTTACGTGCCCTGTGGTTTCTGGCGGCTGTTGGTGGGATCACATCCAGGCTATTGGCTAGAACATTTACATATGACCTCTCCATGTGGTCTGAGTACGGTGGTCTGTTTCCTCACAGCATGAGCAACTCAAGAGAACTAGGTAGAAGCTCTATCACCTTTTACGACCTAGCCTCAGAGGTCACAAAGTATCACTTCAGCTGTAGTAACAAGCCAGCCCACATTCAAGGGAAGGAACACAGATTCCCCATTTCTCAATGAGAGGAGTGTCAAAGGCACATCATAAAAGGAGTATGTGGGATGGGCAATATTATTGTTACTCATAAACACTAGCTGTATTTATTTATTTATTTAGATTTTATTTATTTATTTGACATAGACACCGTGAGAGAGGGAACACAAGCAGGAGAGTGGGAGAGGGAGAAGCAGGCTTCCCGGAGCAGGGAGCCCGATGCGGGGCTCGATCTCAGGACCCTGGGATCATGATCTGAGCTGAAGGCAGCCGCTTAACGACTGAGACACCCAGGCACCCCATCACTAGCTGTATTTAATAGGAAGTCCTAGACTGTTCTGTGGAATACAAAGTGTTGAAATATTTATTCCCAGTGATTGATTTTTCACTTATTGAACATTTTTAAGACTATGGGATGATTTTTTTCAACTTTTATATGCCTTTAAGCATTTTTGTTCACTTTCCAGAATTAGAGTGATTTTTACTCTATTATTTTTAAAATTTCTTTTTTTTTTAAGATTTTATTTATTTATTTGACAGAGAGAGACACAGCGAGAGAAGGAACACAAGCAGGGGGAGTGGGAGAGGGAGAAGCAGGCTCCCCGCGGAGCAGGGAGCCCGATGCGGGGCTCGATCCCAGGACCCTGGGACCATGACCTGAGCTGAAGGCAGACGCTTAATGACTGAGCCACCCAGGCACCCCTATTTTGAAAATTTCTAATTATTTGAGGGTCACATATGTGACTGGTATCAGCTGTCAGGTAAAAAAATGGTCTTCTATCAAAGAAAATTAAGGTTTATTTTTCATTGAACTCAAAATACAACTAGCTACATTGATTACTGGTGGCCCAAAGCCCATGAAAATTATATGAGGATCAATGTTTAGATACAGTTTTTTTTTTTCAATCTTTCTTCAAATCTGGGAAGAGATTTCTGTCTTCTGTGCAACAGCAAGGCAAATGTCACATCAATCTGCCTTCAGGCCAGCAGTGTAAGCAACCTTAAGCTTGTCCTTGCATTCACATTGTGGTTGCACATGCTTTGTATTAACAGCTTCCATCCTGACAGCAAACACTGTACAAATGCTGGTCACATAATGTCAAATACAATGAAGAAAACTTGAAATATAAAATAAATGTTTATGCAAAGATAGTAAAAACATATTAAGTCAATTAAGTGAACAGTGATGGTTGACAATGGAAAGGATGAAAAGGCAAAAGAGAAGGCAGACAAAATTACTTTTATAAGTATGTTTAAGATTTGTGCAATTATAGTAGGTGGCACAGAAATTATAAAAACGTGAACTGGATATTGCAAATATTAACTCTCACATGAATTTGCTTTTAGACAATTCATCTAGAGCTAGAGGCAAGCATAACAATTTATTAAAGTATTTGCAAACTAGCAGAGCAGGAATAAGTGGATGAGAATGATTTGTAAATAAAAAACAAAAAGAGTAGTGTTTGTATGAGGATTCAAACTTCTGGAGAGGAAATGGATAAATATACTTTAAAACACTTAAAGGGCTGTAACCCATCCCACGTTTTCTTGTTCAACATTCTATCTCAATGCTATAAGTATTTCTGTAATTATTAATGGTGTATCTAAATATTATCAATATTTAAAACAACAAACTTGGACTATTCAGTTTAATTTTTAATCAACTTGTTTCTTTGACTAATTGTGTTCAATCCAAACATTTTCAACCAATTTACTTTCTGTCAATTAACCTGGAGCCATGCTAGGCAAAATAGTACCATAAATAAGAAGGACTTTGAGATACAATTCCTAGCTTCATTTTTTGTAATTTATTTTAGGAGAAAATGTATGAAGAAATTTCTTAAGATTTAAATAATAGGTCAAGACACCAATAGGGGACTTGCGACAAGGCTCTCTATGATTAATTATTGAATCATTTGTAAACTTCTGTTTCTTATGTGATGTACAGGTTAGTACCATGATGATACAAAATACTAAGAAATAATGGGTAAAACATAATAAATATCTTTTTTTTATGCTAGCTGAGGTAACAGGAAACTAAGAGAATTCTCCCCAAGAACCAAAACTGAAGAGGAAAACTGAAAAAGGAAAGTTATACAGGGGCTTGAAGCTCTTGCTGCTCAGGGTTTGGAGGGTGGTTTGCTGGTTTCTGCAACTAGGGGGATCTGGTAGGTTTTAACTACCAGGTGGGAACAAACAGCTACGCTTTAGGCTAGAACAAACCAGAAAGGAATGACCACATAAAGCTATAACCCTCAAAGGGCTATGCCACAATGAAAGGATAGAACAGAAGCAAAATCTATGCACTGCCAGCAAGACAACCACCACGTTCTCCAGGTCCCCTCACCCCCCAAACGGTGGGACCTTAGGTTTGCTCTCAGTTGAATTTCTGGTTCAAATACATATTTCCTTCGTAATTCAGTAAACCCAAACCCATAAAATTAATGGAAAAAGTGGTGCCCATCCAGTCATTCCCTGGTAGAAGTAAATGCCAATCGTGTCTGGAGAGTCACACCCTCCACCCGGACCACAAAAGACTCCTGAAGATAGAGCCCCACTAAACATGAGCTCACCTCCAAAGGAAAAAAAAAAAGGCACTGAGATACATTGGCAGCCAACACAACCAACACTTTGATTAGACCCTCAAGTCCTTCAAATGATGAGATTATTAAATATGTGCTTTGAGGTATGACTAAACATATTTAAAAAATGAGAAAAATATAATAAAATATCAAGATAATACCAAAATGACCAGGAAGACTTAAAAATAAATCCAAAGATCTGTTTTGAAATGAAAAATGTAGTCATTAAAATACACAGTGGATAGATTAAATTACAGATTAGACAGAACTAAGGAATAAATTAGTGAAATGAAAGATAGAGCTGAAGAATTTACTCAGAATATAACACATTCTGGGAGTGTGGGAGCAATCACTTCAGATTGGCACAATCAGAGGAAGCATTGTGAAGGAGATAGAATTTTAGCTGAATCTCAAAGGCTGTGTAGGGATAGGCAAATGAAGGTATTTCACAGGGAGTGGCATGGCATGAGCCGCATTTCAGAGACTACATTCAAAACTTATTTAGGTCACAGTGAGTTGGCCACTTTGGCTGAAAGGGAGAGTTTGAATAGGGAGGTAGAAAGAGATAAAGGCTGACTAGGAAAGTTAGGGCCTATGCTTAAAACAACATAGAAACTATGGCAATAATTACATAAAATTAATTTGTTTAAGACTAAAGCAGACATATAATATCTGCTATGCTGACATCATGGTCCTTCTGACATGAAACACACCAGCTTGGCTAGCTTCCCTCCACTGAGCATGTACTGTGCATATCTACTTAAAATGTAGGGGTCTTGAACTCACCTTCCTCCTTGGCTTCCCTCACTCCACACAGAGGTACATTTCAAAAGCTTTCAGGTTGAAATCTGAATGAAAAAAGAAAGTCCATGAAACTTGTAGTTGTGCCAGGCTGAGAATGGTGCTAAGCAGTCTATAACACCTTTTTTCTTAAAAAAAAAAAAAAAAGAAAAGGCTTTATGTTATCTCCTTAAATTAATCCCCTGAAGTATAGAAGGCTTTGTTATCTTTAAATCCCTTTCAAATGTGATGGTAAAATGGATCCCAACCCTGGCAATTTAATAAGGCCTCAGAGGAAAAAGATTTCAGATTCCCTAGCAAAGGATGAACTCTGCTCCAGGTGAATTATCTCTATTGCCCTCTTCACCTGACTTCCACCTATACGACAGAAGGCAACACCTAGCCCTGCAATGGGGAGAAAGAGGTTCACCCTGCATAAAGTGGGTAACATGTCAATTAAAATTTACCCACACAACTTCTGAGCAGACAGATTTGCAAAAAGCTGCTCTCATTCAGCATTAGCAAGATGAAATTAAATGTCAGGGAAATAATGCAGTCATGTTATAGCTAAATAAGTGGCTTGATAAATAAATAAATAATAGAAGGTAGCTAGAAACAAAGCAACACAGTAGTAAATTAATAAATAGATGAATGAATGAATAAAAGGCAGAAGACCCCCTAAATCCGGAAGAATAAGAAAGATATTTCTCAAGTGTACTGAAAGTTATAAAAGACTAAAGAATATAAATTCAACAAAACAAGTAGTAGACAAGATGATAAGACAACAGAGTGAGAAGGGAGATTGTAGAGGTTAAGAAATTTGCTTACCCTTGTACTTTTAAAAAAATCAATTTGAGACAGCAAAGAGAAAAATATTTAGGCCTGAAAATAAGCATAGAAAAATATTTGAGAGAGTCTCAGAATATGCAGAGGTGAAAAGATGAATAAGAGAGATGATAGATATGGAAGACAGACAAGGTAATTAAACATACTAGACAATTGTGTTCCTGAAATGTAGAAAGACAGAGTTAGAATAAGGGAAAATGTATTTTAAAATGAAGGTAAAAGGAAATATTAAGATCAAGAGGGATTCCTTTGTACTAGGGAGGAAAAGACACAGAACTAACATCCAATATTAAATTTCAAGTTTAAAGAAAAAATTTCAGGTATGCAGATTTTTTTTTTTTTTTAAAAAGCCAGTCTTCTACAAGGTGAGGAGAGGGGAGAGTAATCAGATTTTCCTTCAACTTTTCTATAGCTTCATTAGGGTTGCCCAAATGCAGCAAATAACAATACAGAATGCCCAGTTTAATTTTAAAATTTAGATGCAACATTTGGAACAGACTTCTAAAAAATTCACTGTTCATTGAAAATTCAAATTTACCTGGTCATCCTGTATTTTATCTGATAGTCATAAGCCATATTTAATGTCAGAAAGTAAAGGAACAATGTCTGCAAAGTTCTGCAGGAAAGAAAATGGTACTCAAGACTATTATACCCAGCTAACTGATCATTCAATTAAATAGGCAACAGGCAGATTTGAGACTATCAGGGAATAGAACTACTCAATGAGGAAATTCTGTTAACCATGTGGGTGATTAAAATAAAGAGCTTAGGAATGGAGAAGCCACAGTAAAAAGGATGCTGAATCTGGAAAGTTCTAAGGCAGTTTGATTTAGCGGATCATACATTGCCATCCACTTTCAAAGTCTCTTCCTCTGTCTACCTTCCACTGGTAGCATCGATCTTAGGACACTCTCTTCACACTGTGGCCTCCAGAAGCTCTAGACTGACCTTCTACCAGCTTGGCAACCTCTGTGGAAAGAGGGTGCTTTTTCTTCAAAGCATTTCAGAAAAACTCCTGGCCTGATCCTCATTTGCTTTTGTTGGCTGGACTAAGGAATGAGCCCATCCATCGCTGGATCATTAATCATCACCATATAAATAGGCTACTATTCTTACTGGTTAGAGTGTATCAAATGGCACCAGGGGTGGGGTTAGCCCCACACAAATCCCTGAGAGTGGGGGAGAAGTGGTCCCCTCAAAGAAATTCAGGGTGCTAGGACCAAAAGAAGGGGAATGGGTCCTGAGCAGACCAGTAGAGCAGCTATTTATTATTTCCCCAACTAAAGTGTAAACATCTTGAGAATAAGAGCTCTGTGTTCTACTTTTTTTTATCTCACACAACGACTACCTCCATTCCTTACTATAGCGAAGGCGTTCAAAAATATTGATTAATTTCCCTTGACATTAACTTCCTTCATTTGTGAAATGAGGAGGCAGAATACTTGAATTTCAAGAATTGTCCAGCTTTAA
The DNA here is from genome assembly GCF_054177405.1 of Leptonychotes weddellii. Taxonomy (NCBI): domain Eukaryota; kingdom Metazoa; phylum Chordata; class Mammalia; order Carnivora; family Phocidae; genus Leptonychotes; species Leptonychotes weddellii. Next base: position 91,821,044 of record NC_138385.1, on the reverse strand, counting down.
TAATATTCTATGAAAAATTCCATGGAAACATATCATGTGGGGCCCCACATTGTTTTTTTTTTTTTTTTGTATAGTCTATAGTAAAACATTTGAATAGTTATGTATAGGTATAGCTCACAATAGATGCTTTCAATTTCAGAAATGTCAGAAGTTTTACAAAGTCATATCAGATGACTGTATTCTTGTATGTTTTCTTCAAGTCAGTGATTCACAATATGAAGGAATAGTTTTCCTAATCATGCACAGGTCTTTGCCTAATGTTCACATTTTTGTTGTTGTTGAACTATGTTTGTTTCATGTCACTTCTAAGGCTCTAAATAAGAAATGAGAGTCTTGATCACTTCTCCCACTTATGCCTACTGCAAAATTCAGTTTTCATTAATTACTATCTCCCATTTGGCTCAGCCAGAAACTCTACTATCTTCCTTCCTTCTCTCCTCCCCATCCAATTGTCCACCACATCCATTAGTTCTACTCCCTAGGTACATTTTATTTTTTTAAAGATTTTATTTATTTATTTGACAGAGAGAGAGAGAGAGACAGTGAGAGAGGGAACGCAAGCAGGGGGAGTGGGAGAGGGAGAAGCAGGCTTCCTGCTGAGCAGGGAGCCCGATGGGGGCTCGATCCCAGGACTCTGGGATCATGACCTGAGCTGAAGGCAGACGCTTAATGACTGAGCTGCCCGGGTGCCCCCTCCCTAGATACATTTTAGATTTCTCTCCTGCTCTAGATTCTTCCTCCCATCCTCAGTGCCATGGCTCAATTCCTATTGTTACCAACTGTATCTCTCTTCTATTGTGCTTGTCATATGAATATATGGTGATAAGAGAAGCAGCTCCAGCCAGTTGGCCTCATTCAAAACCTGGCTCACACACTTACTCTGTGTGACTCTGCGGGAGTTATATAACCTCTCTGAGCCTCAGCTGTCTCTTCTATAGAATGAGGCTAAAAATAGTACCTCATAGGGTTATTGAGAACATTAGGTGAGATAAAACATGTAAAGCACTTAGATCAATATCCAGTAGTGAGCAACTAGAAAACATTTTAAACTATTACTATTATTATCGGTATTGGTTTTGTTTACAGCAATTTAAGTGGCTGATTCCTCCACTAAGCTGGGCACTCATCAACAGCAGAGTCCTATTGTCATTAGCAGTGTTTTTAGTATTTTAATCACTAGCTCTCTGCACAGTGTAGGGGCATTTCAGAATCTAGTTCAATTAATTTCACTTGTCAGAATAAGACAGTTGTACAAAATAACCACTAGATGGAAGCAAAACCTTTTATAAAATCAATTCTTGACCAGAAATTGCTGCAGTGCACAAAGATCTACCCCTTTTGTCTCCTTATTTGTACAACCTCATCATCGCCAACAACAAAATAACATCCTCTTCCTCCTCAATAACAAGAGCGGCCACAAGGGTGGCTCAGAACGAGGTCCAAAACTTTGTAAATGGAACTCAATTCAGAATTGAGATTTCGGAAAACCTTTGCTGCAGAATTTAGAAATTACTAGTCGGAAAATGCTGAGGATATCGTCATTGAACCAAAAGCCAGCTACCACCCAGCCACATTTACATAATAAGAATCCTGAAGGCTCATCATGGGAAAGATGTAGACTCCCAGCCCTGTGCCCAGTGACAGCCACTTAATGGCCAACTGTCCCTGTGAATGACACAGCTCTGTTGATTAACAAAGAGTTGTCTTACTATCTTGTTTGGGATGGAGGGATTACAGGTACTCAATGACTATTACTGGGTTTACTTTCCTCTTTAAGGGCTTCTATATTTCATCTTCACATACGGATCTGCTGTCCTTCATTTGCAGTGAAGGGACTTCATTTCTTTCTCCCTTGCTCATTTCCAGGGGTCCTCAGCCTTTTCTTTCTCCACACGATTCTCATGTATGGCATCCTCACATCAGTGACACCTCCCGTTACATCACTGTCATTATTGTCATTATTGTCAGCCAAGCTTCTCAATGGGGAGGGGGCTGTGCATAGTTGGAATAGCCCTAAGCTCAGATTCTGTTGAGCTCCCATGAGCCCTTAGCTTTCTCTAATTAGCCCTCTCTCACTGCCCATTAGCAGCAATGAGTTGATATTCTCTTAGAGAAGGACTTGCTCTCCCTCATACTTGTAAATATTCCTGGACTCTTTCACTTTCCTACTTTTCTTTTTCCCTCTCTCTCTTTTCTTTTCCTCCCCTCCCCATCTCCCGTTCTCTCTTCCCTGTTTCCTCTCCCTCTTAAAATTCAAATTATGTCTTTCCTACGACGCAACATCTAACAATATAATATAAATTATAAAAAATATAATATAAATTTGATCTCAAAAGTGAGAGAAGGGAGTTTTGTTGCATACTAAACGTGTGTGATATCTTGGTAGGAAAATATTATTTCCACTTAAAAGCAATGCTCCATCGTTGCTATCACCCACCCCATATTGGATGAGCATCCACTGAGTGCACAGCAGAGACAAAGAGCAAAGACCCCTTAGGATCAACTCAAATCACGAGGATGAAAAATGACTTCGGTTCCGGTCTCTTTTTTTCTTATCACAGTCTCTTTCCAAGCGCGGAGAGGTTTCACTGGCCTGCTCATTTCTCAAACCGATTCTCCGTCTGAGATTTAGACTTCCCTAAATGTAGCGTAGAAACTTAGCAGCTGGAATTCAGGTTATGGCAGAGGAATTCCATTTCCCGCGATGCCTCCTTTCCTCCCACAGAGCAGCCAAGCGCGAAAGCTCAGGCAAGGAGCAGAAAGAACGAATTTAGGTTACCCTCCTGTGATCACAGCTGCTTGGTTCACCCCAGTCACTAAACAAACACGCGCTGACCAGGTAGTAAGACAAATGAGCTAAAGCCATCCCCAGCACACAGTTATCCTTAATAAAGTTTAATGAATCTCCAGTGAGGACAAAGCATGTTTCTGTATTCCCCTGAGGCAACATGAATTCTGCGAAGTATTTCGATTTCGGAATACACAGATGTAGAGAGAGATTTGTTCTCTAGCCGTGTTCTCACCGCCTGGCACAAAAAGTACGCACAGCTACAGACGGCTGCCTTCGCTTCTCACAAGGGGCTGGTGGAGATTCTCCAGGGACGTGGGTGCAGCCGTGGCGGTGTGATCTTCCTTCCTGGTCTCATTGCCGGCCTCGCTGCTGCCTTATGTAATACGGTCTGTTTGCTGCTGGGCTCCTGCTGGATTGGCTCAGAGTGGGAACTGCAAAACCTGGGTGCAGCCCTGTGAGCGCTAGACTCAGGCAGCTGATCTGATTTTGTATTTCTCCTGCACCAAGAGGTTAAACTGAGCATCGCTAAGGAAATAAACGTGGGTGCTTGTGCACAGCGTGGTGAGGAATGATTTGCATGAAAAAATGGAAGCAGTTGAGGTGGTCTGAATTAGGAGTGGGTGGGTCGGTGGGGAGAGTGAAAAAGAAGAAGGAAGAAAGGGAATTGTGAGGGAAAATTCTCTTGCTACTAGCAGCTAACCATAGATCATTGGAATTCGTTCCTTATCAAATGCAAGCAGGAGCCAGGGGACAGAATATTGCTGAGTGGAATGCCTAATCAAGGAGTTGGCTTTCTCTCACTGCCCTTTCAATCTAAATACTGAAGGGAAGATATGCAGCAGATTGCGGGCTTTTACAAGGAGGCAAAAAGGTAGAAAGACAAGAAGCTTCAATGGAGGCTTTGCCACAAGAAGGCATAGCTTGTTGTGCTGTTTTTTTTTTAATTCCTCATTCTTATTTAGTCAAATCACTTTTTAAAAGTATCTCTATTTGCTCTGGAATTCTTGTCTATTTTCCCAAATTAAAGGGACCTCACGTTACTTTTGACTATTTTGGTAAGAGTTGAACATACATAGCCCAAATCTTTACACTGCTTCCCTGTGGAGTTGCTTTATTTTCGCTTCTCTATAAATATGCCCAGCAACAAGGTATTTGGAGAGCTCCCCAAGTAACAGAAGTATTTTGAATCTCTCTTGTGCAAATCTCCATAAGAACTAACATCTCTCAGTGGGTCCTCCATAACTGCTAACTTATGACTGTAAAGTTGAACATTAATGAGTTATCTATAGATCTTCTCCCCCTCCAATAAAAAATTCTTTTTGGTATGATAATTTTGTTTACTTCTCCCGAGAGCTAATCTTTACCTAAATTCATCACCAGAGGGCGCACTTTCACAGAAAATACACCAGTTCCCTGCTCTGCCTTATCCCTCCCCCTCCCATCTGCAGGACGAAGAAACGGGTTTTATTCGGAGGTTTTTTCGGTTCAAATTCAAGTTCTAGAACTTTGGTTTATTATTAGACTGTTCTCTTACTTGGGTGGAAGGGAAGAGAGAAAAACAGGTCTGTCTGCAACCATTGTGTTCCACCCCAATTAGGGATAGCCTCAGAAACGTTAAGTTTTCAAAGACAATCAAAAGGAGCCTGACTGGGTACGGATCTGAGAGCATGGGCTCTGGCCTCACGAAAATGACAAATCGCCTCATGTTACTCAAGAAACCACGAAGGCTTCACACCCACCCTCGCCTCCCCCAGGCCTTGTCCTTTTGCAAGTGATTTGCAATCCCAGACAAGTCTTATATAATGATGAAGCAGAGCCTGGAGCTTTGGCTTGTTATTTCTTTCGGAGAAAAGACCTTAAAAAAACTGTTATTATAGCACTATCCTAAATGCCTGTGAGAAAAACATTTCTGAGAATTGTTAGAAATGCGGGGCAGTGGAACTGATCAAAATTTGCATCAGTGCTAAAAACTGTGACCATCTGCAATTGCCCAAGGGGGCAGTTTGAATGAAAAGACACAATCTGATGGGGTGAGTGAAAAAGCTACAGATCCAAAGTCAGAGAAACCAGGATCTCATCATAGCTGGCTGCTAACTAGTGAGCTGAGTGTCCTTAAGTTAGTTACTTCACTTCTCTGGGCCTCAGTTCTGCAAGCTGGTGATTAGATGATCTCTGATTTCCTACCATTATAACAAATAATCCTTGAACAAATGTAGATGACATTATTAGTTTGGCTTCTCATGGAGAATACAGCAGCACCCATTAATAAATCAACCATTTGCATGATATTTTCATATTTCAAACTTTCTGAAATATTCTCTGTTTCACATTTATGAAAGTAGCCCATTATTTACCAATGATTTCTTTAGTGTTTATATGGCAATGGGCCCTGGGGCATTTCACTCCAGGGAATGCTAGAAAGGCACCAGGCTTAGGTTTGGGCCCTGGATTGGCTTTTTATTTGCTATGTGACCTTGGACAAGTTGTTTAACCATGTGGGCTTTTGATTTTTTTTTTCTTATTTGGAGGGGGGGGCCAAAGGGATGGAAAGAGGAAAAATGTTGGAAGGCAAGTTTGAAGAAAATGATGAAAGTTGATGTGATAATAACTTGGGAGTCACAGGAAAGAGAAGAGAACTAATTTGAATCTGCCCTACCTGCCTGAGCCAGCCTAGAACCCTCTTTCCCAGACCTGGCTATTATCAATCTAACTCTGAGCCACTTGCCATTCCATCTGTGTGACTGATGTCTAAAGCCTATAAAACTTGGGGCATGTAAGAATGGGTGCTTCTGAAGTGCTGATGAACATACTCATGGGCTTTTGATTTTTAATCTGCAAGACTCTCTTAGGGTTATAGTGAGAAATAATGAGCTAGCCAGATGGCCGGGTACATAGTGAGCCATCAACACATTGGAACTCTTGAGTATTACTAATATTTATCATTACTACTAAAATGTCCAACCTATAACATTACTTAGAGAGTTATTTAACCCCAAAGAACTAGGTGATTTTTAGCAGTCTTGGTTATGTTTTTTAGTTTAGGAACTTTAGAATTGCAAAATCTTGAATGAAGAAATTTAAGGGTTTTTTTTTCAGACATAGAATGCTGTCTTTGAAAATGACCTCATCTTGGTCTCCAAAAGTTGGAATTTGGAGACTGTTAGAGTATCTAGTTTTTGCCACCTAGGAAGACGGTATGAAAAATCTTTTATCGTGCGGAGATTATAGATTTCCACGGTGTGGGGTAGTGCTGGCAGGTAGAAAGTTCTGGTGTGCAGTGGTGGGTCCCATCATTTCTGGAGGTAGCAGCCCCAATGTCATTCCTGTATCTCCTTGAAAGTTCATATTGCTCAGCTGGAGATAGAAAAGAGAAAATTACTGAAGAAAAAATGGTGAAAACCAGGGCTGAGAAATCCCAGTTGGTTAAGCTGCGTCCAGAGGAAAGTGTGTAATGCAGTGTAACTGAATGAGTGTGTCCAGGGAATGGGGTTCTCTCTCTTTCCCTTTTTTTTGTTTCGTTCCAGGGCCATATGCATGTAGACTCTTGGTGTCCTACCCATATCCCTCAGTATTTACCTCTGCTTGCTGTAGGCTGCTTTCTGTTGAACAGCCGTGACTCTGTCTGAAGGCTTTTTCTGACTGGGGAGCATGCTTAGTCTGTGCTCCGAGCAAGCTGCCCATGCTGCCAACAGGAGCTCTTAACCAATAACTAACATAGGAGTTGGTGGAGAAGCGTCTCAGTTGCCTTGCCTACTGGCTGGAGTAAACTCTGAGGCGTGCTCTAGGCTGTGTCCTAGAGTTCCTCAGAGAATGCACATCCTTTATTGGCTTCCTTCCCTTCCCTGGATACAGAGCACTGGCACTCTAATCCTTGTTTCTGGGTCTGCTTCTGAGAGAACCCAACCTAATATACCAGGTATGGGCTTCTATTTCAAAATTTATATGGGATTTTCTGCATACAGAACATGCGTTATGGTGCCATGCAGATCTAGGTCTGAAAGTGGGTCCTTTTGCTTATTTTGCCACCTCAGGTCAAGTTCTTTAACCCCTCCAAGTTTTGATTTGCTTGTCTGAAAAATGAGGAGTGTAAGAATGCCCAGGTGGTGGAGTGATCTGATGATGGACTATGATTATGCACATGAAGTGCCTGGAACAGTGTCTGGCACATAGTAAGTCTTAGCTTTCAAATAAATATTGTCAACCACCGACTATTGTTCTTATTTTCCCTCCTTGTGTACATAGGAGAGCTCTTACATTGGCTGCCAAAGATGTCTCCTAAGGCTACTATGGAAATCAGAGGAGAAAAATGATTTGTAGCCTTTTCATTCCCATGGCAGAAGAGAATTTCCTCAGGACCATTAAACTTCATTTTAAAAAATGCTACATGAGCAGGAAGAAATGGACACACACACACACACACAATGCCAATGAAAGTGATATGTCCCAGTTGGGCTCTGAACATGATAGGTGTGCAAGTGGGAACTAGAACAGTGAACGAAGCAGCATCTGAGGTGTTATTTTTAGAAGCTGGAGAAATGCTGGGGAAGAAATAAGAGGGGAAATATGTAGCATTTACGTAACACATTTCCAAGTAGCTCTGAAAGGAAGTCTTATATTTAATGGAGTTGTTAACAATTGAGATTGAAAGTCTAAAATAGAAATAAGAACACTTAGCCAACTTGGGAGTATTTTGTTGGGTCTGCTGTAGAATATTAGGTTTGGAGAAGCTGTATGCAGGGATGGGTAATATACATGGAAATTAACATAGCATTGTTATTAAATTCATGTTTAATTTTGTTTTAAGACTCGTACTAATGATTTTTCTCCATTCTATTGATTGAACTATATCTCTCCCTACACGACACTACCAGCCTTCCTTGCTTATCTCTTCTTTGGCTTCCCCCCTTGAATAAAGCAGTGTTTTCATCTTGACTGCTTTTGCTCACATTGCTTTCCTACTCGAGCATGCCTTTCTGCTTACTTTCCTCCTGCAGAGGTTCTGTCTTTCTTCATATTTCTTCTACTACTGGAGGCCCCAGAAACTCTTTACTTGGACTATTGGGCTAGAAAGAGAAATTGGGTCTATGTTGCAAAGGGCTTTTGATGCTATTGTCTTCACAGCCTATAGAAATCGAAGCCAATGGAAGTCTTTCAGGAGGATAGTCACATTACCCACTGTTTGTCTTAGGAAGATATTAATAACAGCAGCATCACTGTGAATGACAGCTTCAGAGAAGAAGAGACTGGCACAAGATCAGGAGACTGCTGTGATAGCTTAGGCACAAGGAGGTCAGAATATAAACTAGGCAGAGTAGAGCCACAGGGTCAGAAGGGATGACTCTTGAGAGACATCTGCAGTACCAATTTGAGAGGACCTGATGACCAATTGGATGTGGGGAATGGGAAGAAGAGAGGATAAGGGTTACCCTGGGAGGCTTGAGATGGCCACAGATTACAGAGGGCAGAAATAGAAAGCAAGGAGTGGGGGTGGAAGAGATAATAATTTTATTTGGATGCATGTCTCTTGGCCATTTATTTGCAGCTATCCCAGTGTACAACCAGAGATGTGAGTCTGAACTCACAGACAAGGACAGAGGAAGTGACTTAGATTTGGTAGTCTTCTCCCCAGACTTGGTAATGAAATTGTTGGGAAAGGGACTGAGTAAGAAAAGGGAAGGTCTTTGGCAAAATCAATAGGAAAGTCCAGTATTTAAAAGGCTGCAGATGACACCGAGAAGCGCTGTTAGAGGTCGAAGGAGAATGGGAGTGTGTAGACTCAAATGTAGAGATGAGGTGTTTCAAAAGGAAGGAGCTGCTGAACAGCATGAGAACTGCAAAACCATCACGTGAGATGAGAACCAACTGTGAAAGCCTACTTGAGGTGACACGTTGGTTACCAGCAAGAGTTGCTGGGTAGGGGTAGGTGTGGAAATCAGACTGCCGAAGGCTAAAGAGGGACTGAGATGGGAGAAGGGGAGAGAGGGGAACTAAAGAACCTCTCAGAGGACTTTGCCAGTGAGGGGTCACCGCTGAACCCAAGCTAGAAACAAACCGGGATCGCTTCTGTGCATAGAACCAGCATCTATGTTGACCTCTGCTAAGTGCTGATTTGGTCCTTTTGTCTAAATCTGCCAAGATCCCGAGAGAGGCTGGAGTGTGGCAAAACAAGATCAAGAACCCCCAGGGCATGGGTCCTGCCAGGTCCTGTTCCAATGGATTGTTTAAAAAAGTAGAACGAGACACCAAAGATATCTTCTACGTTGTGTGAACCAAATTCCATTTTTTTTCCTCACCACAGAGGGGAAGAAAATATAATCATGTCCTAAATGCTCAATTGTTTAAGCAGGGATATCATTTTCATACACAGCCCAGGTAATGCTGTTGGGAAAATTGCACCTGAAGTCTTAATGAGGAAATTTAAGCAGATGTGATGAAAGAATTGAGACTCATGTTAGCCTTTGCAGCCATTCAATTGCAGGCATGGCTATGTCTTCTTTTATAAATGTGAGGAGAATTTAATGACTAAATTAAAAAAAAAACAGGCAGGTTAGGTGTTGGGGTAGTGGTGAAGTCTTTGACTCTCCAAGAGCTAATGATGAGAGTAGAAAAGCACACACTTCTTTGGATAAATTACATTCTAGAGGAAATACTGGTTTTCCAATTTAATTTGACCCACAGTTTTAGGGTGCCTGTGATGCCACCATGATCTCAGCACCAGGGACATAAAGAAGAATGAGATACAGTCTCTTTCCTAAAATGGATAGATCCCTGCCCTAGATGTCTAGCTCCTAATCAAGTCAAATCTAGTTTCTAAAAAGTATTGGGATAAATCATAGTAAAATCTTGTCTTAAAAAAATTGTACCCGGACAATGATTATCAATGGCTAGCATAGCAAAAGGAGCAGCAACCAGGTATATGCCCCCTAATGAAAGTACAAAATACCATCTATGCAATTTCCTTGTCAAAATATCAAACCAGAATCTGATCAAGCCTCTAGATTTAACTACCAATTTACAGGGGACAGAGAAACACATTAAATGATACCACAGGGATGCAATTAGCAAAATCTAGACTATCAAAACTCTAAGGATGAGCAGCAGGCTTTCTTCAACAACAGAAGTGCATTGAAAAATGTGTGTGTGCATGCACCCGTGTGTGTGTGTGTGTGTATGTGTGTGTGTGAAAGCGGGAGGGGGGAGAGACAGAATTAGAAGCTAGAGATTGTGTCTCAAAAGACCTATCTATTGTTAAAGTAAAAAAGAAATGGAGACCAGCCTTGAGAATTCCCTGAGCAGACAAAACCAGTCCATTCATACAAACAAAACTTAATTTAGCTTATTTTGCAAGGTGAACTTGACCCGGGTCATTTCTTGCTTATGCCTCTGAAAACCATGAGCAAAACTTAAACTGCTTCCTAAGTTGATATGAGGTAACCACTGACCAGTTCCCTCTGTCATTTAAGAAAATTCTAGTATCATAAGCAATCACTGTGAAGAATAGTCTGCTTTCTCACTATATAAGCTGCTTTGTAACAATATACCCCTGAACTTCATTCCATGCTCTGGTTTGAGTGCTCCTGGTTTACAAACTTCTTGGTGTGTGTACAGTAAACTTTTACTAATTACTACTTCAGTGATTTACTGCTTTTGTTATTTTTGAACTTTTGACACTACTATTTACAAAGTATGGACCTTATTTTGAAACTAACTAAAATTGTAAAAAAAATACGATATCAGGGAGAATTTGAATACTTATTGGATACTTGATCATATTAAGTAATAATTATTAATTTTTTAGTGAGAATAATGACATTATGGTTATGTTTTAAAAAAAGAACTATTGCTTAGAGTCACCTGCTGAAATACTTAAGGATGAAATGATATGATGTCCAGGATTTGTTTCAAAATAATCTAAAAGGAGAGGGGAAGTGGAGAGGGGTATGTAAGAAACATGAATTGATAACTTTAAACTGGGCTATGAGTACATGGGGGTACCTTTTAACTTCTGTTTGTTTAAAAATTTTCCATAATAAAAAGTTTTTAAAAGTTGGTAAAAAATAGGTCTAGCATCATTCAAGATGATTAAGTATTAAATTTAGACCATATTCCCAATCAACATACTAGTTATAGAGCTACTATGTGGCAGGTAGAAGGCACTTTTCCTCACATGGGATGGGAAGGATGACAAACTTAGCTACATTTCCCCTGGCTTGAATTGAGACATCACTGGCATCCTTTTATCTGTTTTTCCTTTCATCTTGAAGATGTTGCTTCAGATGGTGATGTGAATTTTGGCACTGAGTGGGCTGAGAGCAGTGTTACTGTATGGCAAAACAAACTCAGAAACAGGGAGTATGGGGAAAACAGGGGGATATTCTGCCTTCCCATCACTCAGACCTCTCCTCTTGCCCCCTTTTCCTGGGAGACCATTAGATCCTTTAAATACAGTGAGAAGGGACATTCCAGCCACTTAATCTTGGGCTGAAGATGTTTACGAAATAGAATGAAATGATGATAATAGTAATGATGAACATTTATTAAGTGATTTCCGACACACTAGGATGTGCTAAGTATTTTACATGTATAGTCTAGTTCATTCCTCACAAAACTCTTTGGATATTATGACAGTTATTATTATTTATATCTTACACACTTGAAGAAGACAAGTGTTCCGTGCAGGGCCATACTGCTGGTGGCAGAGCCAGGTTTCTAACTCCAAAGCTTTTGCTCTTTACTACAACACCATATGCCTCTTACCCTTTCTTTTCTGTATCTTAGGAGTTGTGATGACGACAATCCAACAGATTTAGAAGGTCACTGTTGCTCTCATTTTTCTACTTTATACTATTTGCAAGTTCTCCAAATGTTATTTCAGTAGGGACCCTGGCTCTTTGAACAGAAGCCTCCAGAAGTTCTGTATGGTGCTTAGCCATTAGGCACACATAGCTTGCCCTTTGGATGTGAATTTTCCAAACATATCCTTAGCCCAGCATGGGGCTCACTGCTCTGGAGAAACCTGTGAGTTGGTGGTCTGCTTACAGTGTCCAGGCTTTAGAAATCTGGCCAGATCTCAATGGGTACTGAATTATCAAGACACTGGGTACCTCTGTTGTGTAAAATTGTCCCCCATCACCTGCATTTGAATCTGTGATACATTTTACATACTTATGTTTATGGAATAAATCTAATATGTTCTCATTAGAGTGATCCTGTATAAAAATGCGACTGGAGGCAATGATAGAGTTTAGAATGGAGGCTTTGGAATCAGACAGGTCTGGTTAATACAGACAACTTAATAGGTCTATGGCCTTGAGCAAAGTATTGAACTTTTCTGAGGTTTAGTCATTTTATCTGTATAATGGAGACAATAGCCTAGTGCATTATTGTTGTAGGCTGAAAGGACACAGCATGGTGCCTAACACCATGAACTCAATAAATGGCTGCCCTTGTTGGCTTTAGTATTACTCTTTAGTACTCCTTGTTATTTTCTTGGCTTCTGGCCAATGACTTTAAGGGTAAGAACGCTCTCTGTGTAAAGAGCCTAATAGCCAGATGTCAGGTCTTGGGATGGAGGACAGGGTTGGTGGAAGTGAAGAGGGGAAAGGATGAAGATAAATTTAAGAGTAAGGTTAATTTTAAAAAGTGTGGTTCAGTAACATTGTGGGTTCGGATTTAGCCAGAGAGAGCCAATTCAGAGGTGAAGTTCTCTCCCTTCCTTTTTAGCTGTTGCTTAGGAAAGTAGGAATTGCCACCCTCTATTTGAGTCTGAATTAGTTCAGTTTGAATGATAAAGTGTTATTTGAGGAGGAACATTAGAACAACCTAAATCAATATTAATTTGAGAAGTTTATACAGGTCTCTTTACAGATTGAGTAAAATGAAGGAAAAGATATATAACACATTTAGCAATTATAACTGGGGTTATGACTCCATTGCAATCATTTGAGATTGTAGTAAATAAATCTTTTAGTCATTGCTTTATAGAGCAATATATTAAGATGCTCCACTGGGGGCACCTGGGTGGCTCAATCAGTTAAGCGTCTGACTCTTGATTTCGGCTAAGGTCATGATCTCAGGGTTGTGAGATTGAGCCCCACATTGGGCTCTGTGCTCAGCAGGGAGTCTGCTTCTCTCCTTCTCCCTCTCCCTCTGCCCCTTTCCCCTACTTGTGCATTCTCTCTCTCTCTCTCATAAATAAACAAATAGATCTTTAAGATGCTCCATTGAAGAAGTACTGATTATAACATCCATAGGATAAAAATTTTTTAAAAAGTGTACAAATGGGTACTTTGATTTGGAATAAAATTTCCAACAATCTCATCATATATGAAATCAAAGATGCTGTATGTCAATAGCTCAGAGTGAATTGATGCTGATGTCAAAAATAACTACAGTGTTAAAATGCCTATGCTACCTAGAGCAATCTATACATTCAATGCAATCCCTATCAAAATACCATCAACTTTTTTCACAGAGCTGGAACAAATAATCCTAAAATTTGTATGGAACCAGAGCAGACCCCAAATAGCCAAAGGAATGTTGAAAAAGAAAAGCAAAGCTGGTGGCATCACAATTCCGGACTTCAAGCTCTATTACAAAGCTGTCATCATCAAGACAGTATGGTACTGGCGCAAAAACAGACACATAGATCAGTGGAACAGAATAGAGACCCCAGAAATGGACCCTCAACTCTGTGGTCAACTAATCTTCGACAAAGCAGGAAAGAATATCCAATAGAAAAAAGTCTCTTCAACAAATGGTCTTGGGAAAATTGGACAGCCATATGCAGAAGAATGAAATTGGACCATTTTCTTACACCACACACAAAAATAGACTCAAAATGGATGAATGACCTAAATGTGAGACAGAAATCCATCACAATTCTAGAAGAGAAAACAGGCAGCAACCTCTGTGACCTTGGTTGCAGCAACCTCTTGCTAGACACGTCTCCAAAGGCAAGGGAAACAAAGGCAAAAATTAACTACTGGGACTTCATCAAGATAAAAGCTTTTGCACAGCAAAGGACACAGTCAACAAAACCAAAAGACAACCAACAGAATGGGAGAAGATATCTGCAAATGTCTTTTCAGATAAAGTGCTAGTATCCAAAATCTATAAAGAACTTATCAAACTCAACACCCAGAGAACAAATAATCCAATCAAGAAATGGGCAGAAGACATGAACAGACATTTCTCCAAAGAAGACATCCAAATGGCCAACGGACACATGAAAAAATGCTCAACATCCCTCGGCATCAGGGAAATACAAATCAAAACCTCAATGAGATACCACCTCACACCAGTCAGAATGGCTAAAATTAACAAGTCAGGAAATGACAGATGTTGGGGAGGATGTGGAGAAAGGGGAATCCTCTTACACTGTTGGTGGGAATGCAAGCTGGTGCAGCCACTCTGGAAAACAGTATGGAGGTTCCTCAAAAAGTTGAAAATAGAGCTACCCTATGACCCAGCAATTGCTCTACTAGGGATTTACCCTAAAGATACAAATGTAGTGATCCGAAGGGGCACCTGCACCCCAATGTTTATAGTAGCAATGTCCCCAATAGCCAAACTATGGAAAGAGTCCAGATGTCCATTGTCCATTGACAGATGAATGGATAAAGAAGATGTGGTATACACACACACACACACACACAATGGAATACCACTCAGCCATCAAAAAAATGAAACCTTGCCATTTGTAACAAAGTGGATGGAACTGGAGGGTATTATGCTAAGTGAAATAAGTCTATCAGAGAAAGACAATTATATGATCTCACTCATATGTGGAATTTAAGAAGCAAAACAGATGATCATAGGGGAAGGGAGGGAACAAATAAAACAGATGAAACCAGAGAGAGAGGTAAACCATAAGAGACTCTTAACTATAGGAAACATACTGAGGGTCGCTGGAGGGGAAGTGGGTGAGGGGATGGGGTACCTGGGTGATGGGCATTATGGAGGGCACGGGATGTAATGAGCCCTGCATGTTATATGCAACCTAAGAATAACTGAACTCTACCTCTGAAACTAATAATACACTATATGTTAATTAATTGAATTAAAATAAAATAAAAAATAGATTAAAAAAAAAACTACAGCGACAATGAAGACACTGAGGTGCAGCTATATGAGCCTGTCCAAGAGAAATAATTTCCTGACCCATGAGTTCAGAAAAAAGCACTATTTTAACAATACATTATTTTATTTAATTCATGATATTAAATGTATGTATGAAATTATAAAAGTACAGTATTATAAGTAGACAAGACATCTGATTATTTAATCTATGGTGCTACAAGTGTATTATTTAGATAGGCCCAATCTGTGGGAGGCAGAATTTTCTCTTCAGAAAACTAAGGAGCTGCTTTACATTTGGGCATATGAACTAAGCAAACGTCTTGGTATATTAAGGGGAAGATATAAAGGAACACATGAGACTAGTTGAGATGAGCAGTTATTCAAGGCCTGAGTATTCTAGAAAAACAAAGACAGCATAATGTGAGGTCAAGAGCATGGACTGCGGGGACAGGCTTGGTTGGATTGGAATCTCTGCTTTGCCACTTACCAGCTCTATGAGGTTGGG
>NC_138385.1:91788471-91805567 GCF_054177405.1 Leptonychotes weddellii | reverse complement strand
GGATATCTATGTTTCTTTGTTGGCTTATTTGTTTCTTTGCTTTAGGAGGACTAAAGTAACTTCTTTTGCAATAGAGAAGATTGCAGATGTGCATGCGGCTGATAACTTCATGCAAGATGGGGCATGGGGGATAAGGAGGGGAACTGTGTTTCTGGAGTCAGACTTGAGCCCCCCCAGTTCTGGTGCGCTCTCTTTAAAGGAATAGATCTCTCAGCCACCTGGAGGCTGTGTCTCAAATCCCTGTTAGCCTCTGCTCAAGACATGCTCTCCTTTATCAGTGTGTTGTCAAAAGGCTGTCCTGTGGCAAATACTGAAAGCTGGCTGGAGCACTCATATACTGCTGGTGGGAGGGTCAAGTGGTACAACCACTTTGGAAACCTGTCTGGCAGTCTCTGCTAAAGCTGAGCAGATGCCTATCCTGTAAGCCAGCAATCCCACCCATGGCTACGTATGCTCCTGACTGAAATGTATACGTGTGGTCACCAAAAGTCATGAACTTGAATGTTCATGACAATACCGCTCATTATACCCAGATGCCCATGAACTGGGAAGTAGATAAATGCATTTTATAATATTCATACAATGGAATACCATATAGTGATGAGAGTGAACTACAACTTTGCACCACAATATCTGTAACAAACATTATGTTGAGCAAAAGATGCCAGACACAAAATACATGCTGCATGACTCCATTTAGATAAAGTATAAAAACAGGCAAGCAAGTCTATGGTGTTGAGTCAGGATAAAGGTTACCCTCAGAGGAGACTAGTGACTGAAAGGAACAAAAGGAGGGCCTTCCAGAATGCTGGTAATATTCTTGTCCTTGACCTGGGTGTTGGTTCCCTGGGTGTGTTCAGTTTATGAAAATTCTTGGAGCAATATACGTACCATATGTGCACTTTTCTGTATGTATATTAGACTTTGACAAACGTTTTAAAGAAGGAACATAGGTAACTTTTCACATTCTGCAAACTGGGCCTTGAGCAGGTGGAATAATGCAACCACAATCTAAGCCTTATATTCTACTTTCGTAAATGGTTTTGATTTTATGTGTTTATGTCTTGTTTCTCTAATTAAATTTTAGGGGCTTTGATAGGGATGACTGTGTCCTGTTTTTCTTAGTATTTCTGCAGTGGAGGAACAGTGTGCATTCTCATTAAATATTTGTTCATTTATCAGGAGGAAATGCAGTCTTGCTACCTCGTGGAAGGGTATGGTTTTCATGTCCAATTGTAGCAGAATCTTTTAATAATTTTGTTCCTTAATTTAAGACGGTCTTGGAATAAGGTGGCTATTTTGAGTTCTTAACCTTGTGTTTTAGACAATCTGATGTGCCAAATGCTTTGACTAAATTCTCCTGAGGTAAAGTGCCAGCTTCAGAATAGATTTTCTGAGAAGCCAACTTTGAGTGCTGGCAGAATGGAGTGGCCGACTGCCAGTTGGGGGTGGGAAAACTTGCTCTGAACTTTGGTTGACTACCTTGTTAACTTACTGAGCCATGGATGAATTCTCTCTGGTTCTCGGGCTGGGAGAGAGAGAAAGAAAGACGGAGGGAAAAGGGGCAGTTTATTTGGGGATTAAGTCACTGTTGGTGAAATGAGTCAGCATGTCAGCTCAGCCATAGGACAAAGTCTCCACAAGTGAGCTATAATTGGAGAGAAAATTCACATTAAACTGAGAGCAAGCACTCATCCTCCCCCTTAAAGTAAAAACAGACCTTGGTGGAAAAATCTTATACCATAAATAATGCACATGAAGTTTTACTTGTTAAACTGTGGGGACCTATAGGTAGGAATTTTAAAAAAATCGTTATTTCCTTTTTTTTTTTTTTCCAGATTTTACTCTGAAAATAAAATGCCTGGTTCTTTTTTAAAATGACATGTAGAAGAATCTTTCCAGACCCTAGGTTACTAAATATTTATGCTGAAAAAAAAATGCAGACAAACACAGATTTTTCTGACATCTGTAATTCTTTTAACTGATTCCAATTTGAGATGCTAATGTGATTCTCTAGTATAATATTTCTCCAGCTGGAAACTCAGAGCTAACTGCCTGCTTTGGTACTCAGACTGTAGGAACAGCAGAAGGAAAAAGAATGGTGTCCTGCGCGGTTCTGTGGAATTTTGCACTGATTTCTTAGTTTGACTGATAATACTTTTGGGGGCATGGAACTTCCCTCACCATCTAATATTCTTTGTCTCTTTCTGGAAAACACACACACACACACACACACCCCTTGAAGGCAGAATTAAAATTCATCAAAATTTTATCAAAATTCAGTTGAAGTTATATTTCCTTTTCTGGGATGTGGGATAAATTTGTAGAATGCCAAAATCTTGAACGAACTTCTAGGAGTCTGGAAAGTTCTGGAAGCCATTAGAGAAGGCAGAGGAGCCCTGCAAGTGTAATTAGAGTCAAATTCTAAGTGCGCGTGTGCTTTCTCCTTTCCTTCCCATTCTTCCACACCCAGAAACCTCGACCTTGACAGTTCTTAGGCCAAGGCCTCAACACTGATTGAAGGTAACTGTTCATTCAGAAAAGGGAAACTGCAGCTGATTTGGAAACGCTTATTTTTTTAAAAGATTTTATTTATTTATTTGACAGAGAGCAAGAGAGAGAGCACAAGCAGGGGGAACAGCAGAGGGAGAGGGAGAAGCAGGCTCCCTGCCAAGAAGGGAGCCCGGTGCAGGGTTCGATCCCAGGACCCTGGGATCATGACCTGAGCTGAAGGCAGACGCTTAACCATCTGAGCCACCCAGGCGCCCCTGGAAACACTTATTAAACTCACATCAATTTGTTCATTTTAGGTAAATTAGGAGAGACTTCAGTTGTTCTTGACTCTTTCCTGAAACTTCCAAAGCTTACCAGACTTGTGCCCCAATGTATGGCTTTGGATTTTGTTGTTAATCACAAACATATATTTAAGGAGTTATAATTTTGTAAGTTGTCTTTCAAGACAGCCTATTGTCACCTCTGTACTCCCAAATGCTAATGAATGGGGTGGTTGTGTGTTCTGGTAAATACTTACTGAATACTTATAAAGCATGGTATAAATACAGCAAGAAGCTGACAAATGCACCAATTTAGACAGCTTAGGATTCTGAATGTTCACCAGTTAGTAATGAACTTCTGGTTTTGTGGGTTTCATAGTAGGTGAAACACCTGAAGTGGGTTGTGGGGAAGAGGGTTCCTAAAATTATCCGGGTAAGGAACTGGGAGCAACAAGATATCTAGTGCACCTTACACAGAGGCTGGTATGGAACAGTCTAGAGTCTCCTGGCACTTCAAATCCCTACTCCACGATATCAGAAGGAACCCAGGGTGGCATGCTCTCACTGTTTTTGTTTCCTGCCATGCCTCTCTTCTTTCTCTTTAGTCCTTGTCTCTTCTCAAACTTACTTCACCCTCATTCTCCTGATAGAGTATACAAGTGTGGAGCAGCTTCAGAATCATTTAGATAGCTTCATGATCTAGTTTCCTGATTATGAAATCAGACGCCACAGAAATGTTTCCCAAAATCACTACCAGATTAGATGGGGTTTCCGTGCTACCTTTCAGATTTAGATGAGATTGACACCCATTCCCTGCCATGAGCGTGTCAAAGCAGGCGACCCTCTTGGTCCTAGGAGTTTCAGGATTGCTATGGACCAATGAATGCCATGTATTTGTCATTCTTCCTCTTTCTGAATGAAAAAGCTTATAATGGTAATCCTGTCTCATTCCACCAGTTAGGGTGTTAATTCCTAGGTAGTCAGAGAAGATCAGCAAACTTTTCTGTAAAAGGTCAGATAGTGAATATTGAGGCTTTGTGGGCCATGTGGTCTCTGTAGCAACTACTCAATCTGCCACTATAGCATGAAAGCAGCCATAAACAACATGTAATGGGTGTGGCTGTGTGCCAATAAAACTTTGTTTAAAAAAACAGGCTCGATTTGTCCTGCAGGCTGTAGTTTGCTGTCTCCACACACATTTTTCTTTCCATCCTGAGACTCCTGTTATCAGGATTTTGTCACTTTAAGTCTCCATATCACTTGACTTTTATTTCACAATTTCTTTTTCCTTGTCCTTTTCTGTTGTTTTACGGCAAAGTACTCCAATCTGATTTCTAGCTTAGTAATTTGGTCTTTGGCTGGGTCCATCCTGCTACATATCCTAGCTATTAAGATCTTTATTGCTATGATTATATTTTTGACACTTCACATTTTCACTTGGTTCTTTTTAAAGTCTTCCTTTTACTGCTTCATAATTCAAATAACCTTCCTTATCTATTTGAGGATATTTAATATGCCATCTGTTCCAGCAGCTCCGGTTCATGTGGTATATATTGTTTAATTTGCTCTTTCTTTTGTAAATGTTGTATTACTCAGAGATAAAATTATTTTGGCCAATGTGCTCACGTTCCTTTGGTACCAGCTACTCTGTCTAGTAATGTATATTCAAAATAGATGAAGCCCAGGCTCTAGCTGTTTACATGTCCCTTGTGGTGACTGTAAAGAGAGAAAAGTAGATGGGCCCAAGTCTGGAATACTTCAGAAACCACAGAACTAATGCTGATCACCTCCATTTGTTACCACTCCACAAGGCAACTCTTCTAATCCTTCTAAATCCTTTAAAAAATACACAAAGACGCCACACTGGGAGGTGGTGGCCTCCCTAACTACCAGGCCTGGGAATTTAGGAAGGAAGAGGAGAGGAGTGACTGCCTGTGTGGCCCTGGCCAATCCATACCTGTTTATCAACTCCTCACTGCAAGGATTCTTTCGGGCTACCTTGAGAGAACCCCATTGACACTGGCACTCTAGGGTGACTTTTTCTGTGTGAAGGGACACGATCATATTGAGAAAATGTGGGAAAAGGTTATGAGGAGAACTTAAAGGCTCTCCCTCAATCTACCTAATTTCTGCTGTCCACTGCCCCAGGCTGCCACCATGCCAGAGACAGGTTCGTGACTGCTCATAGCCTCCCAAAGCAGTCCAAAGAGGGCTTTGTTTTTGTGAAGTCCTGAGTTCCATCCTTTCCTCTAATTTGTGAGGTTTCTCCGTGGTTGACTCTCAGGGTGCGGGGCCAGTAGCCTGTGGTAGTTGTTCGCCTTGTCAATAATCAAAACCTCTCTGAAGCTATCTTTTATATCCACTTAAAGACCTGTTTGGCTAAATAATTAATTAAGAGATGTGTAATAGCTACATTAGTCCCTCCTCCAGAAGAAAACTCGACCTATCATTGGTAATTGGGAAAGAGAAAACAGGAAAAAGGAAAGAGAGGGATAACATAAAATATGATAGCAGAAGGAAGTCTTAATGCAAGAATAACTGTAATCAGTGTAAATGTTCTAAAGTCACTATTAAAAGCCAGAGAACATTGATTTTTCAAAACAACATTTTCTTTTCTTTTTTTTAAGAAAGAATGAGATCTTGCCATTTGCAAAACATGGATGGAGCTAGAGGGTATTATGCTAAGTGAAATAAGTCAGAGAAAGACAAATACCATATGATTTCACTTATATGTGGAATCTAAAAAACAAAACAAACAAAAAAATTAGAAACAGACTCATAAATACAGAGAACAAACTGGTCATTGCCAGAGGGGAGGGGTGGGGGATGGGCAAATTAGAAAGGGATTAAGAGATACATATTTTCAGTTACAAAATAAATAAGTCACGGAGATGAAAAGTATAGTCAATAATATTGTAATAACATTGTATTCACAGATGGCGACTACACTTATCATGGTGAGTGCTGAGTAATGTACAGATTTGTTGAATCACTGGGATGTACACCTGAAACTAATGTAACATTGTGTGTCAACTAACTACACTTCAACTAAAAAAACCCAGAGAATATTAAATTGAATTTAAAAATAAGATTAAACAATATATGATCTACCTAAAACAAATAAAACATAAGGGTACAGAAAGACTGAAAATTTTAAAAATGGAAAGATATACCAAGTAGATATGAGCCAACAGAATCTGGGGCAGCAGTCTCAATGTCTGATAAAATAGAATTAAGCAAAAAGTCTAAGGGATAAAAAGGCCTGTGTATACATGCAAAAATTAAAACAGAATCAGAAGGAAAAAGGAATCATGAATATATTTGTATCTAAGAATATAGCCACAAAATATACGAACAAACTACTCATAACATTATGGGGGAAAATAAATTATTCAGCAATAATTTGTTTAGATGTTTAAATATACCCCTTTCTAAAATTTATAGATCAAGCAATAAAAACAACCTGAGACATGGGTGGTCTAAATATACAAATTAATAATCTTCAGCCATTAGATATTAATTAAATTCAACTCGACACATTCTTTTGGAGCACATTTTCAAAAACTGACATTGTAATAGGCCACAAAGAAAGCTTCAATATATTTCAAAGTATCAATATTAAAAACCTATGTTCACAATAATATAATAAAATGAGAATATAAAATAAAAGAATTACTTAAAATTCCTGTGAGACTAGAAACTGAATAGCATACTAAAACCCCCTTGGTTAATAAGTAAAGCATTAAAATGAAATTCAAGTGAATTACAATGAAAACACTACTTGTCAAATTTTGTGGGACACAGAGCAATGTCCTCACTTAGAGGGAAATTTATAGCCTTTAATGCATTTATCAAGAAACAAGAAATGTTGAAATCAAATGAGCTACACTGTTAAGTCAAGAAATTTTAAAACTATGGGTAAAATAGAGGCTAAAAATAATAAAAGAGCATAATGAATAAGCAATTAAATTTGAAAACCTAAACGAGTAGATTATTTTCTGAAAAAAAATTTTTTAAATGCTAAAATTCACCTAAGAAGTTGATGAAGAAGAACAGGAAGCATTAAAAAAATTTATGGCAGTTAAAAACTCCCTTTACCTTTCCAGGACTATATATATATATATTTTTTTAGATTTTATTTATTTATTTGCGAGAGAGAATGAGAGACAGAGAGCACGAGAGGGAGGAGGGTCAGAGGGAGAAGCAGACTCCCCGCTGACAGGGAGTCCGATGCGGGACTCGATCCCGGGACTCCAGGATCATGACCTGAGCCGAAGGCAGACGCTTAACGACTGGGCCACTCAGGCGCCCCTCTTTTATAACTTTTTATTATATTCTGGATGCAAGTTCTTTATCAGAGATCAGTATTGTGAATATTTTCTACTTGTCTGGTTTGCCTTTTCATTTTCTTTTTTTTTAATTTTAATTTTTATTTATTTTTATTTTTAAAGATTTTTTATTTATTTATCTGAGAGAGAGAATGGGAGACAGAGAGCATGAGAGGGGGAGGATCAGAGGAAGAAGCAGACTCCCCGCTGAGCAGGGAGTCCGATGCGGGACTCGATCCCGGGACTCCAG
This sequence comes from Leptonychotes weddellii, assembly GCF_054177405.1. Classification (NCBI taxonomy): domain Eukaryota; kingdom Metazoa; phylum Chordata; class Mammalia; order Carnivora; family Phocidae; genus Leptonychotes; species Leptonychotes weddellii. The sequence goes on along the minus strand of NC_138385.1, from coordinate 91,798,215 downwards.
GATCATGACCTGAGCCGAAGGCAGTCGCTTAACCGACTGAGCCACCCAGGCGCCCAAGGACTATATGTTTTTGTAGGTAATTTCTATCAAAATCTTAAAGGAATAGTTCATTTTTATCTAGATAAGTTGTTCTGGAAGGTAGAAAGTATGTCCATTTTATATTATGAGGCTAATGAACCCTGGTTTCCAAAATCAGAGATGGGCAACACAGGAAAAGAAAAATTGTTTACAGGCTCACTTATGAATGTCGATGCCAAAATCTTAATGGAGGAAATAATACTCTTTTTGAAATTGATGCAGAAAATGCATTTGATAATTCAGAATCTTTTTATCATATAAGTCTCCACAAACCAGGAATAAAAAAGAGTTTTCCCTATTATGGGAAACGTTATACACCAAATCCCTAAAGCAAATATTATATTTAATTGAGAAATCTTGGAGAAATTTTAGAAAATCAGGAACAAGGCAAAGATGCCTCCATCACAGCTGTTGCTGAACATAGAACTGGGACACACAAAGTTATAAGAAAGAAAAAAACAAAATCAGTTTATCAAAATTGGAAGGTAAGCAACGAAGCTATCAGTATCTGCAGATGATATAAACATCTACCTAGAAAATCCAATAGAATCAAGAAACAAGCTTGCCAAACACAAGATCAACTTACAAAATCAATAGTGTTTCTCTATACTAGCAATAACTGTCTCGAAATAACTTGTAAACAGATACCACTTAGGACAGCAAAACCAAAACAAAACTCAAAAACAAAATACCAAAAATGCACAACAAACCATAAAAAAACCCAAAAAATACCTCTAAAGCTGGGGTTGACAAACTATGGCTTATGGGCTAATCCAGCCAACCACCTGTTTTTGTTAAGTAAAATTTTATTGGAACAGAGACACACCCATTAAATATTCTCTATGGCAGCTTTCATGCAACAGCGGCAGAGTTGTGCGGTTTTCAACAAAGACTATATGGCCCACAAAGCCTAAAATATTTACTATCTGGCCCTTTACAGAAAACATTTGTGGACCCCTGCTCCAGTGTATCCAGGAATTAAAATAACCAAAAAGGTACAACACCTGTAGGGTAAAATACTTAAAGCTCCATTAAAGGACAGGAAAGATCATAATAGAGAGACATTTTGTGCTCTTACACTGGATGACTAAATTTTATTAAAATCTTGTTACCTCTAAATTAGTTTAAATCGATTATTTAATTGATGTGAGACAACTGTTTAAAATAATTACAAAACGTAACCCAAATCCAGAATCAGTCTGGATTTTTTGAGATACTCAATAACTTTACTCAAGTTAATAGGGAAGAAATTTCTGCAAATATCTAAATTTTGAAAAGGAAGAACTAAGAGGAGAGTTACCCATTTAGATATTAAGGCAGATTACACAGCCATAGCAAGAAAAATATATGTGATACTAGTGTAAGAACAAATCAATGGAATGGAACAGAGAATTCAGGGACAGACCTTGTGTATATGGGAATTTAATATATGATCAAAGTGGCCCCAGAAATCAATGGGAAAAGGAGAGCGGGTACTGGGAAAACAAGTTCACTATATGGAGAAAAAGAAAACTGGGACCCTACTTAGTACCATGTTCAAAAGTGGACTGCAGGTGCATAAAACAACTAAAGGTGAAAGATAAAGCTATGAAATTAAACTAAGATAATGCTGGAGATTTGTGTCCACAGGGAATGGGACTTCTTAAATAAATCTCCAAAGCAAAAACAAAAGCAGAGGTGCAGAAAAGGTCGGGGGAGAGAGAGAGAAATTTGATCATATAAAAATTAAGGATTTCTGTCCAATGAGGAAAATGTGGACAAAGTCAACAGTCAGATGACAAACCGGGAGGAAATATTTGCAGTGTCAAACTACAAGAAACTCCTGCAAATAAGAAAATGATACTCTAGTAGAAAAGAAAGCACCGGGAAAAGAAGTAGCAATTCATAGAAGAAAGCAAATGACTATCAGGGATATGAACATATGCTCTAAATCATTAGTAATTAGTAATTAGAGAAATGCAAATTAAAACAAGGACTATGATTTTGCATCTATCAGTTTGGCAAACATGAGAAGAGTGGATAACACAGCCTAATGGGAAAATAGGAACCACCATACATTGCTGGAGGGAGTGTGGTGCGTAGACTATTGCATAGGGAGAAATATGGCAGCTCTTAGCCAAATTAAAAATCTGTATACATTATAACCAGAAGTTCCACTTTTGGTTTTATGTCCTGGAGAATTCTCATAGAGGTCTGTAAGGTGGTTGCATTCAGACATGTTCATCACAGCGTTATTTGTGGGAGTGGGGAGTCGGGCGTCATCCAGATGCTCACCACTGGAGAACGGTTAATCAAACGTCAAGGGTGCAACAAGAGCAGGACCTTGCATGGACCAATGAAGACAACATGTCACAAAGAGGATAATTAACTCAATCCTCCGCCAATCAACGTCCTTTGCTGAATGCCCACTGCCTCTTCTCTCAGCCTCACTGACGTTGTGGTGATGCCGAGCTTTTGCTGGGAAAAAGTCTCTTTGAAAGGTCCTTGCTTTTGCTTGTATTGTAAAAGGTTAGGATTTCCTTCACTTCCTAGCTCTTTTGGGTGTCACTGTCAGGCTGATCCGATTGAATTTATAGCTACCAGATATTTCTTTTCTGGTCTGTTGCTGACACTGATCACAGACTCCCAATAGACTGTGGAATGATTATTTTTACACTTTTTCTTCAATGGTTTTTGTAAGAAGGAGAGGTAAATGTCTGTATTCACTCAATTATCTTGAATCACAAGTCTGAAAGATTTATTATTTACTTTTTAATTTTGTGCTTCACCACTCCTAATCTAAATTTCAAACCCAGGGTTGTTGAAATAGCTATCTTAAATATTTTAAGCTTGGCTTCTGAGAAAATTGCTTTAAACTCAGAACTCCAACAAGTTTAGACAGATCTACTGTTTGTGGGTTTTTAATATGCCCTCACGCTCAACATCCTGGGTACAAATTTGAGAACACTAAGCTATCTTTAAATTGCTTTAGTACTTGAAGTGAAATTAAATTCATAAATCAATAAAGCAAAAGTGCATGAAAGCAGTGATTTATTTATGCATTAAATGCTAATATTGACATATCTTATACTTCTCTAAATTCCGAGAATTTTCTAAACTTGTTGATTATTTTAATCTTATTGCCACTGTGCTTATAAATGTAGTTTTTTAGAATTAATTTTTTATGAAAGTGTAAGATGTTTAAAAGTGCACAATTCATAAGTACACAGCTTGATGAATTTTCAGAGTAAATAGACCCATGTGTATCACCCACCAGATCAAGAAATAAGCTTTACTGGGCGCCTGGGTGGCTTAGTTGGTTGTGCGACTGCCTTCGGCTCAGGTCATGATCCTGGAGTCCCTGGATCGAGTCCCGCATCGGGCTCCCTGCTCGGCAGGGAGTCTGCTTCTCCCTCTGACCCTCCCGACCCTCCCCCTTCTCATGCTCTCTCTCTGTCTCTCTCTCTCAAATAAATAAATAAAATCTTTAAAGAAAAAAAAAAAGAAATAGGCTTTACTAACACCATAAAAGCCTCCCCCACGTGACTTAGTTCTCACTTATCAAGTGAGAACCAGTCCACCCCAGTCACTTAGTTCTCTTATCAAGGTGGACAGTATCCCAACTTTTTAAACCATGGATTTGTTTTGCCTATTTCTGAACTTCAAATAAATGGGACCAAACAATACAGATTCTTCTTTTCTGTCTGGTTTCTTTTATTTGACATTATGTTTGTGAGAGTTATCTATGTCACTTGGGTAGATGTAGTTCACTAATTTCCTATTACTGTATAGGATTCCACTGTATGAGCGTGATACAGTTTATCCTTCTAATGTTGATCAGTATTTGGTTTATTTCCAGTTTTTGGTGATTAAAAAACAGTGCTGCTGTAAATATTCTTGAGATGTCCTTTGGTGCACATATATGCTCACTTCTGTTGGTTATGTACCTAAAGGTGAGAGCTCTGGGTTATAGGAACACATATGCTTAGCAACTGGAGATACCAAATAGTTTCCCAAAGTGGTTGTACCAATTGATACTCCCCACCAGCAGTGTATGAGAGTTTCAGTTACATCTTTGCCAATACTTGATATTGCTAGTCTTTTAAACTTTAGCCCTTTTAATTAGGTATGTAGCTGTATCCCATTGGGGTTTTACTTTGTATTTTCTTGGTGACCAGTACAACTGAGTACATTTTTACGTTTATTGCTTATTTGAATATCTACTTCTTAGAAATGCTAATTTAAGTCTTTTGGCCCATTTTTCACTGGATCATCTTTCTCTCCTCTCTCTCTCTCTCTCTCTTTCTTTCTTCCCTCCACCCTTCCCTGGAGTTCCTTATTCTTTTAAAAATATACTCTGTGTTCATACGTGTTGAAAATATTTTCTCCTGTTATGTGGGATTTCTTTTCTTTTAATGCCATACAAGCTCTTCATTGTAATGTAGTCCAATTTATGCAGAGTGTAGTATAGTTTCTTTTCTCTAGTTTCCAGTTTTATGCCCAAATTTTCCATTTGTAATTTGATTTCTTGAACATATTATCTGGGCCATTTCAAAGTCTGTGTCTTAGAACTCTGGATTTCCTGTGGGTCTTGCTCTGTCTTTGTTAAAAATCATGGTTTTCAGTTATATCTTATCTCCTTAAATGTCTGATTATTTCTCTTTTTCCAAATTTTCTTTTTTTAAAGATTTTATTTATTTATTTGAGAGAGAACAAGGGTGAGAGAGATCACAGAGGGAGAGGGAGAAGCAGACTTCCTGTGGAGGAGAGAGCTGGACGCAGGGCTCAATCCCAGGACCCCGGGATCATGACCTGAGCCAAAGACAGATGCTCAACCAACTGAGCCACCCAGGAGCCCCCTGTCTGATTATTTCTGAGAGCCACATATCTACACTGAAAATGTTCTAGATGTTTTGATGCTATACATCATATAAACTCGCTCCAGAGAGGATTTATTTTCACATTTGTTAGGTAACTAGGTTTAAGGACGATCATCTTTTTCCAGTCAGGAATCTAAATGACTTAAAGCCATGCTTTAATCCTTTCCAGTGCTGTTTTATTTCCAATTCATCCTTCCTTCTACAGTGTAGCCCTTTGTGGTCCTGACAGTTGAGATATTTGCCAGGGCCCCCTTTTCTGGGCAGTCTGAACTCTAACTTTGCCCCCTTATGCTCTGGTATGCTTAGCTCTTCAGCCTCTCAGCTGCTACTTTCACGTTTGTAATTGGCAATCACCCGGGTGGTAAAAGTATTCCCAAATGCCCTTCTCAAGTCTCTTGGCTTCCGCCATCTTCTGGATCCTGACTCTGCAGATCCTCGCTGCCTTGGTAGTCCTTTGACTCCTTCAAGCTTAGGTTTGTTTGTTCGTTTATTTTTCAAATCCTTCCCCACCCCCTCCCCCAGTTTTTCTATTTTTCTCAGCGGGATTGTTGGTGTGAAACCACCCAGTCAGCTATTGCTCCAGAGGAAAATTTTAAGAGTAAAAACCTGATTGTACCTTGTCTCTCCCCAGAAATCTTTATTATGTCCTAATCTCTACCCACTCCCCACTCCTACCTTTATTTTTGCTTTTTTCCCCTGAACCATGCATCCTATCTTATGCTTCCATGAGTTTTCCTATATTTTGTCCTCTGCCTGGCATTCTCTTCTGTCTCCCCCCTCCCCACCTTAAAAACAGTCTTTCTTCCATAACCCAAGTTCTATTTTATCTCCATCCTCAGACTCTGTGTTTGGCCTCTTATTTCATACATACTATTCTAGCTGTAACTCTCATGCAACCTTATAATTATATGTTCATATGTCTGTCTTCCTTGCTAGAATGCAAGACCTTTTTTGGCCCAGACCATGTATCATTCATCTGTTTATTTCCATGTGCCTACCGCAGTATTTAGCACCAAAGAGGCATAAGAGAAATGTTTCTTGGACTGAAATGAGTTGGGGCTACAAGAACATGGGTGACTGAAAGTCTGATTTGCTGCTGAGATTCCTGCCCGGTCTGTCTCGTCTCAGGAGTCTCAGTGAGGCCCTTATGTAGGAATGAGCACTTGAAATGTGTCAGGCTTTCTGTGTGTTTTGTTGTCTCCATTTATATAACTGGCTAATTACTATCCCTCACTGTCTATCATGTGATGACATCACAGACTGGTCAATGCCTTCTACCCGACCTGATGTTAACTCTAGAGATCTCTCAGCTCCTGTATGAATTGTTCAAAGTCCAAACTTGAAGGGACAGAGTCCTTGATTTTGTTTCAAGCCATTTGTTCTTATTAGATCTCCATGGTTCTTCCCAAATATTTTTCAGCCCATCCTGCTTTGCAGCAGAAAATGGACATCTTCTGGGTTGAGTGTTACCTGAAAAAGTCTTTCCTACTGTGCAGAAGTCATCGTCTCCATGCTTATCCCCAGGATTTTGAATAGCAAATGGTCCCCTCTGCACCCCTCCAGCCTGCAGGTGTGTGGCCGTTTGCTAGTTCATTGTTGCATGGCATTTGACAAGCATGGCTCCTGAAAAACTTGGATGTTCATCAAGACAGTAATAAATACTAAAGTTAGAATGTGGCTCAGCGTATTATTTATTGATTCATTTTCATTCTTCCAACTTTCAAAACTGCTTTGAGGCAGGTCAGGTAATATTATAAAACAATGACCAGGGCGCCTGGGTGGCTCAGTTGGTTAAGCGACTGCCTTCGGCTCAGGTCATGATCCTGGAGTCCCTGGATCGAGTCCCGCATCGGGCTCCCTGCTCGGCGGGGGGTCTGCTTCTCCTTCTGACCCTCCCCCCTCTCATGTACTCGCTCTCTCTCATTCTCTCTCTCTCAAATAAATAAATAAAATCTTTAACAAAAAAAAAAAAAAAACAATGACCAAAAAAAAAATAATTTTCAAAAGGAGAAAAAACTCTAGCCAGAGCTCCTCACTATAAGAAGCCGCAGATTTCACCTATCTGGTGGCTGGGGGGAAAACAAGATTGAGAGAAACTGAATAGACTTTGTAACTTGCATTTTCTCCAGTTATAATCAACTCAGTTTCTCTGGAGAAACTAACAATATCTTTATGAGGATACCCCAGAGAAACTGATCACTGAGTTCTTTGTGTTAAGGGGTTTTTAGTAACATTAGAAACATTTGTTTAAGTGCTTTACCAGAAAAAATACTGGGATTTCTAAATTTCTCTCTTCCTTGGCCATCAGTGAAAGCCAATGTTTAGTATTAAAATACTGTTTGGTAAAGACAGTTCTTGAGTGAGGGGAAAGTAGGCAAAGCATGTAGGTTTTCTGATGATTTAGCTTAGCCCAAGGATGGAACTGGAAGAGCTTGGAGAAAGGCCTGCTAACATCTCCCAGTCTATCAGTTTCTAATCCCAGCTAAATCATCTGACTTTTGAAAAATAATAGATGTTACAAATCTCCAGTTTTGGAAAAAGTGGTAGGAATATTTACACAGATGATTAAAGAAAACAGCTTATTTGATTTAAGTCATAATAATTAATTTCCTTCTCTTGCCATGAACATGAATGATGTCAGATATGGCTTGAATTGCTGTTATGTTTTCTGCGGGATTTAAATTATCACTAATAACCACTACAAACCACAGGCACTGTGATGGATGCTGAAGGTGTGGAAGCGAACATGACACATGGAGCCTAGTACCATACTTAAACATAAAAACATATGTAGATGTTTAAAGGATGTACAATGTATCAGCTTTTTATTGCTGCTGTAAAAATTTACTACAAACTTGGCAGCTTCAAACACACAGTTCTGGATGTCAGAAGTCTAAAATGGGTCTCAATGAATAATATCAAGGTGTTGGCAGGGTTGCATTCTTTCTGGAAGCTCTAGGAGGGAATCTGTTTCCTTGCCTTTTCCAGGATCTAGAGGTTTCCTGCTTTCTTTGGCTGTGACCACATTTTGGCAATTATATCACTGCAATCTCTCCTCCCATTATCACATCTCTTGCCCTGATGGACTTCCCTGTCTCTCTCTTATATAAGGACCCCTGGGATTACACTGGACTCACTTGGATAGTCTAGGATATTGCTTAATTAGTCACATCTGCCAAGTCTCTTTTACCATTCAGGAAACGCATTCAGAGGTTCTGGGGATTAAGATGTGGACATTTTGGGGGGGCATTATTCTGCCTGCCACGTATTATAAGCACACAACAATTACCATGGTCTTTATTTTTACTTGTCTGTCTATCTATCACTGGCCATAGCCTTTACAAACATGGTCAAGTTAAAGTCTAATTTGCAAACTTTCCATCTCTAAAATGGAAATCTCTCACTGGGAGGATGGTTATGAAGATTAAATAAAGTGAGTGTGCAAACATTTACCACTCTACCTGGCACATAGTAGGTACTTTGTAAATGACAGCTGAATGAAAATTTATAGTGTGTCAACTTGAGTGGATCAATTTTATCCGGTATACCTCCCTCATGCAACATGTTAACAATAGGCGAAACTGAGAGGGGGGCCATGTGGGGCTGGAAGGAAAAGGTACGGGGGAACTCTGTCGTTATTGCTCTTCGATTTCTATGTAAACCTAAAACTTCTCTAAAAAATAAATCTGGTATTAAAAAAAGAAAACTTTAATAGCTGAAACTTGTACACTGCAGAGAGCTCAAACCCAACTCGTCAGACTCTTTGGACAGAGGGAACGTTTTTATTCTTTTAGGTTGGTGCATATTTTCAAGAGAAAATAGGAAATGTGGCTTCAGATAATACTAGCTTTGTGTCCCTTATTTGAGAACTAATCATATGGTGAAATATCACATGCTTTGGCATTATCTTCGGTAAAACATAAGGGTGAAGATTTAAAAATAGAAAAATAGAAAATCTCAACAATAATTCTGGTAGAAATGACTTGTAACTATTTAGCACCTTATTTTTATTTCTGGAACGCTTTCCATTTGAAAAGCTCAGATTACTTGGGACATGTTAGCTAATTCTTACGGTAGCAGATGTATCTGGCATGGTGAGGGAATAGGTAGTAGCAAGGAAGGGAAAAGGGAGAAATGGGGCAGGTGTGACAAGCTAAGGTTTGTGTTTGGACGCAGTTCTTGGCAAAGGTGAAAATATTTTTAAGGTAATCTTATTTTTTCCCTCTGAAAGTCTGTAATACTCTAAAATTTGCTCTATTCTTAGAGCTTAGAAATAGAAACCTGGAAATAGAATGACTGCACTTTGGTAGTTATTGTGGGCTGGGAAGTGAAAGCCAAGAGTGGTGGTTCTAAAACTTTTACTTAGTGATTTCCATGCCTCACCCCCTCTGGCTTCCCTGAGCCCCAGAGGCACATGGCAACAATTTTCGGCTTCCTTCCAATACCCCCCCCATGTCCCTTCCCCACACCAAAACAGCTCTATTTAAACTTTTATTTGCATCACCATTGTCTGACAGCAATTTAGAGTTCTATTGTGCTATTCTGTCTGATCAAATCTCAGATTTCAAACCTTGGTCAGAAGACAGTACTGGTGGAAGATTCAGGTGGCAAAGGAGACACATTTCTTCCTTTAAATCATTCATTTAACAATTTTTTTACCGAGGGGGGGCGGAGCAAGATGGCGGAAGAGTAGGAGACCTGGATTTCGTCTCCTCTCAGAAATTCAGCTGGATAGGGATCAAACCATTCTGAACACCTACAAACTCAACAGGAGATCGAAGAAAAGAAGAGCAACAACTCTCTCATC
>NC_138385.1:91765486-91787971 GCF_054177405.1 Leptonychotes weddellii | reverse complement strand
AAAAAAAAACCAAAACAATTTTTTACCGAGGACCATTTCAATAAACTATTGGTGCTAGACACTAAAGATTCAGCAGTGAACACCTTAGATAGAGCTGCCTTCTGAATCTTATGGTCTAGTGAAAGAGAAAAATAATAGGTAAGGAAACTAGTATGTAAATTAGATAATGAAGGTTGCCATAAGTACTAAGAATGAAATAAACAGGGTACCAAGGCAAAATGTAATAGGAGCTAGTTTAAAAGAGGTGGGGACTTGGTGTGGTTGAGGAATACAAGAAGGCTAGTATGACTGGAACATGACAAGGTGGGGCAGGGCTTCATTAAATGAGTTTAGGAAGGTAGACACTTTTCAGTGATACTTAGGAGTTTAGATTTTAAGAACAATGGGAAGTCATGAGAGGGTTTTTAATGAGGGTAATAAATTGTCTGATTTATGGTTTAAAGATCATTCTGACTTCTGAGGTTTTAGAAAAGGCCCAGAATGGAAGAAGGGAGATCTTCTAGGAAATGTTCATTGTGAGAGGTGATGATGGCATGGACCAGGGGGAACAATGCTGATGGACAGATTTGGGACGCTTTAGAGGTAGAGCTGGAAGGAGAAGCTGTCAGATTGGCTGGGGGTTTGAAGTAGAGAAAAGAAACTTAGGTGACCCTAAGGTTTGGCTTGACGAACTGGGTGACTGATGGAGCCATCTACCAAAATGGGAAAGACAGATGGAGAAATGGATTTTGTGGAGGAAGCAGATTATGGATTTTTGGTCTAAGTCAGTAATTTAGAGGACCCTTTAGAGCAGCCTATCTGATTTCCAAGGGGATATGTCATGTTAGCAGAAGATACAGTTTAGGAGTATTAGAATATCAATGGTATTTAAAGCTATTTAATGAGCACATTGGGTGTAAGACAGAGAAGAGGATTCTGGGAGCTTATAAATATCTAGAGATCAGTTGGTGAAGGAAGAACCAGTTAGGTCACCGAAACCACAAAAAAATTATTCAAGAAGGAGGGAGTGATGAACTGTGTTGAGTGCAGCTGAGAGGACATTAAATTTGAGGACAGAGAGGGGACCACTGGATCTGGCAAGATGGAGCTGGTTGGTGAATTTGACTGGGGTGGTTCTAGTGATGTGGTGGGGGAGAGAAGCCACTTTGTAAAAGAGTGAATGGGAGGGGAAGAAATGACTTAAACAGATATAGACACCAGTTTTGCTTTTCCAGCCTTAGTGTCATTATCTTTTTGAAGTTTGTTGGGATGCCTTGGGGCAATCCTGGGGGATGGGCAATGGTATGGCAGAATGGAAGAATTTATATTCCCCATTTGAGCAGCATTTGTCAAAAAACACTAATTCAAGTCTCTTTGTCAATATATTTGTATTAGATGTTCTCTTCACTTTGTTTTTAGGGTGAGAGGTGAATCTTGTCTTTAACCCTCTGTCTCTCCTCTCTCCTAACTTTTCCCATTTATCCCTTGAATGAACTATTTGTTTGCATGTTCACTCTGTATGTGCTCTATACACATTTGGCATGTGCTCTATACCTCTTACAAACACTCTTGATTGCCTTTTAGTTTTTCCATTTTCCTCTCCTTTCATAAACCTAAATGACATTCCCTTTCTTGTGGTTATATCCCATGTGCCCATTACTTTTCCTTTTTCTGCCTTTTTTCTCTTGGGTTTTGTGCAGAGTTACTTTGGCTAGGTAATTTTTGTATGTCCATTATATTGCTAAAACAGTCACATTTTCCCCAAATGAGAACACAGTGCTGGAAGAAGGTAGATATTCATGGAACAGATTGTAGGTGGTTGCTAACTCTAGGGTGAGTATTATGTTTGATTGCTTCCCTTTCAGTCAACTCTTGTTATTATGGTCAGTGATAAGTGACACCTAAGACTAGATCAGCCTGTAAGAAGTGAATAAGAGCATTCTGTGGGACATGGAAGAAGGTCCAGTTTGCATAATGTAGTTGAGATTGCTATACCTTCTCTTCTTCCCAGGAACACTTCTAGATTACATATCTAAGTCTCCCTTGCAGTTGTATGTGGCCATGGCATTGAATTTAGGCCAGTGGAATAAGAGTAGAAATGATGAATGGATAAAGAAGATGTAGCATATATAATAGAATATTACTCAGCCATAAAGAATGAAATCTTGCCAATTGCATGGATGGAACTAGAGAGTATTAATCCTAAACAAAATAAGTCAGTCAGAGAAAGACAAATACTATATGCCTTCACACATATGTGGAATTTAGGAAATAAAGCAAATGAGCAAAGAGGAAAAAAAAAAAAAAGAGAGAGAGGCAAAGCAAGAAACAGACTCTTAACTCTAGAGAACAAACTGATGGTTACCAGAGGGTAGGTGGGGAGGGGGGAGATAGGGGAAACAGGTGATAGGGATTAAGGAGTGCACTTATGATGAGTAGCAGGTGTTGTAGGGAAGCCTCGAATCACTAAATTATACACCTGAAACTAATATTACACTGTGTTAACTAACTAGAATTTAAATAAAAACTAAAAAAAAAGAATAGATGTCATATGAGCAACATTCAGGCTTGATGTCTAAAAACTTCTAGAATGCTTCTCCATGTTCTCTTTTCCCTTGCCTTCCAGAAAGGTGCCCAGGATCCAACAGTACATGCCACGATTTTGGAGCTGCTATACCCATGAGATGAAAGGAGCCTGGGTATCCGAAGACCACGTGGAAGGCAACCTTATACCTAAAAACACACTCTTTGGACTTCACATGAGCAAGAAATCAACTTACTAAGTCATTGAGATTTGGGGGTCTGTTTGTTACAGTTGCTGATGTTACTGACTCTAACTACTACACACCCATCATGTGACTGCCATTCTGCCCCACGCTCCCTCTTCTCACTTTATTGAATTGGACGGGTACTTTGATGACCTGTTGTCTATTTTGTTTCTGGCATGAAACAATCTCTGATCATCTCAGCCTGAGGCAATCTCTCTAAATTTCTCAAGTGTCTATCACCTTTATGGTCTAGCGCGTGAATAATGAAAAGCTCCTAAGCTTTTAATATCTGTGTTACTTTGGATAAATGACTTAGCTTCCCTGAGGTCACTTTGCTTTAACTGAAAAAGGGGCATAACAATAGCCCATGCCTCATAAAATTGTCATGAGATTTAGATGGGACAAGAAATGCAGAGGACTTAGAACTTTATCTGCCCTATAGTAAACACTATTATTAGGGCCAGTCTCCTACAGTTTATTTTTTTATTTTCATTTTTTAAAGATTTTATTTATTTGACAGAGAGAGAGACAGCTAGAGAGGGAACACAAGCAGGGGCAGTGGGAGAGGGAGAAGCAGGCTCCCGGCTGAGCAGGGAGCCCGATGAGGGGCTCGATCCCAGGACCCTGAGATCATGACCTGAGCCGAAGGCAGATGCTCAACGACTGAGCCACCCAGGCGCCCCTCCTACAGTTTAGTTTAATTCTGTATACTGAACTCCTGTGTCAAGCACTGGGCTAGTGCAGTAGATATCACAGGGAGGGATATGCTGTTCTCACAGTTTCCTTAAGTGTAACATTTATTAATGCATGAATGCAACTTGTCTTCAATGGCATTTATTGAGCACCTACTGTATACCACAGATTTGGCAATATATTTTTGGGTATATGAATATGCCCCCAAGGAGGTCAATTACTTTCCATGTCCCTATAAGTCAGCTGATCAAATCAATTAACACCATTTGAAGAATCGTTTAAGAATGTGTTGGTTTCTTCTCCAGAGCTGAATTCCCATAGGTTTCAGGGGTTAAAAAAAAAACCCTTACCTAACGGGGCTCCTGTGCAGATCAAATGGTAGAGCATGTATGTAGAAGTGCTATGTACACTTGAAAGTGTAGAGCAAATGTTCATGAAGATGTCAACTTTCAAATCTTTAAAGTTCTTAAATGAAGTTTTTAACTTTGTATGATTTTCTCTCCTCTCCAAATTGAATATAAGGTTGTTGTAGGTGAGGTGTGCATTATTTCATCTTTGTCAATCTCTAGTATCTATCTCAGGACTAAGTAAAGAGCAGGCACTTGATAAACTTTTATGGTTTCAATTTTTGCACAATGTTTACCATGAAAACTGTTGACTCTTTCCCTCTCTGGTGATCTTCTGCAAAGTAGTACCCATATACTTGGTGGAGGATTTGGCTACATTGGTTTCAAGAGGAGAAACCTGTTTAAGGCATGTTGCTAAGTGGAACACATACTTTAAAAACATATACTTAATTATCTGAGCAAAACTATCTTAAATTTTAAGCACCAGTTTTCAGTGAAGAATGTGACAGGCAAGGAATGATTACTGAGCTCTTGGTCTGCTCTGTGCATCTGTACACACAGTGTTGAATAAGCTGTTAATCCTTCCATCTTTACATGATATTTTAAGGATGCTCATGGTGAGGTCATACATATCCATTTCTGTAGTGTTCTCCCACTCTACCCACTCACCATGTGTTCTGGTGCTGTGATATTTTTGTCCACTCTCATAGTACTCTCTCCTTCTTACCTTATTTCCCCTCCCCCAAACCTTGGAAAAAGGAAGTTGATTCTTCATTTTTTTTCCCACAAATTGAAAATGTGACTGAGATTAGGAAGGGGGGCATTGCTATTTTTTCTTCTCCACTTCAGGTTAGTGTCCAAATGACTCAGAGTAAACAGCCTGATATTCTGCAAAAACAATTCCTCAATTGAAGAAAAAATTATATCAATGATAAGAAACAATGTTTTTCTGGAAGAGATTTTTTTATATTCCCAACTTTCACTTTCTGCTGTTACTGGCTTTTATGCAATTTAGGTCTGCAGGATTTTCTACAGGAAAAAAATGATCAATTCATGCTTTTTACAATGATGTAAGGTGTGATTTAAACTAAGATATATTTGTACTGGATTGAGATTAAGTTTCTTTATTGTTAGTTTAGCACCATGGACAGAGAAATGACTTCTTTCTCTCTTCCCACTTTCTCAGTTAGCTAGCAATGGCACATTCACCTGTAAAGAACACTTTCTTAAGTCCTCAGTTCACCTTACCCTTATGTTAAATAATTTCATGTCAGGTCTTACCCTGGGACTACTGCCTCTTTGTGTTCACTATTTAAAAAAAATATTCTAGGTATCATTTTTTTCTTCAGCTATAGGTAATTTGAGATGATTTAGATTTCCATTTCACGGATTAACTATTTTTCAAATTTTATTCTCTAAATTAAAAGAAACTATTATAGATTCACAGGAGTTGCAAAAGTGGTGCAGAGAAATCCTGCATATCCTTTACCCAGTTTCCCCCAATGTTGGTAGGGTTGCAAGATAAATAAATGGGATACCCAGTTACATTGGAAATTCAGAAAAACAATGAATATTTATATTAGTATAAGTATTTTTAGTGTATGTATGTCCCATCCAATATTTGGGACAGACTTATACTAAAAAATGATATGTTGCTTTTCTGAAATTTGAATTTAACTGGTTTTTTTGTGGGGGGGCATTAAGCTATATCTACCAAGGGATGTAGAATCAGCTTGTGTCTTAAAGTCACTTGGAATAGTTCTTTTTTGTCCAGTTATGGTACCAACTGGGTACATAGTTATGTTCATTCATGTCATTTTACTTTTGAATATTTTATGAATTGCTTTTAAATTTAATTTTGTTTTTATAGAATATTTACATGGTTCTAAAGTCAAACTTTTTTTTAAGATTTTATTTATTTGTTAGAGAGAACATGCACAAGCAGGGGGAGTGGCAGGCAGAGGCAGAAGCAGGCTCCCGGCTGCTGGCAAGGAGTCCAATGCGGGACTCGATTCTAGGACCCTGGGATCATGACCTGAGCCAAAGGCAGACACTTAACCGACCGAGCCACCCAGGCACCCCACTAAAGTCAAACTTAAGTGAATATAATTTCAATACATTTGTTCCTCAAACTAATTGAAATGTTTGCTCATTTTCATATTTTTAAAAACAGATGCAATATTGATTCCCTAGGTACCACCCTTTTATGATTTTATAAAACATCTTTTGGAAATAGAATGACAAAAATATAGGACAGAATGTCTGATAAAGACAGCCTGTAACACACTGGATGACCTTCTTTTGAATTGCTTTAGAACAAGTCACCTTGTGTTCAACCTAGAGACCGACTGGAATTTCATGCTAATTAACCTCCTAGTTCTTTTCATTTTGTACATGACTAAAAATATTTTCACAAAGTTCTTAAATGGAAAACTAACAAGGGAGTTTTGCAAATGTAATCCTAATTAAGGTGCTTGGATTTTATTTTATTTTTTTCCATACAGTTGTTTTAAAATTAAAATCTTATGAGGCCCTGGCTGCTGCTGAGATGACAGGAGAATCTCCCTAGTGACTTGGGCACAAGCTGGAAAAGCAATGTGGGCAGACCTGAGGAGCAGCTTCTCAAACACGCCCTCCTGGGCTGCTATTATCTTCAACAACTTTATGTAGTTTTTAGGTTTTGGATTTGTGAAAACAGCCAATGAATTGATATTAAAAACAACTATTTGGGGTGGTGGGAATGAACTATTATTCACTGTTAATTCAATTAAAATTTAAACATGAGTTGTTAGCACAAGTCCTTTGGATATTTATGAATATTTGAATTTTAATAAGACAAAGGACAGTTTAGGTCTAGCCAGTACTTGCTATTATTATTTCAGGGGTACTTTTATGTCTGTATATCTTCTTGCCTTCCATATTTGCCTCTCTATCCTTTCCGGAAAGATAAACCTTAACTTTTGAAATGCAAGTATATTTTTTGCCTTTCTGATTTATTAAAATAATATATGCTCACTGTAGATTGTTCTTCACAGGACCTATCAAGTTGTGACAGGGACTGTTCTTTACAGAATTTATTTAGAAAGGAAGTGAGGTGAGGGAAGTAGGCTAGGAAAAAGGGGAGAAAAACAACTAAGCAAGGATTGAGTGTGTATGTATATTCTATGTTTTCATAGACATTTTCATGGGAACCTAGAGAATGCTGTCTCTAGACAGGATTGTTAGCTAGATGTCATTTAAAAATGGGTAGCTTAAATAGCTCTTAAAATAATTTTAATTTATTATTAAATCACATAAAAGAATGAATTCTGGCAGGTAGGCGTAAATGGCTATAAAATTATATTCTTTTGACACGCCACAAACAAATCTTCAAGGAACTTAATTCACCACAGAATAATTGTGGTTAAATTCCTTGGGCCTGGGTTCACCTGAAGCTTTTGTAGGACTGTAACAAAATATTTTGGAAGTATGGTCTAAAAGTCTATGATTACATAATAACACCAAAATGTGGGGAGTATATGAACATTATTTTGCTATACCTTTACTCAGATTTCTAATTGACAGCAGCTTGTAGCTTGAGTCATTCTTACATGGCCCCTGTCCTGGCTTGATCTTCAGTTTTTTACAATTGCTGTGGGCATGGCCATGCAGGTAGCCAGTATGGATTTATTGAAAACCTACAGGGTAGTCAATACTGTGTGTAGAGGCTGACCAAAACAGGAAGTGTAAGCTTTTTGAAGGTGATGATTTGCCAGAAATACAACCCCATAATTCCTGTGTGGACATGTGACAGAATGTTTCCAGTTTGGGTGCCTCCCATGGTTCTATTCCTATCATTTACTTAGTCATACCACTAAGTTAACAGCATGGTTGTCAGGAATGAGGTTGCTGAAAATAATTATAAATATGTATTCATTTACTAGGGCTGCTGTAACAATGTACCACAAACTGGGTGGCTTCATTAACAGGAATTTATTGTCTCATAGTTCTGGAGGCTAGAAGTCTAAGATCAAGGTGTTGGCAGAGCCATGCTCTCTGTGAAGGCGCTAGGGAAGGATCTGTTCTAGGGCTTCTCTCCTAGGTTTTGGTAGTTCCTTAGCTTCTGGCAGCATAACTCTAATTTTTGGGGGGTATAATTGCCACATAACAGGGGAGATGGCAGAGTAGGACGACCCTAAGCTTGCCTCATCCCAAAGATACAACTAGATAACACTCATATCAACATAAATAAACCAGGAAATGGCCCCCAAACTGGCAGAACAAATTCCACAACTAAAGGCAGGGAAGAAGCCACACCGAAGAAGGTAGGAAGGGTGAAGATGCAGCCTGGGAGCAGAATACACTATGGCTATCCATGGTGGGGAGGGAGCCTGTGGTGTGGAAAAAGGCAGAAAACAGAATTTCACCCAGGGAGCCCATGAATGAGGAGGATGATTCTCTATAATATTTGCCTTTGAAAGTGAGAGGGGCTGAATTCCATGAGTTCTTAAAGCCAGGACGACTTAAAACCTGGAATTTTAAAAATCAGTGGCCTCAGCTCTGGGAGAGCCTGGAAGGCCTTAGGAAGCAGAGTCCATGCCATTAAGAGACAGCATGACAAACAGCCCATGCAGATGCAGTGTAGAACCAGCAGTTTGAAAAACACCAGGGGCAGACAGGAGGGAGAGTGATTTGCTCATCTCAGAACATGGCCAGTAGAGACAGGGATCATGGGGAGACCCCTCCAGGAACAAAGGAGCTGGCAGGCACCATTTCCTCCCTGCTCCAGCATAAGCAAAGGCCACCTGTGGGAACAAGTGGGGCAGCCACACTCCTTCCTTAACTTGCTTATACCAAGCCCTGCCCCTGCTCTTCGGTGAATCTGCCCTTCCCAGTCATGCTGTCCTGAGTCCCAGCTCTGTGGGCCCCTCCCCTAGAAGACCGGTGCAAACCCTGTCAACACCACATCTCCTGACTTGGCCATTTTTGGGAGACCTCAGTTCCAAAAGCTATGGGGGCAGGTCTCGATTCACAAGCTGACCACCTCACACCTTGCTGCCCACAATAGGCAAAGAGAGCCTCTGCAAACAATTGGACTCAAGGAAAAAGAGGCCAAGACTCAACAGCAGAGCACACGCAACACACTCCCTAGAAGACACTCCCTGAAGTGCCAGATCCTGGGGAATAGGGGACACTGCACTGCAGGGCACTACAGGACCTCTTCTTCATAAGGCTATTCTTAAGAGCAACAGGAGTAGCTGACTTTTTTTAACACACAGAAACAGACATAGAAAGTCAGACAAAATGAAGAGACAGAGAAACATCTCCTAAATGAAAGAATAGGACCAAACCACAGCAAGAGAACAAACCAAAACGGATATAAGTAACAGGCCTGATAGCGAATTTAAAGTAATGATCATGAATATACGCACTGGACTGGAGAAAAGAGTGGAGGACATCAATGAGACCCTTAACACAGAGATAAAAAAGAACTAATCAGAGATCTAGAACATAATATATGAAATAAAAAATATACTTGATGGAATAAACAGCATGCTAGATGAAGAAGAGGAATGAATTAATGACCTGGAACACAGAGTAATGGAAAGTAACCAAGCTGAGCAAAGGAGAGGAAAGAAAATTATGCAGATTTAGAATAGTCTTAGGGAACTCAGTGACTTCATCAAGTGTATTAACATACACATTATAGGGATCTCAGAAGAAAAAGAGATAAGGGGGCAGAAAATTTATTTGAAGAAATAATAGCTGAAAATTTCCCTAACTTGGGGAAACAAATATCTAGATCCAAATATCTAGGAGGCAAACAGAATCTGCACCCCCCCCACCAAAATTCAACCCAAGGATGTCCACACCAAGTCACATAATAATTAAAATGGCAAAAAGTAGTGATAAAATTTTAAAAGCAGCAAGATTAAATAAGATAGTTACATGCAAGGGTAACCCTCCTCCCCCATAAGGCTATTAGCTGATTTTTCAGTAGAAACTTTGCAGGCCATGAGAGTGGCATGACATATTCAAAGAGCTGAAAGGGAAAACTCTACAGGCAAAATTATTCTGTCCAGCAAGGCTATCATTCAGAATAGAAGGAAAGATAAAGAGTTTCTCAAACAAAAACTAAAGGAATTCATGACCATTAAACCAGCCTCAGAAGAAATATTAAAGGGGACTCTTTGAATGGAAAGGAAGACCATAGGGAGAGTATGAAAAGTAAAAAACACAAAAGCAGAAAGAAAGCATCAGAGACTATAGAAACAACCACAAAACAAGTAACAAAAGGGGGGGGCGCGGCGCGCCTAGGTGGCTCAGTCAGTTAAGTGTCAGCCTTCGGCTCCGGTCATGATCCCAGGGTCCTGGGATCGAGCCCCACATCGGGCTCCCTGCTCAGCGGGAAGCCTGCTTCTCCCTCTACCTGCTGCTCCCCCACTTGTGCTTGCTTCTCCCCCTGTGTCAAATAAATAAAATCTTAAAAAAAAAGATAAAATGGGAATACATACCAATAATTATTTTGAATGTAAATGGACTAACTGCTTCAATCAAAAAAACAAAGGTGACAGGGTGGATAAAAAATAAGACCTATCTATATGCTGCCTACAAGAAATTTATTTCAGACCAAAAGACACCTACAGATTGGAAGTGAGGGGATGGAGAAATACTTATCATGCAAATAGATGCCAAAAGAAAG
Source organism: Leptonychotes weddellii (assembly GCF_054177405.1). Classification (NCBI taxonomy): domain Eukaryota; kingdom Metazoa; phylum Chordata; class Mammalia; order Carnivora; family Phocidae; genus Leptonychotes; species Leptonychotes weddellii. The sequence goes on along the minus strand of NC_138385.1, from coordinate 91,777,502 downwards.
CCAGGGTAACAACACTATTGGACAAAATGCACTTTAAAACAAAAACTGTAACAAGGGAAAAGAAGGACACTATATAATAATAAAGGGGACAATCCAACAAGAGGATACAACAATTGTAAATATTTGTGCACCCAGCACAGGAGCACCCAAATACATAAAACAGTAAATAACAAACATAAAAGAAATAATCCATAGTAATACAATAATAGTAGGGGACTTTAACACGCCACTTACATTGATGGACAGATCATCTAAACAGAAAGTCAATAAGGAAACAGTGGCTTTGAATGACACACTGGACCAGATGGATTTAACAGACGTAATCAGAACTTTCCATCCTAAAACAGTAGAACACACATTCCTTTCAAGTGCACATGGAACAGTTTCCAGAATAGATCACATGTTAGGACACAAAACAAGTCTCAACAAATTAAAAAAACAAAGTCATACCATGCATCTTTTTCTGACCACAACGCTATGAAACTAGGAATCAACCACAAGAAAAAATCTGGAAAGAACACAAATACATGGAGGCTAAATAACATGGTATTAAACAATGAATGAGTCAACCAAGAAATTAAAGAAGAAATAAAAAGTTACATGGAAACAAATGAACATGAAAATACAACTGTCCAAAATCTTTGGGAAGAAGCAAATGCAGTTCTAAGAAGTTTAGAACAGCACATGCCTACCTCAAGAAGCAAGAAAAATTTCAAATAAACAACCTAACCTTATACCTAAAGGAGCTTAAAAAAAAGAACAAAACCCCAAACCCAAACCTAGCAAAAGGAATGAAATAAAGATTAGAACAGAAATAAATGATAGAGAAACTAAAAACCAATAGAACAGATCAATGAAACCAGGAGCTGGTTCTTTGAAAAGATCAACAACATTGATAAACCTCTATCAAGACTCATAAAAAAGAGGACTCAAACAAAATTACTAATGAAAGAGGAGAAATAACAACCATACCACAGAAATACAAATGATTTCAACAGATTATGAAAACCTATATGCCAACAAACTGGACAACATAAAAGAAATGGATAAATTCCTAGAAACATATAACCTACCAAAATTAAAGCAGGAAGAGACAGAAAATTTGAACAGACCAATCACTAGCAATGGAATTGAAACAGTAAATAAACAATTCATAGAAAACAAAAGTCCAGAACCAGATGGCTTCACAGGTGAATTCTACCAGACACTTGAAGAAGAGTTAATACCTATTCTTCTCAAAGAATTCCAAAAAAATAGAAGAGGAACGAAAACTTCCAAAATTCATTCTATGAGGCCAGTATAACCCTGAGACCAAAAGCAGATAAAGACACAACAAAAAAAGAACTACAGGCCAATATCTCTCATGAATATAGATGCACTGTTGGTGGGAATACAAACTGATGCAGCCACTGTGGAAAACAGTATGGAGGTTCCTCAATAAATTAAAAATAGAACTACCCTATGATCCAGCAATCTCACTACTGGGTATTTATCCAAAGAATACAAAAACACTAATTCAAAGGGATACATGCACCACTTTGTTTACTACAGCATTATTTATAATAGCCAAGATATGGAAGCAGCCCAAGTGTCCATCAATAGATGAATGGATAAATAAGAAGTGGCATATCTACAATTAGAATATTATTCGGCCATAAAAAAGAATGAAATCTTGCCATTTGCAACAACTTGGATAGAGGTAGAGAGTATAATACTGTGTGAAATAAGTCAGTCATAGAGAGATGAATACCATAGGATCTCATTCATATGTGGAATTTAAGAAACAAAACAAATGAGCAAAGAAAAAGAGAAACCAAAAAAGAGATTCTAACTGCAGAAAAACAAACTGAGGATGGGGATTAAAAAGTACACTTATCATGATGAAAAAATTAAATTTAAAAAATTTCCATATAACATTAGTTTCAGGTATACAACATAATGATTTGATATTTTATACACTGTGAAATGATCACAATAAATCTAGTTACCACCCCTTACAACTTTTTTTCTTGTGATGAGATCTTTTAAGACGTACTCTCTTCGCAAATTTAAATATGCACTACAATATTATTGACTGTAGTCACTTTGCTGTATATTACAGGCCCATTACTTAGGTATTTTCTGATGGGAACTTTGAACCTCTTAACCCCTTTACCCATTTAGCTCACCCCCAAATAACCCTCCCCTCTGGCAACTATCATTCTATTCTCTGTATTCACGAGTTTCATTTTGTTTGTTCATTCATTTTTAGATTCTACATATAAGGAAAATCATATGGTATTTGTCTTTCTGACTTATTTCTCTTAGCATAGTGCCCTCTAGGTCCATCCATGTTGTCACAAAGGGAAAGATCTCTTTCTTTATTATGGCTGAGTATATATATATATATATATACATATGCGTGTGTGTGTGTGTGTGTATATAAGTTTCTAGAAGGGAAGGAATAGGGGATTTCTGGGTAGAGCCAGTAAGACAGTTTTTTGGCTCTATTGAGGCATGAAGCAATAATGTGAAGGGACACAGGTTCATGTCATACCCATGTGGCTGCTTACAGAAAAGCACTTTAATTTTTAATTGTGAATTTAATTAACATACTTATGAGGCCAATATTTCATGGGAAGAAAGAGAAGGGAGGGAGGGAGGGACAGGTAGAAAGGGGGAGGGAGGGAAGGGGAAGGGAAGGGGAGGAGGGGGGGGAGAGAGAGAGTTAGAGCCAGCGAGAGCGAGACAGAAAGAGAGTGCGTGAGATACCCTAAAAAACAGCCCTGCTCCTTAACCTACATGTCCTGTCAGCAGCTTTTAAACTGGCTGCCCATCAGAAACACCTGGGGAGCTTTTAAAACACGGGGTGGGGGCGGGGCTAAGTCCCACTCCCAAAGGCTGCTTTAATTAGTTTAGGGTGGGGCCTGGATAGCTACAAGGTGGAGAACCTCCCCAGGTAATTCAAGTACACAGCTGGGATTGATATTCACTGTTCTAGATCTGTGTTTCTTAAACATCCATGAGCATATGAATCACCTGGGGATTTTGGTAAAATGCAGATTCGGATTCAGCAGGTATGGGGTGGCCCCTAGAGTGTACATTGCTACCAAGCTCCCTAGAGATGCCTATGCTAATATAAAATGATTGCATTATTGTGTTGCTATAAAAATAGTCTGAATTCATAGTAATTTCTGAGTACCTAGGTGATGGGGCTCGTCAGAAGTATTGCTTTCTCAGATATATTTAAATTGACGGGTTATCAGTGGTAGCTCCAGTGTGGTGTCTATCATCCCTTGGACTCTTGAGTACACGGAGTTGACTTTGCTCTTGTTCCTCGTGGAACTCACTGCACACACTGCTGGGATTCAGTATGCTGGCCTCCTGGTTGAAGAATTGTCTCAGAGGCAGCCTTTTCCTCTTGGCTACTGCTGACATACTCAAGAACCTGGAATGAATTGTGTTAACTCTCCTGTGATTGGATCTTGGATATAAGAATTTGTATATTGGCCCAGAAGGAGGCCTCTGCTGAAAACCAAACTGGGTGGTGTATTCAGCTGTGTAGACATCTCTTTCCCAGCTCCTGGTTCTATAGCGGACTTTGGCTACCCCTTGCTCCTTTATGGGGTCTTTTAGACTGAAGCCACTGGGGGCTGATTCAGAGCAGTCCTTTTCATTTTCACCCCACCCCAGTCCATATGGGTAATGGGGTGTAATTTTGAATAAAGTCTAAACAGAGAAGGAGTGAATGGGACTGCATTATAATGGAGGTGCAGCTTAGACGTTTGGGAACTCTTCAACTCTGACTGCTCAGCATGAAACGAAGGAATTAAATAATGTTTAATCATTATTAAACTAAGCAAAGGTCACTAACCATTTTCTGCTTTGGTTCTTGTTTTAGTATCCTTTGTAGTACTTAGTGTTAGAAGCATTTGCTAACTTGCCCACTGATATACATACAATTTCGAATTTAGGTTGATTTCCATCTCTATAATGCTATTCCTTTGTGTCACACCCCTACCAACTCCTCACACTCAAACTCTTTGCTTTCCATGTGGGACAGGGCCCATTTTCCTCAAATCTTTCTTTTTTTTAAAAAAGGTTTTCTTTTTTATTTATTTGACAGAGACAGAGATAGAGAGAGCAGGAACACAAGCAGGGGGAGTGGGAGAGGGAGAAGCAGGCTTCCCGCTGAGCAGGGAGCCCGATTTGGGACTAGATCCCAGGACCCTGGGATCATGACCTGAGCCAAAGGCAGACGCTTAAGGACTGAGCCACTAGGCGCCCTTCTTTCTCTCTTTTTCAAATAACAGTGCTCCTGGATAACTTTGATAGCATTTCCAGTTCCTGAACTCTGCCAGCCATTTTCAGGAAGCACACAGACCAGAGACAACCCTCCAGTGTCTATTTTTCCCTTGGCTGATTCATAGCCAGATGTATATCTGCAGCTGACATTTAATAACACCAGAATTTTCTTATGAGGAGGAGGAGTAGGTGACTGCTTCTGGGGACATGACTCAGAGGACTGGGGAAACCCTCCTTTCACCAAAATGCTTTTCTACCTTTTGTCTGATGCCTAAAATTCTTGCAGGAGAATTCTTTTGGTTAAGAGTCTAGTTTCTTGTTAAATGTTCTGGGAGGGGTAACACTCTAAACCAGAGCTTCTCAAACTTTAACATGCACATGAATTACCTGGGGGATCTTGTTAAACTGCAGATTTGGTTTCAGGAGGCCTAGGGTGGGGCCTATGAGTCTGCATTCCTTTTTTAAATTTTTTTAATTTTAGAGAGGGAGAGAGCTCGAGCAGGGGAAGGAGTAGAGGGAGAGGGACAAGCGGACTCTGCTGAGCACGGAGCCCCATGTGGGGCTCGATCCCACAGCCCTGACATCATGATCTGAGTCGAAATCTAGAGTAGGACGCTCAAGGGACGTAGCCACTCAGGCACCCCCACATGGGTCTAACATTCTAATTAGATTCCAGGTGGGGTTGCTGGGTGGGTAGTCCACGCTTAGAGTGACAAGGCCAGATCAGTGGTTCTCAAACTTGGCTGCACATTAGAATCTCCTGGGGAGCTTTTGTTTGTTTTGTTTGTTTTTTTACCAATCCAGAAGTCCATACCGTGCCCAACACCAGTTAAATGAGACTGTCTGGGGGCGGGACCCAGATATAGTTTTTAAACCTTCCCAGGTGATTCCAATGGACAGCCACATTTGAGAACAGGTGCTTTAAACCAGTGGTTCTGGACCCTAGCTGCTGATTAGAGTCATCAAGGGAGCTTTTAAAAAATACCAATGCCTGGATCTGCCCAAGATCAATTAAACCTGTATTTTAGTTGGTAGGGTTCAGGCATTAGTGCTTTCAAAAAACATCCTGAATGTTTTTAACCTGTGGTGAGGTTTGAGAACCACTGCTCTGTTAATCAGTCTTTGTAACTTCATGTGGATGAAATCTCTTGTGAGCAAGATTTGGTGGTGGCAGGGGGCAAGGAAGCAGGAGGTGGAAGGCTCAGAGAGCTGGGGGCCACTTGAAGGGCAGGGATGTGAAGAAATCCATAAAATGGTGATGGTGGGGAGCTGAACATTGTATACACTACACAGTTTTTCCAGGGCTACCCTGGAGGGTGTTGGCATTAGAGGACTGAGAAAATCTCATCATGGTATTGTCTTTTTGGATAGTTGTCCTGAGTAGTGGGTAGAGTATGATGTGAAAGCTGAGCCTACTAACTCTTTGTAATTGTTCTCTGACTTAGATGCCTCAGCGAAGGTGACTATCCCGTTTTACCCAGAACTGTCCAGTTTTAGCACTAAAAGTCCTGCATCCCAGGAAAGTCCTCATGCCTGGGCAGACTGGGATGGTTAGTCACCCTAGCCTCACCAATGCAGCAGTGATCCGGATCTTGGTGTGTGGCCACCACATAAGAGCTGGCTATTTCTTCTGGCTAGTCAGTTGGAAGATAATTTGCCTCATTGAAATTTGCCTCATTGACTTCTTAAGTGTATTTCATTCATTGTTGATGATGAGGGCTGGGCATTGTGAAGATGGTAGGAAATTTGGAGCAACTTGATCCTGAATGCATGGCTTAAGGACAGTTTGGATAGTTTATCTTCATTCTTTTTCCTTCTTTCTTTTTTTAAGACTTGTAGTGCCAACACACACACACACACACACACACACACACACATCACTGTTTGGTTGGCATAGCATTGACCTACATAGGCATGGAGACCAAATAAATTCCAAGGAGATGAGACAAAATCATGGTCTGTGCCCATGAGCTCTAGTCTGACAGATGGATGTAACCTACTCAGTATTTTCAAAGCATGTGGCTTGAATGAAGAATAATGCCATGCAAAACAGATATGCAAATCTTAAAAGGAGATCAAGTCAGAGTAAAATGTCACATCAAAGGAGGATGGGGTTAATCAGGAAAGACCTTTTTGAAGATGTGAATGTCACTTTATGAAATGAGGATAATGTCACTTTTCTGAAACACAAAAAAGGCCCAAAACAGCAAAACTGAAAGCAAAACAACTTAAAGTGCTCCTTAAAGGGAGGAGGTAGAAACTGGATGATTCAATGTCCATGTTCTAGTTCACAGACTTTAATATATAATCTCTGAGATAATCCACCTTCTGCACAATGGAAGTCTGGTTTTGTATGATCAAGCTGCTGGTACCTGTTTTCCTTGACTTAGAAGTCATGTAATTCCTTACTGGAATTAGGATTTGGGGGTAGACTCTAAAGCAGTGGTTCTCACACCTGAGTGTGTGTTAGAATCATCCAGAAGACTTGTTACAGAGAGGCTGAGCCTCATCGTCAGAGTTTCCAAATTTGTAGGTCTGAGGTGGGGCCTGAGGATCTCCCTCCAGGTGATGCTGATGCTGCTGGTTCAGATACCACACTTTGAGAAAGAATGAACTAGAAGAGCATTGTCCTCCAGTAATTTTATAGATGCAGTAATGAAACTCTTCCTAGAGCAGACCTTGCCATTTAGAACATCTTGACTAAACCTGAAGAATGTAAAAGGGATGAAAATTGTAAGTTGAGAAAGCTAGATGTCATCTGGGGAAACAAACTGAAAGCATCCTTATTTTTGTTGTGGCTACAACTATAGCTATCCCCTAAAAACATGGTGTTTCTGGATTTTATATATGTGCAATTAAAGTGAATCCTACCATTGTGGCTCAAAAATAAAGAACATCCTACTGTTCGGAATGAGTAAATAAATCTTGTTTTCTCTTGAGTGATGGCAGGGTCACTGAATTCTATTCTGAACATATATAATAGAATATGTCATAAAGTCCATTCTCTTCCTTGACAGGGTCATCTTATTGGGTAATGATTGGGACCAATGAATTTCCTAGCAGTTTTATGCCAATAAGGTAATTTAATCAGTTGCTCAGGGAACACTGCAAGATGCATTTCAATTAAAACTGTATATTTTGAATTAATGCAAGATAGTTCTGTTTGCTTTCTTAGATTAGCTCAAATATAATGCCTAAAGTAAATGCTTCTAACCCCTGCAGGAGAAATTTAAGTAAGGCTTAGTGGACTTTGTTGGTGACTGATCCATCATCCATTTTTTCATTTCTTCTTTCCCAGGAGCATTCCAATTTTGTTCAGGTATCTGCAAGTCATTTATTTGGAAGGTGATCTCAGAAAACACCGTTAGAGAGTGGAGAAATTATTGGAGGGAAGGAAGCCAATCAAGGGAACATTATCAAGCTCCACTATGGAGCTCAGTCCTGCTGGGGAAGTGTGATGATCTAGGGCATGTTGTTGGGAGACAATTCTCCATGATTTTCTACACATCTTGTGACAGTTTTGTCCTGTTCTAGATCTTCAAGGATGTTTGCATTGCAAACAACCTTGGAATATAGAGATAATATCTCAGTCCAGGGACACAGGGCAAATTTGTTTCCTGACTGGATAACAAAGAGAATGTATTTCTCTGGGACAAAGTTTGGGCAGACTTGCTAGCAGCCCCTTACAAGATTGGGGATTTCTAAGCTTGGGGTCCTTCAGCTATGACACAGATCCATTGTGTGCATAGCATCCACCTACACCACTCCACATCACCCCCATCCACCTGGACCACTCCACATCACCCCCATCCACCTGGACCACTCCACATCACCCCCATGGGATTTGGGTATCAAGGGAAACCAATGGAAACACGAAGCTCATGCTGCCTGCTGTGCTGTCATAAAGTCATTTGTCTCTGGCCCAACAGACTCATGTCTTCTGTTAGCATCCAGGAAACTGTGGCAGGCTAACCTGCCAGCTTGCAGGCAGGGTAAAATCTCAGACCCTTCACAGTCCTTGACAGATGTCTCAGACTTGTTGCTCCTAAGGGATGATGAAGCTGGGGTATTTAACAACCTTCAGTCACTGGTTGAAGACTGCTCCAAGGAGGCATCAAATCTTCATTTCCAGCTTTTTGCATGAATGGGTTGAGTAACCTTCTGCAACTTTGGAGAAAGTATACCCAAAGAGATGTAGACACTGCCTTTTAGAATTGACTGGTGTACACTAAAGTATTAAGGTCTGAAGGATATAGGTAGGGCACAAAAATGGTCTATTATCCCTCCCCTAGTGTATGTGTACCTTGCTTTGGAGACCACCGGTACAGAGTATAAGAGGGACATGTTAGAAGATAAAGCCATCAGATATAAGGAGTACCAGATCATGAAAGATCTTTGGAGCCATGCTAATTAATTTGAGTGCAATGGGGAGCCATTGTTTTTTTCAAGCAGGGTAACTACTATTTATTGAGCATCTACTATGTTTTAGGCTTCATGCCAGACTTTAAATATATTAACATAAATATTAATCTTCACAGATTTTACATATAAAAAAGTTTAAAGAGAATTTAAAGAAACTTGCTCAAAATTAAATACAAGATTAATTTGTCCATTTATTTAAAAAGTGAAGGTGCCAGCTGTCATGTCCAGCTATGTTTGCTCTGAAGCCAATGGTCTTTTCAACTATGCCACAGCTACCACTTTTTTTTCAAACATTCTCTACATATGAAAAAATAAGATACGATTTGCCCAATGTAAAATGATTCACCTTACGTATTGGATTGGTTTGTGACTTTTCATTTTATTTTTGAATAAAAGAAGACTTATGTCTTCATTAAGCTGGTATATATAATGTGATGATAAAATAGTAATTTATTCTTTATTTAATATAAACATTATTAAGCTAAAGCCAAAACCAGTTTGTCATTGATCAATAAGTTCCTTTCATTCAAGTTCAAATATTCAACTATTATATTTTTGAGAATCATTCCAATCCAAGTTACCTTCTTATATTAAAAGTCTAGAAATTAATATAATGTATACTTAAATAGAAAAACTCTAAATATGTTGGTTTTCATGTTTATCTAAGTGAATCCTGTGTTTTTATTGCCATGTAGCTATATCCTATTTATATAAAGTAGATGATTATGTCCCAAGAGCAATCTCCATTTATGTTGATAATGGTTCATAAATAAATCTCCTTGCCACTTCTAAATGCCAAAAGAACCCTTTGAGATTAAATCTGCCCTGATTTATCTTAGCTTCCATGTGAGAGTATTGAGAAATGTTGGCAAAAAATAATCCAGTTATTTTAGAGCTAAGTATGGAGATGAAAGTAAATAGTGTCTACCATTTGAAAGCTAGCTAGGTGTTGAATTTTTTTTTTTTTAAGATTTTATTTATTTATTTGAGAGAGAGAGAGAGAGCACATGAGACGGGGGGAGGGTCAGAGGGAGAAGCAGACTCCCTGCTGAGCAGGGAGCCTGATGCGGGACTCCATCCCGGGACTCCAGGATCATGACCTGAGCCGAAGGCAGTCGCTTAACCAACTGAGCCACCCAGGCGCCCTAGGTGTTGAATTTTTAAAAATATTTTCTCTAGATGTTTAAAAACAATGTAAAAATTCAAATGGAAAAATTCTTTATATAAATATGCTTAGTGAAGGGATTTTGGATTTTTAAATGAAAGCCTTCTAGATTACAAAGCATTGCTTAGAGTATTTTTCCCTTTATGCTTTTCTTCGGTGACTAAATGTCAGTGCTACATTGAAAAAGAGCATTAAGGATAAAACTCAAGCTTTACAGTGAAGCCATTACTGAAGTTATCTAGTCACCTACATACTTTTGCAAACGCACATTTTTATTCTGTTTAACAAATGATAATATGTCTGGACTCTATTAGTTTAGGAAAATTGATCTACGTTATACTTAAGTATAATAGCATCAATTTATGACAGGTTCCAGAATTCCTTTGATGAATATATTTATAGTAAGCAGGCATTAAAGTTTGCCTTAAAAATTCATTCTCAAAATGTCTGTGTTTGGTTTATCATTTCCAATTCTGTTGAGGTAGGGGCCTGGAGGTGATAGACCTGACAGGAATTAAGCACATTATTATGCCACTTCATTTAAAAATTACTTGAAATGCCTATGGAATTTGGTTGAAATCTCCATCTGCGAACAAAGGTTAATAATCTGTTGTGAACTGAAGGAATTTGATAAAGGTCAAAACTTCCTCAGGAAACTGAAAGGTCATGGTCAGCCTCCAAGAATACCATTTTCCCTAGAGTCCCTAGGTCCTAGAAAGGAAACAGGTTAGGTACTTGAGAGACCGAGGTTAATGCTCCAGACAGTGGAATTATCATATCCCTCACTCGAGGAAGGGAAGCTAAAGTTGCCTTCCCTCTGTTGCGCCAGGTGTTGTGGAAATCCACCTGGGGTGGGGGGAGAGTTGAAAAAGAAATGTGTGACTCCGTGACCCAAGCTCATGTTTGGGGAAGGAGGGTCATCAACTAAGGATACAAGCTGGGCCACATGAACAGCATTTTAGGTGACATCTTAAGACCTTGGCTTGACCTCCTGGCAGAGAGGGAGCTATACATCCAGAAGAGGTGGAATCGCCTAGGGCCAGCTGGTCAGAGCAGCCTTGCCTTCAGAGGAGGTGTCTTTCTACTCGAGGCATAAAGAATTACGAGTGTAGGTAAAAACTGACAGAATGGGTGCTCAGCAACAGAGACTGCCACAGCTAGGAGGACAGAATAGATTTGGCCAGCAGGGCCTGGACAGGGCTCACTTAAGTGACTGGCGCTGTGGAGATTCCCAGATCTGTCTGGGCCTCATGCCTATATTCCACAGCCATATATATGAATGCCTAATCCCTCGGAATTCTGAAATTCAATGTTTCCAGAAATCAACTTGTTGCCCAAATTAACTTTTCTTTCTGTATTCTCCAGCTCTGTTGGAGGCTAACTCAGCCATCTGCCCAGTCATCCTGTCTATCAATTCTCACATCCAATCAGACAAACTCCTTAATCTTTCCATTCCCCATACTCCAGGTCTGCTACTGCTGCCTTGGGTGAGGCCCTTTTCTTTCTCTGAACGCCACATAGCTGTGCAAATCTGACTATATCACTCAACTGTGAAAAAGTCAGTGGCCTTCCCATTACTGCCTATGAAGTAAAAAGCAATCTCCTTTGCATAGCAAAGTAGTGTGCTGGTAAACCAGTTCTATTTTAGATTTTTTTTTTTAATTTGTCAGGGAGAGAGAGAGAGAGCACAAGCGGGGGGAGTGGCAGGCAGAGAGAGAGAAGCAGGCTTCCCGCTGAGCAAGGAGCCCAATGTGGGACTTGATTCCAGAACCTTGGGATCATGACCTGAGCTGAAGGCAGCTGCTCAACCAACTGAGCCACCCAGGCACCCCAAACCAGTTCTATTTTAAAAAACACCCTGGGGTGCCTCAGTGGCTCAGTCGGTTAAGCATCTGCCTCTTGATTTCAGCTCAGGTCATGATCTCAAGGTAAGGGTCGTGAGATCAAGCCCTGCATCAGGCTCTATGCTGGGTGTGGAGCCTGCTTAAGATTCTCTCTGTCTCCTAAAATTTGTATGGAACCAGAAAAGACCCCGCATAGCCAGAGGAATGTTGAAAAAGAAAAGCAAAGCCGGCAGCATCACAATTCCGGACTTCCAGCTCTATTACAAAGCTGTCATCATCAAGACAGCATGGTACTGGCACA
>NC_138385.1:91719302-91764986 GCF_054177405.1 Leptonychotes weddellii | reverse complement strand
GGAAAACTTCATATAAAACTAATGATGTAATGTATGGGGATTAACATAAGAATAAAAAAAATAAAAAAAAAAAAGATTCTCTCTGTCCCTCTTGCTCTCCCCTTCCCCAACCCCTTAAATAAATAAATAAATAAATAAATAAATATAAATAAATAAGCAAGCCAGCCATAATTCGTAGTGATTGCAATTTCCCTATTAAGATTCTCTCTGTCGGGGCGCCTGGGTGGCTCAGTTGGTTAAGCGACTGCCTTTGGCTCAGGTCATGATCCCGGGGTCCCTGGATCGAGTCCCGCATCGGGCTCCCTGCTCGGCAGGGAGTCTGCTTCTCCCTCTGACCCTCCTCCCTCTCATGCTCTCTGTATCTCATTCTCTCTGTCTCAAATAAATAAATAATAAAAAAATCTTTAAAAAAAAATATAAAAAGATTCTCTCTGTCCCTCTTGCTCTCCCCTTCCCCAACCCCTTAAATAAATAAATAAATAAATAAATAAATAAATAAGCAAGCCAGCCATAATTCGTAGTGATTGCAATTTCCCTAGTGTAAATACTCCTATCATGGCCACTTTCAAGCTATCAGAGTTTAACACCCTGATCAGAAAATTTCTGAATATTTAACAAGTGGCTGCTAGTTGGCTCTAGCACACCAAGTGCATCAAACCCTTGAATATGTGATGCCTGCCCACTTATCACTGCTAAAACTTTATGCTACAGGTTGTGGTTGTAGCCCCCTGTGTGTTCCAGACTGTTTTCCACGAGCACTCTTTTTTATTTTTTTTATTTTTTTTTTATTTTTTAAAGATTTTATTTATTTATTTGAGACAGAGAGAATGAGAGACAGAGAGCATGAGAGGGAGGAGGGTCAGAGGGAGAAGCAGACTCCCTGCCGAGCAGGGAGCCCGATGCGGGACTCGATCCCGGGACTCCAGGATCATGACCTGAGCCGAAGGCAGTCGCTTAACCAACTGAGCCACCCAGGCGCCCCCACGAGCACTCTTTCATTCATGTGGTCTGAAATTCTTTCCACAGCACTCCCTTTGCACCCTCTCTTGGGGTGAAACTCTTATCTCCTTCGTCTTGCTAAATTCTTCCATTCCTTCAAGACCTGGCTTAGATGGACCCTCAAGGGGAACTTCTCTACTCTTTCTGTCTTAATTTGGGTATCTCAGAAGCAGGCCCAGAGGTGAGGTTTCATGTGCATTTATTAGTAGGTTCCCAGGAAAAAACTAATGGAGGGATAGGGAAGGGGGACTGGGAAGGGAAGGAGGACAAACAAGTCTGCAAAATCACCATGGAGAGTAACTTTGGCTCCATCCCATGGGGAACTTTTGGAGACAGGTTAGGATACACATCAGAGTTATCTTGATCAGGGGCAAAGGGGCTGGTATACTTGTATCCCCACTCCTGCCAGTCATAGGGCTGCCTCTGGGGAATTAAATGTCCAGACACTTCAGCTCTCCGTGCATGTGCACAGGCAATGTGGGCTCCTGCAGCCTGAGAACTGTCTTTCAACAAGAGACACAGTGCTGGCTGCTGGGAGTGAAAGCAGCCTGAAATGGATGTGCACAAAAATGGCAAAGGTGTTCCAGGAGATATGGGTGGGGCACTGGAAGCCCCTGTGCCAACACACACACACACATATTTAAGGGGACACAGGCGCGCGCGCACACACACACACACACACAAAACACAAAACACACACTCCTCATGCTGGTTTGGGTTCCCCTCTTCAGAATTCTATATGGGCTATATCACTGCCAGTGCAGTTACCCCAGGTTTTAGAATCATTTCTTCATGTATCGGTGTTCTTCCTTTTGCTGTGATCACCTTGGGGATAGGAATCATTTGTCTTTGCAGTACAGTGCCAGGCACACAACAGATGTTCAATAAACGTGTATAGGTTAAAAGCATAAGAGAGGAGACAGTGAAGGCAACACAAAGGGAAGTAGTTGGGGTTGGGAAGGGGCATGGCTGAAACAGAGTCTCAGAAAGGCTGGATGGAAAGCTGAGGCACACGGATCTTTGAGGATAGCTTAGGTCTTGAGTTTTGTCTAACTGCACCACCCCCCTGCCATGTTTGGTGTGTCCTGCAAAGACACCAGTAACATAAACTTGGTAATACTGGAAAATGGTTTTCCAGACCTTTTGTGGATTAGCTTTCTGCTATTTTTCCTTTCAAGAAGCATTCTAAATTATCAGGGGCAATTAGAAATAATGGGTAAAATGTTGGCATTATAAAAGAACCTATGCCTGGCATCCAAGCCGGAGGCTAGAGGAGGCTTGAATGCACGATTCATAGGGATTCCCTGAAGTCTCATTAGCATCTAAGTACACTTCAAACTACAACTCAGCTGCTTGCAACATGTAATTATGGATGTAACTAGCATGTCTAATTTGACAACTAACGTAGAGGGCACACATGAAACGGGAGTTGTACCATTTGGCCAATACGTCCCCTGCTGCAGAGTTCAGTTGCGCACTGTCACCAGGACCATCTGTGTGTGCCAAACAAAACCTTATGAAGATGACAGATTTTCAGAAAATAATGAGAGAGTAGTATTTCTCGCCCCCCCCATCGAATTAATAGTTCAGTGTAATTCATTAAACTACACTATCCACAAGGAGAATGGAATTCTAATTACCATTGTTGAAAAAAAAAGCCATTCACCCTCTGCTCTCAAATATTGGGGATGTCTGTTTCTGGCCAATTCTGTTCTCTTGGAATTCAAGGCATTTGAACCACCTGGGGGTAACTGGTGGGCATTTGAGTGGCATGAAATTCAAGGAGAACAAAAAGAGGTATGATAATTATCTGGGGAAAATTACAAATATCTTAATAAGAAAAGACTAAAAAGTATGAAAGAGAAATATGAGATTAGACTTAAATTACAATATTGTTAAAGAATTTTGATAAAACAATGCTACATTTAGTAAAAATCCATTATCTCCTTTGCCCCCAGTCTATTAGTGACCTTGTCCATTTCTCAAGAACTCAGTGTTGAAATTTTGAAGTCATCCATCTCTTTTAGCCCCTCTATCTAGTTATGGAGGTCTTCTTTCTTATTCCTTCAAAATGTCATGTACCCAAATCTGGCCTTTGGATAGATATCTATTAACATGGCCTTGAGGGGGTTCAGGGAACACAGTTGTGGGTTTGGAAGGTGGTTTGGTCTTCACAAGTGCACAAATTCAATCTCCTTGAAAGAGAATGCCAAATCTATAGCTTGACACCTACAGGCTTAAAGGAATTGGGTGGACAGACATTAAACCAGGGGTTTGAATGTAGGTTGGTGGAGGGAACAGGAAGAAGAAAGGCAGGAGCAGAGATAGGATATTGGCAGCAAAATATCTATTTCACTCTTTGGGTGAGGTCTAGTTCTTCGTGTAACATTCTACCCTGGCTTGTGCTTTTCAAGATCACATCCTTCTATCCTTTCAAATAAGTCCATCAACCTGTCCAGAAATGTTGGACTAATTTATCTCCATATTTCTTTCAAACACTTTCATCAGTTCATTCCCATGTTAAATCTGATGTTCCCCTGGTTCTTTAGCTGGGCCCACCTACAAGGCACTGGCTAATAAAAACACAAATAGTGGCTTTAATCTAGAGCAGCCACCCACCCCACCCTGAGAGAATTCTGTACTCTCACCCTTAGTTTCTTATCAAGTCCCCACCACTTCTTGCCTCTCTGGTCCCAGATACCTGGCAATGCATCACTCTCCTCCCCATCTTGTAGGTCTGTGCCCTTGTGTTTCCT
The DNA here is from genome assembly GCF_054177405.1 of Leptonychotes weddellii. NCBI lineage: Eukaryota > Metazoa > Chordata > Mammalia > Carnivora > Phocidae > Leptonychotes > Leptonychotes weddellii. The sequence continues at coordinate 91,761,231 of NC_138385.1, read as the reverse complement.
CTGGCATTAATTTCTTGGCACCCTTTTCCAGCTTCAGTTTTGCTTACTATTGGCCTCCAAAATGCTCCCTGTTGCCTGCTGTAGCTCCCATCCCTGCATCTCGAAGGAAAGAAAGGATATGTTCTTGTCTAATTCCCACTGCAAATCTGGGAGCTAATTCTGCCAAAAGAGCCATGTGGCATTTTAGTGAAAGGTTGGCAGCATGAGAGGAAGGGGGTCGTGTGCATGACTGGCTATGTTGAAATACCCATCTTCATAACTAGAGCCATGGGCCATGTCGAAATACCCATCGTCATAACTAGAGCCACTGGCCATGTTGAAATACCCATCGTCATACCTAGAGCCATTGGCCATGTTCAAATAACCATCTTCATAACTAGAGCCACTCTCCTTATAGCACCTGCCTTTTGACCTCTCAGTTCAGGGTCTAGTAGCTTTTATAAACTGTCATTGCTGGCTTGCTTTCAATATTTGCTAAAAACTTTTTTTCCTGGTTAGTACTTGTAGCTCTATTGAACATTTTACTTCTCAACCTGTTTCCTATTTGGAATAAAACTTGATGAAAATTACCTCCTCCAGAGAACCTTGAGTAGTGCTTCTCACACTTAGAAACCCACATAGAGCACCTGAGGGTTTTGTTAAAATGCAGATTCTGCTTTTGTAAGTCTGGGGTGGGGCCTGAGACTCGGCATTTCCAACAAGCCCCCAGATGCTGCTGCTGTTGGTTCAGGAACCATGCTTTGAGTAGCCAGGATCTATGTGTCTTTTGGTATCAGACTTTGTAGCCATGATTCATGAACAATAATTCGGTTTATGATGGTTGCATTTAACACCCAGCATTTTCCACAAGCATGTATACTCTACATACCACATTTTGGAAGGTATCTGGTAGAACTTTGGATCTGCAAGCAGATAATGATCAAGTGGCAAATTTCCTTGTGCATCTTCTCAGAGATCTCTTCTGATGGGTCTGAGAATGAGGAAGGAAGATCACATTCTTGATCCAGAGCCATTTTTGTCTGTAGGGATATTTTAGGTTGATGTTGCCTGGAGAGTTAGAGCTGAACTAGCAGCTTTCTCAGAGGAGGCATTCAGGTGTTCTGGATCTGAGACCCTGAGAGATACAGAAATAATTAATACCAGTCAAACTTTCCTAAATGCAGCATTCTTTCAAACCATAAAAGCGCTTGTGTAATTAACACTGGTGGCAAACAAGGCAGTGACTATTTCTCAGCTCCTATTTTTGATCACTCGTTTCCCCCAACCTGGAGGTACTTCTTTTGATTTCAGCTGTTGATGCTGGATCAGAGATATTTTCAAACTCACTGCAGAGAACCTAGTAAATCCTACCTTTTTCTAGCAGGAAAATTAGCCTTAGGCATAACTGTCTTTGCAACTCTCTACCTGCTGAATATCCAGAAGCAAGCAATGGAAATATCAGAAGGCAGGAAATGACCCAGAGATGGCCACAGGGCCCATCTGTCATGACATTGTATTATAATCTGTTGTCTCCACATTGATCTCCCTCCTCCCACTTTCCTCATCCTGTTCCCACCTCCCAGAAACATTTCTCTTTTATCTTGAGCCTTAGCAGATAGCTTTTCCTCCCAAGTCACTGATGAAGGTGACTAAGATTTTCTGAAGTAAAAGTGTATTTTGCAGCCCCAATGTGGAATGTTCTCCCTTTTTTTTCTGCATTATCTACCACTGTTAAGAAGGTGGCTTGGAATGGTGTAAACATTTTTGTTCTCATATTTAGGTTAATACTTATCATTTAATGAACTAGTGCTCCCTGCTGAAGCTTGAACTAATAGAAAGCAATAGGTATAGGAAATAAAAAGAGAAAAATCTCTTTGGGTTGTGGATGGCCGAAGCACAAGTTCAGAAACTTGGAGTTTCAGGGAGTTTTGCTGACCCAGCTTTTAAACACCTAGGCGTGATTTAATTCTTTACCTTCTCCTCTCCCTCCAGGCTGCTTTCTGTTTTTCTTTTTCTCCTCATGCTTTAAGCAGGAGACTGGGGCAATCTGGACCCACAAACATTTAGTTTATTATTTTCTGTGACCATGGTTAAGCCAGTGGGAGATACCACAGGGCTGCAGTACCCAATAAATTCCCAAGTGAGCAGACCCAGCTTAAGCCCGATTCTTCCCCTCATGAGCTCATCTTTTATCTGATGGATGAAACTAATGCTGAGATCATTGTTCCCTGCCTCATTGCTGTTTAATTCATTTTCATGTGGCAATTCTATTATAATATCAGTACCATGAAGATTAAGTCCCAGGGCAATCAGGAATGGTTCCATCTTTGATAAGGTCCCAGGTTTACTTGTTTAATCTCCAGTAAAGCTCTTGGCTCATCTTATTGTTAAAGCCGCAAGAGCACAATCTTTCTGTAGCATTACAGTTGCTTTTTCTAGATCCCTCTGACCCACACATTTCCCTCCAGAGCTACTTTACTTACACTAATTAGTACATTTCTCTCCTTTAATACAGTAAAACTCCTATTCAGATCTCCATTCAATAACATACATTTGGAATCCACCTTGGACTTTTGGGAGAAACGCCACTTTTTACAGGAGAGTCCAGCCCTGATATCTATTGCGGGGCCACCTAGCTGCATTACCTCTGCAACTCAGAAAGAATTCATGAGTCAGACTACATGAGTTTGTGAGCTTCCCAAAGAAGGGCCTGTATTCTCCTCAATCTGTCTCCTATGTTATGTTAGCACTGTGAACCCTTGTTTTTGTTCCCCCAAATGAAAATGGCTTTATTATTTATGTCATTATAAAAATAATTCATGCTTAGTGTAAAACATTCAAACAATACAGATTAGTATACTGAAGGAAAACAGTTATCTTGAATTCCATCCCTTGGAGATTAATACAGTTCACAATCTTCCAGACCTTTTTATACATATAGATACAACTTTATGCAATTGGAATGCACTCTTTTGGCCAGATAATACATTGTTATCATTTCAGCAAGTACAGATATTGAAATAGATATTTATTTGCATTGGATTGAATTGCAATATGAACAGAAGCTAACGGCTGTTTGTAATTCTTAAACCTTATTTTTCAAGGCCCCCTCCCCTATTTCTTTCCTTTTCATTCCTCTCCTTCCTCTCTAACCAGGCCTCCCAGCAGCCCCTGAGGGGCAGCTTTGGCTGGGGCAGTTGCCAAGGAGAGGAAGAGAAGGAAGGAGGTGCAGGTGGTTAGGCAGCGGGAGGCGCTTTCCATGCTGTCACTTCCAGGAGAATTGGCCCTCTCTACTCCTGCCAGGTGGGAGTCGAAATGACGTCAATTTCCCTTTTTATACCATCTCCCTATTTTCTATACTCTCTCCACCCTTTGCCTCCTTCCTAGGCAGCAGAAGGGAGGTATTTGCAGAGAGGTATCTGCACAATAGTCAAGCTCCTCAGGCGATTCTGATTTAGGGGGTGCACAGCTCCTCTTTGAGACATGCTGCTGTGATCATTGCAGACCAGGTGCAGCTTATGGCTGAATAGGAATCACCTGGGGAGATGGTTAATAATACAAACTCCTGCACCTCATTCCCGGAGATTCTGATTTTGTAGAGCCGGATGTGGCCTAAGACTTTGGGTTTGTTTTATTTTATTTTTTTAAACAAGATCACTAAATGATCCTGAGGAGCAGCCAGGTTAGCCCATTCTCTACTTCCTGGATACTCAAAGTGTGGTTCATGGACCAGCAGCAGTATCATCATCATTGCCTATTAGAAATGCAGAATCTCAGGCCTCACTCTGGATGTACTGAATCAGAGCCTGTATTTTAGCAAGAGCACTGGAATAGTTGTATTGCATGTTACAGTTTGAGAAGCACTGCTCAACTCCAGTGACACAGAATGGGAAAATTCTTTGTGGAGTTAAACTGAAAACACTGTGACTTACTTGATTCCCACCTACTGATTGGCTGGTGGGATTTCACAAAAGGGACCTACAACTTTCAGCAGTGTTTTCCTAAAAGAGATGTAGTAAATAGTACAGATAATTCCAAGTTAAAGGAAATTGTCCACCATTTTGAACCTTGGCTTGTCTTTGATTTTACGTATGAAATTCTCATGAAAGAAGTCAAGGTTGCATGAATATTTTAGGTTAAAGATTAAAATTGGACCATATTCTTCTCTTAAATAAAAAAGCTCTGGCAAAAAATTTAAGTGGTCCTAGGTAATGTTTCTACCAACTTATGCAGTGCCAATATCCAGCCAATAACAACTGTATTTCAGGAGAACAAAAATAGCAATTCAACGTCATTTTTATTAGTAAACTCATTCCCTGCACCAGTTCCTGTGGAGACATCATTCAGGGAAAATTTTGGCCTTTGAAGTTCTTTATGAAAGCCTCTTGACTAGAATTGTGATTCACCTAAATTTGTCCCAGAAAACTCATCCTTAAGCATAAGCATGTTGAGCATTCAGGTTACTGTTTCATAAAGATACTATAAAGAAATACTTTCTTTTCTCCCACTAATAGAATATCATGGAATTATTTCTCCATTTAGTTTTGTTGCAGGATAAAACCTAAGTTGTTCATGATAAGCTGATCTTCAGGGCCCCATACATTCCACTTCCATGGTTTTCTCCTTCAAGGATACTTTTATTCATACAGTCCTTAGAGCCCATAACTTCTCTGTGCCTTCTTGCTTGTTTCAAAACTCACCCCCTGTATGATTTCCTAAACCTTTGTAACATTATATCCATTAGAGAGAGAAACCTATCTCTAGAGCCATAACTCAAAAGGGTGCCCCCTATCTGGGATAGGGTAGGCTGACTATGGCGCCAGTATGGTGGCTTTGTAATGCCCTCAACAAATTAGGCTCCTATCTTCCTGCTCTACCATTTGTAATGTATAGCTCTTGTACTTGGGTTTGCAATATGGCTGCTGTGCCTCCACTAATTGTGTTTATCTTTCATGAAGGAAGAATGGAAAAGGGAAAGAGCTATTGTTTTTATAGGTCTTCCCTTTTTAGCAAGCTATCTGGGTGGCCCCTCCCAATGATTTCTACTTATATCTCAGAAACCAGAGCTGGGTCACATGACCACCCCTAGATGAAATGGAATGTGGGCACATTGCTACCCCTGACCTCCAAATTGGAATTCTGTAACTAGAAAAGAAGGGGAAAATGGATATTAGGTAGGCACTTAGCAAGACCTGCCACTATCACTAAGTTATAAGTAACTCATAAGATATTTGCATTTTAAAGGGGAACAAAGCCTTAAGTCAAATAAATAAACCTTGGATAGGAGAATTTCAGGCCTTGGCTACTGTGTACTTAGTCTCTGTGTCTAGGGATGAGAAATTCTATCGCCTCTCAGCTCTCACTATATAGAATACATGCCTGCTCTGTCTGGGTTTAAGTTGGAGCCTGCTTAGATAAGAAACAACACACTCCCAATGTGAAGCTTAAATCCCCCTGGCTCAGCCCCAGCTGTGCTTTGGGAAGTGATGTTCCTAATCAGAATCTCTAAAACAGAAAGATCCTCCCAAATCCTTGCTTTTATTTTGGGAAAGTGTTAGAATAGTTATCTTGAATTATGTTTTCTATGGTCAGTTAATTGTTTTGATCTGGTTGAGATTCTAGTGCAAACCATACATGCTTCATTTAAAAAATGACAACGTGTATTTAATGTAAGGGCTTAATAAAATCAAAGTTTACTAACTTCAGTAATTACTAAGGATGCTCTGCTTCTACTCTCTGGACAGACCCTCGATCTGGCACTTATGCTCTCTTTAGGGGAGAAGACCCTAGAGGAGAGAAGGATGGATGCCTTCCTGGCCTCATGCTTAGTGTTGAGAGAATGGGAGGCAGACCTCTAGGGTGAGTGGGCTTGGATATGTGTAGAAAATAGTGATTTCAACTGAAGTAGGGTTGGTAATCCGGTCCTGAGACTGAGAGCAAGAGAACCAGATATCCCCTCCCCCTGCTTTTAGGGACACAGAAGGAGAAATGTGAAGAAAGAACACAGAAGTCTCAGTGCTAGGAAGGGTCAGAGGGGAAAAAGATGCTTTGTGTGACCAAGACAAAGTACCAGGTAGAAAAAGACACTAGAAAGGTCTAAGAAGGAGTGAGAAATTGCTGAGGCCAGAGCTTTAGACACAAAGCCCAGATCAGAGTTTGGGCCACAGACCTTGCTTTCTGTTCCCCAATAGCTTAGAGAGATCTGGGTGGCAGTCATGGCTTTTCCATGAGTTTGTGAGACTGTGGGATTGTGTGTCATTATAAGTGCGCTGAATATTTAAAATTTGGGGAAAGGTTTCTGTTACAGTTAGTATTGCTGCTTAACAAACAATCCTAAATTAGTGGTATAAATAACAACCACTATTTTATTATGCTCATAGCTTCTGGGGTTCAGGAATTCCAACAAGGCACAGTGGGGATGGCTTGTCTCTGATCCATGATGTGTGGGTCCTCAACTAGTTTGGGGTAACTTGAGTAGCTGGGGGCTAGAATCATCTGGAAGCTTCTTCCCTCATATATCTGGGGTTTGTGCTAGTGTGACTCAATGACTGGGTTCAGCAGGATTTTTGACCAACACATGGCTCTCCATGTGGCTTGGGCTTCTCACAGTATGATGGCTGAGTCCTGAGAGGGAAAGTCCCAAAAGGGAGCCTCTGAATGATACAAGTGATCCCAGAGAGCCAGGGCAAGCTGCATTTATGATCTAACCTCAGAAATAATCACACAGCATCATTTTCATCTTTCTCTTGTGGTCAAAGCAGTTACAAGTCTGTCTAGACTCAAGGCAAGGAGTTTTAGAGCAGCCCCCTCTTGATGGAAGGAGCGTAAAAGAATTTAAGGCCTTTAAACAAACAAACAAACAAAACAAACAAAGAAACACTCACTCCTTGAACTTGCAGTCGGAATCTTGGCTGTACATTTTCTAGCTATGTGACCTTGAGCAAAAGACTAAACTTCTCTGACCTCTAATATTCTCATCTACCAAACAGTAGGTTTGGGTGAGGGCTAAACGAGATAAACTTATATTGAAGCACCTAGCACATTGCCTAGAACATGATGTGTTCAATATTGCTTGAGCGTAAATCTGAAGAATGCTTGGGGGAATACCAAGTCTAAAGTAAGGGTTATTTTCTCAGGTGTAGAATCAGGGATTAAATTGAAAGATGTATTGTGCTTTTAACAAATACACACCTATTAAATACCTACTATGTGCCAGACATTTCCTCCTAGCCAGGAACGTCCCTTATTCAAGAGTTAGACTTGCATCTAAAAATACCAGACATGATATTTTAGGTGGTTATGGACACAAACATTTTCTAAGCCTCTTCTTCCTCCAACCATAAATACTGTCCAGAAGTGAACTTTTGAAGATTTCTTTGTGCATTCTTGAGTTCTTCATCTCTCTGCACCTTTTGCAGGTATTTTATTTTTTCCATTTTTGCATCTATTAAGCTTCTTGCATCCTTAAAATATGGGATTGACTTAGTTAAAATTTTCTGGAAAAATGATGAACACTCTGTGCTCAGATGAGGAGGCACTCAGGAGAGTATGATATGACAGAAAACACCTCATGGTGTAATATCACACATACCTTGCCCCTTGAGGAACAGCAATCATGGGTAATACCTTTACCTATATACTGAAGATTACCAGGAGGAAGAGGCGGTGTGGATGAGGGAGAATTCTCACAATTCAACAAGTGACATTGCTGATGAAAAAGTGGATTGAGAACTGCAAGTTAACTTTCTGTCCATGGAACGACTGTGTTCTTTTCAGTTATGGGTTCTGTGTGGCATATTGTGGATCACATCCTTCTAGCAAAGTTCATTTTACATAAGGAAAACAAAAAGTTAGTAATAGAATATGTAGAAATAGTTTGACCTTGAGATACTAAAGCTGTTCTTAAAACCAAATGTAGCTGATGCTTTTGTGACCCCAAACCCATTCCCTCTGCCTTTCTGTGATTTCAGCAGTAGCTGTGGTGGCCATTTCCTGTGCACGTTGAAGGATTATCTCAAGTTACTGTTACATCTTTCTCAGTCCACACATATGGCAACCTGAGAGTATGGCACAGAGTGGGGCATGGAAGTTAACACCTCTGGATGTTACTCTGAAACAAAGAGCTACAGGAGTGGACCCATAAATGCTTCCTGTCTGATGGAGGAATAATTCCAAGGCACATTCTACACTGTTTCCCAGTGGGGCTCAGGCAGGAGTCAATTCCAGGTGCCTACAGCAATAATCATCTCAGTAACATACCCTTCATTAGCTTCCTTCCTTCTCTGCCTTAATCTCCCTGCTCCTTCATTCCTGATCCCTGGGATCACCTCCCAAGTGAGTCCACATCTTTTTTTTTTTTAGGTTCTGCTTTGAGGGAACCCCAAATTAAAACACCAAGTGTCCTGGCTGAGTTAAACCCGAAATTCAGAAATGCTCCAGGGAAGGAGTCTCCTCATTCCAACCCTAGTATCTATTGCCTTGCACTGATTGTCATGGGAGCTGAGGACTCATCTGAACAAAGAATCAAATGGTGTCCTCAAGGTAGGATGGTCTTACAACAATGCCACCTGATGGGCTGGGATAGGGAATAGGGCTTCTTTTTTTTTTTTATAAAGATTTTATTTGTTTATTTGACAGAGAGACAGCAAGAGAGGGAACACAAGCAGGGGGAGTGGGAGAGGGAGAAGCAGGCTTCCCGCAGAGCAGGGAGCCCGATGTGGGGCTCGATCCCAGGACCCTGGGATCATGACCTGAGCTGAAGGCAGACACTTAACGACTGAGCCACCCAGGCACCCCAGGGGAATAGGGTTTCTGAGAGAAAATTTACCTTAAAAGAAGAAGGAGTCTGCCGTAATTCATTTATTTATTCAGCAGATATTTATTGAGAGTCTTCTATGTTACAAGTACAGTTCTATATGCTAGGGATACATCAATGAATAAAAGGAACAGAAATATTTGCACCCATAAGTTTATACTCTAGTGGGAGAAGATAGACAATAAACAATTAAAATAATAAAAAGTAAATTTTAGATTATTTAGAAGACATTAAGTGCAAGGGTAGAATAAATAAGAGAGTGAAGCAGTACAAGCAAACAGGGTGATGGTGTTAACATATGGGTGGGGTGGTATCTTGGTCTGCTTGGGTTGCCATAACAAAATACCACAGACTGGGTGGCTTGAACAACAGATATTTATTTTCTTACAGTTATGGAAGCCAAAAGTCCATGATCAAGGTGCTGGAACATTTGGTTTTTAGTGAGAACTCTTTTCCTGTTGCAGAAATGGCTATCTTTTTGCTGTGTCCTCATATGACCTTTCCTCTTTGCACATGGGTGGTGACAGAGAGAGAGAGAGAGCAAGAGCACATGAGTGAGCTCTGCTGTCTCTTCCTCTTCTTATAAGGAACACCAGGCTATCACATTAAAGCCCCACCCTTATGACCTCATTTAACCTTTATTATTTTCTTATAGTCCCTATCTGCAAAGGCTTCAATGTATGAATTTAGGGGCTCATAATTCAGTCCATAACAGGTAGTTTGGGTATACACCTTTTACAAGGTGACATGTCAGCAAAAATGTGAAGGAAGTGAGCAAGTTATCCATGTGGATATCTGAGGGAGGACAATTCCAGGGGGAAGGAGCAGCTGCTGCAAAAGTCCTGACAGGACCTGCCTGCCCTGACAGGAGCGTTGAAGAAATAGGGAGGACGTCAGTGTGAGTGAAGTGGGGATTGTCAAGGGAGTTGTAGGAAATGAGATTAAAGAGAAAAGGTGGGTCAGGTTGTGTCTGGCCTTCTGTACCAACACTGCCTTCTACAACGGGAGACATGGAAAACTGGGCTCAACAACATCTAAAGTTTGGGTGAGGAGGAGTGATTTTAGGTATAGATGGCACGGTAGCCCTTACTTGACAATGTCCTGATCAAAGTACCTTTGTGGTCTTTTGTTGAACGAATGAATAAAGTCTATGCTACAAAGAGGAGAGGACTGTGATTATTGGCCAAAACAAAAACAAAACCAGTCATTAAACTGTTCAATTTGTTGTGGCTCAAGTAACCTGTCTATGAGTGCCATGTAACAGAGCACAAATCATAGGGAGAGAAGTCTTTTTTTTTGCTTCACCTCAGGGAAGACTGGAAGTGTCAGAGGGGACTACAGCCAATGCTGAGACCGCTCAGCTGAGGGGAGGCCCCGGGTTGGTAGAGGACCAGCCCAGTAAATGCAGGGATCTTGTTGCGTAAAGAATCAGCCCAGGGGAGAAAAATGAGTAGAGAAACAGACTGCTGTGTTTATAGGCATTGGAATATATGAGAAAAACAGCATCTCAAGTTTGTGCTGAAAGAAGAAATAATTTAACAAATGATGCTAAGACACTTGGTTATTGATGTGGAAAAATTCATTTGGAGCTCTATTTAAATCTAGATAGATTAAATATTTGAATATTTGAAGTAAAAAATATTGTTGGAGAAATTGTAGGTACATGACTTAGGCTAGGAAGGACTTTCTAAGCATCACCTCAGGAGAAATAAGAAGGAAAAAGACTGAAAAATTTGACCATAAAGGGGTTTAGAAGTTCTCTATGGCAAATGCACTGTAAAGACATCTGTAAAATTGGAAAAATATATTTGTAACAGCCATGATGGAGAAAAGATTAATATCCTTAGCATTTAAAGAGCTTTCTTATAAATAAGAAAAATAAAATCTAATAAAAATGGATTAAGGTTGTGAATAGTAAACTTACTAATGAAGAGACAGATGAAACATTAAAACATGTGAAATAAATAAATGCAAATTAAAATAATAATGAGATATCCTTTCTCAGAATTGCAAGGATAAAAAGATTGCAGACACATGGTCGTGGCTGAGATGTCAGAAAACAGGCACTTTTTCACGTACTAAAGGTTGTTACTGATAGAATTATCCTGCTGAGAAATTTGGCAAATATGTATCATATCCATGTATGTATTATTTAGCTCAAAAATGCCACTTCTAATCATTACCCCAAGGCAATGATTCAATATACATGTAAAGATGGGGAGACAAGAATGTTATTTTTATACTGTTTATGCAGAATAAAAACGGAATGATCTAAATGTCTAGCAATAAAATGACACATAAATTAAGGTGTCCTAAAATGGGATACTATGCAGCAATTAAGAATATGATAGCACTGAATATTAATATGAAAAATTTTCTTTATGAGTAGAAGATACAGCTCACAAATCTCCAAGTACTCTGCAGTACAATCCCATGTGTTTGCATGTATATATTTGCATAGAAAAAGTGATAAAATGATAACAGTATTCTTTCTGAGTGATGTTACTGTGTGTGATTTTTTAGAAGACTTTATTTCAGAGGGAGGGAGAGAGAGAGAGAGAGAGCGAGCACACAGGAGCAGGGGGAGGAGCAGAGGGAGAAGCAGACTCCCCACTGAGCAGGGAGCCAGACATGGGGCTCAATACCAGGACCCAGAGATCATGACCTGAGCTGAAGGCAGATGCTTAACCAACTGAGCCACCCAGGAACCCCTTAAAAAGTTTTCTTTTTGTTTATCTGTATTACCTATTTAGTTTACAATGAAGTTGTGTAACTTGAATAATAAAGGAATATTTTCAAAAATTAAAGTTTAAGTTATATGTTTAAATTACTAAGTTCTTATATATCTAATATTGAAATGTTTGTGGTATTTCTCAAGTTGAGGTTTTCTCAAGTCCAGCTGATTTGATTTTTAAAATTGACGTAAATATTGTATCAAGAAAGTCTTGTGTTTTACATAGACTTAGTATTTCCTCTGGCTGTCAGTTTTGCCTCTATCTCATTCTTATGACCAATATATTTATCTCTCTGACATTTGACATTTTAATAATATTGGAAGGAACAAGATGAGCAATTAGAACAGAGACCAGGATTATACTTCCTCAGAGGCTGACTGAAGTAGAAAAAGTCATCTGTGGGAACATGAGCTCTTCTTTTGTAATAACTTTCTTGAGATGTAACTCACATACCATGTAATTCACCCATTTAAAGCAAAAAATTCAAGATATCTTAGTATAGCCAGAGAATTATGCAACCATCACCATAATCAGTTTTAGAACATTTTAATCCCTTTAAATACAAACCCCATACTCTTAGCAGTCAACTTCCATTTCCCCCAATTCTTCCACCTCTATGCAAACACTCTATAGATTTGCCTATTCTGGAAATATCATACAAATGGAACCATACAATATGTGGTCCTTTGTGGCTGGCTTCTTTCATTTATCATAATGTTTTCAAGGCTCATCCCTGTTGTAGGATGTATCAGTGCTACAGTCCCTTTTATTGCTGAATATTATTATTCATTTTATTCCTTATTATATTAATATTATTACTGATGAATAATATTACACTGAATAGATATACCACAATTTATCTATCCATTCACTGGTTCATGGACATTTGTATTGTTTGTACTTTTGGCTTTTATGAATAAAGTTGCTATGAAAATTTGTCTATAAGTTTTTGTGAGGAATGTAGGTAGTATTTTGTTTACTAATTCAATCTCTTTTCTTGTTATATGTCTGTTCAGATTTTCTTTCCTGAGTCTTTATAGGAGTTTGTCTATTTTATTTATCTAATTTCTGGGAACATGGGCTTCTGGAAAATATCTGGAGTATAAAGGGGAGGGCAGGAGAATAGTGGAAGATTGTGTAGCAGCCCTGAGATCCCTCTTGTAATTCCTGAAGTCCTTAATAAAGTGACTGAACTCACAAAATCTTGAGTGTGACCTGATTTTTTGGGGAATAGGAATAACAACAATAACTAAAAGCAGAAATAAAAGCAACAACAAAACAGGGATCAAAGTAATTTTAGATTGACCTGAATTAATTAGCAAGAATGCCTTTGCCATATATTTGGGATTCAAGCAGCTGGTTCTGTTAGCTCAGTTGTTCCAAAATTTGTACTTAACAGTGGTCTGTATGAACCGAAGTTGGGATGCCAGAAATACCTTGGCATGATGTGAAGTAAGGAATTCAAAGGCTTAGAGAAATAAGAATGTTGGAGTGGATTTATCATGTGTGACTGGCTTACCCAACTCAAACTATGTCCCCTGAGGCTAGCTAGGAAATATTCTGTTCACCATGGCAATAAAAAATAAATTGGTGAAGGTGAAAACAGCATCCTTGAAAAGCACTGTATCGCTTTTCTATAGGTTCTCTATAGGCAGGGGACAAAGACAGGAAATGCAACCATTGAAATGGAGGTTGAGGCAGAGTAATGAGTGTTAATAACACTTTGTTGCCAGATGCCCATTGGGTGTGGTTACCATAATAGGCAACAAACCCAATGCTTGTCAGAATGGCTTAACCCGCAGATCTTTGGTGGAGGCTAATTGATTATGGTGTTTCTGGGACTGAAATAAATGACAGTTCACTGAAATTGTTCCTGATCTGTATAATCTAGAACCTTTTTTGTCTGGTGAACAGAGACTGAGTCATAATGTTAGAGAGTATGGGATCCTCTTTCAATTCCTAGCCTTTAAACAATCCATACATCTAGAGCTCCTTTAATACTGCAGTTGGAATTATCCATTTGAAATCGAGCCTGAGCTCTGATTGGTGGATGAAGATATTTAAGAGAAAACATTCTCTTCATCTAGTGCTGGAAACTCCAGCATAAGAATAGGAAGTAAAAAGGAATTTGTGGACCAAGGGTACTGCAGGGTCATTAAGACATGCCAATCCCACTGGATTATAGGCAGTTTATAAGAGTCTGCCAGTGAGGGTGTTGAATCTGCTCAGATGGGTGAAACTTGTTTCTAAGATAGCTCCTGCTTATAATGACCATCGCTTAGTATATCTGCAGTTTTCCCTGGGTGTTCTGATTTACCTAACACAATCTGTAAACTAATGGTGGAGACAGTTTTAAGTTGGTTGGTCTTTGGACACTTATCTGTTATAACCTTATGACTTCAAGACCCTTTCAATTAGCCCACCTCAACATTTGACAGTGATTCATACATAGTAGGTGATCAATAACTGCTTGTTAGTTTATTATCTAAGACAGGACCATGTTTTAATATTCTTAGACAATGAAGAACTTGTCCCAGTTTCAAAGTAATATATATTTTTTCTTATTACAAAAAGAACACATTCTTATTGTTGAGAATTTGGGAAATAAGAGGAAAAGTAAAGAAAAAAATAATAATAGTTTTGGTATATACTTCCTTTTAGTCTCTGTTATTTGCTTCCCCCAAACACAAAACCAGATTGATCACACTATTTAGGTCGATTTCCATGATTTCTGACAACAGGGATCAGGTTCCATGAAATAATAGTTTATTACGTGGATATACTTTAATTTTTTAAATATATCATTCTATTGTTTAATAGACATTTGTCCTGATTTTTAAAAAATTATAGATAAAAAACATCTTTAGGTATAAATCTTGTTCATATTTTTAATCTTTTCTGAAGGATAAAACTCTATAAGTAGAATTACCTGATCAAAGAAAAAATATATGTATATTCCAATTTATGCTCCTAACATTATATTTTGCTAACTGTTCCTCATTAGTAATTTGTGTCTTCTTTTTACTTTTAATTCTTTGCTAATTTGGTAGATAAAAATGGATACTTGTTTTATCAGTAAACTACTCCAAAGCATAGTAAGTTAAAACAACAATTTATTATGTCTTATGATTCTGTGGGCTGGCAATCCAGGGCTATGTGGTTCTTCTCCTGGTCTTAGATCATTTATGCATCTGCAGTTCTGTGACAGCTCAACCGGGGCTGAAGAGACTAAGATGGCTTCACTTAAATGTCTGGAAGTTATTTCTAGCTGTTGGCTAAATCACCTTTTTTCTTCCCATCATGGTTTCTAATCCTGAAATACATGTTAAACTGAGCTTCTTCACAGTCTCAGGGCTCCAAATCAATGGCAAGATAGAGAAACAAGGCACCATAAGGCCTAAGCTCCAGAACTAGCACATAGTAATTTCTATCAGATTCTTTTGGTCTAAGCAAGCCACAAGGCCATCCCAGCTTCAAGGGATAGAGACATAGATTTCATTTCTTCGTGAAAAGAGTATCAAAGCCATATTGCAAAGGGGCATGGAGCCAGAGAGGTGTGATTCACTGGGGGCCATTATTATTACTCTCTATCATACTCGTTATTCAATTTGATTATTTTCAATTGTGAATGAGGTTATTTTTCTAGCCATTTGCATTGATTCTTTTTTAGATTGTCCTTTGCACATTTTTATATCATGTCTTAGAGTTATCTTAGCAATTTTAAGAACTTATATCTTACGGATAGTAGTTTTAGTCTATCATATTTGTGGCAAATATTTTTCTCAATTTGTTGATTTATTTTTCATGTTGTGTATCTTTTTCTTTGTCATTTTAAAAATTATGTTTAAACTTAGGAAACCTCTCTTTACTCGAAAATCAAATGCCTATTCTTCTAGCTTTTATGTGGTTTGATGATTTATGTTTAACTTTTTAATCTACTAAAGTTTATTTTGGCCCATGATATGGTAATAGTTTAATAAGATTTTCTTATATAGCTGTCAGTTTCAACTCTACACTTCTTATGGAAAAATCCATCCTTTCCCAACTGATTTGTAATACCTACTCAATCATGTGGTAAATATTTATGCATTCTAGAGTTTTGTTCTTGTATTATTGCTTCCTCTATAAACCTTTTACTGGTCTCATTATTTCAATTATTTGAGATTTATAAATAGCTTTAATATCTAGGCGAGCAAGCCTACTATAATTTCTCTTCAAAATTTTTCTTGATTAATTTTTGCCTATTTATAATTCCAGATGAACTTTAGAAATATGTTGTCAAATTAAAATCAATCCTCATGAGATTATGATCAGACGGTCTTACCCTTCACTTAGGAAGAATGGACATCTTTACAAGCTTAAGTCTGCCCAACCAGGAATATGATATTCAAATCTTCTTTTATTGCTTTTAATAAAATAAGTTTTTATATATATATAGGATCCAAACATTTATTATAAGTTACTTCTAAAAGACTGTTATTTTTAAAAGACTTTGTTATTGTGTTTTCATTACATTTCTAGCTGCTTATTACCTAAACTATTGATTTCTTGATAATTACCCTGCATCCAGCCACTTCTTAAAATGTGCTTATTAATTCTAATAGTTTTCCTATTGATTCTCTTGCCTTAACTAGGTGTGCAATCTTAACATCTGAAAATGATAAAAATTCTTTCTTCTGCCTGCCAATAATTGTACCTCTTTTTTTGGTTTAATGTCTTATTGTATTGGCCAGAAATTCCAGAACAATATTAGATAGGACTTGCCTGGTTTTACAAGCAATAGCAAAGAGGTTCTGTAACCAGAAACTCATTCCAATGTTTCAAATTTTATGCTGTAATATGTAATATGTATGTAATAGGTAATACGCTGTTTTGCCTTTCCCAAGGCCAATACTGTTATGTCATTTTGCTAACTTTATTTTATTATTCCTCTGAGTATATGGTGAAAAATATTCACAAGTTTTCTGTGAAAAAGCCCTTCAGCCACATGAAAAGAATTATTAAATATTTCCTCATTTATCTCTTCTTTCTTTTTCCTTTCACTTCTCTATTTCTTGTTTATCAAAACTTCTCGTAGTTGTGATTTTCCCTGGATCATTTCCAAATTTTCCATGTGTTTGTTTAACTATGGAATGTGGATATGGACCCCAACTTTTGGGAAGAGGTTGAATCTTGTGAGTAATTGGAAGGATTGGTTCACATTTCTTACTAGTTATAATTTCAGTATTTTGCTTTCTAGTGTGCAGTGCTCAGCCTTTTATTTGTTATGGAAATTAGGTCTTTATCTGACAAAATCCACATGTGGTTCAACTGTCATTTACTTCCCAGTAGCAGACTCATTACCAAAAAGGCCTCCCTAGATCTGCTGTCCCTCTTTTACCCCACTTCTCTATTACCCTTCGCAATAAAACTTCCCAAAAGGTTAGTTTTTACTCTGTCTCCACCTTTTCAGCTCATAAGTTCTCTTTAACCCATTTAAGTCTGGGTTAAATCTTTAAAATCCCCATCATGCTACTGAAACTGTTCTTATCAAGGACCCCATCACCTTCACACTGCTGAACCCAGTGGTCAATTCTCAGCCCTCATCCTACTCATGCTACCCACTGTTTCAGCGGCATTGGAAACTGGTCATTCTTTCCTTCTCAATTGCTTCAAGGGTGCCACACACTCTTCTAGATTTTGTCCTACTCCCTGCCAGTCCCTCTCAGTTTCTTTTTTTTAAGGTTTTATTTACTTACTTGAGAGAGAAAGAGAGAGCGGAAGAGAGAGAGCACAGGTGGGAGGTGGGCAGAGGAAGAGGGACAAGCAGACTTCCCGCAGAGCAGGGAGCCCAACACGGGGCTTGATCCCAGGACCCTGGGATCATGACCTGAGCCGAAGGCAGACGCTTAACCTACTGAGCCACCGAGGTGCCCCCCTCTCAGTTTCATTTGTTGTTCTCCTCCACTTCCTGACTTAAAAAAAATCATGGTAAAATATATGCAACATAAAGTTTACCAGTGTAACCATTTTAAAGTGTACAATTCAGTGACATTAAATATGTTCACAGTGTTGTGCAACATTTTTTATCATCCCAAACAGAAATTTTGTACTCATTAAGTAGTAACTCCTCATTCCCGCTTCCCCCTAGCCCCTGGTACCCTCTATTCTACTTTCTGTCTGTATGAATTCGCCTATTCTAGGTACCTCATATAAGTGGAATCATAAAATATTTGTCCTTTTGTGTCTGGCTTCTTTCATTTAAGCATAATGTCTTCAAGCTTCATCCATGTTGTAGCATGTATCAAGAATTTCATTCCTTTTTACGGTCAAATAATATTTCACCACTATATATTTTGTTTATCCATTCATCACATTTTGTTTATTCGTTCATCTGTTGATGGACATTTGCATTTGAGTTGTTCTTACCTTTGGGCTATTATGAATGACACTGTTATGAATATTGGTGTACAAATATCTTTTTGAGTCTCTGCTTTCAATTTGTTTGGGTATATGCCTAGGAGTCGAATTGTTGGATCATACAGTAACATGCTGTGTAACTTTTTGAGGAACTGCCGAATGGTTTTCCACAGTGGCTGCACCATTTTACATTTCATTCCCAACAGCAATGCATGAGGGTTTCATTTTCTCCACATCTTTGCCAACACTTGTTATTTTCCCTTTTTTAAAATATAGCCATCCTAATAGGTGTAAAGTGGTATCTCATTGTAGTTTTGATTTGTACTTTCCTAATGACAAATGACGTTGAGCATTTTTCATGTACTTATTGGTTATTTTTATATTTTCTTTGGAGAAATGTCTATTCAAGTCCTTTGCCCATTTTTGAAAATTGGGTTGTTTGTTTTTTGGTTATTGAGTTGTAGGAGTTCTTTTTTTTCTCTGGATATTAATCTCTTATCAGATATATGATTTGTAAGTATTTTTTCCATTTTGTGGGTTGTCTTTTCACTCTCTTGATAGTGTCCTTCAATGCACAAAAGTTTTTAATTTGATTAAATCCAATTTTATCTTTTGTTGCTCGTGCTTTTGGTGTCTTATTCAAGAAATCATTGCCAGATCCAATGCCATAAAGATTTTCTCCTATGTTTTCTTCTGTTTTACAATTCTACCTCTTAAGTTTAGGTCTTTTATCTATTTTGAGTTAATTTTTGTATATGATATAAGGTGTAAGCATCCTACTTCATTCTTTTACATGTGGACATCCAGTTTTACCAGCACCTTTTTGATTTTTTAAATATTATAGCATGCTTCAGCACATTATTTGATCCACTGCTCCTCTATGTCCTTGATATCTAGATGACTTCCCTTGGTGATCTCATTCACTCTTATGGCTTTAAAAGCATCTATATACCGGTGTTTCCTGGATTACATCCCCAGCCTAGATCTCTTCTCTTGAACTCCAGATTCATACATCTAAGTTGTTATATATATTATCCCCTACAACTCTAGACTCATATACAAATTCTACACTTCCAGTTTGGCATTGTAACTCTTAATGTGTTCACTTTCTTACATCATACACAAAAATAAACTCAAAGTGGATTAAAGACCAAAATGTAAGACCTGAAACCATAATGTTCTTAAAAGAAAACATAGGCAGTAAACTTGGACATTGGCTTAGCAATATTTTTCTTGATATGTGTCTCCCCAGGCAAGGGAGACAAGGGCAAAAATAAATAGCTAGCACTACATCAAACTAAAAAACTTTTGCACAGCAAAGGAAACCATAAGCAAAACAAAAGGCAGCCTGCTGAATGGGAGAAGATTTTTGCAAGTGATATATCCAATAAGGGGTTAATATCCGATCTATATCAAGAACTCATACAACTGAACACTAAAAAACCCCAGATAATCTGATTACAAAATTGGCAGATGACTTGAATAGAAATTTTTCCAAAGAAGACATCCAGATGGCCAACAGACACACAAAAAGATGCTCAACATCACTCAACACCAGGGAAATGCAAATCAAAACCACAATGAGATATCACCTCACACCAGTCAGAATGGCTAGTATCAAAAAGATAAGAACTAACAAGTGTTGGTGAGGATGTGGAGGAAAGGGAACCATTGTGCACTGTTGGTGGAAATATAAATTGGTGTGGCCATGATGGAAAATAGTATGGAGGTTCCTCAAGAAATTAAAAATGTAAATATCATATGACCCAGCAATTCCACTTCTGGGTATTTATAAAAAAAATAAATAAAAACACTAATTCAAAAAAATATATGCACCTCTATGTTTATTGCAGCATTATTTACAATAGCAAAGATATAGAAGCAACCTGAGTGTCCCTCAATAGATGAATGGATAAAGATGTGATACACATACACAGTGGAATATTACTCAGCCATAAAAAATGAAATCTTGCCATTTTTGGCAACAAGGGTGGACCTAGAAGATAATATGCTAAGTGAAGTAGGTCAGAGAAAGACAAATACCATATGATTTCACTTATATGTGGAATAAGACAAAACAAAACAAGACAAATGAACAAACAACAAAAACCAGAAGCCGACTCATAGATACAGAGAACAAACTGGTGGCTGCCAGATGGGAGAGATGTGGAGTGATAGGTGAAATAGGTAAAGGGGATTAAGAGGTACAAACTTGCAGTTATAAAATAAATAAGTCATGGAGATGAACAGTACAGCAAGTGGAATATAGTCAATAAGATTGTAATAACTTTGTATGGTGACAGATGGTAACTACACTATTGTAGTGAGCACTGTGTAATGTATAGAACTATCAAATCACTATGTTGTACACCTGAAACTAATATGTCAACTATACTTAAATTTTAAAAAGCCTGTTAACATGTCCAAAAATTAACTTATGACCCTCCTTCTGTGCCCAAATATGCCTCTCCCCTAGTCTTTCTTAAGACTACCATAATTCCCCCCAGTAGCCTGGGCCAAAAACTAAGATGCAGTCCTTACTTCCTTCTTTCTCTCACATCCCATATCAGCAAATCCTCTGGGCTCCACTTTCCAAACATAATCTAAATCCAACTACCTCTCACTCCTCTGCTGTGATCTCCCTAGTTCAAGCCCTCCTCTTCTCTTGCCAGGATTCTGCAGGAACCTCATAATGATATTCCTGCATTCACTCTTACAATCCTATAGCTCATCTTTTACTAATTAGCCAAAATGACTTTTTTTTTTTTAAAGATTTTATTTATTTATTTGACAGAGACAGAGACAGCGAGAGCAGGAACACAAGCAGGGGGAGTGGGAGAGGGAGAAGCAGGCTTCCTGCTGAGCCGGGAGCCTGATGTGGGACTCGATCCCAGGACCCTGGGATCATGACCTGAGCCGAAGGCAGTCACTTAACCAACTGAGCCACCCAGGCGCCCCAAAATGACTTTTTAAAACTGTAAATCTGATCACATTATTTCCTTGCTCAAAACTTCAATGGCTTGCTATCATAATCAGAACAGAAAACAAATTCTTACTGTGGCCCAAGGGCCTTGGTTCCAGTTACTATTGCTGTATAGTAAATCACTTCAAAACTTAGTGACTTAAAACACAACTGTTTTATACTTTAGAAACTCGGGGCAGGTGTTGACTGGTTGGTTCTTCTGCCTGATGATGGAGTCAACTGAAGTCACTCAGAGGACTCAGTCAGTGGATAGGCTGATCTGGACAGTCTAAGTTTCATTCACATGTCTGTCTGGCTCCTTGGTGGGATGAATGGAAATCTAGGTTTAGCTGGAACTCTTGACTGGAGTGCTTAAATGTGACCTCTCCAGCATGACAGTCTCAGCATAGTTGAAGCAAGTATCCAGGAAACCAAGTGAAACCTGCATGGTCATTTTAAGACCCTGCCTTGGAAAGTGTTTAGTGTCACAATTCTCTATTGGTTGAAGCAGTTCAAAGCCCACCAGCTCCAAAAGGAGGTAACTTAGAGCCCACTTCTTAAAGAGAGGAGTGTCAAAGAATTCGTGGCTATTAAAAAAAAAAAAAACTGCCATGGGGCGCCTGGGTGGCTCAGATGGTTAAGCGTCTGCCTTCGGCTCAGGTCATGATCCCAGAGTCCTGGGATCGAGTCCCGCATCGGGCTCTCTGCTCCTTGGGAGCCTGCTTCTCCCTCTGCCTCTCTCTCTCTCTGTCTCTCATGAATAAATAAATAAAATCTTTAAAAAAAAAAAAAAAACTGCCATAGCCTGACATAGCCTAGCTCCTATGATATTTATCACCTCATCTCCAGCTTCTCTCTGCCTTGTTCACTCTGTTTGAGTCACACTGAAATGCTCCAAACTTTCTTGTGCCTTAGAGCCTTTGCTCTGGCAATTTTCTCTGCTTTGAATGTCTTCCTTCAGATCCTTGCATACCTTACTCCTTCATTTCATTCAGGTCTCTGCTCAAATGTTCCTTCTGTTAGAGCCTTCCCTGACCACTCTATCTGAAATAGTACCCTCCCCTCAATGACTCCATCTCCTTACCCTCTGTTATTTTCTTTACAGACACACTCAACCCTGTATCACATTTATTTATTTTTTAGCTGTGTATCAGTGTCTCATTCATCAGCATATGGGTTTTTTTTTAAAGATTTTATTTATTTATTTGACAGAGAGAGAGACAGCGAGAGAGGGAACACAAGCAAGGGGAATGGGAGAGGGAGAAGCGGGCTTCCCCCTGAGCAGAGAGCCCGATGTGGGGCTCCATCCCAGGACCCTGGGATCATGACCTGAGCCGAAGGCAGACGCTTAACCTACTAGGCCACCTAGGCGCCCCTATCAGCATATAGGTTTTATGAGGACAAGGACTTGGACTGATATGTTCAGTTGTGTCTCTAGCACCCTGAATAGAAACCGACACAAAGTTGCTCCATCATTCCTGTTAAATGAGTGATTGAATTCACTTGCATGTTTTCCATTCCCATTTCTAATCCTTCTTTTTCATTTCACTCTGAAGAGAAAATGCATTTCTAGTCTCTTGTCTTTGGGGGTAGTTTTCTACCAATGGTGACTCTTTATCAACTGGCAGTCATTTGATTTTGAAAGACTTTTGATGCAATCATTAAACTTTTGGACAAATACTAGATTTGAGCAGTGGAGTTTATTTCTCTGGTCTTTGATTTGTTTTTGTTTTTTTTTTTTTTTGTGCTCTCTGTGTGTGTGTGTTTGAGCTTATTAAGCCCAGGCTAGGTAATAGCTTCTTGTTTTCTATGTGCCAAAGTAAAAACCTGAAAATGACTCTTACATTTTTCACTAGAAATATATTTACAAAAATGAAACCTTACAGAAATTGCTTACATAAGACTGCGTTAGTTAGTTAAGTTGCCTCAGGCCCTGTTATAGCATATGCTTTCTCTTACCTGAAGAATACTAGGAAAGAATGTGTACATTTACATCCTACTTCATTCCAGAAAAGGATTTGAAGCAGACTATATTCATAATTGGAGAAAATTAGTAAATTGTGGCAAGGCAAAAATAAGGATCCAAAAAGTGAAGAAATATTCCCTCACCCCCAGATATGCCAGTTATTACATTAAAATGTGAAAAAAGAGAAGTTTGCAATAGGAATCTTTTTTTTTTTTGGAATTGTGAAAGTTACATTTGGGTGTTTTAATCATGGAGAAAGACAATGATAGAAATGCATCTATTTATGCTCTTATAGATTAAGCCATGATTGGAATAGACTGATTTAAAAAATGCTTGAGAAATATTGGGCCTTTCAATGGAGTTTTAGGTATTTTTATTTACTTATTTTATATAGATCAATTGGTAATATTTTTATTATCCTTCTGAGAATTAGCATTCTAAATATGCTGAATATTACCTCTGGATCCAGTATTATTTTAATGCTCTGTACCAACATTTGAAAGTCTGTTGTACGAATCTTTTTTTTTAATGTTTACATTTTTTTTAATATTATGTTAATCAAAAAATATGGAACGCTTCACGAATTTGCATGTCATCCTTGCGCAGGGGCCATGCTAATCTCTGTATTGTTCCAATTTTAGTATATGTGCTGCCGAAGCGAGCACTGTTGTACGAATCTTTATTCAGTGCTGGCTTTGCACCAATTTTTTGCTATTGCTCTATATATGGATTGAAGCAACACAGAAATCAAAAGAAAATTCAATGAACAAAGCATAACATCAGTAGTGTTTGCAGTGCATTCAGCTCAACCATCATTTGGTGAATACTTACTGCATGAGTCATGAACTTAAGGGCATCTATAGACCAAGCAGATAAATTAGTGAAGCAGGGCAGATGTATGGAAAATCAATTGCCAGAAATATAATAAAGATTTCTTTGTTTTTACTGAAACACAGTGTGAAGAGATAACATAATAAACACAGATATACTGATGGAGATCATATTTTACCATATACATGGGGAAATGCAAATTGAAAATAGACACAGTAAATTATTAATTATTTTCTTTCATGTTTCATACTTTCTTGATTCAAAACTGGAAAACAGATACTTCTGAGAAAACATAAAGTGTCAGGTTATATTTCATATTGTGAGGTACAGGGTAGAATTCATCCTTGAGTCTTCTATCTGATCTTGATATTCAGTTGTATTCAGTTTCAAAACAGAAAGAAGCTCTTCATAAATTGATAGTTCATTTTGAACATGGAAAGGATCATTGCACAGTGTTTTTATATTTAGGATAAATAATACAATTATTTCACTTTTAGTATTATATTGCACTGTAGTTCAATAACTTCTATTTGGAGCTCCCAATTCACACTATCAGTGATAGATGAGGAAGATGAACTGAACAATGCTAGTTTATTCTCCAATACTTGGAATTTGGGATTCAATTTCATATTCTTGGAAATGTAAAACTGGCTGTGGCTTTCACATTTTTCAATAAAGGAAAGTAGGTGAGATTACTTTCTGACAAATGAAATTCCTAAAGATCCACTTTTTTTGTGATTAAGGAATAAAAAATTGCTCTTTGCTAATGTCCTTGATGAGAAATAGTCAAAATATTTATAGGGGTCATAATGTCAAGTCTTTGATTAAATTTTTGCTGCTAAGTTGAGATGGGCATTTTTTCTTGGGTAACATGAATCAGAGGATATCATCATTTAAAAAAATCATTCAACATCCATTCATGATTAAAAAAAAACCTCCCAGCTAAATAGGAAACTATTGAAGCAATATAGATCTTTTTGCCCCTGTAGTTCCCTAATAACATTTACATAATGCTAGTGACATAATTACATATTAACAATGCATCATTCATTCTGCTGCCCATGATTCTTTCAGATGTTGTAACTGTGTTTTGTTGATGATGATCACAAATGCAAGTCTTATTCAGAGTATGCAGGAAAATGTGAATAAGCCATTTTCTGGTCATGTTAAATTAATCACTCAGAATTTTATAGCACAAAGGTAGAACAGCACATCGCTCAACCATATCTTCTCTTGACCTCTTTAGGCCTTCACCACTGCATTCCTAGAATTCAATCTCTTTCAGTGTTGACTATACCCCTGTTCTGTACTCAAAGCCACCAGTGGGGAGGAGAGTGGAGGATAGATGAGGGTCCCAGGGCTGAGTGAGAAGAGCAGTCCCATTTGCACAAGTAATGTCTGTCCCTGTCCCACATGGCTTGAGACTGATTTGGGAGAGCACAGAATCATCACATCACATCAATCAGAGGCAAGAAGGGACACGAATATACTGTTGGCATTGTTGAGTGATGGCCTCAAAAGCCTTTGAGGACACAGGCATGGCCTCCCTTTGAGTGCCACCAGCAGCTTTGGAGGCTGTGGGGGGGGGTATAGGATCAGCTTGTGTGCCAGCAGGGGAACACACATAGTAATGGGTGCCTGCTGCCAACGTTGCCACCTTTGGGTGCTATAGGCTGGAAGCAGCTTTGCCCAAGTGTCAGTGATGGACCATTGATAGCTTAGAGATACTTGTCCTCTGTGTGATATGAGTGAGAGCCATTCCAATCAGCAAGTCTTAGGCAATTTCATGAAAGAAATACCATACTGGCTGGTGGGAACATTGGGCTCATCAGGCTGGCCTCCTGCAACTAGGACCTCAAGACCAGCCCATAGATATGATTCCTGGAGCTCTTTGGGGCTTGTGGTTAACCTCATGCAAGAGGTAGCATAGCAGTTCAAAAAGCAACTGGAAGGGAGAATGACAACCAGTGATTGGATCACACACTGGTTCCAGTCTGAGCAAAGTATACACTGCCTGGGAAACATTGTTTGTTGGGCCAGCGCTGGTGCTAGAGGGGAACTTAAAAAATTTCCAGGAAGGCAGCCCTAAGGCCCAGGGCTTCTTATAGTTAATACATATTCTTTCATAAAATCTCCAAATGTAAATAATTTGGTGTTAGGCAATTAAATTAATATGTATTTCATAGCAGCATTGCTGATTTTATTCACATTCAAAATAAATCCTAATGACATTGCACTCCCTTTCAAGTTTACTAAATGTTTCATCACATGGTATGTTGGTTAAGAGCACAGATTCTAAAGCTAGAATGCTTAGAAATCCCAGCTCTTCTACCTGCTGGCTCTGTGACTTTGAGCAAGTTACTTAACTGCTTTGCATTCCAGCTTCCTCATCTATATAATAGGGAAAATAATAGTACCTATCTCATAATTGTATTGAGTATCAAAAGTGTGAATACATGTAAATACCTAGAACCTTGCCAGGTGTATGATACACATTGCACAAGTATGTGCTAATATTATTGTGTGCTAGTGGTTTCCAACGGGAGTTATTTCACCCTTCAGGGGCATTTAGCAATGTTTGGAGACAGTTTTGGTTGTGTGTGTGTGTGTGTGTGTGTGTGTGTGTGTGTGTGTGTGTGTAGGGGTACCAGGAGCACTACTGGCATCTAATGGCTAGGGGGCAAGGGACACTGCTAAACATCCTCCAATACCCAGGACAGACCCCACAACAAAGAATTATTTGGTCCTAAATGCCAATAATACCAAGGTTGAGAAACCCTGTTGTATATTATTGACAGTTCTTACTATGGTCTGTTTCATAATTGTGTCTTTAACTATATACTTTTTTAAATTGGAATATAATTAATCAACAGTATACTTTTGACACAGGTATACTTTCTTTCCAAGATAAACAAGTTACAGTCTTCATTCCCACAGAAAAATATGCTCTCTCATTTATCTTGCAATAGGCTACCCTCTTAATCTTTTGTAGAGAAAGGCAGAAGGAAAATTATTAAATTTCCTTACTACCTACAGCCCATTGACAAGTCCTTGAAACAGGCAGAGTGACATTCCTCTAGGAACCCAGCTGCCTTGATATTAATACTTTGCTAAGGGCAAAAGGCAATCTTAGCCCAACCCCCAGGACCCTCTAAGTCTACTTTAACATATAAAAATTCTTTTGGAAACTTCCTTTATCTCTACCCCCCAAGATACAGGCTGGCAATCATCCTCCAAGCATATACATCAGAAGGGTCTCGTGACTGAGTTTTTACTAAACAGTAATAAATGACCTTTCTTAACAATAGCTAGCCCCCTCAGGATCCTGGAAACCTTGTTTGCAAAATACCTGGGAGGCTTACGCTCTCCCTAACCCCCTGTCAGCTTGAAAGTATATAATGGGCCACTCCTCATGACCCCAGGACAGCTTTGTCTGCCCATGGGTCCCGTCCCCAGGCTTTAATAAAACCACCTTTTTGCACCAAAGACGTCTCAAGAATTCATTCTTGGCCATCCACTTTGATCCGTAACATCTTTCCTACAACAGGTATAAGAAATATTACTGATCCTCCTTCCTCTATTACAAGTGCGACACAGCAAATACAGTAGCAATTCCAAGTCAACAACTGGCTTTGGGTGCTCTCTGCAGAAAATAGTAATGGGCTGATAGGGTGGTAGAGAACTGGCTTTAAGTTCTTGAAGCACTCAAATCTAGAAAGAAACCACTTCCATTCTTACCTGTCTCCTCCCTCTTACGTGCCAGAGGACACAATGTCAGTTATTGTTTGAATAGGGATAGAGGTGAGGGAAGGAAAAGGTGAACTAATGGAGAGAAACTCCATCAGTTGATATTTCAAATATATTGGCTCTGTTTCATGCAATTGCAAAAAAAAAAAAAATCATGAGAGGGAATCAGGACAACAACCAAAAAATTGTTACGTGTGTCAAAATTTCTGGGGGTACTTTAGTCCTTAATGAAACCTCCTTACAAGGTGGAGGGTTTTCTGTCTTCAGTACTCATAGTGTAGTCCACAGGCCAGCAACATCACCCAGAGCTTGTTAAAAGGGCAGAATCTCATGCTCCACTTTGGACCTGCTGAATTAGGATCTGTATTTTAACAAGATCTCTAGGTGATTCGTTTGCACATTAAGATTTGAGAAGTGCTGGAATGTTCTTTCTGTCCCTGGCACATTAAAAGCTCAACTTTTTAAGTCAGAAATAGTCCTATTAATAGGCTACAAAAGATGACAGAGGGAAGCATTTTTAATCAATGAGAAAGCTATTTCCCCTTCCTTTAAGTAATTTACATACCATTGAGTTTATTTATAGTTTCTCAAATTACCTGATTTTATAATATATGATCTTTTCATTAAACTGATGTTATGGTTAATGATTTGTATCATATTTGCAATTTAAAAGTTAAGAATAAAGAGTATCAGTGCTTTGAAAAGGTAATAAAGTGTGTTCTGCTACTGTTGTAACTTGCATACAGGGGGAGAACACACTTGCAATCTTAGCTATGGCATTCCATAGTTCTGATATCTATAATATATATTTATTTGCATAAATCTAGATATGGTAACTCTAAACTTTTATACATTTAGCTGACATTCACAGGCTGAGACCAAAAGGGAAGTTACAATAAAATTGAATGGTGTTATTTTAATTAAGTACATTTCCTTATTAAATAAATTGGACTTGTAGACCAGGAGACTGCAAATCCTGTTTCCCCCCAGAAACCCAAGCGTGAGCAGCAAAAGGAGAGACTGCTCCTATACTATCTCAGGAGCATTTGAGCCATCACCAGATGCCTGCCTCTGATTTTCATTGCCCTCATTTTTCGTCCTGTCCCCACCCCAAGGGAAGGAGAAGAGGGTGGGTATCTCATTTTCTGGCAAGAAGGCCAGAAGGTGAGGTGTGCAAGTGATGCGAAGTACATATTCATGATTGCTTGCCAAATCTACCATTACTGTCACTTTTCCCCCTACACTCCTGCCAACTCTCCCTAGCCTTTTATTCCTGCTGCCTACTGAAACCAAGTAGATCCCAGAAAACTTGATACAACTGTAAAACTTGAGGCAGATAAAGAATTCAGGCTTTCTAACCAGAAAACAAAAACATTCCCATGCCCTTCTATATTGGGTGATTTCCAAAGTTCTGTAATCTGTGTGCCTTGGAAATGGTCGGGTGTTTTGGGCTGCTAGCCACTAGTAGAAATAAATTTCAAATTTATCTGCTGCTGGTGAAGGATAATGAACATTTTCTTATGAAATTTGGGGCCTTTCTCTCCCCAGCAGATTACGTACTTCCATTGTGCCAGCTTCCATATACTGTCATTATCATTATTAGACACAACAACATCTAAAATACCACCAAAATAAATCTCCTCTCAAATTGCCTTCCTGAAGTGAACTGAGGATATTCTGGCACCCATAAATGCAGAAATGTACACTGCAATGGGCTGTGTGTTGTATCAGACCAAAAATGAAATGAAGAACATATCAAGCTTGAAGGTTTATCAGGAGCTTCTAGATAATTCTGCCACTGTTTCAATTTAAGTAGTCTCTCATGAAACATTGGATCTCATTAGACTTTCAGCTCTTGAGCCCCAGGATGCATTGTATTTAATTAACTCTTCCTGGCATAAAACTTCTCAGAGGCTCTAAGCCAAATAAAATTCTCTCAAAGGTGATCTCAGAAATCCTTTGATTATATATATATATATATATATATATATATATGCACTTTTATCTTTCAATATGCAAACTCAGACCTTGGGGGAGTTGTGGGTATGGGTATGGAAATAGAGACATCTGTCTTAAAGCCAGTATGAAATCTGGTTTATAGAGAAATTATCTTTATTGCTGTTGAGTGGTTGTGAGCAAGATGCATGCTCATCTTTACATAGGATAGGTGGTGTGGCTAAAACTTATTGAAACCATTCTGAAATAACAGAAATCTGTGTTGAATATGCCCAAGTTGTGCATGTCAACTAGTCATATGATTTTAATAACCTCTTTTCTAGGGGTTCTTTTCCTGTTTTGTCCATTTGACATTGTCACAGACTAAACTGTCATTTGAATATGGGGTTTTAAATAAGCAATAATAATAAGAGTAATAATAAGTAACAGTGGTCATTTCTATCTTTTGAACCTGTTTCACAAGATGTAAGAGATTAGAAAATCTCTTTTCAGTCAGGGTCTTTAAAGTAGAAGCTTCAGAGAAGAGTTTAAAAATCTTCCAAAACAAAATCTCTTGCTTAAACATGTCAATCAATGAGAGATTAAAGGGAAAGGGGGCAGAACAGCAGTGAGGAGATGGCAGTGATGGAAAAGAGTGTACCTGCAGCTTTTGCGAAACTGGTAATGTTCTCTTTCTGATCTGGATGCTGATAACATAAGCGTGTTCAGTTTGTGAAACTTTATCATGCTATGCACTTATTATCAATGCATTTTTCTTGATGTATGTTTTAATAAAAAGTAACAAACAAAAAACCCCAAACATGTAGTTTATGAAGGTGGTCCAAGGAATCATGAAGGTAAACCATGGTGAGGGCCAGGGTAGGATAATGTCACCTGAAATGGCAAGAAGATACATTAAATGGGCTTGACCAGGTCAGTAGCCAGAGTTTCTGGAGAAAAGTCTAAAAGGGCTGGAGGGAAGATGGAGACGGTAGATAATGGTGGGGAGGGGGATCATGAATCAGGATGCTAGAACCCAAAGGGAGTTGAAACAGGATGCCAACCCAGGAGACAAGTTTGCCTGGATCACAGACTATTGTTAAAAGGCGTTCAGCAGGAATTAGCATAGATCTGGGCAGCAGAGGAAGTAGCGCTGGGTCTCTTCTTCCCAATTCAGAAAGTGGCAGAGATCCTAGCCAGGCTCTTGAATGGGACCTAGTACTCATTTAGAAGGTGGAATTGTCAATTACACAGGACACATTGGTTCCCAGAACATGTCCTCTGGGACTCAAAACTTGGTTATCTTGGCATCTCCTTGAGCACTTCCAAGTGAGAAAGAGTCCCTTTTGGGTACTGTTTGATCCACCATCCCAGTTAAGGATGAGATTCTGTGGCCATCCCTACCAAACCAGATGGTAGGATGGATCTGCCAATTTTTCACTCCCCAAACACTTGTTGAGTACCTAGAATAGGCCAGGAGCTATTTTAGGTGCTGAGGAGGCAATGAATAAAGCAGAGAAAATCCCCGCCCCTTGAAACTTACACCATGTTAATGACACCTAATACACTACAGCTCAAGGCTTTTTTATTTACAGGTTTATAAGTGAAGAAAAAATCTGTTGAGATTTATCAAAACACTACAATGGCTAAAATGTACACAAGTATGTCCACTGGTTAACCTAGGCATGTATACACATAAGAAGGATATCACACATATGCAGGTTCTTTGTTTACTGTCAGTCCAAGGAGAGTACATTTCACAGGGTCCAAAAGACCCAGGTTTAAGGCTTATGGTTTAAGACCTCTCCCTCTTTCTTACTGGGTGAGGGTGAGCAGTTTGCTTACCCTCTCTAGGTCCCAATTTTCTCACTTAGGAAGTGAAAATAATTTGAGTACCTATATTACAAGTTTGTGATGAGGGTTAATATATTTATCTTAGTTACTAACTCATAATAATAATATTTATAATTATTCAATAAAAGGTAATACATTCTGAATGGCTCAATACTTTCAAGTCTTCTAGCTTTCTTGAGCCCCTCTTTTTATATGAGTGCCATGCAAACTTTCTCAAACTTCTCAAGCTTTCATTTCTATGCTGTGGAATGCCCAGGGTCTGTCACAGCATTTATACAGATTGTTGAGGTGGGGAGACTTACAGTTTCCTGGGCAACTGAATTCCTCCTCCTTGCAAATCCTCGATCTGCTCTCACCATCTTGTCTCTTCCAACTTGTCCCATGGATAGACAACTCTATTTTTACCTTCATTCCCTTCACACATCACTAACACAGGGTTGTTGGGTGCAATAGACTGTGATCAAAGATTTGGAGACAACCAAGGAGTCCAGGGCATTGCCCAGAACAGGAGTACCCTCTTCATGGAGAACTCCTTACTCACCACTTTCCCTTTCTTAAAACTTGGCTTCTTCCCTAAGTTCTCTTTATATTACTCTTCATATTGAATCCATCAGGAAGTTCTGTTGACTTTACCTTCAAAATGTACAAAGCATGAACTTTAAAAAAATTTTATTTTTTAAAATTTTAATTCCAGTATATTTAACATACACTGTTATATTAGCTTCAGGTGTGCAATATAGTGATTCAACAATTCTATACATTACTCAGTGCTCATCACCATAAGTATGTTCTTAATCTCCTTCACCCATTTCATTCATCCTCCCAACCCACCTCCCCTCTGGTAACCATTAGTTTGCTCTCTATAATTAAGAGTGTTTTTTGGTTTGTCTCTTTCTTCTTTGTTCTTTTTTTGTTTCTTAAATTCCACATATGAGTGAAATGATATGGTATTTGTCTTACTCTGACTGACTTATTTCACTCAGCGTAATACTCTCTCAATCCATCCATGTTGTTGCAAATGGCAAGATTTTATTCATTTTTATGGCTGAGCAATATTTCATTGTGTGTGTATATATGTACATACACATATATACATATATATATGCCACATCTTCTGTTTACATTCAAACTAATTATTGATAGCTATGTAATTATTGCCATTTTGTTACTTGTTTTATGGTTGTTTTTGTAGTTCTTCTCTCTTTCTTCTCTTGTTCTCTTCTCTGTTGGTTTGCTGGCTTCTTTTAGTGATATGCTTGGATTCCTTTCTCTTTATTTTTTGCATATCTATTACTGGTTTTTGGTTACCACTTGGTTTGTATATAACATTTTCTGCATATATCAGTCTATATTAAGTTGGTGGTCGCTTAAGTTTGAACCCATTCTTTACTTTTCTCACTCCCACGTTTTAGATATATGGTGTCATACTTTACAGCCTTTTATTTTGAGAATCCCTTGACTGATTTTTAGACATACACTTAACTTTTACTGCTTTTTTGCTTCCTACTTTTCTTACTCCTACTTATGGTCTTTCCTTTCCACTCAAGGAGTCCCCTTTAACATTTCTTGTAAGGCTAGTTTAGTGGTCATGAATTCCTTTAACTTTTGTTTGGGAAACTCTGGACCTCTCCTTCTATTCTGAATGGTAGCCTTGCTGAGTAGAGTAGTTTTTTTCCCTTTTAGCATTTTGAATATATCATGCCACTGTCTTCTAGCCTGCAATGTTTCTGTTGAGAGATCAGCTGATAGCTTTATGGGTTTTCCCTTGTACATGATTGTTTTCTTTTCTCTTTCTGCTTTTAAAATTCTCTTTATCACCACTTTTTGCCATTTTAATTACTATGTGTCTTGATGTGGACTCCCTTGGGTTGATTTTTTTGGGGTAATCTCTGTGTCTCCTGGATCTCGATTTCTGTTTCCTTCCACAGATTCAGGAAGTTTTCAGCTATTATTTTTTTAAATAAATGTTCTGCCCCTGTTTTCTCTCTCTTCTTCTTGGTTCCCTATAATGTGAAGGTTATAATGCTTGATGGTGTTCCCTTAGTCTATCCTCATTTATTATTATTTTTTCTCTCTCTCTGCTGTTCAGCTTGATTGCTTTCTGTTACTCTGTCCTCCGGGTCACTGATCTGTTCATCTGCTTCTTCTAGTCTACTGTTCATTCCCTCTAGTCTATTTTTAATTTCAGTTATTGAGTTTTTCCTTAGATTGGCTCTTTTTTTTTATGTGTTCTATTTCTTTGTTAAGTGTCTCACTGAGATCCTCCACTCTTTTCTCAAGTCTAGTGAGTATCTTTATGATTATTACCTTACATTCCCTATCAGGCATATTACTTATCTCCATTTCATTTAGCTCACTTGTTGTGATTTTTGTCCTGTTCTTTCATTTGGGACACATTACTCTGTCTCCTCATTTTGTCTACCTCTC
This sequence comes from Leptonychotes weddellii, assembly GCF_054177405.1. Taxonomy (NCBI): domain Eukaryota; kingdom Metazoa; phylum Chordata; class Mammalia; order Carnivora; family Phocidae; genus Leptonychotes; species Leptonychotes weddellii. Next base: position 91,727,581 of record NC_138385.1, on the reverse strand, counting down.
TGTGTCTGTTTCTATGTGTTAGGAAAGTCAGCTACATCTCCTGCTCTTGAAAGTAGTGTCCTTATGAAGAAGAGGTCCTGTAGTGCCCTGTAGTGCAATGTTCCCTGTTCACCAGAGCCTGGCTTTTCAGGGGTGTTTCCTATGTGTGTTGCATGCACCCTACTGTTGTGACTGAGCTGCACTTGCTTGCAATCTAGTCATCTGCAATGGCTCTCTTTGCCTGTTGGGAGCAAGGTTTGGTCCCAGTGTTGATAGTGGGCCAGTCTGGGGCTGCCTTGGGCTTGAGTTGAGTCAGACCAGGTGGTTGCCAGACATGCAGTAGCACCAAACTGCAGGGCATTTTCCCTGTACTGTCTCCTAAGAAGCTTTCATTAGTGGGTGGGGCCTGTAGTCAGACCAGATGTCTTGGATGGTGTGTGTGGTTATCTTCCCCCCTCCCTGGGGCAGGAGTCACTTTGGAGTGGTGCTGGCCCCTACAGGGGCTGGTTTCACACTGCCAGATTTATGGCACTGGTCTAGATGGGCTCTATCAGGGGCATATTGGACGGGGTGGGTCCACATGAGAATGCTGGGGCAGGTCACCTGATATCAGCAAAGTCCAAGCTGGTCAGCTGCAGGAGGGGACCTGCAGTCCCCAAGAAAACTCCTGCCCAGGCTTGGATAGAGGGGGCATTTCTGCAAGAGAATGCAGGGATGGGGTGTACTGTTAGCAAGCTAGGTGGAGAGTTTTCCACTGCACTGGTTATGGCAGGTGTCCAAGTGTCTAGGCAAGGGGTGGGAGAGGCAAATGATTCCTGCCAGCTCTTTTGTTCTTGGAGAGGTCTCCCAACAATCCCTGTCACTCCAGCACATGCTCTGATATTAGTAAACAAATCTCCCTCCTGTCTACCCCAGGCATTTTTCAAACTTCTGCTTCTAAGCTGTATCTCAGCAGAGCTGTTTGTTGTGCTGTTTCTTTAAGGGTGGGGACTCAGTTTCCTATCACCCTCCAGGCTCTCCCAGAACCAAGCCCATTGATTTTTAAAGTTCCAGGTATTAAGACCTACTGATTGTTGGGACCCTCTGGTTTTCAAAGCCAATGTTATGGGGATTTATCTTCCCTATGTGGGCCCCCTGTGCCTGGGGTGGGGATCTGTTCCTCACTCCTCTCCACACCCACCATGTCCCTCCGTCCCATGGACAGTCCTCTGGGTCTGTTTGGCTCTGGACTGTGTGTCCACCCTTCCTATCCTCTTTGACATGGCCTCTTCTCTACATTTAGCTGTGGAGAGTCTGTTCTGCCAGTCTTCAGGTCATTTTCTGGGTTATTTACATGGATGTGGGTGTTGTCTAGTTGTATCTGTGGGATGAGTTGAGCTTAGGACCCTCCTACTCCACCGTCTTCCTGGGAAGTCTCATGAACTTTTTTTAAACTGGTGATTTCCAAGTACCAATGATGATGTTTGGCATAAAGTAGGTGCTCAATAATTATTTGTTGAATAAACCAATAGAAATTTGCTTCAAACAGTGCCTGGCATGAAGAAATATATAAATTTAAACTTTTATTAAATGATCTTCTATAATCTGTAATTTAGCCTTTCAAGTGGTTATTGTCAGGAGTAAGTTTTCTCTGTAAAAAACTGGCTGTCCTAAATCTCACAGTTCAAGTCAATCAATTAGCACTTGGGTGTACTACCCCTCCCAGGACTGAACATCCTTAGTGTTTGGTAAAGTTAATTTTCCAGGTTTTCAGACCCGTAGAGGAGAAATCAAATCTTTAGTGACCCTCCCCCCATAAGGGGCAGGTCTGTAATAAGGATCAACTTGAGACTAGCTGAAAAACCTCTATTTTTACCACAAGCATCACACCTGTAGATTTAAATAGCATTAGGTTGATTGAAGAAAGGGACCATCTAAACTGTCAGGTGTTTGCAAGTAAATATAAAAATGCCCAGCCAAGAAGCCATTATCTCAAGTCCTGCACATGATAGACATTTTAGGTTCTACCAAATATATTGCAAGAGATATCAAGAATATGAGGAATGTGCAAATTTGAATTTTAGTTCAGTGAAACAACTTTTCTTAATGCTACCTCAATGGAAACTTTTAGACATGTATTAACATAGCTCTGTTCTGTTGAAATCTTTTTTATAATTCTCTATAAAATACATGAAATATGCTCCATTAGTCTAACATTCTAGGAACCCCATATCCACTCCAGAAGTGGAAAATACTAGGCCCAAGACCCAGGTTGTGTTTTTGTTCCTCTCATGCACATGGTGAATTCAGTCTCAGCATTCTTCGTGCAGCCTTCCAAGCAGTTGTTACCAGTGGATCCTTTACTTCCCTACAATCTACTCCCAATATGGCAGCCAGAGAGCCTTTAGCATACAAGGTAGATCACTGACCCCTCTGATCAATGTCCTTACACCAATCATTCACCCCAAATGATCTTTCTCTTTCCTACTTTATCTCCTGGCATTCTCCCTGACTCACTATGTTCCAGCTGTGCTGGCCTCCTTGTTCCTTCAGTGTACTAGGAAACTCTCAGCCTCAAGTACTTTGCACTGCCTGTTACTTCTTTCCATAACATTCTCCATGTGTAACTTAAATTTTTGTTTAAACCCTACCTTTTTAACGAGACCTATCATGACCACCAATTTAAAATTGCAGCCCCCTTCTGGTAGGCAGAATAATGCCCTCTTCCCCAAATATTCATGTCCTAATCCCCAGAACCTGTGAATATGTTACCTTACATGACAAAGGGGACTTTACAGGTGTGATTAAGTTAAGGATCTTGAAATGGGGATTATCTGGGTGGGCCTGAGGTAATTACAAGAGTCCTGGTAAGAGGGAGGCAGGAGAGTCAGAGAAGATGTAACATGGAAACAGAAGTAAGAGAGAAGAGAGATTGGCAGATGCTACTCTGCTAGCTTTGAAGATAGAGGAAGAGACCATGAGCGAAGTAATTGCAGGTGTCCTCTAGAAGCTGGAAAAGACAAGGAAATGAATCTCCCTTACAACTCCCAGAAAGAATGCAGTCCTACTAATAACTTGATTTTAGAACATCTGACCTCTAAACCATAAGATAATGTTTGTGTTGTTTTAGGCCATTATTTGTGGTAATTTGTTACAGCAGGAGAAGACTAATATATCCCCCCACTCTACTTCTTTTTTCATATCACTTATCAACCTTTATTGTACCAGACAATGTGTTTTTCATGTCTATTGTTTACTGTCTCTCTCCTGCCTTGCTATCTGCCCCCTCTAGAATATAAGTCTCACAAGGGCAGGTATCTTCATGTGTAAACCTGCACTTAGAACTTGATACATAGTAGGTACTCAATAAACATCTGTTGAATTAATTAGTTAATCCTTAATCTACTTTTGCCCTATGAAATTACTTCCTACCACTTAAAATGAATCAACTAATCTGAACCATGGTCCTATCTTTTCTCCTCTTCTCTTTCAATCTCTCTCTCTTTCATACACATAAACATTCAACACACAACCCCTCTGAATTTAGAATTCTCTTTCTCTGCCAGAGTGTATCCAATTCGAGTTATAGCATTCCATGAAGTCCTCCCTTGACTCCACAACAATCCATATTGAACTCTACAATTTCTGAATGCCTATAGCATTTCTTGTTATCCCCCAGTTTTGCACTTATGTTCTCTTATCTTTTGTAGCAGCCTGTCTTCAGTTAGGAGGCAGAAACCACACAGTAATTAGAGCAGGGGGAGTTTAATGTAAAGAATTATTAACTAATAAAAGGGGATGAATTACTAAAGGGTAAGGGATAATTCTAAAGACTACAGAGTAGCAGATATAGGGGGCAGCCACTACCTCCAGGGATAAAGCAGAGTACCTAAGGCAGGACCAAACTTGGAAGAGATTCAGACTTCAGTGGAGAGGGTATTGGTGTGGCCCACTGGTTGTTGGAGAAATTCATTGAGATGCTGAGGACAGGGGCTAGCAAACAGGAAGCCACTGGCCAGATGCCAACTGAACTTATTGGGAAGCTATTTGCTGGGGTGCTGATGGGACTCAGGAAGTTGCTCAGGGGGTGCTTTGGAAAACACTCTGAGAAGCTGCCCTCTGGGTTGCTAGTGGAATTTGCTGGGAAGCTGCCTATGGGCGTGCTCTGAAACACACTATTGAGTGAGCACCTCTGGGTGTTCTGCATGCCACTGACCACTGTGTGCTGCAGAAGTAAGCAAGAAACAAGAAAGCACATTAGGAAGAGGAATCTCTTTGCCCTGCCATGTACCTCTAGCACCTTCTATTAACAAATCCTAACACTGTACCATCTAGCAAAGGAGAAATGTTTACAGGGTCCAGCTCCAGTATCATAAAGCAGGGCAAAAAAGAGTATATTTGGAGCTGAGAGGCAATACACTGATAATTGGCACACCTTTGTATTTGTAATTTCTCTTGAATGTTAGCAGTATTGTAAGCCCCTTGAGGGCAAAGGCAATGCCACATTTCTCTCTCACCACCCCACCATGGTTTATATGGCATTGAACATAGTGCTGACTACATGTTAAGTAAGTACTTGGTTGACTGTAAATAAAATTTTCCTGAACTTTTATTTGCTCAATTGCTGAGGAAGGCGATGGCATCATCCTCTCCCTTTATGTTACCCTATTCTGAAATCTAATGACAGAGCAGTTCAACCATGAGTGAACAACAGCTGCCACCAAGCTAGCAATTTCCAACTACAAACCAGGCTGTGATTTTCTCCTCAGCTATTATGCTATCTTGGATGTCATTTTCAAAAACATTGAAGCCAAGCTGGGGTGAATTGTGATTTTGTTTATTAAACTCTCACTTGGTGGGAAAGAGCTTTGTCAGCTGCTGGTTCTCCTAGAGTCAATTCTTACTCAGACTTCCAAAGCCAACCCATCAAGGAAGTATGTTCCAATGTGTCCCACCTTCCTCTTTTCTCATAAGACTTAGATTGTTCATAGACCAATCTTTTCAGAATCAGAATGACTCAAAGTGAACAAACCTGCTTTGTGTCCAAAAGGAAGAGAGTACAGTCTAACAGTTATATTCATTAATGCATTTCTTGGCTTCTAAAGGCCTTCAAAAATCTTATTTCGTGTGAATCCAAGAATCTCTTACTCCAGGGCTCTTTTAAGTAGCACATTCCAAAAATAAGATTGCCTAGCCCTAATTTTATCACCAACTCTAGTCCTTTCCAGTATTCCCTTGCCCACAACTAATATATAATATTATTCTTTCCTTACCCTGAACATAATGAGTTTGCCTCAAATATTAGCCCAACATTAGTAACTGTGGCCTATACAGTTTCTTTGGAGCCAAAATGGTCTTAGGTCTTGAGTTAGACAGATTTGTATGAGCTCAGGGTTTGCTATTTATTACTTATGTGACCTTGGACATATTATTTCACCTCTTTGAATTTCAGATTCCTCCTTATAAATCAGGGCTAGTTGAGGGAAATGGGGCCAGTCATCCTCTTCAAATGTCAGTTTCCTCCTTAGTAAATAGGGTTAATGATGATACTTAGTCCACAGGGTGGTTATGAGGATAATGTTTATAAAGCCCTTAGCCAGTGAATCTTTAATAAATGTCAACCGTGATTAGAATGTAAACCAGACAATATCAACCTTTCTAGCCCAAGCCACCATCCTCACTCTTTCCTGAACTACTGCAATGGTGCCTAACTAGTGTTCCTGCTTGCACTCTTGCCCTGAGTCTATTCACCACACAGCAGCCTGAAGAATCTTTTCTGAACGTAAATCAGGTTTTGTCACATCCTTACTCAAAGACCTATGTTGGCCTCTCATCACACTTTGAACAAAGCCCAAACTCCTTATTATGGCTTACAAAGCCTTATATGATTTGGCTTTGGCTTATTTCTCTGATATCCTCTCTTATTGAGTTCCTTTATCCCTCATTTCTATCTAGTAATGATTTTCTTGTGGTTCCTCAACCATGCAGGCATGTTGCAGCTCAGAAAATTTTCATATGCTGATCTTTATCATTGGAATACTCATCATCCCAGATATGCACATTGCCTATGACTTACTCCTGCATTTTATTCATGTCTCCCTGCAAATATCTTCTCTTCAAAAAGGTCTTCCTTGGTCACTGAAAGTAAAATGGCTCCTACTTCCCACCCATTGGTCTTTAGCCCCTTACTTTACTTTATTTCATTCATACTGATATCTAACATTATGTTATATATTTATTTGTTTATGACCTTTTGTTCCATTAAAATGCAAGTTTCATGAATGCAGGGACTTTTTTTTGAATCTTGTGGGACTTTGGATCTTTTGTGAGGCTCTCATTGAAGTGCTAATGCCTCTGACAGTGGCCAACTTATCCCCTTCTTGGTAATTGGTGTAAATCTTAGCTGAGATTCCCAGAAGTAAGATACATGGCTTGACTCCAAGTCCCTGGGGGAAGAGATGAGTGAAAAAGAGTAAGGAAGGGAAAGAGAAGCTAATAGGAGATATGGAAATATCTCAAAGAAAAATCTTCACCCAATTTGTTATTTAGTCTAGAGCAGTCCTTGGCTACTTTCTCAAACCAGGATTTTATATGAGAGAAAAACCATTTCTTTGCCTCTGTTTCCTAAATCTACTTATATTCTGCCTACACAATGTAATGTCAGTTGCTGAAGAGAAGCCAATTCTAACATTTTTCAAAATTTCTAAAAAGAAAATGGAATGGGGGAGGAGCAAGATGGTGGAGGAGTAGGTGACCTAAATTTTGTCTGGTCCCAGGAATTCAGCTAGATATTTATTAAACCACTCTGAACACCTACAAACTCAACAGGAGATTGAAGAAAAGAATAGCAGCAATCCTATGAACAGAAAAGCGACCACTTTCTGGAAGGTAGGAAGATAGACCTCGGGGGGAGGGAATCTCCATCAGCCAGCTACAGGCAAGTGACAGAGCAGTGGAGTACAAAATCAGAACTTTTAGAAGTCTGCTCCACTGAGAGATGTTGCTCCAGTGGCTAAGTGGGGGGTGGAACCTTCACTGGGACAGTGTGGTCTCAGTACCTATGGGGTCACAGAAAGACCAGGAGTGCCTGAGTGCAGCAGAGCTCTCAGGTATCAGAGTGGGGAAGCCAGCTGCAAAGACAGAGCTGAGGAGTGGGCTCTCAGCTTGGGGTTGTCATAAACCGTGACCCGTGGCACAGTCGGGCCACTGCTCCTCCAGCAGGGACCCAACAAGCGACAGATTCGGGGAGACTCCCCTTCTTCCCCTGGGAGGAGGGGCACAGGAGTGCACCGCAGGAATCTGCTGGGTTTGGAAATTCTAAATGGGGTCATGAGCCACAGATAAAAATGCTCAGTCACAGGCCAGGTGAACACAGAGTGTGGCTGGAGACCAGGGAGATGGGAGCGATTGACTGCTTTGCTCTGAGGGCACACTGAGGAGTGGGGCCCTGAGCTCTTGACTCCTCTGGGACCAGAGATTGTGAGGCTGCCATTTTCATTCTCGTCTTCCAAAGCTGTATGGAAAACGTTCAGGGAACAAAAGCTACTGAGAGCAAACACGAGCAGATTACTTAGCCTGGACTCTGGCAAGGGTGGTGCAATTCTGCCTTGGGCAAAGACATTTGAGAGTCACTGCAATAGGCCCCTCCCCCAGAAGATCAGCAAGAACATCCAGCCAAGACCAAGTTTACCGATCAATGAGAACTACAAAACTCCAGCACTAGGGGAATACAGCACATAGAATTCATGGCTTTTTCCCCATGATTGTTTAGTCTTTCAGTTAATTTTTAAAATTTTCTTTATTTTATCTTTTTCTATTTTTTAAAATTTTTCTTCTTTCCTTTTTCAACCAACATATCATTTTATCAATTCCTTTTTAAAAATCTTTTTAAATTTTCACTTTTACAGTCATATTCTATCCCTTCATTGTATTTAACCTTATTTTTTGTATATATATAATTTTTTCTTTCTTTAAAATTTTGGGATACAGTTTCTTCTAACAGAGCAAAATATACCCTAAATCTAGTATATGGCTTTGTTCTAGTCTCCCGCCTGCTCACATTCTCTTTTTTGTTTTTAGTTTTTCTTCTTTCTTTTTCAACCAACTTCTTATCAATTCCTTTTTAAAAATCTTTTCTAATTTTTATCTGTACAGTCATATTCCATCCCTTCATCATATTTACCCTAATTTTTGTATATATATAAATTTTTCTTTCTTTAAAATTTTGGGAGGCAGTTTCTTCTAACAGACCAAAATACACCCAAAATCTAGTGTGTGGCTCTGTTCTATTCACCAGCCTGATCATATTCTTTTTTTCCCCC